>NW_027480429.1:12569100-13203806 GCF_051401765.1 Calliopsis andreniformis | reverse complement strand
AAATGACCATAACTTTCACACTGGCTGCTATTATTCGTTTTATGCGATGGAAAAACTGATATATTTATATTGTATTTTATTCTTCTGTCGTTGACTTCTGAGGCCGTAGCTATTCGATGTGGTGGAAGAACGCCATAGAGTGAAGCCTAGGTTGCCCGGAATGTAGAAATGACCATAACTTTTACACTGGTAGCAATTATTCGTTTTATACAATGGAAAAACTGTTCTATTTATTTTGTATTTTATGCTTCGGGCGTTGACTTCTAAGGCCCTAACTGTTTGATCTGGTGGATCAACGCCCTAGAGCGAAGCCTAGGTTGCCCGGAACGTAGAATTGGCCATCACTTTCACACTGGTTGCAATTATTCGTTTTATACAATGGAAAAGCTGTTGCATTTATATCGTATTTTATGCTTCTGGCGTTGGCTTCTTAGGCCGTAACTATTCGGTCTGGTGGAGCAACGCCCTGGAGTGAAACCTAGGTTGCCCGGAACGTAGAATTGGCCATCACTTTCAAACTGTTTGCAATTATTCCTGATAGATGATGGAAACACTGTTGTATTTTTTTTGCATTTTATGGATCGGGCGTTGACTTCTAAGGCCCTAACTATTCAATCTGTTGAAGCAACGCCCTACGGTGAAGCCTAGGTTGCTCGGAAAGTCGAAATGACCATAAGTTTCATACTGGTTGCAATTATTCGTATTATACGATGGAAAAGCTGTTGTATATATATTGTATTTTATGCTTCTGGCGTTGTCTTCTAAGGCACTAACTATTCGATCTGGTGGAGCAACGCCCTAGTGTGCAGCCTAGGTTGCCCGGAACGTAGAATTGGCCATCACTTTCAAACTGGTTGCAATTATTCCTGTTATATGATGGAAACACTGTTGTATTTTTTTTGCATTTTATGGATCGGGCGTTGACTTCTAAGACCCTAACTATTCAATCTGTTGGAGCAACGCCCTAGGGTGAAGCCTAGGTTGCTCGGAAAGTAGAAATGTCCATAAGATTCATACTGGTTGCAATTATTCGTTTTATACAATGAAAAAACTGTTGTATTTATATTGTATTTTATGCTTCTGGCGTTGACTTCTAAAGCACTAACTATTCGTTCTGGTGGAGCAACGCCCTAGAGTGAATCCTAGGTTGCCCGGAACGTAGAATTGGCCACCACTTTCAAACTGGTTGCAATTATTCCTGTTATATGATGGAAACACTGTTGTATTTTTTTTGCATTTTATGGTTCGGGCGTTGGCTTTTGAGGCCCTAACTATTCAATCTGTTGGAGCAACGCCCTAGGGTGAAGCCTAGGTTGCTCGGAAAGTAGAAATGACCATAAGTTCCATATGGTTGCAATTACTCGTTTTATACAATGGAAAAACTGTTCTATTTATTTGGTATTTAATGCTTCGGGCGTTGGCTTCTAAGGCCCTAACTGTTTGATCTGGTGGAGTAACGCCCTAGAGTGAAGCCTAGGTTGCCCGGAACGAAGAAATGACCATAACATTCACACTGGCTGCTATTATTCGTTTTATGCGATGGAAAAACTGATATATTTATATTGTATTTTATGCTTCTGTCGTTGACTTCTGAGGCCGTAGCGATTCGATGTGGTGGAAGAACGCCATAGAGTGAAGCCTAGGTTGCCCGGAATGTAGAAATGACCATAACTTTTACACTGGTAGCAATTATTCGTTTTATATAATGGAAAAACTGTTCTATTTATTTTGTATTTTATGCTTCGGGCGTTGACTTCTAAGGCCCTAACTGTTTGATCTGGTGAATCAACGCCCTAGAGCGAAGCCTAGGTTGCCCGGAACGTAGAATTGGCCATCACTTTCAAACTGGTAGCAATTATTCGTTTTATACAATGGAAAAACTGTTCTATTTATTTGGTATTTAATGCTTCGGGCGTTGGCTTCTAAGGCCCTAACTGTTTGATCTGGTGGAGCAACGCCCTAGAGTGAAGCCGAGGTTGCCCGGAACGAAGAAATGACCATAACTTTCACACTTGCTGCTATTATTCGTTTTATACGATGGAAAAACTGATATATTTATATTGTACTTTATGCTTCTGGCGTTGACTTCTAAGGCCCTAGCTGTTCGATCTAGTAGAGCAACACCCTAAAGTGTAGCCTAGGTTGCCCGGAAAGGAGAAATGACCATCACTTTCAAACTGGTTGCAATTAATCCAGTTATACGATGGAAAAACTGTAGTATTTTTATTGCATTTTATGCTTCTGGCGTTCACTTCTTAGGCCCTAACTATTCGATCTGGTGGAACAACGGCTTAGGGTGAAGCCTAGGTTGCCCGGAACGTAGAAATGACCATAACTTTTACACTGGTAGCAATTATTCGTTTTATACAATGGAAAAACTGTTCTATTTATTTGGTATTTAATGCTTCTGGCGTTGTCTTCTAAGGCACTAACTATTCGATCTGGTGGAGCAAAGCCCTAGAGTGCAGCCTAGGTTGCCCGGAACGTAGAATTGGCCATCACTTTCAAACTGGTTGCAATTATTCCTGTTATATGATGGAAACACTGTTGTATTTTTTTTGCATTTTATGGTTCGGGCGTTGACTTCTAAGGCCCTAACTATTCAATCTGTTGGAGCAACGCCCTAGGGTGAAGCCTAGGTAGCTCGGAAAGTAGAAATGACCATAAGTTTCATACTGGTTGCAATTATTCGATTTATACGATGGAAAAACTGTTGTATTTATATTGTATTTTATGCTTCTGGCGTTGCCTTCTAAGGCGCTAACTATTCGATCTGGTGGAGCAACGCCCTAGAGTGAAGCCTAGGTTGCCCGGAACGTAGAATTGGCCATCACTTTCAAACTGGTTGCAATTATTCCTGTTATATGATGGAAACACTGTTGTATTTTTATTGTATTTTATACTTCAGGCGTTGACTTCTGAGGCCGTAGCTATTCGATGTGGTGGAAGAACGCCATAGAGTGAACCCTAGATTGCCCGGAACGTAGAAATGACCATAACTTTTACACTGGTAGCAATTATTCGTTTTATACGATGGAAAAAGTGTTGTATTTATATTGTACTTTTTGCTTCTGGCGTTGACTTCTAAGGCCCTAGCTATTCGATCTAGTAGAGCAACGCCCTAGAGTGTAGCCTAGGTTGCCCGGAAAGGAGAAATGACAATCACTTTCAAACTGGTTGCAATTAATCCAGTTATACGATGGAAAGACTGTTGTATTTTTATTGCATTTTATGCTTCAGGCGTTCACTTCTTAGGCCCTAACTATTCGATCTGGTGGAACAACGGCTTAGGGTGAAGCCTAGGTTGCCCGGAACGTAGAATTGGCCATCACTTTCAAACTGGTTGCAATTATTCCTGATAGATGATGGAAACACTGTTGTATTTTTTTTGCATTTTATGGTTCGGGCGTTGACTTCTAAGGCCCTAACTATTGAATCTGTTGGAGCAACGCACTAGGGTGAAGCCTAGGTAGCTCGGAAAGTAGAAACGACCAGAAGTCTCATACTGGTTGCAATTATTCGTTTTATACGATGGAAAAACAGTTGTATATATATTGTATTTTATGCTTCTGGCGTTGTCTTCTAAGGCACTAACTATTCGATCTGGTGGAGCAACGCCCTAGAGTGCAGCCTAGGTTGCCCGGAACGTAGAATTGGCCATCACTTTCAAACTGGTTGCAATTATTCCTGTTATATGATGGAAAAACTGTTGAATTTTTTTTGCATTTTATGGTTCGGGCGTTGACTTCTAAGACTCTAACTATTCAATCTGTTGGAGCAACGCCCTAGGGTGAAGCCTAGGTTGCTCGGAAAGTAGAAATGTCCATAAGATTCATACTGGTTGCAATTATTCGTTTTATACAATGAAAAAACTGTTGTATTTATATTGTATTTTATGCTTCTGGCGTTGACTTCTAAGGCCCTAACTGTTTGATCTGGTGGAGTAACGCCCTATAGTGAAGCCTAGGTTGCCCGGAACGAAGAAATGACCATAACTTTCACACTGGCTGCTATTATTCGTTCTATGCGATGGAAAAACTGATATATTTATATTGTATTTTATTCTTCTGTCGTTCACTTCTGAGGCCGTAGCTATTCGATGTGGTGGAAGAACGCCATAGAGTGAAGCCTAGGTTGCCCGGAATGTAGAAATGACCATAACTTTTACACTGGTAGCAATTATTCGTTTTATACAATGGAAAAACTGTTCTATTTATTTTGTATTTTATGCTTCGGGCGTTGACTTCTAAGGCCCTAACTGTTTGATCTGGTGGATCAACGCCCTAGAGCGAAGCCTAGGTTGCCCGGAACGTAGAATTGGCCATCACTTTCACACTGGTTGCAATTATTCGTTTTATACAATGGAAAAGCTGTTGCATTTATATCGTATTTTATGCTTCTGGCGTTGGCTTCTTAGGCCGTAACTATTCGGTCTGGTGGAGCAACGCCCTGGAGTGAAACCTAGGTTGCCCGGAACGTAGAATTGGCCATCACTTTCAAACTGTTTGCAATTATTCCTGATAGATGATGGAAACACTGTTGTATTTTTTTTGCATTTTATGGAACGGGCGTTGACTTCTAAGGCCCTTACTATTCAATCTGTTGAAGCAACGCCCTACGGTGAAGCCTAGGTTGCTCGGAAAGTCGAAATGACCATAAGTTTCATACTGGTTGCAATTATTCGTATTATACGATGGAAAAGCTGTTGTATATATATTGTATTTTATGCTTCTGGCGTTGTCTTCTAAGGCACTAACTATTCGATCTGGTGGAGCAACGCCCTAGTGTGCAGCCTAGGTTGCCCGGAACGTAGAATTGGCCATCACTTTCAAACTGGTTGCAATTATTCCTGTTATATGATGGAAACACTGTTGTATTTTTTTTGCATTTTATGGATCGGGCGTTGACTTCTAAGACCCTAACTATTCAATCTGTTGGAGCAACGCCCTAGGGTGAAGCCTAGGTTGCTTGGAAAGTAGAAATGTCCATAAGATTCATACTGGTTGCAATTATTCGTTTTATACAATGAAAAAACTGTTGTATTTATATTGTATTTTATGCTTCTGGCATTGACTTCTAAAGCACTAACTATTCGTTCTGGTGGAGCAACGCCCTAGAGTGAATCCTAGGTTGCCCGGAACGTAGAATTGGCCACCACTTTCAAACTGGTTGCAATTATTCCTGTTATATGATGGAAACACTGTTGTATTTTTTTTGCATTTTATGGTTCGGGCGTTGGCTTTTGAGGCCCTAACTATTCAATCTGTTGGAGCAACGCCCTAGGGTGAAGCCTAGGTTTCTCGGAAAGTAGAAATGACCATAAGTTCCATATGGTTGCAATTACTCGTTTTATACAATGGAAAAACTGTTCTATTTATTTGGTATTTAATGCTTCGGGCGTTGGCTTCTAAGGCCCTAACTGTTTGATCTGGTGGAGTAACGCCCTAGAGCGAAGCCTAGGTTGCCCGGAACGTAGAATTGGCCATCACTTTCAAACTGGTAGCAATTATTCGTTTTATACAATGGAAAAACTGTTCTATTTATTTGGTATTTAATGCTTCGGGCGTTGGCTTCTAAGGCCCTAACTGTTTGATCTGGTGGAGCAACGCCCTAGAGTGAAGCCGAGGTTGCCCGGAACGAAGAAATGACCATAACTTTCACACTTGCTGCTATTATTCGTTTTATACGATGGAAAAACTGATATATTTATATTGTACTTTATGCTTCTGGCGTTGACTTCTAAGGCCCTAGCTGTTCGATCTAGTAGAGCAACACCCTAAAGTGTAGCCTAGGTTGCCCGGAAAGGAGAAATGACCATCACTTTCAAACTGGTTGCAATTAATCCAGTTATACGATGGAAAAACTGTAGTATTTTTATTGCATTTTATGCTTCTGGCGTTCACTTCTTAGGCCCTAACTATTCGATGTGGTGGAAGAACGCCATAGAGTGAAGCCTAGGATGCCCGGAACGTAGAAATGGCCATCACTTTCAAACTGGTTGCAATTATTCCTGTTATATGATGGAAACACTGTTGTATTTATATTGTATTTTATGCCTCTGGCGTTGACTTCTAAGGCCGTAGCTATTAGATGTGGTGGAGCAATGCCCTAGAGTGACGCCTAGGGTGCTCGGAACGTAGAAATGACCATTACTTTCACACTGGTTGCAATTATTCGTATTATACGATGGAAAAGCTGTTGTATTTATATCGTATTTTATGCTTCTGGCGTTGACTTCTAAGGCACTAACTATTCGATCTGGTGGAGCAACGCCCTAGAGTGAATCCTAGGTTGCCCGGAGCGTAGAATTGGCCATCACTTTCAAACTGGTTGCAATTATTCCTGTTATATGATGGAAACACTGTTGTATTTTTATTGCATTTTATGCTTCGGGCGTTGACTTCTAAGGCCCTAACAATTCAATCTGTTGGAGCAACGCCCTAGGGTGAAGCCTAGGTTGCTCGGAAAGTAGAAATGACCATAAGTTTCATACTGGTTGCAATTATTCGTTTTATACGATGGAAAATCTGTTGTATTTATATTGTATTTTATGCTTCTGGCGTTCACTTCTTAGGCCCTAACTATTCGATCTGGTGCAACAACGGCTTAAGGTGAAGACTAGGTTGCCCGGAACGTAGAAATGACCATAACTTTTACACTGGTAGCAATTATTCGTTTTATACAATGGAAAAACTGTTCTATTTATTTGGTATTGAATGCTTCGAGCGTTGGCTACTGAGGCCCAAACTGTTTGATCTGGTGGCGCAACGCCCTAGAGTGAAGCCTAGGTTGCCCGGAATGTAGAAATGACCATAACTTTCACACTGGCTGCTATTATTCGTTTTATACGATGGAAAAACTGATATATTTATATTGTATTTTATGCTTCTGTCGTTGACTTCCTAGGCCCTAACTATTCGATCTGGTGGAACAACGGCTTAGGGTGAAGCCTAGGTTGCCCGGAACGTAGAATTGGCCATCACTTTCAAACTGGTTGCAATTATTCCTGATAGATGATGGAAACACTGTTGTATTTTTTTTGCATTTTATGGTTCGGGCGTTGACTTCTAAGGACCTAACTATTCGATCTGGTGGAGCAACGCCCTAGAGTGGATCCTAGGTTGCTCGGAATGTAGAAATGACCATAACTTTCACACTTCTTGCAATTATTCGTTTTATACGATGCAAACGCTGTTGTATTTATATCGTATTTTATGCTTCTGGCGTTGACTTCTAAGGCACTAACCATTCGATCTGGTGGAGCCACGCCCTAGAGTGAAGCCTAGGTTGCCCGGAAAGGAGAAATCACCATCACTTTCAAACTGGTTGCAATTAATCCTGTTATACATTGGAAAAACTGTTGTATTTTTATTGCATTTTATGCTTCTGGCGTTCACTTCTTAGGCCCTAACTATACGATCTGGTGGAACAACGGCATAGGGTGAAGCCTAGCTTGCCCGGAACGTAGAAATGACCATTACCTTCACACTGTTTGCAATTATTCCTTTTATACGATGGAAAAGCTGTTGTATTTATATCGTATTTTATGCTTCAGGCGTTTACTTCTAAAGACCTAACTATTCGATCTGGTGGAGCAACGGCCTAGAGTGAATCCTAGGTTGCTCGGAATGTAGAAATGACCATAACTTTCACACTGGCTGCAAATATTCGTTTTAGACGATGCAAACGCTGTTGTATTTACATCGTATTTTATGCTTCTGGCGTTTACTTCTAAGGACCTAACTATTCGATCTGGTGGAGCAACGCCCTAGAGTGGATCCTGGGTAGCTCGGAATGTAGAAATGACCATAACTTTCACACTGGTTGCAATTATTCGTTTTATACGATGGAAACGCTGTTGTATTTATATCGTATTTTATGCTTCTGGCGTTTACTTCTAAGGACCTAACTATTCGATCTGGTGGAGCAACGCCCTAGTGTGGAACCTAGGTGGCTCGGAATGTAGAAATGACCATAACGTTCACACTGGTTGCAATTATTCGTTTTATACGATGCAAACGCTGTTGTATTTATATCGTATTTTATGCTTCTGGCGTTTACTTCTAAGGACCTAACTATTCGATCTGGTGGAGCAACGCCCTAGTGTGGATCCTAGGTGGCTCGGAATGTAGAAATGACCATAACGTTCACACTGGTTGCAATTATTCGTTTTATACGATGCAAACGCTGTTGTATTTATATCGTATTTTATGCTTCTGGCGTTTACTTCTAAGGACCTAACTATCCGATCTGGTGGAGCATCGCCCTAGAGTGGATCCTGGGTTGCTCGGAATGTAGAAATGACCATAACTTTCAGACTGGTTGCAATTATTCGTTTTATACGATGCAAACGCTGTTGTATTTATATCGTATTTTATGCTTCTGTCTTTGACTTCTAAGGCACTAACTATTCAATCTGTTGGAGCAACGCCCAAGGGTGAAGCCTAGGTTGCTCGGAAAGTAGAAATGTCCATAAGTTTCATACTGGTTGCAATTATTCGTTTTATACGATGGAAAAGCTGTTGTATTTATATTGTATTTTATGCTTCTGGCGTTGACTTCTAAGGCACTAACCATTCGATCTTGCGGAGCCACGCCCTAGAGTGAAGCCTAGGTTGCCCGGAAAGGAGAAATGACCATCACTTTCAAACTGGTTGCAATTAATCCTGTTACACATTGGAAAAACTGTTGTATTTTTAATGCATTTTATGCTTCTGGCGTTCACTTCTTAGGCCCTAACTATACGATCTGGTGGAACAACGGCATAGGGTGAAGCCTAGCTTGCCCGGAACGTAGAAATGACCATTACCTTCACACTGTTTGCAATTATACCTTTTATACGATGGAAAAGCTGTTGTATTTATATCGTATTTTATGCTTCAGGCGTTTACTTCTAAAGACCTAACTATTCGATCTGGTGGAGCAACACCCTAGAGTGAATCCTAGGTTGCTCGGAATGTAGAAATGACCATAACTTTCACACTGGCTGCAATTATTCGTTTTATACGATGGAAACGCTGTTGTATTTATATCGTATTTTATGCTTCTGGCGTTTACTTCTAAAGACCTAACTATTCGATCTGGTGGAGCAACGCCCTAGAGTGAATCCTAGGTTGCTCGGAATGTAGAAATAACCATAACATTCACACTGGCTGCAAATATTCGTTTTATACGATGCAAACGCTGTTGTATTTATATCGTATTTTATGCTTCTGGCGTTTACTTCTAAGGACCTAACTATTCGACCTGGTGGAGCAACGCCGTAGAGTGGATCCTGGGTAGCTCGGAATGTAGAAATGACCATAACTTTCACACTGGTTGCAATTATTCGTTTTATACGATGGAAACGCTGTTGTATTTATATCGTATTTTATGCTTCTGGCGTTTACTTCTAAGGACCTAACTATTCGATCTGGTGGAGAAACGCCCTTGAGTGAAGTCTATGTTGCCCGGAACGTAGAAATGACCATCACTTTCACACTGGTTGCAATTGTTCCTGTTATACGATGGCAAAACTGTTGTATCTTTATTGTATTTTATGCTTCGGCAATTGACTTCTAAGGCCCTAGCTATTCGATCTTTTGGAGCAAAGACCTAGAGTGAAGCCTAGGTTGCCCGAAACGTAGAAATGACCATTACTTTCACTCTGGTTGCAATTATTCATGCTATACGATGGAAAAACTGTTGTATTTTTATTATATTTTATGCTTCTGACGTTGACTTCTAAGGCCCTAACTCTTCGATCTGGTGGAACAACGCCCTAGGGTAAAGCACAGGTTGCGCGGAACGTAGAAATGACCATAACTTTCACACTGGTAGCAATTATTCGTTTTTTACGATGGAAAAACTGTTTTATTTATTTTGTATTTTATGCTTCGGGCGTTGACTTCTAAGGCCCTAACTATACGATCTGGTGGAGCAACGCCCTAGAGTGAAGCCTAGGTTGCCCGGAACGTAGAAATGACCATAACTTCCACACTGGTTGCAATTATTCGTTTTATACGATGTAAAAGCTGTTGTATTTATATCGTATTTTATGCTTCTGACGTTGACTTCTTAGGCCCTAACTACTCGACCTGGAGGAGCAACGCCCTAGAGTGAAACCTAGGTTGCCCGGAACCTAGAAATGACCATTACATTCACACTGGTTTCAATTATTCCTGTTACACGATGGAAAAACCGTTGAATTTTTATTGCATTTTATGCTTCTGGCTTTCACTTCTTAGGCCCTAACTATTCGATCTGGAGGTACAACGGCCTAGGGTGAAGCCTACGTTGCCCCGAACGTAGAAATGACCATAACTTTCACACTGGTTGCAATTATTTGTTTTATACGATGGAAAAGCTGTTGTATTTATATCGTATTTTATGCTTCTGCCGTTGACTTCTAAGGACCTAGCTATTCGGTCTGGTGGAGCAACGCCCTAGAGTGAAGCCTAGGTTGCTCGGAATGTAGAAATGACCATAACTTTCACACTGTTTGCAATTATTCCATTTATACGATGGAAAAGCTGTTGTATTTATATCGTATTTTATGGTTCTGGCGTTGACTTCTTAGGCCCTAGCTATTCGATCTAGTGGAACAACGCCGTATAGTGAAGCCTAGGTTGCCCGGAACGTAGAAATGACCATTACTTTCACACTGTTTGCAATTAATCGTTTTATACGATGGAAAAACTGTTGTATTTTTATTGCATTTTATGCGCCTGGCGTTCACTTCTTATGCCCTAACTATTGGATCTGGTGGAACAACGCCCTAGGGTCAGGCCTAGGTTGCCCTGAACGTAGAAATGACCATAGCTTTTACACTCGTAGCAATTATTCGTTTTATACAATGGAAAAACCGTTCTATTTATTTTGTATTTTATGCTTCGGGCGTTGACTTCTAAGGCCCTAACTATTCAATCTGTTGGAGCAAAGCCCTAGGGTGAAGCCTAGGTTGCTCGGAAAGTAGAAATGACCATAAGTTTCATACTGGTTGCAATTATTCGTTTTATACGATGGAAAAACTGTTGTATTTATATTGTATTTTATGCTTCTGGCGTTGACTTCTCCGGCCCTAATTATTCGATCTGGTGGAACAACGCCGTAGAGTGAAGGCTAGGTTGCCCGAACGTAGAAATGACCATTACTTTCACACTGTTTGCAATTATTCCTTTTATACGATGGAAAAGCTATTGTATTTATATCGTATTTTATGCTTCTGGCGTTGACTTCTAAGACCGTAACTATTCGATCTGATGGAGCAACGCCCTAGAGTGACGCCTAGGGTGCTCGGAACGTAGAAATGACCATTACTTTCACACTGGTTGCAATTATTCCTGTTATACGATGGAAAAACTGTTGTATTTCAATTGTATTTTATGCTTTTAGCGATGAATTATAAGTCCCTAGCTATTCGATCTGGTGTAACAACGGCCTAGGGTGAAGCCTATGTCGCCCGGAACGTAGAAATGACCATAACTTTTACACTGGTAGCAATTATTCGTTTTATACAATGGAAAAACTGTTCTATTTATTTTGTATTTAATGCTTCGGGCGTTGGCTTCTAGGGCCCTAACTGTTTGACCTGGTGGAGCCACGCCCTATAGTGAAGCCTAGGTTGCCTGGTACGTAGAAATGACCGTCACTTTCAAACTGGTTGCAATTATACGTTTTATACGATGGAAAAGCAGGTGTATTTATATCGTATTCTATGCTTCTGACGTTGACTTCTTGGGCCCTAACTATTCCATCAGGTGGAACAACGCCCTAGGGTGAAGCCTAAGTTGCCCGGAAAGTAGAAATGACCATAACTTTCACACTGGTAGCAATTATTCGTTTTATACGATGGAAAAGCTGTTGTATTTATATCGTATTTTATGCTTCTGGCGTTGACTTCTAAGGCCGTAACTATTCGATCTGGTGGAGCAACGCCCTAGAGTGACGCCTAGGGTGCTCGGAACGTAGAAATGACCATCACTTTCAAACAGGTTGCAATTATTCCTGTTATATGATGGAAACACTGTTGTATTTTTTTTGCATTTTGTGGTTCGGGCGTTGACTTCTAAGGCCCTAACTATTCAATCCGTTGGAGCAACGCCCTAGAGTGAAGCCTAGCTTGCTCGGAAAGTAGAAATGACCATAAGTTTCATACTGGTTGCAATTACTCGTTTTATACGATGGAAAAGCTGTTGCATTTATATCGTATTTTATGCTTCTGGCGTTGACTTCTTGGGCCGTAACTATTCGGTCTGGTGGAGCAATGCCCTGGAGTGAAACCTAGGTTGCCCGGAACGTAGAATTGGCCATCACTGTCAAACTGGTTGTAATTATTCCTGTTATATGATGGAAACTCTGTTGTATTTTTTTTGCATTTTATGTTTCGGGCGTTGACTTCTAGGGCCCTAACTATTCAATCCGTTGGAGCAACGCCCTAGGGTGAAGCCTAGGATGCTCTGAAAGTAGAAATGACCATAAGTTTCATACTGGTTGCAATTATTCGTTTTATACGATGGAAAAACTGTTGTATTTATATTGTATTTTATACTTCTGGCGTTGACTTCTAAGGCCCTAGCTGTTCGATCTAGTGGAGCAACGCCGTAGAGTGAAGCCTAGGTTGCCCGGAAGGTAGAATTGGCCATCACTTTCAAACTGGTTGCAATTATTCGTTTTATACGGTGGAAAAACTGTTGTATTTATATTGTATGTTATGCTTCTGTCGTTGACTTCTAAGGCACTAACTATTCCATCTGGTGGAGCAACGCCCTAGAGTGAAGCCTAGGTTGCCCGGAACGTAGAATTGGCCATCACTTTCAAACTGGTTGCAATTATTCCTGTTATATGATGGAAACACTGTTGTATTTTAACTGCATTTTATGCTTCGGGCGTTGACTTCTAAGGCCCTAACTATTCAATTTGTTGGAGCAACGCCCTAGGGTGAAGCCAATGTAGCTCGGAAAGTAGAAATGACCATAAGTTTCATACTGGTTGCAATTATTCGTTTTATACGATGGAAAAACTGTTGTATTTATATCGTATTTTATGCTTCTGGCGTTGACTTCTTAGGCCGTAACTATTCGGTCTGGTGGAGCAACGCCCTGGAGTGAAACCTAGGTTGCCCGGAACGTAGAATTGGCCATCACTTTCAAACTGGTTGCAATTATTCCTGATATATGATGGAAACACTGTTGTATTTTTTTTGCATTTTATGGTTCGGGCGTTGACTTCTAAGGCCCTAACTATTCAATCTGTTGGAGCAACACCCTAGGGTGAAGCCTAGGTTGCTCGGAAAGTAGAAATGTCCATAAGTTTCATACTGGTTGCAATTATTCGTTTTATACGATGGAAAAACTGTTGTATTTATATTGTATTTTATGCTTCTGGCGTTGACTTCTAAGGCACTAACTATTCGATCTGGTGGAGCAACGCCCTAGAGTGAAGCCTAGGTTGCCCGGAAAGCAGAAATGACCATCACTTTCAAACTGGTTGCAATTATTCGTTTTATACGATGCAAAAACTGTTGTATTTATATTGTATTTTATGCTTCTGGCGTTGACTTCTAAGGCACCAACTATTCGATCTGGTGGAGCAACGCCCTAGAGTGAGGCCTAGGTTGCCCGGAACGTAGAATTGGCCATCACTTTCAAACTGGTTGCAATTATTCCTGTTATATGATGGATACACTGTTGTATTTTTATTGCATTTTATGCTTCGTGCGTTGACTTCAAAGGCCCTAACTATTCAATCTGTTGGACCAACGCCCTAGGGTGAAGCCTAGCTTGCTTGGAAAGTAGAGATGACCATAAGTTTCATACTGGTTGCAATTATTCGTTTTATACGATGGAAAAGCTGTTGTATTTATATCGTATTTTATGCTTCTGGCGTTGACTTCTTAGGCCGTAACTATTCGGTCTGGAGGAGCAACGCCCTGGTGTAAAACTTAGGTTGCCCGGAACGTAGAATTGGCCATCACTTTCAAACTGGTTGCAATTACTCCTGTTATATGATGGAAACACAGTTGTATTTTTATTGCATTTTATGCTTCGGGCGTTGACTTCTAAGGCCCTAACTATTCAATCTGTTGGAGCAACGCCCTAGGGTGTAGCCTAGGTTGCTCGGAAAGTAGAAATGACCATAAGTTTCATACTGGATGCAATTATTCGTTTTATACGATGGAAAAACTGTTGTATTTATATCGCATTTTATGCTTCTGGCGTTGACTTCTAAGGCACTATCTTTTCGATCTGGTGGAGCAACGCCCTAGAGCGAAGCCTAGGTTGCCCGGAACGTAGAATTGGCCATCACTTTCAAACTGGTTGCAATTATTCCTGTTATATGATGGAAACACTGTTGTATTTTTGCTGCATTTTATGCTTCGGGCGTTGACTTCTAAGGCCCTGACTATTCAATCTGTTGCAGCAACGCCCTAGGGTGAAGCCTAGCTTGCTCGGAAAGTAGAAATGACCATAAGTTTCATACTGGTTGCAATTACTCGTTTTATACGATGCAAAAGCTGTTGCATTTATATCGTATTTTATGTTTCTGGCGTTGACTTCTTGGGCCGTAACTATTCGGTCTGGTAGAGCAACGCCCTGGAGTGAAACCTAGGTTGCCCGCAACGTAGAATTGGCCATCACTTTCAAACTGGTTGCAATCACTCCTGTTATATGATGGAAACACTGTTGTATTTTTTTTGCATTTTATGGTTCGGGCGCTGACTTCCAAGTCCCTAACTATTCAATCTGTTGGAGCAACGCCCTAGGGTGAAGCCTAGGTTGCTCGGAAAGTAGAAATGACGTTAAGTTTCATACTGGTTGCAATTATTCGTTTTATACGGTGGAAAAACTGTTGTATTTATATTGTATTTTATGCTTCTGGCGTTGACTTCTAAGGCCCTAGCTTTTCGATCTAGTGGAGCAACGCCCTAGAGTGAAGCCTAGGTTGCCCGGAACGTAGAAATGACCATCACTTTCAAACTGGTTGCAATTAATCCTGTTATACGATGGAAAAACTGTTGTATTTTTATTGCATTTTATGCTTCGGGCATTGACTTCTAAGGCCCAAACTATTCAATCTGTTGGAGCAACGCCCTAGGGTGAAGCCTAGGTTGCCCGGAAAGTAGAACTGACCATAGCTTTCATACTGGTGGCAATTATTCGTTTTATATGATGGAAAAACTGTTGTATTTATATGTATTTTATGCATCTGGCGATCACTTCTTAGGCCCGAACTATTCGATCTGGTGGAACAACGCCCTAGGGTGAAGCCTAGGTTGCCCGGAACGTAGAAATGAACATAACTTTTACACTGGTAGCAATTATTCGTTTTATACAATGGAAAAGCTGTTGTATTTATATCGTATTTTATGCTTCTGGCGTTGACTTCTAAGGCCGTAACTATTCGATCTGCTGGAGCAACGCCCTAGAGTGACGCCTAGGGTGCTCGGAACGTAGAAATGACCATTACTTTCACACTGGTTGCAATTATTCCTGTTATACGATGGAAAAACTGTTGTATTTTAATTGTATTTTATGCTTTTAGCGATGAATTATAAGTCCCTAGCTATTCGATCTGGTGTAACAACGGCCTAGGGTGAAGCCTATGTCGCCCAGAACGTAGAAATGACCATAACTTTTACACTGGTAGCAATTATTCGTTTTATACAATGGAAAAACTGTTCTATTTATTTTGTATTTAATGCTTCGGGCGTTGGCTTCTAAGGCCCTAACTGTTTGACCTGGTGGAGCCACGCCCTATAGTGAAGCCTAGGTTGCCTGGTACGTAGAAATGACCGTCACTTTCAAACTGGTTGCAATTATACGTTTTATACCATGGAAAAGCAGTTGTATTTATATCGTATTCTATGCTTCTGACGTTGACTTCTTGGGCCCTAACTATTCCATCAGGTGGAACAACGCCCTAGGGTGAAGCCTAAGTTGCCCGGAAAGTAGAAATGACCATAACTTTCACACTGGTAGCAATTATTCGTTTTATACGATGGAAAAGCTGTTGTATTTATATCGTATTTTATGCTTCTGGCGTTGACTTCTAAGGCCGTAACTATTCGATCTGGTGGAGCAACGCCCTAGAGTGACGCCTAGAGTGCTCGGAACGTAGAAATGACCATCACTTTCAAACTGGTTGCAATTATTCCTGTTATATGATGGAAACGCTGTTGTATTTTTTTTGCATTTTATGGTTGGGGCGTTGACTTCCAAGTCCCTAACTATTCAATCTGTTGGAGCAACGCCCTAGGGTGAAGCCTAGGTTGCTCGGAAAGTAGAAATGACGATAAGTTTCATACTGGTTGCAATTATTCGTTTTATACGGTGGAAAAACTGTTGTATTTATATTGTATTTTATGCTTCTGGCGTTGACTTCTAAGGCCCTAGCTTTTCGATCTAGTGGAGCAACGCCCTAGAGTGAAGCCTAGGTTGCCCGGAACGTAGAAATGACCATCACTTTCAAACTGGTTGCAATTAATCCTGTTATACGATGGAAAAACTGTTGTATTTTTATTGCATTTTATGCTTCGGGCATTGACTTCTAAGGCCCAAACTATTCAATCTGTTGGAGCAACGCCCCAGGGTGAAGCCTAGGTTGCGCGAAACGTAGAAATGACCATTACTTTCACTCTGGTTGCAATTATTCTTTTTATACGAGAGAAAAACTGTTGTATTTATTTTGTATTTTATGCTTCTGGCGTTGACTTCTTAGGTCCTAAATATTCGATCTGGTGGACCAACGCCCTAGAGTGAAGCCTAGGTTGCCCGGAACGTAGAAATGACTACTACCTTCACACTGGTTGTAGTTATTCCTGTCATACGATGGAAAGACTGTTGTATTTTTGTATCTTATGCTTCTGGCGTTGACTTCTTAAGCCCTAACTATTCGATCTGGTGGAGCAACGCCCTAGAGTGAGGCCTAGGTTGCCCGGAACATAGAAATGACCGTTACTTTCACAACATTTGCAAACGTTCGTCTTATAAGATGGAAAGCTGTTGTATTTATATTGTATTTTACGCTTCTGGCGTTGACTTCTAAGGCCGTAGCTATTCAATGTGGTGGAGCAACGCCCTAGAGTGAAGCCTAGGCAGCTCGGATCGTAGAAATGACCATAACTTTCACACTGGTTGCAATTATTCGTTTTATACAATGGAAAAACTGTTCTATTTATTTTGTATTTTATGCTTCGGGCGTTGACTTCTAAGGCCCTAACGATTCGATCTGGTGGAGAAACGCCCTTGAGTGAAGTCTAGGTTGCCCGGAACGTAGAAATGACCATCACTTTCACACTGGTTGCAATTGTTCCTGTTATACGATGGCAAAACTGTTGTATCTTTATTGTATTTTATGCTTCGGCAATTGACTTCTAAGGCCCTAGCTATTCGATCTTTTGGAGCAAAGACCTAGAGTGAAGCCTAGGTTGCCCGAAACGTAGAAATGACCATTACTTTCACTCTGGTTGCAATTATTCATGCTATACGATGGAAAAACTGTTGTATTTTTATTATATTTTATGCTTCTGACGTTGACTTCTAAGGCCCTAACTCTTCGATCTGGTGGAACAACGCCCTAGGGTAAAGCCCAGGTTGCGCGGAACGTAGAAATGACCATAACTTTCACACTGGTAGCAATTATTCGTTTTTTACGATGGAAAAACTGTTTTATTTATTTTGTATTTTATGCTTCGGGCGTTGACTTCTAAGGCCCTAACTATACGATCTGGTGGAGCAACGCCCTAGGGTGAAGCCTAGGTTGCTCGGAAAGTAGAAATGACGATAAGTTTCATACTGGTTGCAATTATTCGTTTTATACGGTGGAAAAACTGTTGTATTTATATTGTATTTTATGCTTCTGGCGTTGACTTCTAAGGCCCTAGCTTTTCGATCTAGTGGAGCAACGCCCTAGAGTGAAGCCTAGGTTGCCCGGAACCTAGAAATGACCATTTCATTCACACTGGTTGCAATTACTCCTGTTACACGATGGAAAAACTGTTGAATTTTTATTGCATTTTATGCTTCTGGCTTTCACTTCTTAGGCCCTAACTATTCGATCTGGAGGTACAACGGCCTAGGGTGAAGCCTACGTTGCCCCGAACGTAGAAATGACCATAACTTTCACACTGGTTGCAATTATTTGTTTTATACGATGGAAATGCTGTTGTATTTATATCGTATTTTATGCTTCGGGCTTAGACTTCTTAGGCCCTAACATTTCGATCTGGTGGAGCAACGCCCGACAGTGAAGCCTAGGTTGGCCGGAACGTAGAAATGACCATAACTTTCACACTGGTTGCAATTATTTGTTTTATACGATGGAAAAGCTGTTGTATTTATATCGTATTTTATGCTTCTGCCGTTGACTTCTAAGGACCTAGCTATTCGGTCTGGTGGAGCAACGCCCTAGAGTGAAGCCTAGGTTGCTCGGAATGTAGAAATGACCATAACTTTCACACTGGTTGCAATTATTCGTTTTATACGATGGAAAAGCTGTTGCATCTTTATCGTATTTTGTGCTTCTGGCGTTGACTTCTTAGGCCGTAACTATTCGATCTGGTGGAGCACCGCCCTGGAGTGAAGCCTAGGTTGCCCGGAACGTAGAAATGACCACTACTATCACACTGGTTGCAAATTATTCCTGCTATACGATGGAAAAACTGTTGTATTTTTATTGCATTTTATGCTTCGGGCATTGACTTCTAAGGCCCTAGCTATTCAATCTGTTGGAGCAACGCCCTAGGGTGAAGCCTAGGTTGCCCGGAACGTAGAAATGTCCATAACTTTCACACTGTTTGCAATTATTCCATTTATACGATGGAAAAGCTGTTGTATTTATATCGTCTTTTATGGTTCTGGCGTTGACTTCTTAGGCCCTAGCTATTCGATCTAGTGGAACAACGCCGTATAGTGAAGCCTAGGTTGCCCGGAACGTAGAAATGACCATTACTTTCACACTGTTTGCAATTAATCGTTTTATACGATGGAAAAACTGTTGTATTTTTATTGCATTTTATGCGTCTGGCGTTCACTTCTTATGCCCTAACTATTGGATCTGGTGGAACAACGCCCTAGGGTCAGCCCTAGGTTGCCCTGAACGTAGAAATGACCATAGCTTTTACACTCGTAGCAATTATTCGTTTTATACAATGGAAAAACCGTACTATTTATTTTGTATTTTATGCTTCGGGCGTTAACTTCTAAGGCCCTAACTATTCAATCTGTTGGAGCAAAGCCCTAGGGTGAAGCCTAGGTTGCTCGGAAAGTAGAAATGACCATAAGTTTCATACTGGTTGCAATTATTCGTTTTATACGATGGAAAAACTGTTGTATTTATATTGTATTTTATGCTTCTGGCGTTGACTTCTCCGGCCCTAATTATTCGATCTGGTGGAACAACGCCGTAGAGTGAAGGCTAGGTTGCCCGAACGTAGAAATGACCATTACTTTCACACTGTTTGCAATTATTCCTTTTATTCGATGGAACAGCTGTTGTATTTATATCGTATTTTATGCTTCTGGCGCTGACTTCTAAGGTCCTAACAATTCGATCTGGTGGAGCAACGCCCTAGAGTGAAGCCTAGGTTGCTCGGAATGTAGAAATGACCATAAGTTGCATACCAGTTGCAATTATTCGTTTTATACGATGGAAAAGCTGTTGCATCTTTATCGTATTTTATGCTTCTGGCGTTGACTTCTTAGGCCGTAACTATCCGATCTGGTGGAGCAACGCCCGACAGTGAAGCCTAGGTTGCACGGAACGTAGATATGACCATAACCTTCACACAGGTTGCAATTATTCGTTTTATACGGTGTAAAGGCTGTTGTATTTATTTTGTATTTTATTCTTCTGGTGTTGACTTCTTAGGACCTAACTATTCGATCTGGTGGAACAACGCCGTAGAGTGAAGCCTAGGTTGCCCGAACGTAGAAATGACCATTACTTTCACACTGTTTGCAATTATTCCTTTTATACGATGGTAAAGCTGTTGTCTTTATATCGTATTTTATGCTTCTGGCGTTGACTTCTAAGGACCTACCTATTCGATCTGGTGGAGCAACGCCCTAGAGTGAAGCCTAGGTGGCTCGGAATGTAGAAATGACCATAACTTTCACACTGATTGCAATTATTCTTTTTATACGATGGAAAAACTGTTGCATCTTCATCGTATTTTATGCATCTGGCGTTGACTTCTTAGGCCATAACTATTCGATCTGGTGGAGCAACGCCCTAGAGTGAAGCCTAGGTGGCTCGGAATGTAGAAATGACCATAACTTTCACACTGGCAGCAATTATTCGTTTTATACGATGGAAAAACTGTTCTATTTGTTCTGTATTTTATGCTTCGGGCGTTGACTTCTAAGGCCCTAACTATTCAATCTGTTGGAGCAACGCCCTAGGGTGAAGCCTGGGTTGCGCGGAACGTAGAAATGACCATAACTTTCACACTGGTAGCAATTATTCGTTTTATACATTGGAAAAACTGTTCTATTTATATTGTATTTTATGCTTCTGGCGTTGACTACTTAGGCCCTAACTATTCGATCTTGTGGAACAACGCCCTAGAGTGAAGCCTAGGTTGCCTGGAACGTAGAAATGACCATCACTTTCACACGGGTTGCAATTATTCCTGTTATAGGATGGAAAGACTGTTGTATTTTTATTGCATTTTATTCTCCTGGTGTTGACTTCTTAGGCCCTAACTATTCGATCTGGTGGAACAACGCCGTAGAGTGAAGCCTAGGTTGCCCGGAACGTAGAAATGACCATTACCTTCACACTGTTTGCAATTATTCCTTTTATACGATGGAACAGCTGTTGTATTTATATCGTATTTTATGCTTCTGGGGTTGACTTCTAAGGCCCTAAATATTCGATCTGGTGGAGCAATGCCTCAGAGTTAAGTCTAGGATGCCCGAAACGCCGAAATGATCATTACTTTCACGCTTGTTGCAATTATTCCTGTTATACGATGAAAAGACTGTTGTATTTTTATTGTATTTTCTGCTTCAGGCGTGCACTTCTGAGGCCGTAGCTATTCGATGTGGTGGAAGAACACCATACAGTGAAGCCTAGGTTGCCCGGAACGTAGAAATGTCCACTACCTTCACACTGTTTGCAATTATTCATTTAATACGATGGAAATGCTGTTGTATTTATATCGTATTTTATGCTTCGGGCGTAGACTTCTTAGGCCCTAACATTTCGATCTGGTGGAGCAACGCCCGACAGTGAAGCCTAGGTTGCCCGGAACGTAGATATGACCATAACCTTCACACAGGTTGCAATTATTCGTTTTATACGGTGTAAAGGCTGTTGTATTTATTTTGTATTTTACTCTTCTGGTGTTGACTTCTTAGGCCCTCACTATTCGATCTGGTTTAACAACGCCGTAGAGTGAAGCCTAGGTTGCCCGGAACGTAGAAATGACCATTACTTTCACACTGTTTGCAATTATTCATTTAATACGATGGAAATGCTGTTGTATTTATATCGTATTTTATGCTTCGGGCGTTGACTTCTTAGGCCCTAACATTTCGATCTGGTGGAGCAACGCCCGACAGTGAAGCCTAGGTTGCACGGAACGTAGATATGACCATAACCTTCACACAGGTTGCAATTATTCGTTTTATACGGTGTAAAGGCTGTTGTATTTATTTTGTATTTTATTCATCTGGTGTTGACTTCTTAGGACCTAACTATTCGATCTGGTGGAACAACGCCGTAGAGTGAAGCCTAGGTTGCCCGAACGTAGAAATGACCATTACTTTCACACTGTTTGCAATTATTCCTTTTATACGATTTAAAAGCTGTTGTCTTTATATCGTATTTTATGCTTCTGGCGTTGACTTCTAAGGACCTAACTATTCGATCTGGTGGAGCAACGCCCTAGAGTGAAGCCTAGGTGGCTCGGAATGTAGAAATGACCAGTACTTTCACACTGGCTGCAATTATTCTTTTTATACTATGGAAAGATTGTTGTATTTTTATTGTGTTTTTTGCTTCAGGGGGTTGACTTCTCAGGCGCTCACTATTCGATCTGGTGCAGCAACGCCCTGGAGTGAAGCCTAGGTTACACGGAACGTAGAAATGACCAGTACTTTCACACTGGATGCAATTATTCCTGTTATACGATGGAAGGACTGTTGTATTTTTATTGTATTTTATGTTTCAGGCGTTGACTTCTAAGGTCCTAGCTATTCGATCTCATGGAGCAACGTCCAGGAGTGAAGCGTATGTTGCCCGAAGCGTAGGAATGACCATTACTTTCACACTGGTTGCAATTATTCTTTTTATACGATAGAAAAGCTGTTGTATTTTTATTATATTTTATGCTTCTGGCGCTGACGTCTAAGTCCCTAGCTATTCGATCTGGTGGAGCAACACCCTAGAGCGAAACCTAGGTTGCCCGGAACGTAGTAATGACTATTGCTTTCACATTGGTTGCAATTATTCCTGTTATACGATTGAAGGACTGTTGTATTTTTATAGTATTTTATGCTTCTGTCGTTGAGTTCTTAGGCCCTAGCTATTCGATCTGGTGGCACAACGCACTAGAGTGAAGCCTAGGTTGCACGGAACGTAGAAATGGCCATAACTTTCACACTGGTTGCATTTATTCGTTTTATACAATGGAAAAACTGTTCTATATATTTTGTATTTTATGCTTCGGGCGTCGACTACTAAGGCCCTAAGTATTCGATGTTGTGGATCAACGCCCTAGAGTGACGCCTAGGTTGCCCGGAACGTAGAAATGACCATAGCTTTCACACTGGTTGCAATTAGTCGTTTTATGCGATGGAAAAGCTGTTGTATTTATATTGTATTTTATGCGTCTGGAGTTGTTTTCTAATGCCCTAACTATTCGACCTGGTGGTGCAATATCCTAGAGCGAAGCCTAGGTTGCCCGCAACGTAGTAATGACCATTACATTCACACTGGTTGCAATTATTCCTGTTATACGATGGAAGGACTGTTGTATTTTTACTGTATCTTATGCGTCTGGAGTAGTTTTCTAAGGCCCTAGCTATTCGACCTGGTGGTGCAACGCCCTAGTGCGAATCCTAGGTTGCATGGAACGTAGAAATGCCCATTACTTTCACACTGGTTGCAATTATTCCTGTTATACGATGGAACAACTGTTGTATTTTTATTATATTTTACGCTTCTGGCGTTGACTTCTAAGGCCCTAACTATTCGATCTGGTGGAGCAACGCCCTAGAGTGCAGCCTAGATTGCCCGGAACGTTGAAATGACCATTACTTTCACACTGTTTGCAATTATTCCTTTTATACGATGGAAAAGCTGTTGTATTTATATCGTATTTTATGCTTCTGGCGTTTACTTCAAATGACCTAACTATTCGATCTGGTGGAGCAACGCCCTAGAGTGAAGCCTAGGTTGCTCGGAATGTAGAAATGACCATAACTTTCACACTGGTTGCAATTATTCGTTTTATACGATGGAAACGCTGTTGTATTTATATTGTATTTTATGCCTCTGGCGTTGACTTCAAAGGCCGTAGCTATTAGATGTGGAGGAGCAACGCCCTAGAGTGACGCCTAGGGTGCTCGGAACGTAGAAATGACCATTACGTTCACACTGGTAGCAATTATTCGTTTTATACGATGGAAAAACTGTTGTGTTTATATTGTTTTTTATGCTTCTGGCGTTGACTTCTAAGGCACTAACTATTCGATCTGTTGGAGCAACGCCCTAGAGTGAAGCCTAGGTTGCCCGGAACCTAGAAATGACCATCACTTTCAAACTGGTTGCAATTATTCCTGTTATAGGATGGAAAGACTGTTGTATTTTTATTGTATTTTATGCCTCAGGCGTTGACTTCTGAGGACGTAGCTATTCGATGTGGGGGAAGAACGCCATAGATTGAAACCTGGGTTGCCCGGCACGTAGAAATGACCATAACTTTCATACTGGTTGCAATTATCCGTTTTATATGATGGAAGAACTGTTGTATTTATATTGTATTTTATGCTTCTTGCGTTCACTTCTTAGGCCCTAACTATTCAGTCTGTTGGAGCAACGCCCTAGGGTGTAGCCTAGGTTGCTCGGACGTAGAAATGACCATAACTTTCACACTGGTTGCAATAATTCGTTTTATACGATGGAAAAGCTGTTGTATTTATATCGTATTTTATGCTTCTGGCGTTGACTTCTTAGGCCCCAAATATTCGATCTGGTGGAACACCGCCCTAGAGTGAAGCCTAGGTTGCCCGGAACGTAGAAATGATCATAACTTTCACACTGGTAGCAATTACGCGTTTTATACGATGGAAAAACTGTTGTATTTATTTTGTATTTTATGCTTCGGGCGTTGACTTCTAGGTCCCTAACTCTTCGATCTACTGGAGCAACGCCCTAGAGTGAAGCCTAGGTTGCCCGGTACGTAGAAATGACCATCACTTCCATACTGGTAGCAATTATTCGTTTTATACGATGGAAAAACTGTTGTGTTTATATTGTATTTTATGTTTCTGGCGTTGACTTCTAAGGCATTAACTATTCGATCTGTTGGAGCAACGCCCTAGAGTGAAGCCGAGGTTTCCCGGAAAGGCGAAATGACCATCACTTTCAAACTGGTTGCAATTATTCCTGTTATAGGATGAAAAGACGGTTGTATTTTTATTGTATTTTATACTTCAGGCGTTGACTTCTGAGGCCGTAGCTATTCGATGTGGTGGAAGAACGCCATAGAGTGAAGCCTAGATTGCCCGGAACGTAGAAATGACCATAAGTTTCATACTGGTTGCAATTATTCGTTCTATACGATGGAAAAGCTGTTGTATTTATACCGTATTTTATGCTTCTGGCGTTGACTTCTTATGCCCTAACTATTCGATCTGGTGGAACAACGGCCTAGGGTGAAGCCTAGGTTGCACGGAACGTAGAAATGACCATCACTTTCAAACTGGTTGCAATTAATCCTTTTATACGATGGAAAAACTGTTGCATTTTTATTGCATTTTATGCGTCGGGCGATGACTTCTAAGGCACTAACTATTCAATCTGTTGGAGCAACGCCCTAGGGTGAAGCCTAGGATGCCCGGAACTTAGAAATGACCATAACTTTTACACTGATTGCTATTATTCGTTTTATACGATGGAAAAACTGTTGTATTTTTATTGCATTTTATGCTTCCGGCGTTGACTTCTAAGGCCCTAACTATTCAATCTGTTGGAGCAACGCCCTACAGTGGAGCCCAGGTTGCCCGGAACGTAGGTATCACCATAACCTTCACACAGGTTGCAATTATTCGTTTTATACGGTGTAAAGGCTGTTGTATTTATTTTGTATTTTATTCTTCTGGTGTTGACTTCTTAGGCCCTAACTATTCGATCTGGTGGAACAGCGTCGTAGAGTGAAGCCTAGGTTGCCCGGAATGTAGAAATGACCATTACTTTCACACTGTTTGCAATTATTCCTTTTATACGATGGAAAAGCTGTTGTATTTATATCGTATTTTATGCTTCTGGCGTTGACTTCTAAGGCCCTAGCTATTCGATCTAGTGGAGCAACGCCCTAGAGTGAAGCCTAGGTTGCCCGGAAAGGAGAAATGACCATCACATTCAAACTGGATGCAATTATTCCTGTTAGATGATGGAAACACAGTTGTATTTTTTTTGCATTTTATGGTTCGGGCGTTGACTTCTAAGGCCCTAACTATTCAATCTGTTGGAGCAACGCCCTAGAGTGAAGCCTATGTTGCTCGGAATTTAGAAATGACCATAACTTTCACACTGGTTGCAATTACTCGTGTTATCCGATGGAAAAACTGTTGCATCTTTATTGCATCTTATGCTTCTGGCGTTGACTTCTAAGGCCCTAACTGTTCGATCTGGTGGAGCAACGTCCTAGAGTGAAGCCTAGGTTTCCCGGTACGTCGGAATGACCATTACTTTCACACTAGTTGCAATAATTCCTGTTACACGATGGAAAAACTGTTGTATTTTTATTGTATTTTATGCTTCTGGCGTTGACTTCTTAGGCCCTAACTATTCGATCTGGTGGATCAGCGCCGTTGAGTGAAGCCTAGGTTGCCCGGAACGTAGAAGTGACCATCACTTTCACACTGTTTGCAATTATTCCTTTTATACGATGGAAATGCTGTTGTATATATATCGTAGTTTATGCTTCTGGCGTTGACTTCTAAGGCCCTAGCTATTCGATCTAGTGGAGCAACGGCCTAGAGTGAAGCCTAGGTTGCCTGATAAGGAGAAATGACCATCACTTTCAAACTGGATGCAATTATTCCTGTTATATGATGGAAACACAGTTGTATTTTTTTTGCATTTTATGGTTCGGGCGTTGTCTTCTAAGGCCCTAACTATTCAATCTGTTGGAGCAACGCCCTAGGGTGAAGCATAGGTTGCTCGGAAAGTGGAAATGTCCATAAGTTTCATACTGGTTGCAATTATTCGTTTTATACGTTGGAAAAACTGTTGTATTTATATTGTATTTTATGCTTCTGGCGTTCACTTCTTAGGCCCTAACTATTCGATCTGGTGGAGCAACGCCCTAGGGTGAAGCCTAGGTTGCCCGGAACGTAGAAATGACCATAACTTTTACACTGGTAGCAATTATTCGTTTTATACAATGGAAAAACTGTTCTATTTATTTTGTATTTTATGCTTCGGGCGTTGACATCTGAGGCCCTAACTGTTTGATCTGGTGCAGCAACGCCCTAGAGTGAAGCCTATGTTGCTCGGAATTTAGAAATGACCATAACTTTCACACTGGTTGCAATTACTCGTGTTATCCGATGGAAAAACTGTTGCATCTTTATTGCATCTTATGCTTCTGGCGTTGACTTCTAAGGCCCTAACTGTTCGATCTGGTGGAGCAACGTCCTAGAGTGAAGCCTAGGTTTCCCGGTACGTCGGAATGACCATTACTTTCACACTAGTTGCAATAATTCCTGTTACACGATGGAAAAACTGTTGTATTTTTATTGTATTTTATGCTTCTGGCGTTGAGTTCTGAGGTCGTAGCTATTCGATGTGGCGGAAGAACGCCATAGAGTGAAGCCTAGGTTGCCCGGAACGTAGAAATGACCATAACTTTCACACTGGCTACTATTCTTCGTTTTATACGATGGAAAAACTGTTATATTTATATTGTATTTTATGCTTCTGGCGTTGATTTCTTAGGCCCAAACTATTCGATCAGGTGGAGCAACGCCCTAGAGTGAAGCCTATGTTGCTCGGAATTTAGAAATGACCATAACTTTCACACTGGTTGCAATTACTCGTGTTATCCGATGGAAAATCTGTTATACTTATATTGCATTTTATGCTTCTGGCGTTGACTTCTTAGGCCCTAAATATTCGATCTGGTGGAACACCGCCCTAGAGTGAAGCCTAGGTTGCCCGGAACGTAGGAATGACCATAACTTTCACACTGGCTGCTATTCTTCGTTTTATACGTTGGAAAAACTGTAGCATTTATATTGTATTTTATGCTTCTGGCGTTGACTTCTTAGGCCCTAACATTTCGATCTGGTGGAGCAACGACCTACAGTGGAGCCTAGGTTGCCCGGAACGTAGATATGACCATAACCTTCACACAGGTTGCAATTATTCGTTTTATACGGTGTAAAGGCTGTTGTATCTATTTTGTATTTTATTCTTCTGGTGTTGACTTCTTAGGCCCTAACTATTCGATCTGGTGGAACAGCGTCGTAGAGTGAAGCCTAGGTTGCCCGGTACGTCGGAATGACCATTACTTTCACACTAGTTGCAATAATTCCTGTTATACGGTGGAAAAACTGTTGTATTTTTATTGTATTTTATGCTTCTGGCGTTGAGTTCTTAGGCCCTAACATTTCGATCTGGTGGAGCAACGTCGTAGAGTGAAGCCTAGGTTGCCCGGAACGTAGAAATGACCATTACTTTCACACTGTTTGCAATTATTCCTTTTATACGATGGAAAAGCTGTTGTATTTATATCGTATTTTATGCTTCTGGCGTTTACTTCAAATGACCTAACTATTCGATCTGGTGGAGCAACGCCCTAGAGTGAAGCCTAGGTTGCTCGGAATGTAGAAATGACCATAACTTTCACACTGGTTGCAATTATTCGTTTTATACGATGGAAACGCTGTTGTATTTATATTGTATTTTATGCCTCTGGCGTTGACTTCAAAGGCCGTAGCTATTAGATGTGGAGGAGCAACGCCCTAGAGTGACGCCTAGGGTGCTCGGAACGTAGAAATGACCATTACGTTCACACTGGTAGCAATTATTCGTTTTATACGATGGAAAAACTGTTGTGTTTATATTGTTTTTTATGCTTCTGGCGTTGACTTCTAAGGCACTAACTATTCGATCTGTTGGAGCAACGCCCTAGAGTGAAGCCTAGGTTGCCCGGAACCTAGAAATGACCATCACTTTCAAACTGGTTGCAATTATTCCTGTTATAGGATGGAAAGACTGTTGTATTTTTATTGTATTTTATGCCTCAGGCGTTGACTTCTGAGGACGTAGCTATTCGATGTGGGGGAAGAACGCCATAGATTGAAACCTGGGTTGCCCGGCACGTAGAAATGACCATAACTTTCATACTGGTTGCAATTATCCGTTTTATATGATGGAAGAACTGTTGTATTTATATTGTATTTTATGCTTCTTGCGTTCACTTCTTAGGCCCTAACTATTCAGTCTGTTGGAGCAACGCCCTAGGGTGTAGCCTAGGTTGCTCGGACGTAGAAATGACCATAACTTTCACACTGGTTGCAATAATTCGTTTTATACGATGGAAAAGCTGTTGTATTTATATCGTATTTTATGCTTCTGGCGTTGACTTCTTAGGCCCCAAATATTCGATCTGGTGGAACACCGCCCTAGAGTGAAGCCTAGGTTGCCCGGAACGTAGAAATGATCATAACTTTCACACTGGTAGCAATTACGCGTTTTATACGATGGAAAAACTGTTGTATTTATTTTGTATTTTATGCTTCGGGCGTTGACTTCTAGGTCCCTAACTATTCGATCTACTGGAGCAACGCCCTAGAGTGAAGCCTAGGTTGCCCGGTACGTAGAAATGACCATCACTTCCATACTGGTAGCAATTATTCGTTTTATACGATGGAAAAACTGTTGTGTTTATATTGTATTTTATGTTTCTGGCGTTGACTTCTAAGGCATTAACTATTCGATCTGTTGGAGCAACGCCCTAGAGTGAAGCCGAGGTTTCCCGGAAAGGCGAAATGACCATCACTTTCAAACTGGTTGCAATTATTCCTGTTATAGGATGAAAAGACGGTTGTATTTTTATTGTATTTTATACTTCAGGCGTTGACTTCTGAGGCCGTAGCTATTCGATGTGGTGGAAGAACGCCATAGAGTGAAGCCTAGATTGCCCGGAACGTAGAAATGACCATAAGTTTCATACTGGTTGCAATTATTCGTTCTATACGATGGAAAAGCTGTTGTATTTATACCGTATTTTATGCTTCTGGCGTTGACTTCTTATGCCCTAACTATTCGATCTGGTGGAACAACGGCCTAGGGTGAAGCCTAGGTTGCACGGAACGTAGAAATGACCATCACTTTCAAACTGGTTGCAATTAATCCTTTTATACGATGGAAAAACTGTTGCATTTTTATTGCATTTTATGCGTCGGGCGATGACTTCTAAGGCACTAACTATTCAATCTGTTGGAGCAACGCCCTAGGGTGAAGCCTAGGATGCCCGGAACTTAGAAATGACCATAACTTTTACACTGATTGCTATTATTCGTTTTATACGATGGAAAAACTGTTGTATTTTTATTGCATTTTATGCTTCCGGCGTTGACTTCTAAGGCCCTAACTATTCAATCTGTTGGAGCAACGCCCTACAGTGGAGCCCAGGTTGCCCGGAACGTAGGTATCACCATAACCTTCACACAGGTTGCAATTATTCGTTTTATACGGTGTAAAGGCTGTTGTATTTATTTTGTATTTTATTCTTCTGGTGTTGACTTCTTAGGCCCTAACTATTCGATCTGGTGGAACAGCGTCGTAGAGTGAAGCCTAGGTTGCCCGGAATGTAGAAATGACCATTACTTTCACACTGTTTGCAATTATTCCTTTTATACGATGGAAAAGCTGTTGTATTTATATCGTATTTTATGCTTCTGGCGTTGACTTCTAAGGCCCTAGCTATTCGATCTAGTGGAGCAACGCCCTAGAGTGAAGCCTAGGTTGCCCGGAAAGGAGAAATGACCATCACATTCAAACTGGATGCAATTATTCCTGTTATATGATGGAAACACAGTTGTATTTTTTTTGCATTTTATGGTTCGGGCGTTGACTTCTAAGGCCCTAACTATTCAATCTGTTGGAGCAACGCCCTAGAGTGAAGCCTATGTTGCTCGGAATTTAGAAATGACCATAACTTTCACACTGGTTGCAATTACTCGTGTTATCCGATGGAAAAACTGTTGCATCTTTATTGCATCTTATGCTTCTGGCGTTGACTTCTAAGGCCCTAACTGTTCGATCTGGTGGAGCAACGTCCTAGAGTGAAGCCTAGGTTTCCCGGTACGTCGGAATGACCATTACTTTCACACTAGTTGCAATAATTCCTGTTACACGATGGAAAAACTGTTGTATTTTTATTGTATTTTATGCTTCTGGCGTTGACTTCTTAGGCCCTAACTATTCGATCTGGTGGATCAGCGCCGTTGAGTGAAGCCTAGGTTGCCCGGAACGTAGAAGTGACCATCACTTTCACACTGTTTGCAATTATTCCTTTTATACGATGGAAATGCTGTTGTATATATATCGTATTTTATGCTTCTGGCGTTGACTTCTAAGGCCCTAGCTATTCGATCTAGTGGAGCAACGGCCTAGAGTGAAGCCTAGGTTGCCTGATAAGGAGAAATGACCATCACTTTCAAACTGGATGCAATTATTCCTGTTATATGATGGAAACACAGTTGTATTTTTTTTGCATTTTATGGTTCGGGCGTTGTCTTCTAAGGCCCTAACTATTCAATCTGTTGGAGCAACGCCCTAGGGTGAAGCCTAGGTTGCTCGGAAAGTGTAAATGTTCATAAGTTTCATACTGGTTGCAATTGTTCGTTTTATACGTTGGAAAAACTGTTATATTTATATTGTATTTTATGCTTCTGGCGTTCACTTCTTAGGCCCCAACCATTCGATCTGGTGGAACAACACCGTAGAGTGAAGCCTAGGTTGACCGGAACATAGAAATGACCATTACTTTCACACTGTATGCAATTATTCCTTTTATACGATGGAAAAGCTGTTGTATTTATATCGTATTTTATGCTTCTGGCGTTTACTTCAAATGACCTAACTATTCGATCTGGTGGAACAACGCCCTAGAGTGAAGCCTAGGTTGCTCGGAATGTAGAAATGACCATAACTTTCACACTGGTTGCAATTATTCGTTTTATACGATGGAAACGCTGTTGTATTTATATTGTATTTTATGCCTCTGGCGTTGACTTCAAAGGCCGTAGCTATTAGATGTGGAGGAGCAACGCCCTAGAGTGACGCCTAGGGTGCTCGGAACGTAGAAATGACCATTACGTTCACACTGGTTGCAATTATTCGTTTTATACGATGGAAAAACTGTTGTATTTATATTGTATTTTATGCTTCTGGCGTTGACTTCTAAGGCCCTAGCTATTCGATCTAATGGAGCAACTCCCTAGAGTGAAGCCTAGGTGGCCCGGAACGTAGAAATGACCATCACTTTCAAACTGGTTGCAATTAATCCTGTTATACGATGGAAAAACTGTTGTATTTATATAGTATTTTATGCTTCTGTCGTTGACTTCTAAGGCCCTAGCTATTCGATCTAGTGGAGCAACGCCCTAGAGTGAAGCCTAGGTTGCCCGGAAAGGAGAAATGACCATCACTTTCAAACAGGTTGCAATTAATCCTGTTATACGATGGAAAAACTGTTGTATTTTTATTGCATTTTATGCTTCTGGCGTTCCCTTCTTAGGCCCTAACAATTCGATCTGGTGGAACAACGGCCTAGGGTGAAGCCTAGGTTGCCCGGAACGTAGAAATGACCATAAGTTTCACACTGGTTGCAATTATTCGTTTTATACGATGGAAAAACTGTTGCATCTTCATCGTATTTTATGCTTCTGGCGTTGACTTCTTAGGCCGTAACTATTCGATCTGGTGGAACACCGCCCTAGAGTGAAGCCTATGTTGCCCGGAACGTAGAAATGACCATAACTTTCACACTGGTAGCAATTACTCGTTTTATACGATGGAAAAACTGTTGTGATTATATTGTATTTTATGCTTCTGGCGTTGACTTCTAAGGCACTAACTATTCGATCTGGTGGAGCAACGCCCTAGAGTGAAGCCTAGGTTGCCCGGAACGTAGAAATGACCATCACTTTCAAACTGGTTGCAATTATTCCTGTTATCGGATGGAAAGACTGTTGTATTTTTATTGTATTTTATGCTTCAGGCGTTGACTTCTGAGGCCGTAACTAGTCGATGTGGTGGAACAACGCCATAGAGTGAAGCCTGGCTTGCCCGGAACGTAGAAATGACCATAACTTTCATACTGGTTGCTATCATTCGTTGTATACGATGGAAAAACTGTTATATTTATATTGTATTTTATGCTTCTGGCGTTGACTTCTTAGGCCCCAACTGTTCGATCTGGTGGAACAACTCCCTAGAGTGAAGCCTAGGTTGCCCGGAACGTAGAATTGGCCATCACTTTCAAACTGGTTGCAATTATTCGTTTTAAACGATGGAAAAACTGTTGTGTTTATGTTGTATTTTATGCTTCTGGCGTTGACTTCTAAGGCACTAACTATTCGATCTGTTGGAGCAACGCCCTAGAGTGAAGCCTAGGTTGCCCGGAACGTAGAAATGACCATAACTTTCACACTGGATGCTATTATTCGTTCTATACGATGGAAATACTGTTATATTTATTATGTATCTTATGCTTCTGGCGTTGACTTCTTAGGCCCTAACAATTCGATCTGGTTGAACAACGCCCTAGAGTGAAGCCTAGGTTGCCTGGAACGTACAAATGACCATCACTTTCACACGGGTTGCAATTATTCCTGTTATAGGATGGAAAGACTGTTGTATTTATATTGTATTTTATGCTTCTGGCGTTGACTTCTAAGGCACTAACTATTCGATCTGGTGGAGCAACGCCCTAGAGTGAAGCCTAGGTTGCCCGGAACGTAGAATTGGCCATCACTTTCTAACTGGTCGCAATTACTCCTGTTATATGACGGAAACACTGTTGTATTTTTTTTGCATTTTATGGTTCGGGCGTAGAGTTCTAAGGCCCTAACTATTCAATCTGTTGGAGCAACGCCCGAGGGTGAAGCCTAGGTTGCTCGGAAAGTAGAAATGACCATAAGTTTCTTACTGGTTGCAATTATTCGTTTTATACGATGGAAAAACTGTTGTATTTATATTGTATCTTATGCTTCTGGCGTTGACTTCCAAGGCCCTAGCTGTCCGATCTAGTGGAGCAACGCCCTAGAGTGAAGCCTAGGTTGCTCGGAAAGTTGAAATGACCATAAGTTTCATACTGGTTGCAATTATTCGTTTTATACGATGGAAAAGCTGTTGTATTTATATCGTATTTTATGCTTCTGGCGTTTACTTCTAAGGACCTAGCTATTCGATATGGTGGAGCAACGCCCTAGAGTGGATCCTAGGTTGCTCGGAATGTAGAAATGACCATAACTTTCACACTGGTTGCAACTATTCGTTTTATACGATGGAAACGCTGTTGTATTTATATTGTACTTTATGCCTCTGGCGTTGACTTCTAAGGCCGTAGCTATTAGCTGTGGAGGAGCAACGCCCTAGAGTGACTCCTAGTGTGCTCGGAACGCAGTAATGACCATTACTTTCACACTGGTTGCAATTATTCGTTTTATACGATGGAAAAGCTGTTGTATTTATATCGTATTTTATGCTTCTGGCGTTGACCTCTTAGGCCGTAACTATTGGGTCTGGTGGAGCAACGCCCTGAAGTGAAACCTAGGTTGCCCGGAACGTAGAATTGGCCATCACTTTCAAACTGGTCGCAATTATTCCTGTTATATGATGGAAGCACTGTTGTATTTTTTTTGCATTTTATGGTTGTGCGTAGAGTTCTAAGGCCCTAACTATTCAGTCTGTTGGAGCAACGCCCTAGGGTGAAGCCTAGGTTGCTAGGAAAGTAGAAATGACCATAAGTTTCATACTGGTTGCAATTATTCGTTTTATACGATGGAAAAGCTGTTGTATTTATATTGTATTTTATGCTTCTGGCGTTGACTTCTAAGGCACTAACTATTCGATATGGTGGAGCAACGCCCTAGAGTGAAGCCTAGGTTACCCGGAACGTAGAATTGGCCATCACCTTCCAAATTGGTTGCAATTATTCCTGTTATATGATGGAAACACTGTTGTATTTTTTTTGCATTTTATGGTTCGGGCGTTGACTTCTAAGGCCCTAACTATTCCATCTGTTGGAGCAAGGCCCTATGGTGAAGCCTAGGTTGCTCGGAAAGTAGAAATGACCATAAGTTTCATACTGGTTGCAATTCTTCGTTTTATACGATGGAAAAGCTGTTGTATTTATATTGTATTTTATGCTTCTGGCGTTGACTTCTAAGGCACTAACTATTCGATATGGTGGAGCAACGCCCTAGAGTGAAGCCTAGGTTGCCCGGAACGAAGAATTGGCCATCACCTTCCAAATTGGTTGCAATTATTCCTGTTATATGATGGAAACACTGTTGTATTTTTTTTGCTCTTTATGGTTCGGGCGTTGACTTCTAAGGCCCTAACTATTCAATCTGTTGGAGCAAGGCCCTAGGGTGAAGCCTAGGTTGCTCGGAAAGTAGAAATGACCATAAGTTTCATACTGGTTGCAATTATTCGTTTTATACGACGGAAAAACTGTTGTATTTATATTGTATTTTATGCCTCTGGCGTTGACTTCTAAGGCACTATCTATTCGATCTGGTGGAGCAACGCCCTAGATAGAAGCCTAGTCTGCCCGGAACGTAGAATTGGCCATCACTTTCAAACTGGTTGCAATTATTCGTTTTATACGATGGAAACACTGTTGTATTTTTATTGCATTTTATGCTTCGGGCGTTGTCTTCTAAGGCTCTAACTATTCAATCTGTTGGAGCAACGCCCTAGGGTGAAGCCTAGGTTGCTCGGAAAGTAGAAATGACCATCAGTTTCATACTGGTTGCAATTATTCGTTTTATACGATGGAAAAACTGTTGTAGTTACATTGTATTTTATGCTTCTGGCGTTGACTTCTAAGGCACTAACTATTCGATCTGGTGGTGCAGCGCCCTAGAGTGAAGCCTAGGTTGCTCGGAACGTAGAACTGGCCATACTTTCAAACTGGTCGCAATTATTCCTGTTATATGAGGGAAACACTGTTGTATTTTTTTTGCATTTTATGGTTCGGGCGTTGTCTTCTAAGGCCCTAACTATTCAATCTGTTGGAGCAACGCCCTACGGTGAAGCCTAGGTTGCTCGGAAAGTGGAAATGTCCATAAGTTTCATACTGGTTGCAATTATTCGTTTTATGCGTTGGAAAAACTGTTATATTTATATTGTATTTTATGCTTCTGGCGTTCACTTCTTAGGCCCCAACCATTCGATCTGGTGGAACAACACCGTAGGGTGAAGCCTAGGTTGACCGGAACGTAGAAATGACCATTACTTTCACACTGTATGCAATTATTCCTTTTATACGATGGAAAAGCTGTTGTATTTATATCGTATTTTATGCTTCTGGCGTTAACTTCAAATGACCTAACTATTCGATCTGGTGGAGCAACGCCCTAGAGTGAAGCCTAGGTTGCTCGGAATGTAGAAATGACCATAACTTTCACACTGGTTGCAATTATTCGTTTTATACGATGGAAACGCTGTTGTATTTATATTGTATTTTATGCCTCTGGCGTTGACTTCAAAGGCCGTAACTAGTCGATGTGGTGGAACAACGCCATAGAGTGAAGCCTGGGTTGCCCGGAACGTAGAAATGACCATAACTTTCATACTGGTTGCTATCATTCGTTGTATACGATGGAAAAACTGTTATATTTATATTGTATTTTATGCTTCTGGCGTTGACTTCTTAGGCCCCAACTGTTCGATCTGGTGGAACAACTCCCTAGAGTGAAGCCTAGGTTGCCCGGAATGTAGAATTGGCCATCACTTTCAAACTGGTTGCAATTATTCGTTTTAAACGATGGAAAAACTGTTGTGTTTATGTTGTATTTTATGCTTCTGGCGTTGACTTCTAAGGCACTAACTATTCGATCTGTTGGAGCAACGCCCTAGAGTGAAGCCTAGGTTGCCCGGAACGTAGAAATGACCATAACTTTCACACTGGATGCTATTATTCGTTCTATACGATGGAAATACTGTTGTATTTATATTGTATTTTATACTTCTGGCGTTGACTTCTTAGGCCCTAACTATGCGATCTGGTCGAGCAACGCCCTAGAGTGAAGCCTAGGTTACCCGGAACGTAGAAAAGACCATTACCTTCACACTGGGTGCATTCTTCCTGTTATACGATGGAAGGACTGTTGTACTTTTATTGTATTTTATGCTTTGGGCGTTGACTTCTAAGGCCCTAGCTATTCGGTTTGGTGGAGCAACGCCCTAGAGAGAAGCCTAGGGTGCCCGAAACGTAGAAATGGCCATAACCTTCACACTGTTTGCAATTATACATTTTATACGATGGAAAAGCTGTTGTATTTATATTGTATTTTATGCTTCTGGCGTCGATTTCTTAGGCCCTAACTATTCCATCTGGTGGAGCAACGCCCTAGGGTGAAGCCTACATTGCCCGGAACGTTGAAATGACCATAACTTTCACACTGGTTGCAATTATTCGTTTTATAAGATGGAAAAACTGTTGTATTTATATTGTATTTTATGCTTCTTGCGTTGACTTCTAAGGCCCTACGTATTCGATCTGGTGGAGCAATGCCTCACTGTTAAATCTAGGACGCCCGAAACGTCGAAATGATCATTACTTTCACACTGGTTGCAATTATTCATGTTATACGATGGAAAAACTGTTCCATTTGTATTGTATTTTATGCTTCTGACGTTAACTTCTTAGGCCCTAACTATTCGATCTGGTGGAACAACGCCATAGAGTGAAGCGTAGGTTGCCCGGAACGTAGAAATGACCATTATATTCACACTGGTTGCAATTATTCCTGTTATACGATGGACAGCTGTTTTATGTTTATTATATTTTATGCTTCTGGCGCTGACCTCTAAGTCCCTAGGTATTCGATCAGGTGGAGCAACACCCTAGAGTGAAGTCTTGGTTGCCCGGAACGTAGAAATGACCATTACTTTCACACTGGTTGCAATTACTCATGCTATACGATGGAGAAACTGTTGTATTTTTACTGTATTTTATGTTTCAGGTGCTGACTTCTAAGGTCGTAGCTATTCGATCTCGTGGGGCAACGTCCAATAGTGAAGCGTATGTTGCCCGAAGCGTAGAAATGACCATTACTTTCAGACTGGTTGCAATTATTCTTTTTATACGAAGGAAAAACTGATTAGTTTTTATTGTATTTTATGCTTCTGGCGTTGAATTGTAAGTCCCTAACTATTCGTTCTGGTGGAGCAACGCCCTAGTCTGAAGCCTAGGTTTCCCGGAACGTAGAAATGGCCATATCTTTCACACAGGTTGCAATTATTCCTGTTATGCGATGGAAAGACTGTTGTATTTTTATTTTATTTTATGCTTCTGGCGTTGACTTCTAAGGCCCTAGCTATTCGATCTCGTGGAGTAACGCCCTATAGTGAAGCCTAGGTCGCCCGGAACTTAGAAATGACCATTAATTCCACACTGGTTGCAATTATTCCTGTTATACAATGGAAAAACAGTTGCATTTTTCTTGTATTTTCTGCTTCTGGCGTTGACTTCTAAGGTCCTAGCTGTTCGATCTGGTGTGTCAACGTCCAAGAGTGAAGCGTATGTTTCCCGGAACGCAGAAATGACCATTAGTTTCACACTGCTTGCAATTATTCTTTTTATACGATGGAAAAACTGTTGTATTTATATTTTATTTTATGCTTCTGGCGTTGACTTCTTAGGCCCTAAATTTTCGATCTGGTGGTGCGACTCCCTAGAGTGAAGCCTAGGTTGGCCGGAACGTAGAATTGACCATTTCCCTCACTCTTGTTGCAATTATTCCTGTTATACGATGGAAAAACTATTGTATTTTTATTGTATTTTATGCTTCAGGCGTTGACTTCTAAGGCCCTAACTCTTCGATCTGGTGGAGCAATGCCTCAGAGTTAAGTCTAGGATGCCCGAAACGTATAAATGACCATATCTTTCACAATGGTTGCAATTACTCCTGTTATACGATGGAAAAACTGTTATATTTTTATTGTATTTTATGCTTCTGGCGTTGACTTCTTAGGGCCTAACTATTCAGTCTGGGGGAACAACGCCCTAGAGTGAAGCCTAGGTTGCCCGGAACGTAGAAATGACCATCACTTTCAAACTGGTTTCAATTATTCCTGTTGTACGATGGAAAAACGATTGTATTTTTATTGCATTCTATGCTTCGGGCGTTGACTTCTAAGGCCCTGACTCCTCAATCTGTTGGAGCAACGCCCTAGGGTGAAGCATAGGTTGCCCGGAAAGTAGAAATGACCATATCTTTCAAACTGGTTGCAATTATTCCTGCTATACGATGGAAAAACTGTTGTGTATATATTGTAATTTATGCTTCTGGCGTTGACTTCCTAGGCCCTAACGATTCGATCTGGTGGACCAACGCCCTAGAGTGAACCCTAGGTTGCCCGGAACGTAGAAATGAACATATCTTTCACACTGGTTGCTGTTATTCCTGTTATACGATGGAAAAGCTGTTGTATTTATATTGTATTTTATGCTTCTGGCGTTGACTTCTAAGGCCCTAGCTATTCGACCTAGTGGAGCAACGCCCTACAGTGAAGCCTAGGTTGCCCGGATCGTAGAAATGAACATTACCTTCGCGCTTGTTGCAATTATTCCTGTTATACGATGAAAAAACTGTTGTATTTTTATCGTATTTTATGATTCAGGCGTTGACTTCTAAGGCCGTAGCTATTCGATGTGGTGGAACAACGCCCTAGAGTGAAGCCTAGGTTACCCGGAACGTAGAAATGACCATATCTTTCAAACTGTTTGCAATTATTCCTGCTGTACGATGGAAAAACTGTTGTATTTACATTGTAATTTATGCTTCTGGCGTTGACTTCCTAGGCCCTAACGATTCGATCTCGCTGAGCAACGTCCAAGAGTGAAGCCTATGTTGCCCGGAACGTAGAAATTACCATAACTTTCACACTGATAGCAATTATTCGTTTTATACAATGGAAAAACTGTTCTATTTATGTTGTATTTCATGCTTCGGGCGTTGACTTCTAAGGACCTAACTATTCGATCTGGTGGAGCAACGCCCTAGAGTGAATCCTAGGTTGCTCGGAATGTAGAAATGACCATAACTTTCACACTGGTTGCAATTATTCGTTTTATACGATGCAAACGCTGTTGTATTTATATCGTATTTTATGCTTCTGGCGTTTACTTCTAAGGACCTAACTATTCGATCTGGTGGAGCAACGCCCTAGAGTGGATCCTAGGTTGCTCGGAACGTAGAAGTGACCATAACTTTCACACTGGTTGCAATTATTCGTTTTATACGATGGAAACGCTGTTGTATTTATATTGTATTTTATGCTTCTGGCGTTGACTTCTAAGGCGCTAGCTGTTCGATCTGGTGGAGCAACGCCCTAGAGTGAAGCCTAGGTTGCCCGGAACGTAGAATTGGCCATCACTTTCAAGCTGGTCGCAATTATTCCTGTTATATGATGGAAACACTGTTGTATTTTTTTTGCATTTTATGGTTCGGGCGTAGAGTTCTAAGGCCCTAACTATTCAATCTGTTGGAGCAACGCCCTAGGGTGAAGCCTAGGTTGCTAGGAAAGTAGAAATGACCATAATTTTCATTCTGGTTGCAATTATTCGTTTTATACGATGGAAAAGCTGTTGTATTTATGTTGTATTTTATGCTTCTGGCGTTGACTTCTAAGGCACTAACTATTCGATATGGTGGAGCAACGCCCTAGAGTGAAGCCTAGGTTGCCCGGAACGTAGAATTGGCCATCACTTTCCAAATTGGTTGCAATTATTCCTGTTATATTATGGAAACACTGTTGTATTTTTTTTGCATTTTATGGTTCGGGCGTTGACTTCTAAGGCCCTAACTATTCCATCTGTTGGAGCAAGGCCCTATGGTGAAGCCTAGGTTGCTCGGAAAGTAGAAATGACCATAAGTTTCATACTGGTTGCAATTATTCGTTTTATACGATGGAAAAGCTGTTGTATTTATATTGTGTTTTATGCTTCTGGCGTTGACTTCTAAGGCACTAACTATTCGATATGGTGGAGCAACGCCCTAGAGTGAAGCCTAGGTTGCCCGGAACGTAGAATTGGCCATCACCTTCCAAATTGGTTGCAATTATTCCTGTTATATGATGGAAACACTGTTGTATTTTTTTTGCACTTTATGGTTCGGGCGTTGACTTCTAAGGCCCTAACTATTCAATCTGTTGGAGCAAGGCCGTAGGGTGAAGCCTAGGTTGCTCGGAAAGTAGAAATGACCATAAGTTTCATACTGGTTGCAATTATTCGTTTTATACGACGGAAAAACTGTTGTATTTATATTGTATTTTATGCCTCTGGCGTTGACTTCTAAGGCACTATCTATTCGATCTGGTGGAGCAACGCCCTAGATAGAAGCCTAGTTTGCCCGGAACGTAGAATTGGCCATCACCTTCAAACTGGTTGCAATTATTCGTTTTATACGATGGAAACACTGTTGTATTTTTATTGCATTTTATGCTTCGGGCGTTGTCTTCTAAGGCCCTAACTATTCAATCTGTTGCAGCAAGGCACTAGGGTGAAGCCTAGGTTGCTCGGAAAGTAGAAATGACCATAAGTTTCATACTGGTTGCAATTATTCGTTTTATACGATGGAAAAACTGTTGTATTTATATTTTATTTTATGCTTCTAGCGTTGACTTCTAAGGCACTATCTATTCGATCTGGTGGAGCAACGCCCTAGATAGAAGCCTAGTTTGCCCGGAACGTAGAATTGGCCATCACTTTCAAACTGGTTGCAATTATTCCTGTTGTATGATGGAAACACTGTTGTATTTTTTTTGCATTTTATGGTTCGGGCGTTCACTTCTAAGGCACTAGCTATTCGATCTGGTGGAGCAACGCCCTAGAGTGAAGCCTATGTTGCTCGGAATTTAGAAATGACCATAACTTTCACACTGGTTGCAATTACTCGTGTTATCCGATGGAAAAACTGTTGCATCTTTATTGCATCTTATGCTTCTGGCGTTGACTTCTAAGGCCCTAACTGTTCGATCTGGTGGAGCAACGTCCTAGAGTGAAGCCTAGGTTTCCCGGTACGTCGGAATGACCATTACTTTCACACTAGTTGCAATAATTCCTGTTACACGATGGAAAAACTGTTGTATTTTTATTGTATTTTATGCTTCTGGCGTTGACTTCTTAGGCCCTAACTATTCGATCTGGTGGATCAGCGCCGTTGAGTGAAGCCTAGGTTGCCCGGAACGTAGAAGTGACCATCACTTTCACACTGTTTGCAATTATTCCTGCTATACGATGGAAAAACTGTTGTGTATATATTGTAATTTATGCTTCTGGCGTTGACTTCCTAGGCCCTAACGATTCGATCTGGTGGACCAACGCCCTAGAGTGAACCCTAGGTTGCCCGGAACGTAGAAATGAACATATCTTTCACACTGGTTGCTGTTATTCCTGTTATACGATGGAAAAGCTGTTGTATTTATATTGTATTTTATGCTTCTGGCGTTGACTTCTAAGGCCCTAGCTATTCGACCTAGTGGAGCAACGCCCTACAGTGAAGCATAGGTTGCCCGGATCGTAGAAATGAACATTACCTTCGCGCTTGTTGCAATTATTCCTGTTATACGATGAAAAAACTGTTGTATTTTTATCGTATTTTATGATTCAGGCGTTGACTTCTAAGGCCGTAGCTATTCGATGTGGTGGAACAACGCCCTAGAGTGAAGCCTAGGTTACCCGGAACGTAGAAATGACCATATCTTTCAAACTGTTTGCAATTATTCCTGCTGTACGATGGAAAAACTGTTGTATTTACATTGTAATCTATGCTTCTGGCGTTGACTTCCTAGGCCCTAACGATTCGATCTCGCTGAGCAACGTCCAAGAGTGAAGCCTATGTTGCCCGGAACGTAGAAATTACCATAACTTTCACACTGATAGCAATTATTCGTTTTATACAATGGAAAAACTGTTCTATTTATGTTGTATTTCATGCTTCGGGCGTTGACTTCTAAGGACCTAACTATTCGATCTGGTGGAGCAACGCCCTAGAGTGAATCCTAGGTTGCTCGGAATGTAGAAATGACCATAACTTTCACACTGGTTGCAATTATTCGTTTTATACGATGCAAACGCTGTTGTATTTATATCGTATTTTATGCTTCTGGCGTTTACTTCTAAGGACCTAACTATTCGATCTGGTGGAGCAACGCCCTAGAGTGGATCCTAGGTTGCTCGGAACGTAGAAGTGACCATAACTTTCACACTGGTTGCAATTATTCGTTTTATACGATGGAAACGCTGTTGTATTTATATTGTATTTTATGCTTCTGGCGTTGACTTCTAAGGCGCTAGCTGTTCGATCTGGTGGAGCAACGCCCTAGAGTGAAGCCTAGGTTGCCCGGAACGTAGAATTGGCCATCACTTTCAAGCTGGTCGCAATTATTCCTGTTATATGATGGAAACACTGTTGTATTTTTTTTGCATTTTATGGTTCGGGCGTAGAGTTCTAAGGCCCTAACTATTCAATCTGTTGGAGCAACGCCCTAGGGTGAAGCCTAGGTTGCTAGGAAAGTAGAAATGACCATAATTTTCATTCTGGTTGCAATTATTCGTTTTATACGATGGAAAAGCTGTTGTATTTATGTTGTATTTTATGCTTCTGGCGTTGACTTCTAAGGCACTAACTATTCGATATGGTGGAGCAACGCCCTAGAGTGAAGCCTAGGTTGCCCGGAACGTAGAATTGGCCATCACTTTCCAAATTGGTTGCAATTATTCCTGTTATATTATGGAAACACTGTTGTATTTTTTTTGCATTTTATGGTTCGGGCGTTGACTTCTAAGGCCCTAACTATTCCATCTGTTGGAGCAAGGCCCTATGGTGAAGCCTAGGTTGCTCGGAAAGTAGAAATGACCATAAGTTTCATACTGGTTGCAATTATTCGTTTTATACGATGGAAAAGCTGTTGTATTTATATTGTATTTTATGCTTCTGGCGTTGACTTCTAAGGCACTAACTATTCGATATGGTGGAGCAACGCCCTAGAGTGAAGCCTAGGTTGCCCGGAACGTAGAATTGGCCATCACCTTCCAAATTGGTTGCAATTATTCCTGTTATATGATGGAAACACTGTTGTATTTTTTTTGCACTTTATGGTTCGGGCGTTGACTTCTAAGGCCCTAACTATTCAATCTGTTGGAGCAAGGCCGTAGGGTGAAGCCTAGGTTGCTCGGAAAGTAGAAATGACCATAAGTTTCATACTGGTTGCAATTATTCGTTTTATACGACGGAAAAACTGTTGTATTTATATTGTATTTTATGCCTCTGGCGTTGACTTCTAAGGCACTATCTATTCGATCTGGTGGAGCAACGCCCTAAATAGAAGCCTAGTTTGCCCGGAACGTAGAATTGGCTATCACCTTCAAACTGGTTGCAATTATTCGTTTTATACGATGGAAACACTGTTGTATTTTTATTGCATTTTATGCTTCGGGCGTTGTCTTCTAAGGCCCTAACTATTCAATCTGTTGCAGCAAGGCACTAGGGTGAAGCCTAGGTTGCTCGGAAAGTAGAAATGACCATAAGTTTCATACTGGTTGCAATTATTCGTTTTATACGATGGAAAAACTGTTGTATTTATATTTTATTTTATGCTTCTAGCGTTGACTTCTAAGGCACTATCTATTCGATCTGGTGGAGCAACGCCCTAGATAGAAGCCTAGTTTGCCCGGAACGTAGAATTGGCCATCACTTTCAAACTGGTTGCAATTATTCCTGTTGTATGATGGAAACACTGTTGTATTTTTTTTGCATTTTATGGTTCGGGCGTTCACTTCTAAGGCACTAGCTATTCGATCTGGTGGAGCAACGCCCTAGAGTGAAGCCTATGTTGCTCGGAATTTAGAAATGACCATAACTTTCACACTGGTTGCAATTACTCGTGTTATCCGATGGAAAAACTGTTGCATCTTTATTGCATCTTATGCTTCTGGCGTTGACTTCTAAGGCCCTAACTGTTCGATCTGGTGGAGCAACGTCCTAGAGTGAAGCCTAGGTTTCCCGGTACGTCGGAATGACCATTACTTTCACACTAGTTGCAATAATTCCTGTTACACGATGGAAAAACTGTTGTATTTTTATTGTATTTTATGCTTCTGGCGTTGACTTCTTAGGCCCTAACTATTCGATCTGGTGGATCAGCGCCGTTGAGTGAAGCCTAGGTTGCCCGGAACGTAGAAGTGACCATCACTTTCACACTGTTTGCAATTATTCCTTTTATACGATGGAAATGCTGTTGTATATATATCGTATTTTATGCTTCTGGCGTTGACTTCTAAGGCCCTAGCTATTCGATCTAGTGGAGCAACGGCCTAGAGTGAAGCCTAGGTTGCCTGATAAGGAGAAATGACCATCACTTTCAAACTGGATGCAATTATTCCTGTTATATGATGGAAACACAGTTGTATTTTTTTTGCATTTTATGGTTCGGGCGTTGTCTTCTAAGGCCCTAACTATTCAATCTGTTGGAGCAACGCCCTAGGGTGAAGCCTAGGTTGCTCGGAAAGTGTAAATGTTCATAAGTTTCATACTGGTTGCAATTGTTCGTTTTATACGTTGGAAAAACTGTTATATTTATATTGTATTTTATGCTTCTGGCGTTCACTTCTTAGGCCCCAACCATTCGATCTGGTGGAACAACACCGTAGAGTGAAGCCTAGGTTGACCGGAACATAGAAATGACCATTACTTTCACACTGTATGCAATTATTCCTTTTATACGATGGAAAAGCTGTTGTATTTATATCGTATTTTATGCTTCTGGCGTTTACTTCAAATGACCTAACTATTCGATCTGGTGGAGCAACGCCCTAGAGTGAAGCCTAGGTTGCTCGGAATGTAGAAATGACCATAACTTTCACACTGGTTGCAATTATTCGTTTTATACGATGGAAACGCTGTTGTATTTATATTGTATTTTATGCCTCTGGCGTTGACTTCAAAGGCCGTAGCTATTAGATGTGGAGGAGCAACGCCCTAGAGTGACGCCTAGGGTGCTCGGAACGTAGAAATGACCATTACGTTCACACTGGTTGCAATTATTCGTTTTATACGATGGAAAAACTGTTGTATTTATATTGTATTTTATGCTTCTGGCGTTGACTTCTAAGGCCCTAGCTATTCGATCTAATGGAGCAACTCCCTAGAGTGAAGCCTAGGTGGCCCGGAACGTAGAAATGACCATCACTTTCAAACTGGTTGCAATTAATCCTGTTATACGATGGAAAAACTGTTGTATTTATATAGTATTTTATGCTTCTGTCGTTGACTTCTAAGGCCCTAGCTATTCGATCTAGTGGAGCAACGCCCTAGAGTGAAGCCTAGGTTGCCCGGAAAGGAGAAATGACCATCACTTTCAAACAGGTTGCAATTAATCCTGTTATACGATGGAAAAACTGTTGTATTTTTATTGCATTTTATGCTTCTGGCGTTCCCTTCTTAGGCCCTAACAATTCGATCTGGTGGAACAACGGCCTAGGGTGAAGCCTAGGTTGCCCGGAACGTAGAAATGACCATAAGTTTCACACTGGTTGCAATTATTCGTTTTATACGATGGAAAAACTGTTGCATCTTCATCGTATTTTATGCTTCTGGCGTTGACTTCTTAGGCCGTAACTATTCGATCTGGTGGAACACCGCCCTAGAGTGAAGCCTATGTTGCCCGGAACGTAGAAATGACCATAACTTTCACACTGGTAGCAATTACTCGTTTTATACGATGGAAAAACTGTTGTGATTATATTGTATTTTATGCTTCTGGCGTTGACTTCTAAGGCACTAACTATTCGATCTGGTGGAGCAACGCCCTAGAGTGAAGCCTAGGTTGCCCGGAACGTAGAAATGACCATCACTTTCAAACTGGTTGCAATTATGCCTGTTATCGGATGGAAAGACTGTTGTATTTTTATTGTATTTTATGCTTCAGGCGTTGACTTCTGAGGCCGTAACTAGTCGATGTGGTGGAACAACGCCATAGAGTGAAGCCTGGCTTGCCCGGAACGTAGAAATGACCATAACTTTCATACTGGTTGCTATCATTCGTTGTATACGATGGAAAAACTGTTATATTTATATTGTATTTTATGCTTCTGGCGTTGACTTCTTAGGCCCCAACTGTTCGATCTGGTGGAACAACTCCCTAGAGTGAAGCCTAGGTTGCCCGGAACGTAGAATTGGCCATCACTTTCAAACTGGTTGCAATTATTCGTTTTAAACGATGGAAAAACTGTTGTGTTTATGTTGTATTTTATGCTTCTGGCGTTGACTTCTAAGGCACTAACTATTCGATCTGTTGGAGCAACGCCCTAGAGTGAAGCCTAGGTTGCCCGGAACGTAGAAATGACCATAACTTTCACACTGGATGCTATTATTCGTACTATACGATGGAAATACTGTTATATTTATTATGTATCTTATGCTTCTGGCGTTGACTTCTTAGGCCCTAACAATTCGATCTGGTTGAACAACGCCCTAGAGTGAAGCCTAGGTTGCCTGGAACGTACAAATGACCATCACTTTCACACGGGTTGCAATTATTCCTGTTATAGGATGGAAAGACTGTTGTATTTATATTGTATTTTATGCTTCTGGCGTTGACTTCTAAGGCACTAACTATTCGATCTGGTGGAGCAACGCCCTAGAGTGAAGCCTAGGTTGCCCGGAACGTAGAATTGGCCATCACTTTCTAACTGGTCGCAATTACTCCTGTTATATGATGGAAACACTGTTGTATTTTTTTTGCATTTTATGGTTCGGGCGTAGAGTTCTAAGGCCCTAACTATTCAATCTGTTGGAGCAACGCCCTAGGGTGAAGCCTAGGTTGCTCGGAAAGTAGAAATGACCATAAGTTTCTTACTGGTTGCAATTATTCGTTTTATACGATGGAAAAACTGTTGTATTTATATTGTATCTTATGCTTCTGGCGTTGACTTCCAAGGCCCTAGCTGTCCGATCTAGTGGAGCAACGCCCTAGAGTGAAGCCTAGGTTGCTCGGAAAGTTGAAATGACCATAAGTTTCATACTGGTTGCAATTATTCGTTTTATACGATGGAAAAGCTGTTGTATTTATATCGTATTTTATGCTTCTGGCGTTTACTTCTAAGGACCTAGCTATTCGATATGGTGGAGCAACGCCCTAGAGTGGATCCTAGGTTGCTCGGAATGTAGAAATGACCATAACTTTCACACTGGTTGCAATTATTCGTTTTATACGATGGAAACGCTGTTGTATTTATATTGTACTTTATGCCTCTGGCGTTGACTTCTAAGGCCGTAGCTATTAGCTGTGGAGGAGCAACGCCCTAGAGTGACTCCTAGTGTGCTCGGAACGCAGTAATGACCATTACTTTCACACTGGTTGCAATTATTCGTTTTATACGATGGAAAAGCTGTTGTATTTATATCGTATTTTATGCTTCTGGCGTTGACCTCTTAGGCCGTAACTATTGGGTCTGGTGGAGCAACGCCCTGAAGTGAAACCTAGGTTGCCCGGAACGTAGAATTGGCCATCACTTTCAAACTGGTCGCAATTATTCCTGTTATATGATGGAAGCACTGTTGTATTTTTTTTGCATTTTATGGTTGTGCGTAGAGTTCTAAGGCCCTAACTATTCAGTCTGTTGGAGCAACGCCCTAGGGTGAAGCCTAGGTTGCTAGGAAAGTAGAAATGACCATAAGTTTCATACTGGTTGCAATTATTCGTTTTATACGATGGAAAAGCTGTTGTATTTATATTGTATTTTATGCTTCTGGCGTTGACTTCTAAGGCACTAACTATTCGATATGGTGGAGCAACGCCCTAGAGTGAAGCCTAGGTTACCCGGAACGTAGAATTGGCCATCACCTTCCAAATTGGTTGCAATTATTCCTGTTATATGATGGAAACACTGTTGTATTTTTTTTGCATTTTATGGTTCGGGCGTTGACTTCTAAGGCCCTAACTATTCCATCTGTTGGAGCAAGGCCCTATGGTGAAGCCTAGGTTGCTCGGAAAGTAGAAATGACCATAAGTTTCATACTGGTTGCAATTATTCGTTTTATACGATGGAAAAGCTGTTGTATTTATATTGTATTTTATGCTTCTGGCGTTGACTTCTAAGGCACTAACTATTCGATATGGTGGAGCAACGCCCTAGAGTGAAGCCTAGGTTGCCCGGAACGAAGAATTGGCCATCACCTTCCAAATTGGTTGCAATTATTCCTGTTATATGATGAAAACACTGTTGTATTTTTTTTGCTCTTTATGGTTCGGGCGTTGACTTCTAAGGCCCTAACTATTCAATCTGTTGGAGCAAGGCCCTAGGGTGAAGCCTAGGTTGCTCGGAAAGTAGAAATGACCATAAGTTTCATACTGGTTGCAATTATTCGTTTTATACGACGGAAAAACTGTTGTATTTATATTGTATTTTATGCCTCTGGCGTTGACTTCTAAGGCACTATCTATTCGATCTGGTGGAGCAACGCCCTAGATAGAAGCCTAGTCTGCCCGGAACGTAGAATTGGCCATCACTTTCAAACTGGTTGCAATTATTCGTTTTATACGATGGAAACACTGTTGTATTTTTATTGCATTTTATGCTTCGGGCGTTGTCTTCTAAGGCTTTAACTATTCAATCTGTTGGAGCAACGCCCTAGGGTGAAGCCTAGGTTGCTCGGAAAGTAGAAATGACCATCAGTTTCATACTGGTTACAATTATTCGTTTTATACGATGGAAAAACTGTTGTAGTTACATTGTATTTTATGCTTCTGGCGTTGACTTCTAAGGCACTAACTATTCGATCTGGTGGTGCAGCGCCCTAGAGTGAAGCCTAGGTTGCTCGGAACGTAGAACTGGCCATACTTTCAAACTGGTCGCAATTATTCCTGTTATATGAGGGAAACACTGTTGTATTTTTTTTGCATTTTATGGTTCGGGCGTTGTCTTCTAAGGCCCTAACTATTCAATCTGTTGGAGCAACGCCCTACGGTGAAGCCTAGGTTGCTCGGAAGGTGGAAATGTCCATAAGTTTCATACTGGTTGCAATTATTCGTTTTATGCGTTGGAAAAACTGTTATATTTATATTGTATTTTATGCTTCTGGCGTTCACTTCTTAGGCCCCAACCATTCGATCTGGTGGAACAACACCGTAGGGTGAAGCCTAGGTTGACCGGAACGTAGAAATGACCATTACTTTCACACTGTATGCAATTATTCCTTTTATACGATGGAAAAGCTGTTGTATTTATATCGTATTTTATGCTTCTGGCGTTTACTTCAAATGACCTAACTATTCGATCTGGTGGAGCAACGCCCTAGAGTGAAGCCTAGGTTGCTCGGAATGTAGAAATGACCATAACTTTCACACTGGTTGCAATTATTCGTTTTATACGATGGAAACGCTGTTGTATTTATATTGTATTTTATGCCTCTGGCGTTGACTTCAAAGGCCGTAACTAGTCGATGTGGTGGAACAACGCCATAGAGTGAAGCCTGGGTTGCCCGGAACGTAGAAATGACCATAACTTTCATACTGGTTGCTATCATTCGTTGTATACGATGGAAAAACTGTTATATTTATATTGTATTTTATGCTTCTGGCGTTGACTTCTTAGGCCCCGACTGTTCGATCTGGTGGAACAACACCGTAGAGTGAAGCCTAGGTTGACCGGAACGTAGAAATGACCATTACTTTCACACTGTATGCAATTATTCCTTTTATACGATGGAAAAGCTGTTGTATTTATATCGTATTTTATGCTTCTGGCGTTTACTTCAAATGACCTAACTATTCGATCTGGTGGAGCAACGCCCTAGAGTGAAGCCTAGGTTGCTCGGAATGTAGAAATGACCATAACTTTCACACTGGTTGCAATTATTCGTTTTATACGATGGAAACGCTGTTGTATTTATATTGTATTTTATGCCTCTGGCGTTGACTTCTAAGGCCGTAGCTATTAGATGTGGAGGAGCAACGCCCTAGAGTGACGCCTAGGGTGCTCGGAACGTAGAAATGACCATTACTTTCACACTGGTTGCAATTATTCGTTTTATACGATGGAAAAGCTGTTGTATTTATATCGTATTTTATGCTTCTGGCGTTGACTTCTTAGGCCGTAACTATTCGGCCTGGTGGAGCAGCGCCCTAGAGTGAAGCCTATGTTGCTCGGAATGTAGAAATGACCATAACTTTCACACTGGTTTTAATTATTCGTTTTATACGATGGAAACGCTGTTGTATTTATATTGTATTTTATGCCTCTGGCGTTGACTTCTAAGGCCCTGGCTATTAGATGTGGTGGTGCAACGCCCTACAGTGACGCCTAGGGTGCTCGGAACGTAGAAATGACCATTACTTTCACACTGCTTGCAATTATTCGTTTTATACGATGAAAAAGCTGTTGTATTTTTTTTGCATTCTATGGTTCGGGCGTTGACGTCTTAGGCCCTAACTATTCAATCTGTTGGAGCAGCGCCCTAGGGTGAAGCCTAGGCTGCTCGGAAAGTAGAAATACCATTACTTTCACACTGTTTGCAATTATTCCTTTTATACGATGGAAAAGCTGTTGTATTTATATCGTATTTTATGCTTCTGGCGTTGACTTCTAAGGCCCTAGCTATTCGATCTAGTGGAGCAACGCCCTAGAGTGAAGCCTAGGTTGCCTGGAAAGGAGAAATGACCATCACATTCAAACTGGATGCAATTATTCCTGTTATATGATGGAAACACAGTTGTATTTTTTTTGCATTTTATGGTTCGGGCGTTGACTTCTAAGGCCCTAACTATTCAATCTGTTGGAGCAACGCCCTGGAGTGAAGCCTATGTTGCTCGGAATTTAGAAATGACCATAACTTTCACACTGGTTGCAATTACTCGTGTTATCCGATGGAAAAACTGTTGCATCTTTATTGCATCTTATGCTTCTGGCGTTGACTTCTAAGGCCCTAACTGTTCGATCTGGTGGAGCAACGTCCTAGAGTGAAGCGTAGGTTTCCCGGTACGTCGGAATGACCATTACTTTCACACTAGTTGCAATAATTCCTGTTATACGATGGAAAAACTGTTGTATTTTTATTGTATTTTATGCTTCTGGCGTTGACTTCTTAGGCCCTAACTATTCGATCTGGTGGATCAGCGCCGTAGAGTGAAGCCTAGGTTGCCCGGAACGTAGAAGTGACCATCACTTTCACACTGTTTGCAATTATTCCTTTTATACGATGGAAATGCTGTTGTATATATATCGTATTTTATGCTTCTGGCGTTGACTTCTAAGGCGCTAGCTATTCGATCTAGTGGAGCAACGGCCTAGAGTGAAGCCTAGGTTGCCTGATAAGGAGAAATGACCATCACTTTCAAACTGGATGCAATTATTCCTGTTATATGATGGAAACACAGTTGTATTTTTTTTGCATTTTATGGTTCGGGCGTTGAATTCTAAGGCCCTAACTATTCAATCTGTTGGAGCAACGCCCTAGGGTGAAGCCTAGGTTGCTCGGAAAGTGTAAATGTTCATAAGTTTCATACTGGTTGCAATTATTCGTTTTATACGTTGGAAAAACTGTTATATTTATATTGTATTTTATGCTTCTGACGTTCACTTCTTAGGCCCCAACCATTCGATCTGGTGGAACAACACCGTAGAGTGAATCCTAGGTTGCCCGGTACGTAGAAATGACCATCACCTCCATACTGGTAGCAATTATTCGTTTTATACGATGGAAAAACTGTTGTGTTTATATTGTATTTTATGCTTCTGGCGTTGACTTCTAAGGCATTAACTATTCGATCTGTTGGAGCAACGCCCTAGAGTGAAGCCGAGGTTTCCCGGAAAGGCGAAATGACCATCACTTTCAAACTGGTTGCAATTATTCCTGTTATAGGATGAAAAGACGGTTTTATTTTTATTGTATTTTATACTTCAGGCGTTGACTTCTGAGGCCGTAGCTATTCGATGTGGTGGAAGAACGCCATAGAGTGAAGCCTAGATTGCCCGGAACGTAGAAATGACCATAAGTTTCATACTGGTTGCAATTATTCGTTCTATACGATGGAAAAGCTGTTGTATTTATACCGTATTTTATGCTTCTGGCGTTGACTTCTTATGCCCTAACTATTCGATCTGGTGGAACAACGGCCTAGGGTGAAGCCTAGGTTGCACGGAACGTAGAAATGACCATCACTTTCAAACTGGTTGCAATTAATCCTTTTATACGATGGAAAAACTGTTGCATTTTTATTGCATTTTATGCGTCGGGCGATGACTTCTAAGGCACTAACTATTCAATCTGTTGGAGCAACGTCCTAGGGTGAAGCCTAGGATGCCCGGAACTTAGAAATGACCATAACTTTTACACTGATTGCTATTATTCGTTTTATACGATGGAAAAACTGTTGTATTTTTATTGCATTTTATGCTTCCGGCGTTGACTTCTAAGGCCCTAACTATTCAATCTGTTGGAGCAACGCCCTACAGTGGAGCCTAGGTTGCCCGGAACGTAGGTATCACCATAACCTTCACACAGGTTGCAATTATTCGTTTTATACGGTGTAAAGGCTGTTGTATTTATTTTGTATTTTATTCTTCTGGTGTTGACTTCTTAGGCCCTAACTATTCGATCTGGGGGAACAGCGTCGTAGAGTGAAGCCTAGGTTGCCCGGAATGTAGAAATGACCATTACTTTCACACTGTTTGCAATTATTCCTTTTATACGATGGAAAAGCTGTTGTATTTATATCGTATTTTATGCTTCTGGCGTTGACTTATAAGGCCCTAGCTATTCGATCTAGTGGAGCAACCCCGTAGTGTGAAGCCTAGGTTGCCCGGAAAGGAGAAATGACCATCACTTTCAAACTGGATGCAATTATTCCTGTTATATGATGGAAACACAGTTGTATTTTTTTTGCATTTTATGGTTCGGGCGTTGTCTTCTAAGGCCCTAACTATTCAATCTGTTGGAGCAACGCCCTACGGTGAAGCCTAGGTTGCTCGGAAAGTGGAAATGTCCATAAGTTTCATACTGGTTGCAATTATTCGTTTTATACGTTGGAAAAACTGTTATATTTATATTGTATTTTATGCTTCTGGCGTTCACTTCTTAGGCCCCAACCATTCGATCTGGTGGAACAACACCGTAGAGTGAAGCCTAGGTTGACCGGAACGTAGAAATGACCATTACTTTCACACTGTATGCAATTATTCCTTTTATACGATGGAAAAGCTGTTGTATTTATATCGTATTTTATGCTTCTGGCGTTTACTTCAAATGACCTAACTATTCGATCTGGTGGAGCAACGCCCTAGAGTGAAGCCTAGGTTGCTCGGAATGTAGAAATGACCATAACTTTCACACTGGTTGCAATTATTCGTTTTATACGATGGAAACGCTGTTGTACTTATATTGTATTTTATGCCTCTGGCGTTGACTTCTAAGGCCGTAGCTATTAGATGTGGAGGAGCAACGCCCTAGAGTGACGCCTAGGGTGCTCGGAACGTAGAAATGACCATTACTTTCACACTGGTTGCAATTATTCGTTTTATACGATGGAAAAGCTGTTGTATTTATATCGTATTTTATGCTTCTGGCGTTGACTTCTTAGGCCGTAACTATTCGGCCTGGTGGAGCAGCGCCCTAGAGTGAAGCCTATGTTGCTCGGAATGTAGAAATGACCATAACTTTCACACTGGTTTTAATTATTCGTTTTATACGATGGAAACGCTGTTGTATTTATATTGTATTTTATGCCTCTGGCGTTGACTTCTAAGGCCGTGGCTATTAGATGTGGTGGAGCAACGCCCTACAGTGACGCCTAGGGTGCTCGGAACGTAGAAATGACCATTACTTTCACACTGCTTGCAATTATTCGTTTTATACGATGAAAAAGCTGTTGTATTTTTTTTGCATTCTATGGTTCGGGCGTTGACGTCTTAGGCCCTAACTATTCAATCTGTTGGAGCAGCGCCCTAGGGTGAAGCCTAGGCTGCTCGGAAAGTAGAAATACCATTACTTTCACACTGTTTGCAATTATTCCTTTTATACGATGGAAAAGCTGTTGTATTTATATCGTATTTTATGCTTCTGGCGTTGACTTCTAAGGCCCTAGCTATTCGATCTAGTGGAGCAACGCCCTAGAGTGAAGCCTAGGTTGCCTGGAAAGGAGAAATGACCATCACATTCAAACTGGATGCAATTATTCCTGTTATATGATGGAAACACAGTTGTATTTTTTTTGCATTTTATGGTTCGGGCGTTGACTTCTAAGGCCCTAACTATTCAATCTGTTGGAGCAACGCCCTAGAGTGAAGCCTATGTTGCTCGGAATTTAGAAATGACCATAACTTTCACACTGGTTGCAATTACTCGTGTTATCCGATGGAAAAACTGTTGCATCTTTATTGCATCTTATGCTTCTGGCGTTGACTTCTAAGGCCCTAACTGTTCGATCTGGTGGAGCAACGTCCTAGAGTGAAGCCTAGGTTTCCCGGTACGTCGGAATGACCATTACTTTCACACTAGTTGCAATAATTCCTGTTATACGATGGAAAAACTGTTGTATTTTTATTGTATTTTATGCTTCTGGCGCTGACTTCTTAGGCCCTAACTATTCGATCTGGTGGATCAGCGCCGTAGAGTGAAGCCTAGGTTGCCCGGAACGTAGAAGTGACCATCACTTTCACACTGTTTGCAATTATTCCTTTTATACGATGGAAACGCTGTTGTATTTATATTGTATTTTATGCCTCTGGCGTTGACTTCAAAGGCCGTAGCTATTAGATGTGGAGGAGCAACGCCCTAGAGTGACGCCTAGGGTGCTCGGAACGTAGAAATGACCATTACGTTCACACTGGTTGCAATTATTCGTTTTATACGATGGAAAAACTGTTGTAGTTATATTGTATTTTATGCTTCTGGCGTTGACTTCTAAGGCCCTAGCTATTCGATCTAATGGAGCAACTCCCTAGAGTGAAGCCTAGGTGGCCCGGAACGTAGAAATGACCATCACTTTCAAACTGGTTGCAATTAATCCTGTTATACGATGGAAAAACTGTTGTATTATTATTGCATTATATGCTTCGGGCATTTATTTCTAAGGCCCTAACTATTCAATCTGTTGGAGCAACGCCCTAGGGTGAAGCCTAGGTTGCCCGGAAAGTAGAAATGACCATAAGTTTCATACTGGTTGCACTTACCCGTTTTATACGATGGAAAAACTGTTGTATTTATATAGTATTTTATGCTTCTGTCGTTGACTTCTAAGGCCCTAGCTATTCGATCTAGTGGAGCAACGCCCTAGAGTGAAGCCTAGGTTGCCGGAAAGGAGAAATGACCATCACTTTCAAACAGGTTGCAATTAATCCTGTTATACGATGGAAAAACTGTTGTATTTTTATTGCATTTTATGCTTCTGGCGTTCCCTTCTTAGGCCCTAACAATTCGATCTGGTGGAACAACGGCCTAGGGTGAAGCCTAGGTTGCCCGGAACGTAGAAATGACCATAAGTTTCACACTGGTTGCAATTATTCGTTTTATACGATGGAAAAACTGTTGCATCTTCATCGTATTTTATGCTTCTGGCGTTGACTTCTTAGGCCGTAACTACTCGATCTGGTGGAGTAACGCCCTGGAGCGACACCTAGGTTGCCCGGAACGTAGAAATGACCACTACTGTCACACTGGTTGCAAATTATTCCTGCTATACGTTGGAAAAACTGTTGTATTTTTATTGCATTTTATGCATCGGGCATTGACTTCTAAGGCCCTAACTATTCAGTCTGTTGGAGCAACGCCCTAGGGTGAAGACTAGGTTGCCCGGAACGTAGAAATGACCATAACTTTCATACTGGTTGCAATTATTCGTTTTATATGATGGAAGAACTGTTGTATTTATATTGTATTTTATGCTTCTTGCGTTCACTTCTTAGGCCCTAACTATTCAGTCTGTTGGAGCAACGCCCTAGGGTGAAGCCTAGGTTGCCCGGAACGTAGAAATGACCATAACTTTCACACTGGTTGCAATAATTCGTTTTATACGATGGAAAAGCTGTTGTATTTATATCGTATTTTATGCTTCTGGCGTTGACTTCTTAGGCCCTAAATATTCGATCTGGTGGAACACCGCCCTAGAGTGAAGCCTATGTTGCCCGGAACGTAGAAATGACCATAACTTTCACACTGGTAGCAATTACTCGTTTTATACGATGGAAAAACTGTTGTGTTTATATTGTATTTTATGCTTCTGGCGTTGACTTCTAAGGCACTAACTATTCGATCTGGTGGAGCAACGCCCTAGAGTGAAGCCTAGGTTGCCCGGAACGTAGAAATGACCATCACTTTCAAACTGGTTGCAATTATTCCTGTTATAGGATGGAAAGACTGTTGTATTTTTATTGTATTTTATGCTTCAGGCGTTGACTTCTGAGGCCGTAACTAGTCGATGTGGTGGAACAACGCCATAGAGTGAAGCCTGGGTTGCCCGGAACGTAGAAATGACCATAACTTTCATACTGGTTGCTATCATTCGTTGTATACGATGGAAAAACTGTTATATTTATATTGTATTTTATGCTTCTGGCGTTGACTTCTTAGGCCCCAACTGTTCGATCTGGTGGAACAACTCCCTAGAGTGAAGCCTAGGTAGCCCGGAACGTAGAATTGGCCATCACTTTCAAACTGGTTGCAATTATTCGTTTTAAACGATGGAAAAACTGTTGTGTTTATGTTGTATTTTATGCTTCTGGCGTTGACTTCTAAGGCACTAACTATTCGATCTGTTGGAGCAACGCCCTAGAGTGAAGCCTAGGTTGCCCGGAACGTAGAAATGACCATAACTTTCACACTGGATGCTATTATTCGTTCTATACGATGGAAATACTGTTATATTTATTATGTATCTTATGCTTCTGGCGTTGACTTCTTAGGCCCTAACAATTCGATCTGGTCGAACAACGCCCTAGAGTGAAGCCTAGGTTGCCTGGAACGTACAAATGACCATCACTTTCACACGGGTTGCAATTATTCCTGTTATAGGATGGAAAGACTGTTGTATTTTTATTGTATTTTATGCTTCAGGCGTTGACTTCTGAGGCCGTAGCTATCCGATGTGGTGGAAGAACGCCATAGAGTGAAGCCTAGGTTGCCCGGAACGTAGAAATGACCATCACTTTCAAACTGGTTGCAATTAATCCTTTTATACGATGGAAAAACTGTTGTATTTTTATTGCATTTTATGCTTCCGTCGTTGACTTCTAAGGCCCTATCTATTCAGTCTGTTGGAGCAACGCCCTAGGGTGAAGCCTAGGTTGCCCGGAAAGTAGAAATGACGTCAACTTTCATACTGGTTGCAATTATTCGTTTTATACGATATAAAAACTGTTGTATTTATATTGTATTTTATGCTTCTGGCGTTGACTTCTAAGGCACTAAATATTCGATCTGGTGGAGCAACGCCCTAGAGTGAAGCCTAAGTTGCCCGGAACGTAGTTATTGCCATCACATTCAGACTGGTTGCAAATACTCCTGTTATATGATGGAAAAGCTGTTGTATTTTTATTGCATTATATGCTTCGGGCATTAACTTCTAAGGCCCTATCTATTCAATCTGTAAGAGCAACGCCCTAGGGTGTAGCCTAGGTTGCCCGTAAAGTAGAAATGACCATAGCTTTCATACTGGTTGCAATTATTTGTTTTGTATGATGGAAAAACTGTTGTATTTATATTGTATTTTATGCTTCTGGCGTTCGCTTCATAGGCCCTAACTATTCGATCTGGTAGAACAACGCCCTATGGTGAAGCCTAGGTTGACCGGAACGTAGAAATGACCATAACTTTCACACCGGTTGCTATTATTCGTTTTATACGATGGAAAAACAGTTATATTTATATTGTATCTTATGCTTCTGGCGTTGACTTCTTAGGACCTAACTATTCGGTCTGGTGGAGCAGCACCCTAGAGTGAAGCCTAGGTTGCTCGGAATGTAGAAATGACCATTACTTTTACACTGGTTGCAATCATTAGTTTGATACGATGGAAAAGCTGTTGTATTTATATTGTATTTTATGCCTCTGGCGTAGACTTCTAAGGCCGTAGCTATTACATGTGGTGGAGCAACGCCCTAGAGTGACGCCTAGGGTGCTCGGAACGTAGAAATGACCATTACTTTCACACTGGTTGCAATTATTCGTTTTATACGATGGAAAAGCTGTTGTATTTATATCGTATTTTATGCTTCTGGCGTTGACGTCTTAGGCCGTAACTATTCGATCTGGTGGAGCAACGCCCTGGAGTGAAACCTAGGTTACCCGGAACGTAGAATTGGCCATCACTTTCAAACTGGTTGCAATTATTCCTGTTATATGATGGAAACACTCTCGTATTTTTTTTGCATTTTATGGTTGGGGCGTTGACTTCTAAGGCTCTAACTATTCGATCTGGTGGAGCAACGCCCTAGAGTGAAGCCTAGGTTGCCCGGAACGTAGAAATGACCATCACTTTCAAACTGGTTGCAATTATTCGTTTTATACGATGGAAAAGCTGTTGCATTTATATCGTATTTTATGCTTCTGGCGTTGACTTCTTAGGCCGTAACTATTCCATCAGGTGGAACAACGCCCTAGGGTGAAGCCTAGGGTGCCCGGAACGTAGAAATGACTATAACTTTTACACTGGCAGCAATTATTCGTTTTATACAATGGAAAAACTGTTCTATTTATTTTGTATTTTATGCTTCGGGCGCTGACTTCTAAGGCCCTAACTGTTTGATCTGGTGGAGCAACGCCCTAGAGTGAAGACTAGGTTGCCCGGAGCGTAGAAATGACCATAACTTTCACACTGGTTGCTATTATTCGTTTTATACGATGGAAAAACTGTTATATTTATATTGTATTTTATGCTTCTGCGTTGACTTCTTAGGCCCTAACTATTCGATCTGGTGGATCAACGCCGTAGAGTGAAGCCTACTTTGCCCGGATCGTAGAAATGACCATTACTTTCACACTGTTTGCAATTATTCCTTTTATACGATGGAAAAGCTGTTGTATTTATATCGTATTTTATGCTTCTGGCGTTGACATCTAAGGACCTAACTATTCGATCTGGTGGAGCAGCGCCCTAGAGTGAAGCCTAGGTTGCTCGGAATGTAGAAATAGCCATTACTTTCACACTGGTTGCAATCATTCGTTTTATACGATGGAAAAGCTGTTGTATTTATATTGTATTTTATGCCTCTGGCGGTGACTTCTAAGGCCGTAGCTATTAGGTGTGGTGGAGCAACGCCCTAGAGTGACGCCTAGGGTGCTCGGAACGTAGAAATGACCATTACTTTCACACTGGTTGCAATTATTCGTTTTATACGATGGAAAAGCTGTTGTATTTATATCGTATTTTATGCTTCTGGCGTTGAGTTCTTAGGCCGTAACTATTCGATCTGGTGGAGCAACGCCCTGGAGTGAAACCTAGGTTACCCGGAACGTAGAATTGGCCATCACTTTTAAACTGGTTGCAATTATTCCTGTTATATGATGGAAACACTCTCGTATTTTTTTTGCATTTTATGGTTGGGGCGTTGACTTCTAAGGCTCTAACTATTCGATCTGGTGGAGCAACGCCCTAGAGTGAAGCCTAGGTTGCCCGGAACGTAAAAGTGACCATCACTTTCAATCTGGTTGCAATTATTCCTGTTAAATGATGGAAAAACTGTTGTATTTTTATTGCATTTTATGCATCGGGCATTAACTTCTAAGGTCCTAACTATTCAATCTGTTGGAGCAACGCCCTAGGCTGATGCCTTGGTTGCGCGGAAAGTAGAAATGACAATAACTATCACACTGGGTGCAATTATTCGTTTCATACGACGGAAAAGCTGTTGCATCTTTATTGTATTTTATGCTTCTGTCGTTGACGTCTAAGGCCGTAGATATTAGATGTGGTGGAGCAACGCACTACAGTGACGCCTAGGTTGCCCGGAACGTGGAATGACCATTACTTTCGCAGTGTTTGCAATTATTCATTTTATACGATGAAAAACCTGTTGTACTTATATTGTATTTTATGCTTCTGGCGTTGACTTCTAAGGCCCTAACTATTCGACCTGCTGGAGCAACGCCCTAGAGTGAATCCTACGTTGCCCGGAACGTAGAAATGACCATCACTTTCACACTGGTTGCAATTATACCCGATATACGATGGAAAAACTTTTGTATATTTATTGTATTTTATGCTTCGGGCGTAGACTTCTAAGGCCCTACCTATTCGATCTGGTGGAGCAACACCCTACAGTGAAGCCAAGGTTGCCCGGAACGTAGATATGACCATAACCTTCACACAGGTTGCAATTATTCGTTTTCTACGATGGAAAAGCTGTTGTATTTATATTGTATTTTATGCTTCCTGTGTTGACTTCTTAGACCCTAACTCTTCCATCTGGTGGAGCAGCGCCTCAGAGTTATGTCTAGGATGCCCGAAACGTCGAAATGATCGTTACTTTCGCACTGGTTGCAATTGGTCATGCTATACAATGGGAAAACTGTTGTACTTATACTGTATTTTATGCTTCTGGCGTTGACTTCTAAGGCCGTAGCTATTCGATGTGGTGGAGCAACGCCCTAGAGTGAAGACCAGGTTGCCCGGAACGTAGAAATGCCCATTACTTTCACACTGGTTGCAATTATTAGTTTTATACGATGGAAAAACTGTTCTATTTATTTTGTATTTTATACTTCGGGCGTTGACTTCTATGGCCCTAACTATTCCATCTGGTGGAACAACGACCTAGGGTGAAGCCTAGGTTGCCCGGAACGTAGAAATGACCATAACTTTCACTCCGGTAGCAATTATACGGTTTATACAATGGAAAAACTGTACTATTTATTTTGTATTTTATGCTTCGGGCGTTGACTTGTAAGGCCCTAGCTATTCGATCTGGTGGAGCAACGCCCCAGAGTGAAGCCTAGGTTGCCCGGAACGTAGAAGTGACCATCACTTTCAAACTGGTTGCAATTAATCCTTTTATACGATGGAAAAACTGTTGTATTTTTATTGCATTTTATGCTTCCGGCGTTGACTTCTAAGGCCCTAACTATTCAATCTGTTGGAGCAACGCCCTAGAGTGAAGCCTAGGTTGCCCGGAACGTAGAAATGACCATCACTTTCAAACTGGTTGCAATTAATCCTTTTATACGATGGAAAAACTGTTGTATTTTTATTGCATTTTATGCTTCTGGCGTTCACTTCTTGGGCCCTAACTGTTTGATCTGGTGGAGCAACGCCCTAGAGTGAAGCCTAGGTTGCCCGGAACGTAGAAATGACCATAACCTTCACACCGGATGCTATTATTCGTTCTATACGATGAAAATACTGTTATATTTATTATGTATCTTATGCTTCTGGCGTTGACTTCTTAGGCCCTAACAATTCGATCTGGTGGAACAACGCCCTAGAGTGAAGCCTAGGTTGCCTGGAACGTACAAATGACCATCACTTTCACACGGGTTGCAATTATTCCTGTTATACGATGGAAAGACTGTTGCATTTTTATTGTATTTTATGCTTCAGGCGTTGACTTCTGAAGCCGTAGCTATCCGATGTGGTGGAAGAACGCCATAGAGTGAAGCCTAGGTTGCCCGGAACGTAGAAATGACCATAACTTTCACACCGGTTGCTATTATTCGTTTTATACGATGGAAAATCTGTTATATTTATATAGTATTTTATGCTTCTGGCGTTGACTTCTTAGGCCGTAACTATTCGATCTGGTGGAGCAACGCCCTAGAGTGAAGCCTAAGTTGCCCGGAACGTAGTTATTGCCATCACTTTCAGACTGGTTGCAAATACTCCTGTTATATGATGGAAAAGCTGTTGTATTTTTATTGCATTATATGATTCGGGCATTAACTTCTAAGGCCCTATCTATTCAATCTGTAAGAGCAACGCCCTAGGGTGTAGCCTAGGTTGCCCGGAACGTAGAACTGACCATCACTTTCAAACTGGTTGCAATTATTCCGGTTATATGATGGAAAAACTGTTGTATTTTTATTGCATTTTATGCTTGGGGCATTGACTTCTAAGGCCCTAACTGTTTGATCTGGTGGAGCAACGCCCTAGAATGAAGCCTAGGTTGCCCGGAACGTAGAAATGACCATAACTTTCACACTGGTTGCTATTATTCGTTTTATACGATGGTAAAACAGTTATATTTATATTGTATATTATGCTTCTGGCGTTGACTTCTTAGGCCCTAACTATTCGATCTGGTGGAACAACGCCGTAGAGTGAAGCCTAGGTTGCCCGGATCGAAGAAATGACCATTACTCTCACACTGTTTGCAATTATTCCTTTTATACGATGGAAAAGCTGTTGTATTTATATCGTATTTTATGCTTCTGGCGTTGACATCTATGGACCTAACTATTCGATCTGGTGGAGCAGCGCCCTAGGGTGAAGCCCAGGTTGCCCGGAAAGTAGAAATGTCCATAACTTCCACACTGGTAGAAATTATTCGTTTAAAACGATGGAAAAACTGTACTATTTATTTTGTGTTTTATGCTCCGTGCGTTGACTTCTAAGGCCCTAGCTATTCGATCTGGTGGAGCAACGCCCTAGAGTGAAGCCTAGGTTGCCCGGAACGTAGAAATGAACATCACTTTCAAAATGGTTGCAATTATTCCTGTTATATGATGTAAAAACTGTTGTATTTTGATTGCATTTTATGCCTCGGGCATTGACTTCTAGGGCCCTAACTATTCAATCTGTTGGAGCAACGCCCTAGGGTGAATCCTAGGTTGCCCGGAAAGTAGAAACGACCATAACTTTCACACTGATTGCTATTATCCGTTTTATACAATGGAAAAACTGTTCCATTTATTTTGTATTTTATGCTTCGGGCGTTGACTTCTAAGGCCCTAACTGTTGAATCTGTTGGAGCAGCGCCCTAGAGTGAAGCCTATGTTGCCCGGAACGCAGAAATGACCATAACTTTCGCACTGGTTGCAAATATTACTGTTCTACGATGGACAAACTGTTGTATTTATATCGTATTTTATGCTTCTGGCGTCGACTTCTAAGGACCTAACTATTCGATCTGGTGGAGCAACGCTCTAGAGTGAAGCCTAGGTTGCTCGGAATGTAGGAATGACCATAAATTTCACACAGGTTGCAATTATTCGTTTTATACGATGGAAAAACTGTTGCATCTTTATCGCATTTTATGCTTCTGGCGTGGACTTCTAAGGCCCTAACTATTCGATCTTGTGGAGCAACGCCCTAGAGTGAAGCCTAGGTTGTCCGGAACGTAGAAATGACCATAACTTTTACACTGGTAGCAATTATTCGTTTTATACAATGGAACAACTGTTCTATTTATTTTGTATTTTATGCTTCGGGCGTTGACTTCTAAGGCCCTAACTAATCGATCAGGTGGAGCAACGCCCTAGAGTGAAGCCTAGATTGCTCGGAATGTAGAAATGACCATAACTTTCACACTGGTTGCAATTATTCATTTTATACGATGGAAAAACTGTTGTACATATATTGTATTTAATCCTTCTGGCGTTGAATTCTAAGTCCCTGGCTATACGATCTGGTGGAGCAACGCCCTAGAGTGAAGCCTGGATTGCCCGGAACGTTGAAATGACCATAACATTCACACTGGTTGCAATTATTCGGTTTATACGATGGAAAAACTGTTGCATCTTTAACGCATTTTATGCTTCTGGCGTTGACTTCTTAGGCCCTACCTATTCGATCTGGTGGAACAGCGCCCTAGGGTGAAGCCTAGGTTGCCTGAAACATAGAAATGACCATTACTTTGAGACTGTTTGCAATTATTCCTTTTATACGATGGAAAAACTGTTGCATCTTTATTGTATTTTAGGCTTCTGGCGTTGACTTCTAAGGCCCTAACTAATCGATCAGGTGGAGCAACGCCCTAGAGTGAAGCCTAGATTGCTCGGAATGTAGAAATGACCATAACTTTCACACTGGTTGCAATTATTCATTTTATACGATGGAAAAACTGTTGTACTTATATTGTATTTTATTCTTATGGCGTTGAATTCCAAGTCCCTAGCTATACGATCTGGTGGAGCAACGGCCTAGAGTGAAACCTAGGTTACCCGGAACGTAGAAATGACCAGTACTTTCATACTGTTTGCAGTTATTCCTGTTATACGATGGAAAAACTGCCGCATCTTTATTGTATTTTATGCTTTTGGCTTTGATTTCTAAGGCCCTAACTATTCGATCTGGTGGAGCAACGCCCTACAGTGAAGCCTAGGTTGCCCGGAACATGGAAATGACCATTACTTTCACACTGGTTGCAATTATTCCTGTTATATGATGGAAGAACTGTTGTACTTTTATTGCATTTTATGCTTCGGGCATTGACTTCTAAGGCTCTAACTAATCAATCTGTTGGAGCAGCGCCCTAGGGTGAAGCCTAGGTTGCCCGGAAAGTAGAAATGACCATAACTTTCACAATGTTTGCAAGTATTCATTTTATACGATGAAAAAACTGTTGTACATATATTGTATTTAATCATTCTGGCGTTGAATTCTAAGTCCCTGGCTATTCGACCTATTGGAGCGACGCCCTAGAGTGAAACCTAGGTTGCCCGGAACTTAGAAATGACCATAACTTTCACACTGGTTGCAATTATTCGTTTTATACGATTGAAAAACTGTTGTATTTATATTGTATTTTATGCTTCTCGAGTTGACTCCTTAGGCCCTAACTATTCCCTCTGGTGGATCAACGCCCTAGAGTGAAACCTGCGTTGCCCGGAACGTAGAAATGACCATTACTTTCACACTGGTTGCAATTATTAATGTTATACGATGGAAAAACTGTTGTATTTTAATTGTATTTTATGCTTTTAGAGATGAATTCTAAGCCCCTAGCTATTCGATCTGGTGGAGCAACGCCCTAGGGCGACGCCTAGGTTGCTCGGAACGTAGAAATGACCATTACTTTCACACTGGTTGCAATTATCCGTTTTATACGATGGAAAAGCTGTTGTATTTTATCGTATTTTATGCTTCTGGCGTTGACTTCTTAGGCCCTAACTATTCCATCTGGTGGAACAATGCCCTAGGGTGAAGCCTAGGCTGCCCGGAAAGTGGAAATGTCCATAACTTCCACACTGGTAGAAATTATGCGTTTAATACGATGGAAAAACTGTACTATTTATTTTGTATTTTATGCTTCGTGCGTTGACTTCTAAGGCCCTAACTATTCAATCTGTTGGAGCAACGCCCTAGGGTGAAGCCTAGGTTGCTCGGAAAGCGGAAATGACCATAAGTTTCATACTGGTAGAAATTATTCGTTTAATACGATGGAAAAACTGTACCATTTATTTTGTATTTTATGCTTCGTGCGTTGACTGCTAAGGCCCTATCTATTCGATCTGGTGGAGCAACGCCCTAGAGTGAAGCCTAGGTTGCCCGGAACGTAGAAATGACCATCACTTTCAAACTGGTTGCAATTATTCGTTTTATACGATGGAAAAACTGTACTATTTATTTTGTATTTTATGCTCCGGGCGTTGACTTCTAAGGCCCTAGCTATTCGATCTGGTGGAGCGACGCCCTAGAGTGAAGCCTAGGTTGCCCGGAACGTAGAAATGCACATCACTTTCAAAATGGTTGCAATTATTCCTCTTATATGATGTAAAAACTGTTGTATTTTGATTGCATTTTATGCTTCGGGCATTGACTTCTAGGGCCCTAACTATTCAATCTGTTGGAGCAACGCTCTAGGGTGAATCCTAGGTTGCCCGGAAAGTAGAAATGACCATAACTTTCACACTGATTGCTATTATTCGTTTTATACAATGGAAAAACTGTTGCATCTTTATTGTATTTTATGCTTCGGGCGTTGACTTCTAAGGCCCTAACTGTTGAATCTGGTGGAGCAACGCCCTAGAGTGAAGCCTAGATTGCCCGGAACGTTGAAATGACCATAACCTTCACACTGGTTGCTATTATTCGTTTTATACGATGGAAAAACTGTTATGTTTATATTGTATTTTATTCTTATGGCGTTGACTTCTAAGGCCCTACCTATTCGATCCGGTGGAGCAACGCCCTAGAGTGAAGCCTAGGTTGCTCGGAATGTAGAAATGACCATAACTTTCACACTGGTTGCAATTATTCATGCTATACGATGGAAAAACTGTTGCATTTTTATTGTATTTTCTGCTTCTGGCTTTGACTTCTAAGGTCGTAGCTATTCGATCTGGCGGAGCAACGCCCCAGAGTGAAGCCTGGGTTGCCCGGAACGTAGAAATGACCATAACATTCACACTGGTAACAATTTTTCGTTTTATACGTTGGAAAAACTGATGCATTTTTATTGTATTTTCCGCTTCTGGCTTCGACTTCTAAGGTCCTAGCTATTCGATCTGGTGGGGCATCGTCCAAGAGTGAAGCCTATGTTGCCCGGAACGTAGAAATGACCATTACTTTCACACTGGTTGCAATTATTCGTTTTATACAATGGAAAAACTGTTGTATTTATATTGTATTTTATGTTTCGGGCGTTGACTTCTAAGGCCCTACCTATTCGATCTGGTTGAGCAACGCCCTACAGTGAAGCCTATGTTGCCCGGGACGTAGATATGACCATAACCTTCACACAGCTTGCAATTATTCGTTTTATACGATGTAAAGGCTGTTTTATTTATTTTGTAGTTTATGCTTCTGGTGTTGATTTCAAAGGCCCTAACTCTTCTATCTGGTGGAGCAACGCCTCAGAGTTAAGTCTAGGATGCCCAAAACGTCGAAATGATCATTACTTTCGCACTGGTTGCAATTAGCCATGCTATACGATGGAAAGACTGTTGCATTTTTATTGTATTATCTGCTTCTGGCTTTGACTTCTAAGGTCGTAGCTATTCGATCTGGTGGAGCAACGCCCTAGAGTGAAGCCTAGGTTGCCCCGAACGTAGAAATGACCATAACTTTCACACTGGTTGCAATTATTCATTTTATACGATGGAAAAACAGTTGTACTTATATTGTATTTTATTCTTATGGCGTTGACTTCTAAGGCCCTAACTAATCAATCTGTTGGAGCAGCGCCCTAGGGTGAAGCCTAGGTTGCCCGGAAAGTAGAAATGACCATAACTTTCATCCTGGTTGCAATTATTCATGCTATACGATGGAAAAACTGTTGCATTTTTATTGTATTTTCCGCTTCTGGCTTCGACTTCTAAGGTCCTAGCTATTCGATCTGGTGGCGCATCGTCCAAGAGTGAAGCCTATGTTGCCCGGAACGTAGAAATGACCATAACTTTCACACTGGTTGCAATCATTCGTTTTATACAACGGAAAAACTGTTGTATTTATATTGTATTTTAGGCTTCTGGGGTTTACTTCTAAGGCTGTAGCTATTCGATGTGGTGGGGCAACGCCCTAGAGTGAAGCCTAGGTTGCCCGGAACGTAGAAATGACCATTACTTTCACACTGGTTGCAATTATTCGCTTTATACGATGGAAAAACTGTTGTCTTTATTTTGTAATTGGTGCTTCTGGCGTTGACTGCTTACGCCCTATCTATTGGAACTGGTGGACCAACGCCCTAGAGTGAACCCTAGGTTGCCCGGAACGTAGACGTGACCATATCTTTCACACTGGTTGCTATTATTCCTGTTATACGATGGAAAAGTTGTTGTATTTATATTGTGTTTTATGTTTCTGGCGTTGACTTCTAAGGCCCTACCTATTCGATCTGGTGGAGCAACGCCCTACAGTGAAGCCTATGTTGCCCGGAACGTAGATATGACCATAACCTTCACACAGGTTGCAATTATTCGTTTTGTACGATGTAAAGGCTGTTGTATTTATTTTGTAGTTTATGCTTCTGGCGTTGATTTCAAAGGCCCTAACTCTTCTATCTGGTGGAGCAACGCCTCAGAGTTAAGTCTAGGATGACCGAAACGTCGAACTGATCATTACTTTCGCACTGGTTGCAATTAGCCATGCCATACGGTGGAAAAACTGTTGCATTTTTATTGTATTTTCTGCTTCTGGCTTTGACTTCTAAGGTCGTAGCTATTCGATCTGGCGGAGCAACGCCCCAGAGTGAAGCCTGGGTTGCCCGGAACGTAGAAATGTCCATAACATTCACACTGGTAACAATTTTTCGTTTTATACGTTGGAAAAACTGATGCATTTTTATTGTATTTTCCGCTTCTGGCTTCGACTTCTAAGGTCCTAGCTATTCGATCTGGTGGGGCATCGTCCAAGAGTGAAGCCTATGTTGCCCGGAACGTAGAAATGACCATTACTTTCACACTGGTTGCAATTATTCGTTTTATACAATGGAAAAACTGTTGTATTTATATTGTATTTTATGTTTCGGCCGTTGACTTCTAAGGCCCTACCTATTCGATCTGGTTGAGCAACGCCCTACAGTGAAGCCTATGTTGCCCGGGACGTAGATATGACCATAACCTTCACACAGCTTGCAATTATTCGTTTTATACGATGTAAAGGCTGTTGTATTTATTTTGTAGTTTATGCTTCTGGCGTTGATTTCAAAGGCCCTAACTCTTCTATCTGGTGGAGCAACGCCTCAGAGTTAAGTCTAGGATGCCCAAAACGTCGAAATGATCATTACTTTCGCACTGGTTGCAATTAGCCATGCTATACGATGGAAAAACTGTTGCGTTTTTATTGTATTATCTGCTTCTGGCTTTGACTTCTAAGGTCGTAGCTATTCGATCTGGTGGAGCAACGCCCTAGAGTGAAGCCTAGGTTGCCCCGAACGTAGAAATGACCATAACATTCACACTGGTTACAATTATTCGTTTTATACGCTGGAAAAACTGTTGCATTTTTATTGTATTTTCCGCTTCTGGCTTCGACTTCTAAGGTCCTAGCTATTCGATCTGGTGGGGCATAGTCCAAGAGTGAAGCCTATGTTGCCCGGAACGTAGAAATGACCATATCTTTCACACTGGTTGCTATTATTCCTGTTATACGATGGAAAAGTTGTTGTATTTATATTGTCTTTTATGCTTCTGGCGTTGACTTCTTAGGCCCTAACTATTCGATCTGGTGGTGCAACGCCCTAGAGTGAAGCCTAGGTTGCCCGTAACATAGAATTGGCCATCACTTTCAAACTGGTTGCAATTATGCCTGATATATGATGGAAACACTGTTGTATTTTTTTTGCATTTTATGGTTCGGGCGTTGACTTCTAAGGCCCTAACTATTCAATCGGTTGGATCAACGCCCTAGGGTGAAGCCTAGGTTGCTCGGAAAGTAGAAGTGACCATAAGTTTAATACTGGTTGCAATTATTCGTTTTATACGATGGAAAAACTGTTGTATTTATATTGTATTTTATGCCTCTGGCGTTGACTTCTAAGGCCGTAGCTATAAGATGTGGTGGGGCAACGCCCTAGAGTGAAGCCTAGGTTGCCCGGAACGTAGAAATGACCATTACTTTCACACTGGTTGCAATTATTCGTTTTATACGATGGAAAAGCAGTTGTATTTATATCGCATTTTATGCTTCTGGCGTTGACTTCTTAGGCCCTAACTATACGATCAGGAGGAACAACGCCCTAGAGTGAAGCCTAGGTTTCCTGGAACGTAGAAATGACCATGACCTTCACACGGGTTGCAATTATTCCTGTTATAGGATGGAAAGACTGTTGTATTTTTATTGTATTTTATACTCCAGTCGGTGACTTCTGAGGCCGTAGCTATTCGATGTGGTGGAAGAACGCCATAGAGTGAAGCCTAGGTTGCCCGGAACGTAGAAATGACCATAACTTTCACACTGCTTGCAATTATTCGTTTTATACGATGGAAACGCTGTTGTATTCATATTGTATTTTATGCCTCTGGCGTTGACTTCTAAGGACGTAGCTATTAGATGTGGTGGAGCAGCGCCCTAGAGTGACGCCTAGGGAGCTCGGAACGTAGAAATGACCATTACTTTCACACTGGTTGCTATTATTCGTTTTATACGATGGAAAAGCTGTTGTATTTATATCGTTTTTTATGCTTCTGGCATTGACTTCTTAGGCCGCAACCATTCGGTCTGGTGGAGCAACGCCCTGGAGTGAAACCTAGGTTGCCCGGAACGTAGAATTGGCCATCACTTTCAAACTGGTTGCAATTATTCCTGATATATGATGGAAAATCTGTGGTATTTATATCGTATTTTATGCTTCGGGCGTTGACTTCTTAGGCCCTGACATTTCGATCTGGTGGAACAACGGCCTACGGTGAAGCTTAGGTTGCTCGGAAAGTAGAAATGACCATAAGTTTCATACTGGTTGCAATTATTCGTTTTATACGATGGAAAAACTGTTGTATTTATATTGTATTTTGTGCTTCTGGCGTTGACTTCTAAGGCACTATCTATTCGATCTGGTGGAGCAACGCCCTAGAGTGAAGCCTAGGTTGCCCGGAACATAGAATTGGCCATCACTTTCAAACTGGTAACAATTATTCCTGTTATATGATGGAAACACTGTTGTATTTTTTTTGCATTTTATGGGTCGGGCGTTGACTTCTATGGCCCTAGCTATTCAATCTGTTGGAGCAACGCCCTAGGGTCAAGCCTAGGTTGCTCGGAAAGTAGAAATGTCCATAAGTTTCATACTGGTTGCAATTATTCGTTTTATGCGATGGAAAAACTGTTGTATTTATATTGTATTTTATGCTTCTGGCATTGACTTCTAAGGCACTAACTATTCGATCTGGTGGAGCAACGCAATAGAGTGAAGCCTAGGTTGCCCGGAACGTAGAATAGGCCATCACTTTCAAACTGGTTGCAATTATTCCTGTTATATGATGGAAACACTGTTGTATTTTTTTTGCATTTTATGGTTCGGGCGTTGACTTCTAAGGCCCTAACTATTCAATCTGTTGGAGCAACGCCATAGGGTGAAGCCTAGGTTGCTCGGAAAGTAGAAATGACCATAAGTTTCTTGCTGGTTGCAATTACTCGTTTTATACGATGGAAAGACTGTTGTATTTATATTGTATTTTATGCTTCTGGCGTTCACTTCTTAGGCCCTAACTATTCGATCTGGTGGAGCAACGCCCTTGGGTGAAGCCTAGGTTGCCCGGAACGTAGAAATGACCATAACCTTTACACTGGTAGCAATTATTCGTTTTATGCAATGGAAAAACTGTTCCATTTATTTTGTATTTTATGCTTCGGGCGTTGACTTCTAAGGCCCTAACTGTTTAATCTGCTGGAGCAACGCCCTAGAGTGAAGCCTAGGTTGCCCGGAACGTAGAAATGACCATTACTTTCACACTGTTTGCAATTATTCCTTTTATAGGATGGAAAACTGTAGTATTTATATCGTATTTTATGCTTCTGGCGTTGACTTCTAAGGACCTAACTATTCGATCTGGCGGAGCAACGCCCTAGAGTGAAGCCTAGGTTGCTCGGAATGTAGAAATGACCATAAGTCTCACACTGGTTGCAATTATTCGTTTTATACGATGGAAAAACTGTTGCATCTTTATCGTATTTTATGCTTCTGGCGATGACTTCTTAGGCCGTAACAATTCGACCTGGAGTAGCAACGCCCTGGAGTGAAACCTAGGTTGCCCGGAACGTAGAAATGACCATAACCTTTACACTGGTAGCAATTATTCCTGTTATATGATGGAAACACTGTTGTATTTTTATTGCATTTTATGCTTCGGGCGTTGACTTCTAAGGCCCTAACTATTCAATCTGTTGGAGCAACGCCCTAGGGTGAAGCCTAGGTTGCTCGGAAAGTAGAAATGTCCATAAGTTTCATACTGGTTGCAATTATTCATTTTATGCGATGGAAAAACTGTTGTATTTATATTGTATTTTATGCTTCTGGCTTTGACTTCTAAGGCACTAACTATTCGATCTGGTGGAGCAACGCAATAGAGTGAAGCCTAGGTTGCCCGGAACGTAGAATTGGCCATCACTTTCAAAATGGTTGCAATTATTCCTGTTATATGTTGGAAACACTGTTGTATTTTTTTGCATTTTATGGTTCGGGCGTTGACTTCTAAGGCCCTAACTATTCAATCCGTTGGAGCAACGCCCTAGGGTGAAGCTTAGGTTGCTCGGAAAGTAGAAATGACCAAAAGTTTCATACTGGTTGCAATTATTCGTTTTATACGATGGAAATACTGTTGTATTTATATTGTATTTTATGCTTCTGGCGTTGACTTCTAAGTACCTAACTATTCGATCTGGTGGAGCAACGCCCTAGAGTGAAGCCAAGGTTGCTCGGAAAGTAGAAATGACCATAAGTTTCATCCTGGTTGCAATTATTCGTTTTATACGATGGAAAAACTGTTGTATTTATATTGTATTCTATGCATCTGACGTTGACTTCTAAGGCACTATCTATTCGATCTGGTGGAGCACCGCCCTAGACTGAAGCCTAGGTTGCCCGGAACGTAGAATTGGCCATCACTTTCAAAATGGTTGCAATTATTCCTGTTATATGATGGAAACACTGTTGTATTTTGTTTGCATTGTATGGTTCGGGCGTTGACTTCTAAGGCCCTAACTATTCAATCTGTTGGAGCAACGCCCTAGGGTGAAGCCTAGGTTGCTCGGAAAGTAGAAATGACCATAGGTTTCATACTGGTTGCAATTATTCGTTTTATACGATGGAAAAACTGTCGTATTTATATTGTATTTTATGCTTCTGGCGTTGACTTCTAAGGCCCTAGCTATTCGATCTAGTGGAGCAACGCCCTTGGGTGAAGCCTAGGTTGCCCGGAACGTAGAAATGACCATAACTTTTACACTGGTAGCAATTATTCGTTTCATGCAATGGAAAAACTGTTCCATTTATTTTGTATTTTATGCTTCGGGCGTTGACTTCTAAGGCCCTAACTGTTTGATCTGCTGGAGCAACGCCCTAGAGTGAAGCCCAGGTTGCCCGGAATGTAGAAATGACCATAACTCTCACACTGGTTGCAATTATTCGTTTTATACGATGGAAAAACTGTTGCATCTTTATCGTATTTTATGCTTCTGGCGATGACTTCTTAGGCCGTAACTATTCGATCTGGAGTAGCAACGCCCTGGAGTGAAACCTAGGTTGCCCGGAACGTACAAATGACCATAACTTTTACACTGGTAGCAATTATTCCTGTTATATGATGGAAACACTGTTGCATTTTTATTGCATTTTATGCTTCGGGCGTTGACTTCTAAGGCCCTAACTATTCAATCTGATGGAGCAACGCCCTAGGGTGAAGCCTAGGTTGCTCGGAAAGTAGAAATGTCCATAAGTTTCATACTGGTTGCAATTATTCGTTTTATGCGATGGAAAAACTGTTGTATTTATATTGTATTTTATGCTTCTGGCGTTGACTTCTAAGGCACCAACTATTCGATCTGGTGGAGCAACGCAACAGAGTGAAGCCTAGGTTGCCCGGAACGTAGAATTGGCCATCACTTTCAAAATGGTTGCAATTATTCCTGTTATATGTTGGAAACACTGTTGTATTTTTTTTGCATTTTATGGTTGGGGCGTTGACTTCTAAGGCCCTAACTATTCAATCCGTTGGAGCAACGCCCTAGGGTGAAGCTTAGGTTGCTCGGAAAGTAGAAATGACCAAAAGTTTCATACTGGTTGCAATTATTAGTTTTATACGATGGAAATACTGTTGTATTTATATTGTATTTTATGCTTCTGGCGTTGACTTCTAAGTACCTAACTATTCGATCTGGTGGAGCAACGCCCTAGAGTGAAGCCGAGGTTGCTCGGAAAGTAGAAATGACCATAAGTTTCATCCTGGTTGCAATTATTCGTTTTATACGATGGAAAAACTGTTGTATTTATATTGTATTCTATGCTTCTGGCGTTGACTTCTAAGACACTATCTATTCGATCTGGTGGAGCACCGCCCTAGACTGAAGCCTAGGTTGCCCGGAACGTAGAATTGGCCATCACTTTCAAAATGGTTGCAATTATTCCTGTTATATGATGGAAACACTGTTGTATTTTGTTTGCATTGTATGGTTCGGGCGTTGACTTCTAAGGCCCTAACTATTCAATCTGTTGGAGCAACGCCCTAGGGTGAAGCCTAGGTTGCTCGGAAAGTAGTAATGACCATAGGTTTCATACTGGTTGCAATTATTCGTTTTATACGATGGAAAAACTGTTGTATTTATATTGTATTTTATGCTTCTGGCGTTGACTTCTAAGGCCCTAGCTATTCGATCTAGTGGAGCAACGCCCTTGGGTGAAGCCTAGGTTGCCCGGAACGTAGAAATGACCATAACTTTTACACTGGTAGCAATTATTCGTTTCATGCAATGGAAAAACTGTTCCATTTATTTTGTATTTTATGCTTCGAGCGTTGACATCTAAGGCCCTAACTGTTTGATCTGCTGGAGCAACGCCCTAGAGTGAAGCCTAGGTTGCCCGGAACGTAGAAATGACCATTACTTTCACACTGTTTGCAATTATTCCTTTTATACGATGGAAAACTGTTTTATTTATATCGTATTTTATGCTTCTGGCGTTCACTTCTAAGGACCTAACTATTCGATCTGGCGGAGCAACGCCCTAGAGTGAAGCCTAGGTTGCTCGGAATGTAGAAATGACCATAACTCTCACACTGGTTGCAATTATTCGTTTTATACGATGGAAAAACTGTTGCATCTTTATCGTATTTTATGCTTCTGGCGATGACTTCTTAGGCCGTAACTATTCGATCTGGAGTAGCAACGCCCTGGAGTGAAACCTAGGTTGCCCGGAACGTAGAAATGACCATAACCTTTACACTGGTAGCAATTATTCCTGTTATATGATGGAAACACTGTTGCATTTTTATTGCATTTTATGCTTCGGGCGTTGACTTCTAAGGCCCTAGCTATTCAATCTGATGGAGCAACGCCCTAGGGTGAAGCCTAGGTTGCTCGGAAAGTAGAAATGTCCATAAGTTTCATACTGGTTGCAATTATTCGTTTTATGCGATGGAAAAACTGTTGTATTTATATTGTATTTTATGCGTCTGGCGTTGACTTCTAAGGCACCAACTATTCGATCTGGTGGAGCAACGCAACAGAGTGAAGCCTAGGTTGCCCGGAACGTAGAATTGGCCATCACTTTCAAAATGGTTGCAATTATTCCTGTTATATGTTGGAAACACTGTTGTATTTTTTTTGCATTTTATGGTTGGGGCGTTGACTTCTAAGGCCCTACCTATTCAATCCGTTGGAGCAACGCCCTAGGGTGAAGCTTAGGTTGCTCGGAAAGTAGAAATGACCAAAAGTTTCATACTGGTTGCAATTATTAGTTTTATACGATGGAAATACTGTTGTATTTATATTGTATTTTATGCTTCTGGCGTTGACTTCTAAGGACCAAACTATTCGATCTGGTGGAGCAACGCCCTAGAGTGAAGCCAAGGTTGCTCGGAAAGTAGAAATGACCATAAGTTTCATCCTGGTTGCAATTATTCGTTTTATACGATGGAAAAACTGTTGTATTTATATTGTATTCTATGCTTCTGGCGTTGACTTCTAAGGCACTATCTATTCGATCTGGTGGAGCAACGCCCTAGACTGAAGCGTAGGTTGCCCGGAACGTAGAATTGGCCATCACTTTCAAACTGGTAGCAATTATTCCTGTTATATGATGGAAACACTGTTGTATTTTGTTTGCATTTTATGGTTCGGGCGTTGACTTCTAAGGCCCTAACTATTCAATCTGTTGGAGCAACGCCCTAGAGTGAAGCCTAGGTTGCCTGGAACGTAGAAATGACCATAACTTTCACACTGGTTGCTATTATTCGTTTTATGCGATGGAAAAACTGTTATAATTATATTGTATTTTATGCTTCTGGCGTTGACTTCTTAGGCCGTAGCTATTCGATGTGGTGGATGAACGCCATAGAGGGTCGCCTAGGTTGCCCGGAACGTAGAAATGACCATAACTTTCACACTGGTTGCAATTATTCGTTTTATACGATGGAAAAGCTGTTGTATTTATATCGTATTTTATGCTTCTGGCGTTGACTTCTTAGGCCCTAACTATTCGATCTGGTGGAACAACGCCCTAGAGTGAAGCCTAGGTTGCCTGGAACGTAGAAATGACCATAGCTTTCATACTGGTTGCAATTATTCGTTTTATACGATGGAAATACTGTTGTGTTTATATTGTATTTTATGCTTCTGGCGTTGACTTCTAAGGACCTAACTATTCGATCTGGTGGAGCAACGCCCTAGAGTGAAGCCAAGGCTGCTCGGAAAGTATAAATGACCATAAGTTTCATCCTGGTTGCAATTATTCGTTTTATACGATGTAAAAACTGTTGTATTTATATTGTATTCTATGCTTCTGGCGTTGACTGCTAAGGCACTATCTATTCGATCTGGTGGAGCAACGCCCTAGACTGAAGCCTAGGTTGCCCGGAACGTAGAATTGGCCATGACTTTCAAACTGGTAGCAATTATTCCTGTTATATGATGGAAACACTGTTGTATTTTGTTTGCATTTTATGGTTCGGGCGTTGACTTCTAAGGCCCTGACTATTCAATCCGTTGGAGCAACGCCCTAGGGTGAAGCTTAGGTTGCTCGGAAAGTAGAAATGACCATAAGTTTCATACTGGTTGCAATTATTCGTTTTATACGATGGAAAAACTGTTGTATTTATATTGTATTTTATGCTTCTGGCGTTGACTTCTAAGGCCCTAGCTATTCGATCTAGTGGAGCAACGCCCTTGGGAGAAGCCTAGGTTGCCCTGAACGTAGAAATGACCATAACTTTTACACTGGTAGCAATTATTCGTTTCATGCAATGGAAAAACTGTTCCATTTATTTTGTATTTTATGCTTCGGGCGTTGACATCTAAGGCCCTAACTGTTTGATCTGCTGGAGCAACGCCCTAGAGTGAAGCCTAGGTTGCCCGGAACGTAGAAATGACCATTACTTTCACACTGTTTGCAATTATTCCTTTTATACGATGGAAAACTGTTGTATTTATATCGTATTTTATGCTTCTGGCGTTGACTTCTAAGGACCTAACTATTCGATCTGGCGGAGCAACGCCCTAGAGTGAAGCCTAGGTTGCTCGGAATGTAGAAATGACCATAACTCTCACACTGGTTGCAATTATTCGTTTTATACGATGGAAAAACTGTTGCATCCTTATCGTATTTTATGCTTCTGGCGATGACTTCTTAGGCCGTAACTATTCGATCTGGAGTAGCAACGCCCTGGAGTGAAACCTAGGTTGCCCTGAACGTAGAAATGACCATAACTTTTACACTGGTAGCAATTATTCCTGTTATATGATGGAAACACTGTTGCATTTTTATTGCATTTTATGCTTCGGGCGTTGACTTCTAAGGCCCTAGCTATTCAATCTGATGGAGCAACGCCCTAGGGTGAAGCCTAGGTTGCACGGAAAGTAGAAATGTCCATAAGTTTCATACTGGTTGCAATTATTCGTTTTATGCGATGGAAAAACTGTTGCATTTATATTGTATTTTATGCGTCTGGCGTTGACTTCTAAGGCACCAACTATTCGATCTGGTGGAGCAACGCAACAGAGTGAAGCCTAGGTTGCCCGGAACGTAGAATTGGCCATCACTTTCAAAATGGTTGCAATTATTCCTGTTATATGTTGGAAACACTGTTGTATTTTTTTTTGCATTTTATGGTTGGGGCGTTGACTTCTAAGGCCCTAACTATTCAATCCGTTGGAGCAACGCCCTAGCGTGAAGCTTAGGTTGCTCGGAAAGTAGAAATGACCAAAAGTTTCATACTGGTTGCAATTATTAGTTTTATACGATGGAAATACTGTTGTATTTATATTGTATTTTATGCTTCTGGCGTTGACTTCTAAGGACCAAACTATTCGATCTGGTGGAGCAACGCCCTAGAGTGAAGCCAAGGTTGCTGGGAAAGTAGAAATGACCATAAGTTTCATCCTGGTTGCAATTATTCGTTTTATACGATGGAAAAACTGTTGTATTTATATTGTATTCTATGCTTCTGGCGTTGACTTCTAAGGCACTATCTATTCGATCTGGTGGAGCAACGCCCTAGACTGAAGCGTAGGTTGCCCGGAACGTAGAATTGGCCATCACTTTCAAACTGGTAGCAATTATTCCTGTTATATGATGGAAACACTGTTGTATTTTGTTTGCATTTTATGGTTCGGGCGTTGACTTCTAAGGCCCTGACTATTCAATCCGTTGGAGCAACGCCCTAGGGTGAAGCTTAGGTTGCTCGGAAAGTAGAAATGACCATAAGTTTCATACTGGTTGCAATTATTCGTTTTATACGATGGAAAAACTGTTGTATTTATATTGTATTTTATGCTTCTGGCGTTGACTTCTAAGGCACTAACTATTCGATCTGGTGGAGCAACGCCCTAGAGTGAAGCCTAGGTTGCACGTAACGTAGAATTGGCCATCACTTTCAAACTGGTTGCAATTATGCCTGATATATGATGGAAACACTGTTGTATTTTTTTTGCATTTTATGGTTCGGGCGTTGACTTCTAAGGCCCTAACTATTCAATCGGTTGGAGCAACGCCCTAGGGTGAAGCCTAGGTTGCTCGGAAAGTAGAAGTGACCATAAGTTTAATACTGGTTGCAATTATTCGTTTTATACGATGGAAAAACTGTTGTATTTATATTGTATTTTATGCCTCTGGCGTTGACTTCTAAGGCCGTAGCTATAAGATGTGGAGGCGCAACGCCCTAGAGTGAAGCCTAGGTTGCCCGGAACGTAGAAATGACCATTACTTTCACACTGGTTGCAATTATTCGTTTTATACGATGGAAAAGCAGTTGTATTTATATCGCATTTTATGCTTCTGGCGTTGACTTCTTAGGCCCTCACTATACGATCAGGAGGAACAACGCCCTAGAGTGAAGCCTAGGTTTCCTGGAACGTAGAAATGACCATGACCTTCACACGGGTTGCAATTATTCCTGTTATAGGATGGAAAGACTGTTGTATTTTTATTGTATTTTATACTCCAGTCGGTGACTTCTGAGGCCGTAGCTATTCGATGTGGTGGAAGAACGCCATAGAGTGAAGCCTAGGTTGCCCGGAACGTAGAAATGACCATAACTTTCACACTGCTTGCAATTATTCGTTTTATACGATGGAAACGCTGTTGTATTTATATTGTATTTTATGCCTCTGGCGTTGACTTCTAAGGACGTAGCTATTAGATGTGGTGGAGCAACGCCCTAGAGTGACGCCTAGGGTGCTCGGAACGTAGAAATGACCATTACTTTCACACTGGTTGCTATTATTCGTTTTATACGATGGAAAAGCTGTTGTATTTATATCGTTTTTTATGCTTCTGGCATTGACTTCTTAGGCCGTAACCATTCGGTCTGGTGGAGCAACGTCCTGGAGTGAAACCTAGGTTGCCCGGAACGTAGAATTGGCCATCACTTTCAAACTGGTTGCAATTATTCCTGATATATGATGGAAAATCTGTTGTATTTATATCGTATTTTATGCTTCGGGCGTTGACTTCTTAGGCCCTGACATTTCGATCTGGCGGAGCAACGCCCTAGAGAGAAGCCTAGGTTGCCCGGAACATAGAAATGACAATAACTTTCACACTGGTTGCTATTATCCGTTTTATACGATGGAAAAGCTGTTGTATTCATATCGTATTTTATGCTTCTGGCGTTGACTTCTTAGGCCGTAACTATTCGGTCTGGTGGAGCAACGACCTAGGGTGAAGCCTAGGTTGCCCGGAACGTAGAATTGGCCATCACTTTCAAACTGGTTGCAATTATTCCTGTTATATGATGGAAACACTGTTGTATTTTTATTGCATTTTATGGTTCTGGCGGTCACTTCTTAGGCCCTAACTATTCAATCTGGTGGAACAACGGCCTAGGGTGAAGCTTAGGTTGCTCGGAAAGTAGAAATGACCATAAGTTTCATACTGGTTGCAATTATTCGTTTTATACGATGGAAAAACTGTTGTATTTATATTGTATTTTGTGCTTCTGGCGTTGACTTCTAAGGCACTATCTATTCGATCTGGTGGAGCAACGCCCTAGAGTGAAGCCTAGGTTGCCCGCAACATAGAATTGGCCATCACTTTCAAACTGGTAACAATTATTCCTGTTATATGATGGAAACACTGTTGTATTTTTTTTGCATTTTATGGGTCGGGCGTTGACTTCTATGGCCCTAGCTATTCAATCTGTTGGAGCAACGCCCTAGGGTGAAGCCTAGGTTGCTCGGAAAGTAGAAATGTCCATAAGTTTCATACTGGCTGCAATTATTCGTTTTATGCGATGGAAAAACTGTTGTATTTATATTGTATTTTATGCTTCTGGCATTGACTTCTAAGGCACTAACTATTCGATCTGGTGGAGCAACGCAATAGAGTGAAGCCTAGGTTGCCCGGAACGTAGAATTGGCCATCACTTTCAAACTGGTTGCAATTATTCCTGTTATATGATGGAAACACTGTTGTATTTTTTTTGCATTTTATGGTTCGGGCGTTGACTTCTAAGGCCCTAACTATTCAATCTGTTGGAGCAACGCCATAGGGTGAAGCCTAGGTTGCTCGGAAAGTAGAAATGACCATAAGTTTCTTGCTGGTTGCAATTACTCGTTTTATACGATGGAAAGACTGTTGTATTTATATTGTATTTTATGCTTATGGCGTTCACTTCTTAGGCCCTAACTATTCGATCTGGTGGAGCAACGCCCTTGGGTGAAGCCTAGGTTGCCCGGAACGTAGAAATGACCATAACTTTTACACTGGTAGCAATTATTCGTTTTATGCAATGGAAAAACTGTTCCATTTATTTTGTATTTTATGCTTCGGGCGTTGACTTCTAAGGCCCTAACTGTTTGATCTGCTGGAGCAACGCCCTAGAGTGAAGCCTAGGTTGCCCGGAACGTAGAAATGACCATTACTTTCACACTGTTTGCAATTATTCCTTTTATACGATGGAAAGCTGTTGTATTTATATCGTATTTTATGCTTCTGGCGTTGACTTCTAAGGACCTAACTATTCGATCTGGCGGAGCAACGCCCTAGAGTGAAGCCTAGGTTGCTCGGAATGTAGAAATGACCATAACTCTCACACTGGTTGCAATTATTCGTTTTATACGATGGAAAAACTGTTGCATCTTTATCGTATTTTATGCTTCTGGCGATGACTTCTTAGGCCGTAACTATTCGATCTGGAGTAGCAACGCCCTGGAGTGAAACCCTGGTTGCCCGGAACGTAGTAATGACCATAACTTTTACACTGGTAGCAATTATTCCTGTTATATGATGGAAACACTGTTGCATTTTTATTGCATTTTATGCTTCGGGCGTTGACTTCTAAGGCCCTAACTATTCAATCTGATGGAGCAACGCCCTAGCGTGAAGCCTAGGTTGCTCGGAAAGTAGAAATGTCCATAAGTTTCATACTGGTGGCAATTATTCGTTTTATGCGATGGAAAAACTGTTGTGTTTATATTGTATTTTATGCTTCTGGCGTTGACTTCTTAGGCCGTAGCTATTCGATGTGGTGGATGAACGCCATAGAGGGTCGCCTAGGTTGCCCGGAACGTAGAAATGACCATAACTTTCACACTGGTTGCAATTATTCGTTTTATACGATGGAAAAGCTGTTGTATTTATATCGTATTTTATGCTTCTGGCGTTGACTTCTTAGGCCCTAACTATTCGATCTGGTGGAACAACGCCCTAGAGTGAAGCCTAGGTTGCCTGGAACGTAGAAATGACCATAGCTTTCATACTGGTTGCAATTATTCGTTTTATACGATGGAAATACTGTTGTGTTTATATTGTATTTTATGCTTCTGGCGTTGACTTCTAAGGACCTAACTATTCGATCTGGTGGAGCAACGCCCTGGAGTGAAGCCAAGGCTGCTCGGAAAGTATAAATGACCATAAGTTTCATCCTGGTTGCAATTATTCGTTTTATACGATGTAAAAACTGTTGTATTTACATTGTATTCTATGCTTCTGGCGTTGACTTCTAAGGACCTAACTATTCGATCTGGTGGAGCAACGCCCTAGAGTGAAGCCTAGGTTGCCTGGAACGTAGAAATGACCATAACTTTCACACTGGTTGCTATTATTCGTTTTATGCGATGGAAAAACTGTTATATTTATATTGTATTTTATGCTTCTGGCGTTGACTTCTTAGGCCGTAGCTATTGGATGTGGTGGATGAACGCCATAGAGGGTCGCCTAGGTTGCCCGGAACGTAGAAATGACCATAACTTTCACACTGGTTGCAATTATTCGTTTTATACGATGCAAAAGCTGTTGTATTTATATCGTATTTTATGCTCCTGGCGTTGACTTCTTAGGCCCTAACTATTCGATCTGGTGGAACAACGCCCTAGAGTGAAGCCTAGGTTGCCCGGAACGTAGAAATGACCATAACTTTCACACTGGTTGCAATTATTCGTTTTATACGATGGAAAAGCAGTTGTATTTATATCGCATTTTATGCTTCTGGCGTTGACTTCTTAGGCCCTAACTATACGATCAGGAGGAACAACGCCCTAGAGTGAAGCCTAGGTTTCCTGGAACGTAGAAATGACCATGACCTTCACACGGGTTGCAATTATTCCTGTTATAGGATGGAAAGACTGTTGTATTTTTATTGTATTTTATACTCCAGTCGGTGACTTCTGAGGCCGTAGCTATTCGATGTGGTGGAAGAACGCCATAGAGTGAAGCCTAGGTTGCCCGGAACGTAGAAATGACCATAACTTTCACACTGCTTGCAATTATTCGTTTTATACGATGGAAACGCTGTTGTATTTATATTGTATTTTATGCCTCTGGCGTTGACTTCTAAGGACGTAGCTATTAGATGTGGTGGAGCAACGCCCTAGAGTGACGCCTAGGGTGCTCGGAACGTAGGAATGACCATTACTTTCACACTGGTTGCTATTATTCGTTTTATACGATGGAAAAGCTGTTGTATTTATATCGTTTTTTGTGCTTCTGGCATTGACTTCTTAGGCCGTAACCATTCGGTCTGGTGGAGCAACGTCCTGGAGTGAAACCTAGGTTGCCCGGAACGTAGAATTGGCCATCACTTTCAAACTGGTTGCAATTATTCCTGATATATGATGGAAAATCTGTTGTATTTATATCGTATTTTATGCTTCGGGCGTTGACTTCTTAGGCCCTGACATTTCGATCTGGCGGAGCAACGCCCTAGAGTGAAGCCTAGGTTGCCCGGAACATAGAAATGACAATAACTTTTACACTGGTTGCTATTATCCGTTTTATACGATGGAAAAGCTGTTGTATTCATATCGTATTTTATGCTTCTGGCGTTGACTTCTTAGGCCGTAACTATTCGGTCTGGTGGAGCAACGACCTAGGGTGAAGCCTAGGTTGCCCGGAACGTAGAATTGGCCATCACTTTCAAACTGGTTGCAATTATTCCTGTTATATGATGGAAACACTGTTGTATTTTTTTTGCATTTTATGGTTCGGGCGTTGGCTTCTAAGGCCCTAACTATTCAATCTGTTGGAGCAACGCCATAGGGTGAAGCCTAGGTTGCTCGGAAAGTAGAAATGACCATAAGTTTCTTGCTGGTTGCAATTACTCGTTTTATACGATGGAAAGACTGTTGTATTTATATTGTATTTTATGCTTCTGGCGTTCACTTCTTAGGCCCTAACTATTCGATCTGGTGGAGCAACGCCCTTGGGTGAAGCCTAGGTTGCCTGGAACGTAGAAATGACCATAACTTTTACACTGGTAGCAATTATTCGTTTCATGCAATGGAAAAACTGTTCCATTTATTTTGTATTTTATGCTTCGGGCGTTGACTTCTAAGGCCCTAACTGTTTGATCTGCTGGAGCAACGCCCTAGAGTGAAGCCTAGGTTGCCCGGAACGTAGAAATGACCATTACTTTCACACTGTTTGCAATTATTCCTTTTATACGATGGAAAACTGTAGTATTTATATCGTATTTTATGCTTCTGGCGTTGACTTCTAAGGACCTAACTATTCGATCTGGCGGAGCAACGCCCTAGAGTGAAGCCTAGGTTGCTCGGAATGTAGAAATGACCATAAGTCTCACACTGGTTGCAATTATTCGTTTTATACAATGGAAAAACTGTTGCATCTTTATCGTATTTTATGCTTCTGGCGATGACTTCTTAGGCCGTAACTATTCGATCTGGAGTAGCAACGCCCAGGAGTGAAACCTAGGATGCCCGGAACGTAGAAATGACCATAACCTTTACACTGGTAGCAATTATTCCTGTTATATGATGGAAACACTGTTGTATTTTTATTGCATTTTATGCTTCGGGCGTTGACTTCTAAGGCCCTAACTATTCAATCTGTTGGAGCAACGCCCTAGGGTGAAGCCTAGGTTGCTCGGAAAGTAGAAATGTCCATAAGTTTCATACTGGTTGCAATTATTCGTTTTATGCGATGGAAAAACTGTTGTATTTATATTGTATTTTATGCTTCTGGCGTTGACTTCTAAGGCACTAACTATTCGATCTGGTGGAGCAACGCAATAGAGTGAAGCCTAGGTTGCCCGGAACGTAGAATTGGCCATCACTTTCAAAATGGTTGCAATTATTCCTGTTATATGTTGGAAACACTGTTGTATTTTTTTTGCATTTTATGGTTCGGGCGTTGACTTCTAAGGCCCTAACTATTCAATCCGTTGGAGCAACGCCCTAGGGTGAAGCTTAGGTTGCTCGGAAAGTAGAAATGACCAAATGTTTCATACTGGTTGCAATTATTCGTTTTATACGATGGAAATACTGTTGTATTTATATTGTATTTTATGCTTCTGGCGTTGACTTCTAAGTACCTAACTATTCGATCTGGTGGAGCAACGCCCTAGAGTGAAGCCAAGGTTGCTCGGAAAGTAGAAATGACCATAAGTTTCATCCTGGTTGCAATTATTCGTTTTATACGATGGAAAAACTGTTGTATTTATATTGTAGTCTATGCTTCTGGCGTTGACTTCTAAGGCACTATCTATTCGATCTGGTGGAGCACCGCCCTAGACTGAAGCCTAGGTTGCCCGGAACGTAGAATTGGCCATCACTTTCAAAATGGTTGCAATTATTCCTGTTATATGATGGAAACACTGTTGTATTTTGTTTGCATTGTATGGTTCGGGCGTTGACTTCTAAGGCCCTAACTATTCAATCTGTTGGAGCAACGCCCTAGGGTGAAGCCTAGGTTGCTCGGAAAGTAGAAATGACCATAGGTTTCATACTGGTTGCAATTATTCGTTTTATACGATGGAAAAACTGTTGTATTTATATTGTATTTTATGCTTCTGGCGTTGACTTCTAAGGCCCTAGCTATTCGATCTAGTGGAGCAACGCCCTTGGGTGAAGCCTAGGTTGCCCGGAACGTAGAAATGACCATAACTTTTACACTGGTAGCAATTATTCGTTTCATGCAATGGAAAAACTGTTCCATTTATTTTGTATTTTATGCTTCGGGCGTTGACTTCTAAGGCCCTAACTGTTTGATCTGCTGGAGCAACGCCCTAGAGTGAAGCCTAGGTTGCCCGGAACGTAGAAATGACCATTACTTTCACACTGTTTGCAATTATTCCTTTTATACGATGGAAAACTGTTGTATTTATATCGTATTTTATGCTTCTGGCGTTGACTTCTAAGGACCTAACTATTCGATCTGGCGGAGCAACGCCCTAGAGTGAAGCCTAGGTTGCTCGGAATGTAGAAATGACCATAACTCTCACACTGGTTGCAATTACTCGTTTTATACGATGGAAAAACTGTTGCATCTTTATCGTATTTTATGCTTCTGGCGATGACTTCTTAGGCCGTAACTATTCGATCTGGAGTAGCAACGCCCTGGAGTGAAACCTGGGTTGCCCGGAACGTAGAAATGACCATAACTTTTACACTGGTAGCAATTATTCCTGTTATATGATGGAAACACTGTTGCATTTTTATTGCATTTTATGCTTCGGGCGTTGACTTCTAAGGCCCTAACTATTCAATCTGATGGAGCAACGCCCTAGGGTGAAGCCTAGGTTGCTCGGAAAGTAGAAATGTCCATAAGTTTCATACTGGTTGCAATTATTCGTTTTATGCGATGGAAAAACTGTTGTATTTATATTGTATTTTATGCTTCTGGCGTTGACTTCTAAGGCACCAACTATTCGATCTGGTGGAGCAACGCAATAGAGTGAAGCCTAGGTTGCCCGGAACGTAGAATTGGCCATCACTTTCAAAATGGTTGCAATTATTCCTGTTATATGTTGGAAACACTGTTGTATTTTTTTTGCATTTTATGGTTGGGGCGTTGACTTCTAAGGCCCTAACTATTCAATCCGTTGGAGCAACGCCCTAGGGTGAAGCTTAGGTTGCTCGGAAAGTAGAAATGACCAAAAGTTTCATACTGGTTGCAATTATTAGTTTTATACGATGGAAATACTGTTGTATTTATATTGTATTTTATGCTTCTGGCGTTGACTTCTAAGGACCTAACTATTCGATCTGGTGGAGCAACGCCCTAGAGTGAAGCCAAGGTTGCTCGGAAAGTAGAAATGACCATAAGTTTCATCCTGGTTGCAATTATTCGTTTTATACGATGGAAAAACTGTTGTATTTATATTGTATTCTATGCTTCTGGCGTTGACTTCTAAGGCACTATCTATTCGATCTGGTGGAGCAACGCCCTAGACTGAAGCGTAGGTTGCCCGGAACGTAGAATTGGCCATCACTTTCAAACTGGTAGCAATTATTCCTGTTATATGATGGAAACACTGTTGTATTTTGTTTGCATTTTATGGTTCGGGCGTTGACTTCTAAGGCCCTAACTATTCAATCTGTTGGAGCAACGCCCTAGAGTGAAGCCTAGGTTGCCTGGAACGTAGAAATGACCATAACTTTCACACTGGTTGCTATTACTCGTTTTATGCGATGGAAAAACTGTTATATTTATATTGTATTTTATGCTTCTGGCGTTAACTTCTTAGGCCGTAGCTATTCGATGTGGTGGATGAACGCCATAGAGGGTCGCCTAGGTTGCCCGGAACGTAGAAATGACCATAACTTTCACACTGGTTGCAATTATTCGTTTTATACGATGGAAAAGCTGTTGTATTTATATCGTATTTTATGCTTCTGGCGTTGACTTCTTAGGCCCTAACTATTCGATCTGGTGGAACAACGCCCTAGAGTGAAGCCTAGGTTGCCTGGAACGTAGAAATGACCATAGCTTTCATACTGGTTGCAATTATTCGTTTTATACGATGGAAAAACTGTTGTATTTATATTGCATTTTATGCTTCGGGCGTTGACTTCTAAGGCCCTAACAATTCAATCTGTTCGAGCAACGCCCTAGAGTGAAGCCTAGGTTGCTCGGAATGTAGAAATGACCATAACTTTCACACTGGTTGCAATTATTCGTTTTATACGATGGAAAAACTGTTGTATTTATATCGTATTTTATGCTTCGGGCGTTGACTTCTAACGCCCTAACTGTTTGATCTGGTGGAGCAACGCCCTAGGGTGAAGCCTAGGTTGCCCGGAACGTAGAAATGACCATTACTTTCACACTGTCTACAATTATTCCTTTTATACGATGGAAAAGCTGTTGTATTTATATCGTATTTTATGCTTCTGGCGTTGACTTCTAAGGCCGTAGCTATTCAATGTGGTGGAGCAACGCCCTAGAGTGAAGCCTAGGCAGCTCGGATCGAAGAAATGACCATAACTTTCACACTGGTTGCAATTATTCGTTTTATACAATGGAAAAACTGTTCTATTTATTTTGTATTTTATGCTTCGGGCGTTGACTTCTAAGGCCCTAACGATTCGATCTGGTGGAGAAACGCCCTAGAGTGAAGCCTAGGTTGCCCGGAACGTAGAAATGACCATTACTTTCGCACTGGTTGCAATTATTCTTTTTATACGAGAGAAAAACTGTTGTATTTATTTTGTATTTTATGCTTCTGGCGTTGACTTCTTAGGTCCTAAATATTCGATCTGGTGGACCAACGCCCTAGAGTGAAGTCTAGGTTGCCCGGAACATAGAAATGACCATCACTTTCACACTGGTTGCAATTGCTCCTGTTATACGATGGCAAAACTGTTGTACCTTTATTGTATTTTATGCTTCGGCAATTGACTTCTAAGGCCCTAGCTATTCGATCTTTTGAAGCAAAGACCTAGAGTGAAGCCTAGGTTGCCCGAAACGTAGAAATGACCATTACTTTCACTCTGGTTGCAATTATTCTTTTTATACGAGAGAAAAACTGTTGTATTTATTTTGTATTTTATGCTTCTGGCGTTGACTTCTTAGGTCCTAAATATTCGATCTGGTGGACCAACGCCCTAGAGTGAAGCCTAGGTTGCCCGGAACGTAGAAATGACTATTACCTTCACACTGGTTGTAGTTATTCCTGTCATACGATGGAAAGACTGTTGTATTTTTGTATCTTATGCTTCTGGCGTTGACTTCTTAGGCCCTAACTATTCGATCTGGTGGAGCAACGCCCTAGAGTGAGGCCTAGGTTGCCCGGAACATAGAAATGACCGTTACTTTCACAATATTTGCAAACGTTCGTCTTATAAGATGGAAAGCTGTTGTATTTATATTGTATTTTACGCTTCTGGCGTTGACTTCTAAGGCCGTAGCTATTCAATGTGGTGGAGCAACGCCCTAGAGTGAAGCCTAGGCAGCTCGTATCGTAGAAATGACCATAACTTTCACACTGGTTGCAATTATTCGTTTTATACAATGGAAAAACTGTTCTATTTATTTTGTATTTTATGCTTCGGGCGTTGACTTCTAAGGCCCTAACGATTCGATCTGGTGGAGAAACGCCCTAGTGTGAAGTCTAGGTTGCCCGGAACGTAAAATGACCATCACTTTCACATTGGTTGCAATTGTTCCTGTTATACGATGGCAAAACTGTTGTATCTTTATTGTATTTTATGCTTCGGCAATTGACTTCTAAGGCCCTTGCTATTCGATCTTTTGGAGCAACGCCCTAGAGTGAGGCCTAGGTTGCCCAGAACATAGAAATGACCGTTACTTTCACAATATTTGCAAACATTCATCTTATGCGATGGAAAGCTGTTGTATTTATATTGTATTTTATGCTTCTGGCGTTGACTTCTAGGGCCGTCGCTATTCAATGTGGTGGAGCAACGCCCTAGAGTGAAGACTAGGTTGCCCGGAACGTAGAAATGACTATCATTTTCACACTGGTTGCAATTATTCATTTTATACGATGGAAAGACTGTTGCATTTTTATTGTATTTTATGCTCCGGGCGTAGACTTCTATGGCCCTAGCCATTCGATCTGGTTGAGCAACGCCCGAGAGTGTAGCCTCGGTTGCCCGGAACGTAGAAATGACTATCACTTTCACACTGGTTGGAATTATTCGTGATATACGATGGAAAAACTGTTACACTCTTATTTTATTTTATGTTTCGGGCGTTGACTTCTAAGGCCCTAACTATTCGATCTAGTGGGTCACCACCCAAGAGTGAAGCCTAGGTTGCCCGGAACGTAGAAATGACTATTACCTTCACACTGGTTGTAGTTATTCCTGTCATACGATGGAAAGACTGTTGTATTTTTGTATCTTATGCTTCTGGCGTTGACTTCTTAGGCCCTAACTATTCGATCTGGTGGAGCAACGGCCTAGAGTGAGGCCTAGGTTGCCCGGAACATAGAAATGACCGTTACTTTCACAATATTTGCAAACATTCGTCTTATACGATGGAAAGCTGCTGTATTTATACTGTATTTTATGCTTCTGGCGTTGACTTCTAAGTCCCTAGCTATTCGATCTGGTGGAGCAGCGCCCTTGAGTGAAGCCTAGGTTTCCCGGAACGTAGAAATGAACATTACCATCACACTGCTTCCAATTATTCATTTTATACGATGGAAAAACCGTTGTATTTTTATTGTATTTTATGCCCCGGGCGTAGATTTCTAAGGCCCTAGCTATTCGATGTGGTGGAACAACGCCCTAGAGTGAAGCCTAGGTTGCCCGGAACGTAGAAATGACCATTACTTTCGCACTGGTTGCAATTATTCTTTTTATACGAGGGAAAAACTGTTGTATTTATTTTGTATTTTATGCTTCTGGCGTTGACTTCTTAGGCCCTAACTATTCGATCTGGTGGCCCAACGCCCTAGAGTGAAGCCTAGGTTGCCCGGAACGTAGAAATGACAATTACGTTCACACTGGTTGTAGTTATTCCTGTCGTACGATGGAAAGACTGTTGTATTTTTCTATCTTATGCTTCTGGCGTTGACTTCTTAGGCCCTAACTATTCGATCTGGTGGAGCAACGCCCTAGAGTGAAGCCAAGGTTGCTCGGAAAGTAGAAATGACCATAAGTTTCATACTGGTTGAAATTATTCGTTTTATACGATGGAAAAACTGTTATATTTATAATGTATTTTATGCTTCTGGCGTTGACTTCTAAGGCACTGACTATTCGATCTGGTGGAGCAACGCCCTGGAGTGAAGCCTAGGTTGCCCGGAACGTAGAATTGGCTATCACTTTTAAACTGGTTGCAATTATTCCTGATATATGATGGAAACACTGTTGTATTTTTTTTGCATTTTATGGTTCGGGCGTTGACTTCTAAGGCCCTAACTATTCAATCTGTTGGAGCAACGCCGTAGGGTGAAGCCTAGGTTGCTCGGAAAGTAGAAATGACCATAAGTTTCAAACTGGTTGGAATTATTCGTTTTATACGATGGAAAAACAGTTGTATTTATATTGTATTTTATGCTTCTGGCGTTGACTTCTAAGGCACTAACTATTCGATCTGGTGGAGCGACGCAATAGAGTGATGCCTAGGTTGCCCGGAACGTAGAATTGGCCATCAATTTCAAACTGGTTGCAATTATTCCTGATATATGATGGAAACACGGTTGTATTTTTTTTGCATTTTATGGTTCGGGCGTTGACTTCTAAGGCCCTAACTATTCAATCTGTTGTAGCAACGCCCTAGGGTGACGCCTAGATTGCTCGGAAAGTAGAAATGTCCATAAGTTTCATACTGGTTGCAATTATTCATTTTATACGATGGAAAAACTGTTGTATTTATATTGTATTGTATGCCTCTGGCGTTGACTTCTAAGGCACTAACTATTCGATCTGGTGGAGCAACGCCCAAGAGTGAAGCCTAGGTTGCCCGCAACGTAGAATTGGCCGTCACTTTCAAACTGGTTGCAATTATTCCTGTTATATGATGGAAACTCTGTTGTATTTTTATTGCATTTTATGCTTCGGGCGTTGACTTCTAAGGCCCTAACTATTCAATCTGTTGGGGCAACGCCCTAGGGTGAAGCCTAGGTTGCTCGGAAAGTAGAAATTTCCATAAGTTTCATACTGGTTGCAATTATTCGTTTTATACGATGGAAAAACTGTTGTATTTATATTGTATTTTATGCTTCTGGCGTTGACTTCTAAGGCACTAACTATTCGATCTGGTGGAGCAACGCAATAGAGTGAAGCCTAGGTTGCCCGGAACGTATAATTGGCCATCACTTTCAAAATGGTTGCAATTATTCCTGTTATATGTTGGAAACACTGTTGTATTTTTTTTGCATTTTATGGTTCGGGCGTTGACTTCTAAGGCCCTAACTATTCAATCCGTTGGAGCAGCGCCCTAGGGTGAAGCTTAGGTTGCTCGGAAAGTAGAAATGACCAAAAGTTTCATACTGGTTGCAATTATTCGTTTTATACGATGGAAATACTGTTGTATTTATATTGTATTTTATGCTTCTGGCGTTGACTTCTAAGTACCTAACTATTCGATCTGGTGGAGCAACGCCCTAGAGTGAAGCCAAGGTTGCTCGGAAAGTAGAAATGACCATAAGTTTCATCCTGGTTGCAATTATTCGTTTTATACGATGGAAAAACTGTTGTATTTATATTGTATTCTATGCTTCTGGCGTTGACTTCTAAGGCACTATCTATTCGATTTGGTGGAGCACCGCCCTAGACTGAAGCCTAGGTTGCCCGGAACGCAGAATTGGCCATCACTTTCAAAATGGTTGCAATTATTCCTGTTATATGTTGGAAACACTGTTGTATTTTTTTTGCATTTTATGGTTCGGGCGTTGACTTCTAAGGCCCTAACTATTCAATCCGTTGGAGCAACGCCCTAGAGTGAAGCCAAGGTTGCTCGGAAAGTAGAAATGACCATAAGTTTCATCCTGGTTGCAATTATTCGTTTTATACGATGGAAAAACTGTTGTATTTATATTGTATTCTATGCTTCTGGCGTTGACTTCTAAGGCACTATCTATTCGATCTGGTGGAGCAACGCCCTAGACTGAAGCCTAGGTTGCCCGGAACGTAGAATTGGCCATCACTTTCGAACTGGTAGCAATTATTCCTGTTATATGATGGAAACACTGTTGTATTTTGTTTGCATTGTATGGTTCGGGCGTTGACTTCTAAGGCCCTAACTATTCAATCTGATGGAGCAACGCCCTAGGGTGAAGCCTAGGTTGCTCGGAAAGTAGAAATGTCCATAAGTTTCATACTGGTTGCAATTATTCGTTTTATGCGATGGAAAAACTGTTGTATTTATATTGTATTTTATGCTTATGGCGTTGACTTCTAAGGCACTATCTATTCGATCTGGTGGAGCAACGCAACAGAGTGAAGCCTAGGTTGCCCGGAACGTAGAATTGGCCATCACTTTCAAAATGGTTGCAATTATTCCTGTTATATGTTGGAAACACTGTTGTATTTTTTTTTGCATTTTATGGTTGGGGCGTTGACTTCTAAGGCCCTAACTATTCAATCCGTTGGAGCAACGCCCTAGGCTGAAGCTTAGGTTGCTCGGAAAGTAGAAATGACCAAAAGTTTCATACTGGTTGCAATTATTCGTTTTATACGATGGAAATACTGTTGTATTTATATTGTATTTTATGCTTCTGGCGTTGACGTCTAAGTACCTAACTATTCGATCTGGTCGAGCAACGCCCTAGAGTGAAGCCAAGGTTGCTCGGAAAGTAGAAATGACCATAAGTTTCATCCTGGTTGCAATTATTCGTTTTATACGATGGAAAAACTGTTGTATTTATATTGTACTCTATGCTTCTGGCGTTGACTTCTAAGGCACTATCTATTCGTTCTGGTGGAGCACCGCCCTAGACTGAAGCCTAGGTTGCCCGGAACGTAGAATTGGCCATCACTTTCAAAATGGTTGCAATTATTCCTGTTATATGATGGAAACACTGTTGTATTTTGTTTGCATTGTATGGTTCGGGCGTTGACTTCTAAGGCCCTAACTATTCAATCTGTTGGAGCAACGCCCTAGGGTGAAGCCTAGGTTGCTCGGAAAGTAGAAATGACCATAGGTTTCATACTGTTTGCAATTATTCCTTTTATACGATGGAAAACTGTTGTATTTATATCGTATTTTATGCTTCTGGCGTTGACTTCTAAGGACCTAACTATTCGATCTGGAGCAGCAACGCCCTGGAGTGAAACCTAGGTTGCCCGGAACGTAGAAATGACCATAACTTTTACACTGGTAGCAATTATTCCTGTTATATGATGGAAACACTGTTGCATTTTTATTGCATTTTATGCTTCGGGCGTTGATTTCTAAGGCCCTAACTATTCAATCTGATGGAGCAACGCCCTAGGGTGAAGCCTAGGTTGCTCGGAAAGTAGAAATGTCCATAAGTTTCATACTGGTTGCAATTATTCGTTTTATGCGATGGAAAAACTGTTGTATTTATATTGTATTTTATGCTTCTGGCGTTGACTTCTAAGGCACCAACTATTCGATCTGGTGGAGCAACGCAACAGAGTGAAGCCTAGGTTGCCCGGAACGTAGAATTGGCCATCACTTTCAAAATGGTTGCAATTATTTCTGTTATATGTTGGAAACACTGTTGTATTTTTTTTGCATTTTATGGTTGGGGCGTTGACTTCTAAGGCCCTAACTATTCAATCCGTTGGAGCAACGCCCTAGGGTGAAGCTTAAGTTGCTCGGAAAGTAGAAATGACCAAAAGTTTCATACTGGTTGCAATTATTAGTTTTATACGATGGAAATACTGTTGTATTTATATTGTATTTTATGCTTCTGGCGTTGACTTCTAAGGACCTAACTATTCGATCTGGTGGAGCAACGCCCTAGAGTGAAGCCAAGGTTGCTCGGAAAGTAGAAATGACCATAAGTTTCATCCTGGTTGCAATTATTCGTTTTATACGATGGAAAAACTGTTGTATTTGTATTGTATTCTATGCTTCTGGCGTTGACTTCTAAGGCACTATCTATTCGATCTGGTGGAGCAACGCCCTAGACTGAAGCGTAGGTTGCCCGGAACGTAGAATTGGCCATCACTTTCAAACTGGTAGCAATTATTCCTGTTATATGATGGAAACACTGTTGTATTTTGTTTGCATTTTATGGTTCGGGCGTTGACTTCTAAGGCCCTAACTATTCAATCTGTTGGAGCAACGCCCTAGAGTGAAGCCTAGGTTGCCTGGAACGTAGAAATGACCATAACTTTCACACTGGTTGCTATTATTCGTTTTATGCGATGGAAAAACTGTTATATTTATATTGTATTTTATGCTTCTGGCGTTGACTTCTTAGGCCGTAGCTATTCGATGTGGTGGATGAACGCCATAGAGGGTCGCCTAGGTTGCCCGGAACGTAGAAATGACCATAACTTTCACACTGGTTGCAATTATTCGTTTTATACGATGGAAAAGCTGTTGTATTTATATCGTATTTTATGCTTCTGGCGTTGACTTCTTAGGCCCTAACTATTCGATCTGGTGGAACAACGCCCTAGAGTGAAGCCTAGGTTGCCTGGAACGTAGAAATGACCATAGCTTTCATACTGGTTGCAATTATTCGTTTTATACGATGGAAATACTGTTGTGTTTATATTGTATTTTATGCTTCTGGCGTTGACTTCTAAGGCCCTAGCTATTCGATCTGGTGGACCAACGCCCTAGGGTGAAGCCTAGGTTGCCCGGAACGTAGAAATGACCATAACTTTCACACTGTTTGCAATTATTCATTTTATACGATGGAAAAGCTGTTGTATTTATATCGTATTTAATGCTTCGGGCGTTGACTTCTTAGGCCCTAACATTTCGATCTGGTGGAGCAACGCCCTACAGTGAAGCCTAGGTTGCCCGGAACGTAGATATGACCATAACCTTCACACAGGTTGCAATTATTCGTTTTATACGGTGTAAAGGCTGTTGTACTTATTTTGTATTTTATTCTTCTGCTGTTGATTTCTTAGGCCCTAACTATTCGATCTGGTGGAACAACGCCGTTGAGTGAAGCCTAGGTTGCCCGGAACGTAGAAATGACCATTACTTTCACACTGTTTGCAATTATTCCTTTTATACGATGGAAAAGCTGTTGTATTTATATCGTATTTTATGCTTCTGGCGTTGACTTCTAAGGACCTAACTATTCGATCTGGTGGAGCAACGCCCTACAGTGATGCCTAGGTTGCCCGGAACGTAGATATGACCATGACTTTGACACTGGTCGCAGTTACTCCTGTTATACGATGGAAAAACTGTTGGATTTTAATTGTACTTTATGCTTCTGGCGTTGACTTCTAAGTCCCTAACTATTCGATCTGGTGGCGCAACGCCCAAGAGTGAAGCCTCGGTTGCCCGGAACGTAGAAATGACCATCGCTTTCACACTGGTTGCAATTATTCGTATTATACGATGGAAGAACTTTTGTACATATATCGTATTTTATGCTTCTGGCGTTGACTTCTTAGTCCCAAACTACTCTATCTGGTGGAACAACGCCCTGGAGTGAAGCCTAGGTTGCACGGAACGTAGAAATGACCATCACTATCAAACTGGTTGCAATTATTCCTGTTATACGATGGAAAAACTGTTGTATCTTTATTTTATTTTATGCTTCGGGCGTTGACTTCTAAGGCTCTAACTATTTGATCTGGTGGAGCAACGCCCTAGAGTGAAGCCTAGGTTGCTCGGAACGCAGAAATGGCCATCACTTTCACACTGTTTGCAATTATCCATTTTATACGATGGCAAAGCTGTTGCATTTATATTGCATTTTATGCTTCTGGCGTTGACTTCAAACGCCGTAGCTATTGGATGTGGTGGAGCAACGCCCTAGAGGGACGCCTGGGTTGACCGGAACGTAGAAATGACCATTACTTTCACAATGCTTGCAATTATTCATTTTATACGATGGAAAAACTGTTGTATCTATATTGTATTTTATGCTTCTGGCGTTGACATCTACTGCCGTAGCTATTCGATGTGGTGGAGTAACGCCCTAGAGTGAAGCCTAGGCTGCCCGGAGCGTAGGAAGGACCATAACTTTCACACTGGTTGCAATTATTCTTTTTATACAATGGAAAAACTGTTGTATTTATATTGCATTTTATGCTTCTGGCGTTGACTTCTAAGGGCGTAGCCATTCGATGTGGTGGAGCAACGCCCTAGAGTGAAGCCTAGGTTGCCCGGAACGTAGAAATGACCATTACTTTCACACTGGTTGCAATTATTCGTTATATACGATGGAAAAACTGTTGCATTTATTTTGTATTTGGTACTTCTGGCGTTGACTTCTTAGGCCCTAACTATTGGATCTGGTGGACCAACGCCCTAGAGTGAAGCCTAGGTTGCCCGGAACGTAGAAATGACCATCACTTTCACACTGGTTGCAATTATTCCTGCTATACAATGAAAAAGCTGTTGTATTCTTATCGCAATTTATGCTTCTGGCGTTGTCTTCATAGGCCCTAACTATTCGATCTGGTGGAACAACGCCATCGAGTGAAGCCTCGGTCGCCCGGAACGTAGATATGACCGTATCTTTAACACTGGTGACAGTTATTCCTGTTATGCGATGGAAAAACTGTTGGATTTTTATTGTACTTTATGCTTCTGGCGTTGACTTCTAAGGTCCTAACTATTCGATTTCGTGGAGCAACGCCCTAGTGTGAAGCCTAGGTTTACCAGAACGTAGAAATGACCATTACTTTCACACTGTTTGCAAACATACATTATATACGATGGAAATGCTGTTGTATTTATATTGTATTTTATGCTTCTGGCGTTGACTTCTAAGGCCCTAACTATTCGATCTCGGTGGAGCAACGCCCTAGAGTGAAGCCTAGGTTGCCCGGAACGTAGAATTGACCATAACTTTCATACTGGTTGCAATTATTCGTTTTATAGAATGGAAGAACTGTTCTATTTATTTAATATTTTATGCAGCTGGCGTTGACTTCTTACGCCCTAACTATTGGATCTGGTGGACTAACGCCCTAGAGTGAAGCCTAGGTTGGCAGGAACGTAGAAATGAACATCGCTTTCACACTGGTTGCATTTATTCCTGTTATACGATGGAAAAACTCTTGTATATTTATTGTCTTTTATGCTTCGAGCGTTGTCTTTTAAGGCCTTAACTATTCGATCTAGTGGAGGAACGCCCTAGGGTGAAGCCCAGGTTGCCCGGCCTTAGAAGTCAACGCGCGAAACATAAAACACAAAATAAATAGAACAGTTTTTCCGTTGTATAAATCGAATAATTGCTACCAGTGTGAAAGTTATGGTCATTTCTACGTTCCGGGCAACCTAGGCTTCACCCTAGTGCGTTGTTCCACCAGATCGAATAGTTAAGGCCTAAGAAGTGAACGCCAGAAGCATAAAATGCAATATAAATACAACAGCTTTTCCATCGTATAAAACGAATAATTGGTAACCAGTGTGAAAGTTATGGTCATACCTACCATACGTCACGTGCCCGGGACGTAGAAATGACCATCACTTTCAAACTGGTTGCAATTACTCCTGTTATATGATGGAAAAACTGTTGTATTTTTATTGCATTTGATGCTTCGGGCGTTGACTTCTAAGGCACTAACTATTCAATCTGTTGGAGCAACGCCCTAGGGTGTATCCTAGGCTGCCCGGAAAGTAGAAATGACCATAACTTTCATACTGGTTGCAATTATCCGGTTTATACGATGGAAAAACTGTTGTATTTATATTGTATTTTATGCTTCTGGCGTTCACTTCATAGGCACTTACTTTTCAATCTGTTGGAGCAACGCCCTAGGGTGAATCCTAGGTTGCCCGGGAAGTAGAAATGACCATAACTTTCATACTGGTTGCAATTATCCGTTTTATAGGATGGAAAAACTGTTGTATTTATATTGTATTTTATGCTTCTGGCGTTAACTTCTTAGGCCCTAACTATTCGATCTTCTGGACCAACGCCCCGTAGTGAAGCCTAGGTCGCCCGGAATGTAGAAATGACCATCACTTTCACTACGGTTGCAATTATTCCTGTTATACGATGGAGTAACTGTTCTATTTTTATTTTACTTTATGCTTCTGGCGTTGACTGCTAGGGCCCTAGCTATTCGATCTGGTGGAGCAACGCCCTAGAGTGAAGCCTAGGATGCCCGGAACGTGGAAATGACAATTACCTTCACACTTGTTGCAATTATTCCTGTTATACGGTGGAAAAACTGTTGTATGTTTATTGTATTTTATGTTTCGGGCGTTGACTTCTATGGCCCTACCTATTCGATCTGGTGGAGGAACGCCCTAGAGTCAAGCCTAAGTTGCCCGGAAGGTAGGTATGAGCATAACTTTCACAATGGTTACCAATTATTCGTTTTATACGATGTAAAAACTGTTGTATTTATATTGTATTTTATGCTTCTGGCGTTGACTTCTTAGGCACTAGCTATTCGATCTGGTGGAACAACGCCATTGAGAGAAGCCTATCTTGTCCGATACGTAGAAATGACCAGTACCTTCACACTGGTTGCAATTATTCCTGTTATACGATGGAACAACTGTTGTATTTATATTGCATTTTATGCTCCTGGTGTTGACATCTTAGGCCCTAACTATTCGATCTTCTGGACCAACGCCCCGGAGTGATGCCTAGGTTGCCCGGAAAGTAGAAATGACCATCACTTTCAAACTGGTTGCAATTATTCCTGTTGTACGATGGAAAAACTGTTGTATTTATATTGTGCTTTATGCTTCTGGCGTTCACCTCTTAGGCCTTAACTATTCGATCTGATAGAACAACGACCTAGGGTGACGCCTAGGCTGCCCGGGACGTAGAAATGACCATAACTTTCACACTGGTTGCAATTATTCGTTTTATACAATGGAAAAGCTGTTGTATTTACATTGTATTTTATGCTTCGGGCGTTGACTTCTAAGGCCCTAACTATTCGATCTGGTGGAGCAATGCCTCAGAGTTAAGTCTGGGATGCCCGAAACGCCGAAACTATCATTAGTGTCACACTGGTTGCAATTATCAATGCTATACAATGGAAAGACTGTTGTATTTATTTTGTATTTGGTGCTTCTGGCGTTGACTTCTTGCGCCCTAACTATTCGATATGGTGGAACAACGCCCTAGAGTGAAGCCTAGGTTGCCCGGCATGTAGAAATGACCATAACTTTCACACTGGTTGTAATTATTCGTTCTATACGATGGAAAAGCTGTTGTAATTATATTGTGTTTTATGCTTCTGGCGTTGACTTCATAGGCCCTAACTATTCGAACTGGTGGAGCAACGCCCTAGAGTGAAGCCCAGGTTGCCCAAAATGTAGAAATGACAATTACCACCACACTGGTTGCAATTATTCATTTTATACGATGGAAAAACTGTTGTATTTTTATTGTACTTTATGCTCCGGCCGTAGACTTCTAAGGCCCTAACTATTCGATCAGGTTGACCAACGCCCTAGAGTGAAGCCTAGGTAGCCCGGAATGTAGAAATGACCATAACTTTCAGAATGGTTGCAATTATTCATGCTATACGATGGAAAAACTGTTGTATTTATTTTGTATTTGGTGCTTCTGGCGTTGACTTCTTAGGCCCTAAGTAATGGATCTGGTGGACCAACGCCCTAGAGTGAAGCCTAGGTTTCCCGGAACGTAGAAATGACCATCACATTGACACTGGTTGCAATTATTCCCATTATACGATGGAAAAACAGTTGTATTTGTTTTGTATTTTATGTTTCGGGCATTGACTTCTAAGGCCCGAGCTATCCGATCTGGTGGAGCAACGCCCTAGAGTGAAGCCTAGGTTGCCCGGAACGTAGAAATGACTATTACCTTCACACAGGTTGCAGTTATTCCTGTTATACGATGGAAAATCTGCTGTATTTATATTGCATTTTAAGCTTCAGGCGTTGAATTCTAAGGCCCTAACTAGTCGATCTGGTGGAGCAACGCCCTAGGGTGAAGTCTAGGTTGCGCGGAACGTAGAAATGGACATTAATTTCACAATGGTTGCAATAATTCCTGCAATGCAGTGGAAAAACTTCTGCATTTATATTGTGTTTTATGCTTCCGGCGTTGACTTCTAAGGCCCTAACTATTCGAACTGGCGGAGCAACGCCCTAGAGTGAAGCCCAGGTTGCTCGGAACGTAGAAATGACCATTACTTTCATACTGGTTTCAATTATTCGTTTCATACGATGGAAAAGCAGTTGTATTTGTTTTGTATTTTATGTTTCGGGCGTTGACTTCTAAGGCCCGAGCTATTCGATCTGGTGGAGCAACGCCCTAGAGTGAAGCCTATGTTGCCCGGAACGTACAAATGACAATTACTTTCACACTGGTTGCAATTATTCATGCTATACGATGGAAAAACAGTTATATTTATATTGCGTTTTACGCTTCTGGCGTTGACTTCTTACACCCTAACTATTCGACCTGGTGGAGCAATGCCTCAGGGTTAAGTCTAGGATGCTCGGAACGTAGAAATGGCCATTACTTTCACACTGGTTGCAATTATTCGTTTCATACGATGGAAAAACTGTTGTATTTATATTGTATTTTATGCTTCTGGCGCTGACTTCTAAGACACTAGCTATTCCATCTGGTGGAGCAACGCCCTAGAGCGAAGCCTAGGTTGCCCGGAAAGCAGAAATGACCATCACTTTCAAACTGGTTGCAATTATTCGTTTTATACGATGCAAAAACTGTTGTATTTATATCGTATTTTATGCTTCTGGCGCTGACTTCTAAGACACTAGCTATTCGATCTGGTGGAGCAACGCCCTAGAGTGAAGCCTAGGTTGCCCGGAAAGCAGAAATGACCATCACTTTCAAACTGGTTGCAATTATTCGTTTTATACGATGCAAAAACTGTTGTATTTATATCGTATTTTATGCTTCTGGCGTTGACTTCTAAGGAACTAACTATTCGATCTGGTGGAGCAACGCAATAGAGTGATGCCTAGGTTGCCCGGAACGTAGAATTGGCCATCACTTTCAAACTGGTTGTAATTATTCCTGTTATATGATGGCAAAACTGTTGTATTTTTTTTGCGTTTTATGGTACGGGCGTTGACTTCTAAGGCCCTAGCTATTCAATCTGTTGGAGCAACGCCCTAGGGTGAAGCCTAGCTTGCTCGGAAAGTAGAAATGACCATAAGTTTCATACTGGTTGCAATTATTCGTTTTATACGGTGGAAAAGCTGTTGTATTTATATTGTATTTTATGCTTCTGGCGTTGACTTCTAAGGCACTAGCTATTCGATCTGGTGGAGCAACGCCCTAGAGTGAAGCCTAGGTTGCCCGGAAAGCAGAAATGACCATAAGTTTCATACTGGTTGCAATTATTCGTTTTTTACGATGGAAAAACTGTTGTATGTATATTGTATTTTATGCTTCTGGCGTTGACTTCTAAGGCACTAACTATTCGATCTGGTGGAGCAACGCCCTAGAGCGGAGATTAGGTTGCCCGGAACGTAGAATTGGCCATCACTTTCAAACTGGTTGCAATTATTCCTGTTATATGATGGAAACACTGTTGTATTTTTTTTGCATTTTATGGTTCGGGCGTTGACTTTTAAGGCACTAACTATTCAATCTGTTGGAGCAACGCCCTAGGGTGATGCCTAGGTTGCTCGGAAAGTAGAAATGACCATAAGTTTCATACTGGATGCAATTATTCGTTTTATACGATGGAAAAACTGTTGTATTTATATCGCATTTTATGCTTCTGGCGTTGACTTCTAAGGCACTATCTTTTCGATCTGGTGGAGCAACGCCCTAGAGCGAAGCCTAGGTTGCCGCGAACGTAGAATTGGCCATCACTTTCAAACTGGTTGCAATTATTCCTGTTATATGATGGAAACACTGTTGTATTTTAACTGCATTTTATGCTTCGGGCGTTGACTTCTAAGGCCCTAACTATTCAATCTGTTGGAGCAACGCCCTAGGGTGAAGCCTAGCTTGCTCGTAAAGTAGAAATGACCATAAGTTTCATACTGGTTGAAATTATTCGTTTTATACGATGGAAAAGCTGTTGTATTTATATCGCATTTTATGCTTCTGGCGTTGACTTCTAAGGCACTAACTATTCGATCTGGTGGAGCAACGCCCTGGAGTGAAACCTAGGTTGCCCGGAACGTAGAATTGGCCATCACTTTCAAACTGGTTGCAATTATTCCTGTTATATGAAGGAAACACTGTTGTATTTTTTTTGCATTTTATGGTTCGGGCGTTGACTTCTAAGGCCCTAACTATTCAATCCGTTGGAGCAACGACCTAGGGTTAAGCCTAGGTTGCTCGGAAAGTAGAAATGACCATAAGTTTCAAACTGGTTGCAATTACTTGTTTTATACTATGGAAAAGCTGTTGTATGTATATTGTATTTTATGCTTCTGGCGTTGACTTCTAAGGCACTAACTATTCGATCTGGTGGAGCAACGGCCTGGAGTGAAACCTAGGTTGCCCGGAACGTAGAATTGGCCATCACTTTCAAACTGGTTGCAATTATTCCTGTTATATGATGGAAACACTGTTGTATTTTTTTTGCATTTTATGGTTCGGGCGTTGACTTCTAAGGCCCTAACTATTCAATCTGTTGGAGCAACGCCCTAGGGTGAAGCCTATGTAGCTCGGAAAGTAGAAATGACCATAAGTTTCATACTGGTTGCAATTATTCGTTTTATACGATGGAAAAACTGTTGTATTTATATAGCATTTTATGCTTCTGGCGTTGACTTCTAAGGCACTATCTTTTCGATCTGGTGGAGCAACGCCCTAGGGTTAAGCCTAGGTTGCTCGGAAAGTAGAAATGACCATAAGTTTCATACTGGTTGCAATTATTCGTTTTATACGATGGAAAAACTGTTGTATTTATATTGTATTTTATGCTTCTGGCGTTGACTTCTAAGGCCCTAACTATTCAATCTGTTGGACCAACGCCCTAGGGTGAAGCCTAGCTTGCTCGAAAGTAGAGATGACCATAAGTTTCATACTGGTTGCAATTATTCGTTTTATACGATGGAAAAGCTGTTGTATTTATATCGTATTTTATGCTTCTGGCGTTGACTTCTTAGGCCGTAACTATTCGGTCTGGTGGAGCAACGCCCTGGAGTGAAACCTAGGTTGCCCGGAACGTAGAATTGGCCATCACTTTCAAACTGGTTGCAATTATTCCTGATATATGATGGAAACACTGTTGTATTTTTTTTGCATTTTATGGTTCGGGCGTTGACTTCTAAGGCCCTAACTATTCAATCTGTTGGAGCAACGCCCTAGGGTGAAGCCTAGGTTGCTCGGAAAGTAGAAATGTCCATAAGTTTCATACTGGTTGCAATTATTCGTTTTATACGATGGAAAAACTGTTGTACTTATATTGTATTTTATGCTTCTGGCGTTGACTTCTAAGGCACTAACTATTCGATCTGGTGGAGCAACGCCCTAGGGTGATGCCTAGGTTGCTCGGAAAGTAGAAATGACCATAAGTTTCATACTGGATGCAATTATTCGTTTTATACGATGGAAAAACTGTTGTATTTATATCGCATTTTATGCTTCTGGCGTTGACTTCTAAGGCACTATCTTTTCGATCTGGTGGAGCAACGCCCTAGAGCGAAGCCTAGGTTGCCGCGAACGTAGAATTGGCCATCACTTTCAAACTGGTTGCAATTATTCCTGTTATATGATGGAAACACTGTTGTATTTTAACTGCATTTTATGCTTCGGGCGTTGACTTCTAAGGCCCTAACTATTCAATCTGTTGGAGCAACGCCCTAGGGTGAAGCCTAGCTTGCTCGTAAAGTAGAAATGACCATAAGTTTCATACTGGTTGCAATTATTCGTTTTATACGATGGAAAAGCTGTTGTATTTATATCGCATTTTATGCTTCTGGCGTTGACTTCTAAGGCACTAACTATTCGAACTGGTGGAGCAACGCCCTGGAGTGAAACCTAGGTTGCCCGGAACGTAGAATTGGCCATCACTTTCAAACTGGTTGCAATTATTCCTGTTATATGATGGAAACACTGTTGTATTTTAACTGCATTTTATGCTTCGGGCGTTGACTTCTAAGGCCCTAACTATTCAATCTGTTGGAGCAACGCCCTAGGGTGAAGCCTAGCTTGCTCGTAAAGTAGAAATGACCATAAGTTTCATACTGGTTGCAATTATTCGTTTTATACGATGGAAAAGCTGTTGTATTTATATCGCATTTTATGCTTCTGGCGTTGACTTCTAAGGCACTAACTATTCGATCTGGTGGAGCAACGCCCTGGAGTGAAACCTAGGTTGCCCGGAACGTAGAATTGGCCATCACTGTCAAACTGGTTGCAATTATTCCTGTTATATGAAGGAAACACTGTTGTATTTTTTTTGCATTTTATGGTTCGGGCGTTGACTTCTAAGGCCCTAACTATTCAATCCGTTGGAGCAACGCCCTAGGGTGAAGCCTAGGTTGCTCGGAAAGTAGAAATGACCATAAGTTTCAAACTGGTTGCTATTACTTGTTTTATACTATGGAAAAACTGTTGTATGTATATTGCATTTTATGCTTCTGGCGTTGACTTCTAAGGCACTAACTATTCGATCTGGTGGAGCAACGCCCTGGAGTGAAACCTAGGTTGCCCGGAACGTAGAGTTGGCCATCACTTTCAAACTGGTTGCAATTATTCCTGTTATATGATGGAAACACTGTTGTATTTTTTTTGCATTTTATGGTTCGGGCGTTGACTTCTAAGGCCCTAACTATTCAATCTGTTGGAGCAACGCCCTAGGGTGAAGCCTATGTAGCTCGGAAAGTAGAAATGACCATAAGTTTCATACTGGTTGCAATTATTCGTTTTATACGATGGAAAAACTGTTGTACTTATATCGCATTTTATGCTTCTGGCGTTGACTTCTAAGGCACGATCTTTTCGATCTGTTGGAGCAACGCCCTAGAGCGAAGCCTAGGTTGCCCGGAACGTAGAATTGGCCATCACTTTCAAACTGGTTGCAATTATTCCTGTTATATGATGGAAACACTGTTGTATTTTTTTTGCATTTTATGGTTCGGGCGTTGACTTCTAAGGCCCTAACTATTCAATCTGTTGGAGCAACGCCCTAGGGTGAAGCCTATGTAGCTCGGAAAGTAGAAATGACCATAAGTTTCATACTGGTTGCAATTATTCATTTTATACGATGGAAAAACTGTTGTATTTATATCGCATTTTATGCTTCTGGCGTTGACTTCTAAGGCACGATCTTTTCGATCTGGTGGAGCAACGCCCTAGGGCGAAGCCTAGGTTGCCCGGAACGTAGAATTGGCCATCACTTTCAAACTGGTTGCAATTATTCCTGTTATATGATGGAAACACTGCTGTATTTTTTTTGCATTTTATGGTTCGGGCGTTGACTTCTAAGGTCCTAACCATTCAATCTGTTGGAGCAACGCCCTAGGGTTAAGCCTAGGTTGCTCGGAAAGTAGAAATGACCATAAGTTTCATACTGGTTGCAATTATTCGTTTTATACGACGGAAACGCTGTTGTATTTATATCGTATTTTATGCTTCTGTCGTTTACTTCTAAGGACCTAACTATTCGATCTGGTGGAGCAACACCCTAGAGTGAATCCTAGGTTGCTCGGAATGTAGAAATGACCATAACTTTCACACCGATTGCAATTATTCGTTTTATACGATGGAAACGCTGTTGTATTTATATCGTATTTTAAGTTTCTGGCGTTTACTTCTAAGGACCTAACTATTCGATCTGGTGGAGCAACGCCCTAGAGTGAATCCTAGGTTGCTCGGAATGTAGAAATGACCATAACATTCACACTGGTTGCAATTATTCGTTTTATACGATGGAAAAGCTGTTGTATTTATATCGTATTTTATGCTTCTGGCGTTGACTTCTTAGGATGTAACTATTCGGTCTGATGGAGCAACGCCCTGGAGTGAAACCTAGGTTGCCAGGAACGTAGAATTGGCCATTACTTTCAAACTAGTTGCAATCATACCTGTTATATGATGGAAACACTGTTGTATTTTTTTTGCATTTTATGCTTCGGGCGTTGACTTCTAAGGCCCTAACGATTCAATCTGTTGGAGCAACGCCCTAGGGTGAAGCCTAGCTTGCTCGGAAAGTAGAAATGACCATAAGTTTCATACTGGTTGCAATTAGTCGCTTTATACGATGGAAAAGCTGTTGTATTTATATCGTATTTTATGCTTCTGGCGTTGACTTCTAAGGCACTATCTATTCGATCTGGTGGAGCAACGCCCTAGAGAGAAGCCTAGGTTGCTCGGAAAGTAGAAATGACCATAAGTTTCATACTGGTTGCAATTATTCGTTTTATACGATGGAAAAACTGTTGTATTTATATTGTATTTTATGCTTCTGGCGTTGACTTCTAAGGCCCTAGCTATTCAATCTGTTGGAGCAACGCCCTAGGGCGAAGCCTAGGTTGCTCGGAAAGTAGAAATGACCATAAGTTTCATACTGGTTGCAATTATTCGTTTTATACGATGGAAAAACTGTTGTATTTATATCGTATTTTATGCTTCTGGCGTTGACTTCTAAGGCACTAGCTATTCGATCTGGTGGAGCAACGCCCTAGTGTGAGGCCTAGGTTGCCCGGAACGTAGAATTGGCCATCACTTTCAAACTGGTTGCAATTATTCCTGTTATATGATGGATACACTGTTGTATTTTTATTGCGTTTTATGGTTCGGGCGTTGACTTCTAAGGCAATAACTATTCAATCTGTTCGAGCAACGCCCTAGGGTGAAGCCTAGCTTGCTCGGAAAGTAGAAATGACCATAAGTTTCATACTGGTTGCAATTATTCGTTTTATACGATGGGAAAGCTGTTGTATTTATATTGTATTTTATGCTTCTGGCGTTGACTTCTTAGGCCGTAACTATTCGGTCTGGAGGAGCAACGCCCTGGTGTGAAACCTAGGTTGCCCGGAACGTAGAATTGGCCATCACTTTCAAACTGGTTGCAATTATTCCTGTTATATGATGGAAACACTGTTGTATTTTTTTTGCGTTTTATGGTTCGCGCGTTGACTTCTAAGGCAATAACTATTGAATCTGTTGGAGCAACGCCCTAGGGTGAAGCCTAGGTTGCTCGGAATGTAGAAATGACCATAACTTTCACACTGACTGCAATTATTCGTTTTATACGATGGAAACGCTGTTGTATTTATATCGTATTTTATGTTCCTGGCGTTTACTTCTAAGGACCTAACTATTCGATCTGGTCTAGCAACGCCCTAGAGTGAATCCTAGGTTGCTCGGAATGTAGAAAAGACCATAACTTTCACACTGGTTGCAATTATTCGTTTTATACGATGGAAACGCTGTTGTATATGTATTGTACTTTATGCCTCTGGCGTTGACTTCTAAGGCCGTAGCTATTAGATGTGGTGCAGCAACGCCCTATAGTGACGCCTAGGGTGCTCGGAACGTAGAAATGACCATTACTTTCACACTGGTTGCAATTATTCGTTTTATACGATGGAAAAGCTGTTGTATTTGTATCGTATTTTATGCTTCTGGCGTTGACTTCTTAGGCCGTAACCATTCGGTCTGGTGGAGCAACGCCCTGGAGTGAAACCTAGGTTGCCAGGAACGTAGAATTGGCCATCACTTTCAAACTGGTTGCAATTATTCCTGTTATATGATGGAAACACTGTTGTATTTTTTTTTGCATTTTATGGCTCGGGCGTTGACTTCTAAGGCAATAACTATTGAATCTGTTGGAGCAACGCCCTAGGGTGAAGCCTAGGTTGCTCGGAATGTAGAAATGACCATAACTTTCACACTGACTGCAATTATTCGTTTTATACGATGGAAACGCTGTTGTATTTATATCGTATTTTATGTTCCTGGCGTTTACTTCTAAGGACCTAACTAGTCGATCTGGTGGAGCAACGCCCTAGAGTGAATCCTAGGTTGCTCGGAATGTAGAAAAGACCATAACTTTCACACTGGTTGCAATTATTCGTTTTATACGATGGAAACGCTGTTGTATATGTATTGTACTTTATGCCTCTGGCGTTGACTTCTAAGGCCGTAGCTAATACATGTGGTGCAGCAACGCCCTATAGTGACGCCTAGGGTGCTCGGAACGTAGAAATGACCATTACTTTCACACTGGTTGCAATTATTCGTTTTATACGATGGAAAAGCTGTTGTATTTGTATCGTATTTTATGCTTCTGGCGTTGACTTCTTAGGCCGTAACCATTCGGTCTGGTGGAGCAACGCCCTGGAGTGAAACCTAGGTTGCCAGGAACGTAGAATTGGCCATCACTTTCAAACTGGTTGCAATTATTCCTGTTATATGATGGAAACACTGTTGTATTTTTTTTTGCATTTTATGGCTCGGGCGTTGACTTCTAAGGCCCTAACTATACAATCCGTTGGAGCTACGCCCTAGGGTGAAGCCTAGGTTGCTCGGAAAGTAGAAATGACCATAAGTTTCATACTGGTTGCAATTATTTGTTTCATACGATGGAAAAACTGTTGTATTTATATTGTATTTTATGCTTCTGGCGTTGACTTCTAAGGCACTAGCTATTCGATCTGGTGGAGCAACGCCCTAGTGTGAGGCCTAGGTTGCCCGGAACGTAGAATTGGCCATCACTTTCAAACTGGTTGCAATTATTCCTGTTATATGATGGATACACTGTTGTATTTTTATTGCGTTTTATGGTTCGGGCGTTGACTTCTAAGGCAATAACTATTCAATCTGTTCGAGCAACGCCCTAGGGTGAAGCCTAGCTTGCTCGGAAAGTAGAAATGACCATAAGTTTCATACTGGTTGCAATTATTCGTTTTATACGATGGGAAAGCTGTTGTATTTATATTGTATTTTATGCTTCTGGCGTTGACTTCTTAGGCCGTAACTATTCGGTCTGGAGGAGCAACGCCCTGGTGTGAAACCTAGGTTGCCCGGAACGTAGAATTGGCCATCACTTTCAAACTGGTTGCAATTATTCCTGTTATATGATGGAAACACTGTTGTATTTTTTTTGCGTTTTATGGTTCGGGCGTTGACTTCTAAGGCAATAACTATTGAATCTGTTGGAGCAACGCCCTAGGGTGAAGCCTAGGTTGCTCGGAATGTAGAAATGACCATAACTTTCACACTGACTGCAATTATTCGTTTTATACGATGGAAACGCTGTTGTATTTATATCGTATTTTATGTTCCTGGCGTTTACTTCTAAGGACCTAACTATTCGATCTGGTCTAGCAACGCCCTAGAGTGAATCCTAGGTTGCTCGGAATGTAGAAAAGACCATAACTTTCACACTGGTTGCAATTATTCGTTTTATACGATGGAAACGCTGTTGTATATGTATTGTACTTTATGCCTCTGGCGTTGACTTCTAAGGCCGTAGCTATTAGATGTGGTGCAGCAACGCCCTATAGTGACGCCTAGGGTGCTCGGAACGTAGAAATGACCATTACTTTCACACTGGTTGCAATTATTCGTTTTATACGATGGAAAAGCTGTTGTATTTGTATCGTATTTTATGCTTCTGGCGTTGACTTCTTAGGCCGTAACCATTCGGTCTGGTGGAGCAACGCCCTGGAGTGAAACCTAGGTTGCCAGGAACGTAGAATTGGCCATCACTTTCAAACTGGTTGCAATTATTCCTGTTATATGATGGAAACACTGTTGTATTTTTTTTTGCATTTTATGGCTCGGGCGTTGACTTCTAAGGCAATAACTATTGAATCTGTTGGAGCAACGCCCTAGGGTGAAGCCTAGGTTGCTCGGAATGTAGAAATGACCATAACTTTCACACTGACTGCAATTATTCGTTTTATACGATGGAAACGCTGTTGTATTTATATCGTATTTTATGTTCCTGGCGTTTACTTCTAAGGACCTAACTAGTCGATCTGGTGGAGCAACGCCCTAGAGTGAATCCTAGGTTGCTCGGAATGTAGAAAAGACCATAACTTTCACACTGGTTGCAATTATTCGTTTTATACGATGGAAACGCTGTTGTATATGTATTGTACTTTATGCCTCTGGCGTTGACTTCTAAGGCCGTAGCTAATACATGTGGTGCAGCAACGCCCTATAGTGACGCCTAGGGTGCTCGGAACGTAGAAATGACCATTACTTTCACACTGGTTGCAATTATTCGTTTTATACGATGGAAAAGCTGTTGTATTTGTATCGTATTTTATGCTTCTGGCGTTGACTTCTTAGGCCGTAACCATTCGGTCTGGTGGAGCAACGCCCTGGAGTGAAACCTAGGTTGCCAGGAACGTAGAATTGGCCATCACTTTCAAACTGGTTGCAATTATTCCTGTTATATGATGGAAACACTGTTGTATTTTTTTTTGCATTTTATGGCTCGGGCGTTGACTTCTAAGGCCCTAACTATACAATCCGTTGGAGCTACGCCCTAGGGTGAAGCCTAGGTTGCTCGGAAAGTAGAAATGACCATAAGTTTCATACTGGTTGCAATTATTTGTTTCATACGATGGAAAAACTGTTGTATTTATATTGTATTTTATGCTTCTGGCGTTGACTTCTAAGGCACTAACTATTCGATCTGGTGGAGCAACGCCCTAGAGTGAAGCCTAGGTTGCCCGGAACGTAGAATTGGCCATCACTTTCAAACTGGTCGCAATTATTCCTGTTATATGATGGAAACACTGTTGCATTTTTATTGCATTTTATGCTTCGTTCGTTGACTTCTAAGGCCCTAACTATTCAATCTGTTGGAGCAACGCCCTAGGGTGAAGCCTAGGTTGCTCGGAAAGTAGAAATGACCATAAGTTTCATACTGGTTGCAATTATTCGTTTTATACGATGGAAAAACTGTTTTATTTATATTGTATTTTATGCTTCTGGCGTTGACTTCTAAGGCACTATCTATTCGATATGGTGGAGCAACGCCCTAGAGTGAAGCCTAGGTTGCCCGGAAGGTAGAATTGGCCATCACCTTCAAACTGGTTGCAATTATTCGTTTTATACGATGGAAAAACTGTTGTACTTATATTGTATTTTATACATCTGGCGTTGACTTCTAAGGCACTAACTATTCGATCTGGTGGAGCAACGCCCTAGAGTGAAGCCGAGGTTGCCCGGAAAGAAGAAATGACCATCACTTTCAAACTGGTTGCAATTAATCCTTTTATACGATGTAAAAGCTGTTGTATTTATATCGTATTTTATGCTTCTGGCGTTTACTTCTAAGGACCTAACAATTCGATCTGGTGGAGCATCGCCCTAGAGTGAAGCCTAGGTTGCTCGGAATGTAGAAATGACCATAACTTTCACACTGGTTGCAATTATTCGTTTTATACGATGGAAACGCAGTTGTATTTATATTGTATTTTACGCCTCTGGCGTTGACTTCTAAGGCCGTAGCTATTAGATGTGGTGGAGCAACGCCCTAGAGTGACGCCTAGGGTGCTCGGAACGTAGAAATGACAATTACTTTCACACTGGTTGCAATTATTCGTTTTATACGATGGAAAAGCTGTTGTATTTATATCGTTTTTTATGCTTCTGGCGTTGACTTCTTAGGCCGTAACTATTCGGTCTGGTGGAGCAACGCCCTAGGGTGAAGCCTAGGTTGCTCGGAAAGTAGAAATGACCATAAGTTTCATACTGGTTGCAATTATTCGTTTTATACGATGGAAAAGCTGTTGTATTTATATTGTATTTTATGCTTCTGGCGTTGACTTCTAAGGCACTATCTATTCGATCTGGTGGAGCTACGCCCTAGAGCGAAGCCTAGGTTGCCCGGAACGTAGAATTGGCCATCACTTTCAAGCTGGTTGCAATTATTCCTGTTATATGATGGAAACACTGTTGTATTTTTTTTGCATTTTACGGTTCGGGCGTTGACTTCTAAGGTCCTAACTATTCAATCTGTTGGAGCAACGCCCTAGGGTGAAGCCTAGCTTGCTCTGAAAGTAGAAATGACCATAAGTTTCATACTGGTTGCAATTATTCGTTTTATACGATGGAAAAACTGTTGTATTTATATTGTATTTTATGCTTCTGGCGTTGACTTCTAAGGCACTAACTATTCGATCTGGTGGAGCAACGCCCTAGAGTGAAGCCTAGGTTGCCCGGAACGTAGAATTGGCCATCACTTTCAAGCTGGTTGCAATTATTCCTGTTATATGATGGAAACACTGTTGTATTTTTTTTGCATTTTACGGTTCGGGCGTTGACTTCTAAGGTCCTAACTATTCAATCTGTTGGAGCAACGCCCTAGGGTGAAGCCTAGGTTGCTCTGAAAGTAGAAATGACCATAAGTTTCATACTGGTCGCAATTATTCGTTTTATACGATGAAAAAACTCTTGTATTTATATTGTATTTTATGCTTCTGGCGTTGACTTCTAAGGCACTAACTATTCGATCTGGTGGAGCAACGCCCTAGAGTGAAGCCTAGGTTGCCCGGAACGTAGAATTGGCCATCACTTTCAAACTGGTTGCAATTATTCCTGTTATATGATGGATACACTGTTGTATTTTTATTGCATTTTATGCTTCGGGCGTTGACTTCTAAGGCCCTAACTATTCAATCTGTTGGACCAACGCCCTAGGGTGAAGCCTAGCTTGCTGGGAAAGTAGAAATGACCATAAGTTTCATACTGGTTGCAATTATTCGTTTTATACGATGGAAAAGCTGTTGTATTTATATCGTATTTTATGCTTCTGGCGTTGACTTCTAAGGCCCTGACTATTCAATCTGTTGGAGCAACGCCCTAGGGCGAAGCCTAGGTTGCTCGGAAAGTAGAAATGACCATAAGTTTCATACTGGTTGCAATTACACGTTTCATACGATGGAAAAATCTGTTGTATTTATATTGTATTTTATGCTTCTGGCGTTGACTTCTAAGGCACTAACTATTCGATCTGGTGGAGCAACGCCCTAGAGTGAAGCCTAGGTTGCCCGGAACGTAGAATTGGCCATCACTTTCAAACTGGTTGCAATTATTCCTGTTATATGATGGAAACACTGATGTATTTTTATTGCATTTTATGCTTCGGGCGTTGACTTCTAAGGCCCTGACTATTCAATCTGTTGGAGCAACGCCCTAGGGTGAAGCCTAGGTTGCTCGGAAAGTAGAAATGACCATAAGTTTCATACTGGTTGCAATTACTCGTTTTATACGATGGAAAAAGCTGTTGTATTTATATTGTATTTTATGCTTCTGGCGTTGACTTCTAAGGCCCTAACTGTTCGATCTAGTGGAGCAACGCCCTAGAGTGAAGCCGAGGTTGCCCGGAAAGGAGAAATGACCATCACTTTCAAACTGGTTGCAATTAATCCTTTTATACGATGGAAAAGCTGTTGTATTTATATCGTATTTTATGCTTCTGGCGTTTACTTCTAAGGACCTAGCTATTCGATCCGGTGGAGCAACGCCCTAGAGTGAATCCTAGGTTGCTCGGAATGTAGAAATGACCATAAATCTCACACTGGTTGCAATTATTCGTTTTATACGATGGAAACGCTGTTGTATTTATATTGTATTTTATGCCTCTGGCGTAGACTTCTAATTCCGTAGCTATTAGATGTGGTCGAGCAACGCCCTAGAGTGACGCCTAGGGTGCTCGGAACGTAGAAATGACCATTACTTTCACACTGGTTGCAATTATTCGTTTTATACGATGGAAAAGCTGTTGTATTTATATCGTTTTTTATGCTTCTGGCGTTGACTTCTTAGGCCGTAACTATTCGGTCTGGTGGAGCAACGCCCTGGAGTGGAACCTAGGTTGCCCGGAACGTAGAATTGGCCATCACCTTCAAACTGGTTGCAATTATTCCTGTTATATGATGGAAACACTGTTGTATTTTTATTGCATTTTATGCTTCTGGCGTTGACATCTAAGGCCCTAACTATTCAATCTGCAGGATCAAGGCCCTAGGGTGAAGCCTAGGTTGCTCGGAAAGTAGAAATGACCATAAGCTTCATACTGGTTGCAATTATTCGTTTTATACGATGGAAAAACTGTTGTATTTATATTGTATTTTATGCTTCTGGCGTTGACTTCTAAGGCACTATCTATTCGATCTGGTGGAGCAACGCCCTAGAGTGAAGCCTAGGTTGCCCGGAAGGTAGAATTGGCCATCACCTTCAAACTGGTTGCAATTATTCGTTTTATACGATGGAAAAACTGTTGTACATATATTGTATTTTATACATCTGTCGTTGACTTCTAAGGCACTAACTATTCGATCTGGTGGAGCAACGCCCTAGAGTGAAGCCGAGGTTGCCCGGAAAGGAGAAATGACCATCACTTTCAAACTGGTTGCCATTAATCCTTTTATACGATGGAAAAGCTGTTGTATTTATATCGTATTTTATGCTTCTGGCGTTTACTTCTAAGGACCTAACAATTCGATCTGGTGGAGCATCGCCCTAGAGTGAAGCCTAGGTTGCTCGGAATGTAGAAATGACCATAACTTTCACACTGGTTGCAATTATTCGTTTTATACGATGGAAACGCAGTTGTATTTATATTGTATTTTATGCCTCTGGCGTTGACTTCTAAGGCCGTAGCTATTAGATGTGGTGGAGCAACGCCCTAGAGTGACGCCTAGGGTGCTCGGAACGTAGAAATGACAATTACTTTCACACTGGTTGCAATTATTCGTTTTATACGATGGAAATGCTGTTGTATTTATATCGTTTTTTATGCTTCTGGCGTTGACTTCTTAGGCCGTAACTATTCGGTCTGGTGGAGCAACGCCCTAGGGTGAAGCCTAGGTTGCTCGGAAAGTAGCAATGACCATAAGTTTCATACTGGTTGCAATTATTCGTTTTATACGATGGAAAAGCTGTTGTATTTATATTGTATTTTATGCTTCTGGCGTTGACTTCTAAGGCACTTACTATTCGATCTGGTGGAGCAACGCCCTAGAGTGAAGCCTAGCTTGCCCGGAACGCAGAATTGGCCATCACTTTCAAACTGGTTGCAATTATTCCTGTTATATGATGGAAACACTGTTGTATTTTTATTGCATTTTATGCTTCGGGCGTTGACCTCTAAGACCCTAACTATTCAATCTGTTGGAGCAACGCCCTAGGGTGAAGCCTAGGTTGCTCGGAAAGTAGAAATGACCATAAGTTTCATACTGGTTGCAATTATTCGTTTTATACGATGGAAAAACTGTTGTATTTATATTGTATTTTATGCTTCTGGCGTTGACTTCTAAGGCACTAACTATTCGATCTGGTGGAGAAATGCCCTAGAGTGAAGCCTAGGTTGCCCGGAACGTAGAATTGGCCATCACTTTCAAACTGGTTGCAATTATTCGTTTTATACGATGGAAAAACTGTTGTATTTATATTGTATTATATGCTTCTGGCGTTGACTTCTTAGGCCGTAACTATTCGGTCTGGTGGAGCAACGCCATGGAGTGAAACCTAGGTTGCCCGGAACGTAGAATTGGCTGTCACTTTCAAACTGGTTGAATTATTCCTGTTATACGATGGAAACACTGTTGTATTTTTATTGCATTTTATGCTTCGGGCGTTGACTTCTAAGGCCCTAACTATTCAATCTGTTGGTACAACGCCCTAGGGTGAAGCCTAGGTTGCTCGGAAAGTAGAAATGACCGTAAGTTTCATACTGGTTGCAATTATTCGTTTTATACGATGGAAAAGCTGTTGTATTTATATTGTATTTTATGCTTCTGGCGTTGACTTCTAAGGCACTAACTATTCGATCTGGTGGAGCAACGCCCTAGAGTGAAGCCTAGGTTGCCCGGAACGTAGAATTGGCCATCACTTTCAAACTGGTTGCAATTATTCCTGTTATATGATGGAAACACTGTTGTATTTTTTTTGCATTTTACGGTTCGGGCGTTGACTTCTAAGGTCCTAACTATTCAATCTGTTGGAGCAACGCCCTAGGGTGATGCCTAGGTTGCTCTGAAAGTAGAAATGACCATAAGTTTCATACTGGTTGCAATTAGTCGTTTTATACGATGGAAAAGCTGTTGTATTTATATCGTATTTTATGCTTCTGGCGTTGACTTCTTAGGCCGTAACTATTCGGTCTGGTGGAGCAACGCCCTGGAGTGAAACCTAGGTTGCCCGGAACGTAGAATTGGCCATCACTTTCAAACTGGTTGCAATTATTCCTGATATATGATGGAAACACTGTTGTATTTTTTTTGCATTTTATGGTTCGGGCGTTGACATCTAAGGCCCTAACTATTCAATCTGCAGGATCAAGGCCCTAGGGTGAAGCCTAGGTTGCTCGGAAAGTAGAAATGACCATAAGCTTCATACTGGTTGCAATTATTCGTTTTATACGATGGAAAAACTGTTGTATTTATATTGTATTTTATGCTTCTGGCGTTGACTTCTAAGGCACTATCTATTCGATCTGGTGAAGCAACGCCCTAGAGTGAAACCTAGGTTGCCCGGAAGGTAGAATTGGCCATCACCTTCAAACTGGTTGCAATTATTCCTGTTATATGATGGATACACTGTTGTATTTTTATTGCATTTTATGCTTGGGGCGTTGACTTCTAAGGCCCTAAGTATTCAATCTGTTGGACCAACGCCCTAGGGTGAAGCCTAGCTTGCTCGGAAAGTAGAAATGACCATAAGTTTCATACTGGTTGCAATTATTCGTTTTATACGATGGAAAAGCTGTTGTATTTATATCGTATTTTATGCTTCTGGCGTTGACTTCTAAGGCCCTGACTATTCAATCTGTTGGAGCAACGCCCTAGGGCGAAGCCTAGGTTGCTCGGAAAGTAGAAATGACCATAAGTTTCATACTGGTTGCAATTACTCGTTTCATACGATGGAAAAAGCTGTTGTATTTATATTGTATTTTATGCTTCTGGCGTTGACTTCTAAGGCCCTAACTGTTCGATCTAGTGGAGCAACGCCCTAGAGTGAAGCCGAGGTTGCCCGGAAAGGAGAAATGACCATCACTTTCAAACTGGTTGCAATTAATCCTTTTATACGATGGAAAAGCTGTTGTATTTATATCGTATTTTATGCTTCTGGCGTTTACTTCTAAGGACCTAACTATTCGATCTGGTGGAGCAACGCCCTAGAGTGAAGCCTAGGTTGCTCGGAATGTAGAAATGACCATAACTATCACACTGCTTGCAATTATTCGTTTTATACGATGGAAACGCTGTTGTATTTATATTGTATTTTATGCCTCTGGCGTTGACTTCTAAGGCCGTAGCTATTAGATGTGGTGGAGCAACGCCCTAGAGTGATGCCTATGGTGCTCGGAAAGTAGAAATGACCATAAGTTTCATACTGGTTGCAATTATTCGTTTTATACGATGGAAAAACTGTTGTATTTATATCGTATTTTATGCTTCTGGCGTTGACATCTTAGGCACTAACTATTCGATCTGGTGCAGCAACGCAAGAGAGTGATGCCTAGGTTGCCCGGAACGTAGAATTGGCCATCAATTTCAAACTGGCTGCAATTATACCTGCTATATGATGGAAACACTGCTGTATTTTTTTTGAATTTTATAGTTCGGGCGTTGACTTCCAAGGCCCTAACTATTCAATCCGTTGGAGCAACGCCCTAGGGAGAAGCCTAGGTTGCTCGGAAAGTAGAAATGACCATAAGTTTCATACTGGTTGCAATTATTCGTTTTATACGATGGAAAAGCTGTTGCATTTATAGTGTTTTTTATGCTTCTGGCGTTAACTTCTAAGGCACTAGCTATTCGATCTGGTGGAGCAACGCCCTAGAGTGAAGCCTAGGTTGCCCGGAACGTAGTATTGGCCATCACTTTCAAGCTAGTTGCAATTATTCCTGTTATATGAGGGAAGCACTGTTGTATTTTTTTTGCATTTTATGCTTCGGGCGTTGACTTCTAAGGCCCTAACTGTACAATCTGTTGGAGCAACGCCCTAGGGTGAAGCCTACCTTGCTCGGAAAGTAGAAATGACCATAAGTTTCATACTGGTTGCAATTATTCGTTTTATACGATGGAAAAACTGTTGTATTTATATTGTATTTTATGCTTCTGGCGTTGACTTCTATGGCCCTAGCTATTCGATCTAGTGGAGCAACGCCCTAGAGTGAAGCCTAGGTTGCCCGGAACGTAGAAATGACCATCACTTTCAAACTGGTTGCAATTATTCCTGTTATATGATGGAAAAACTGTTGTATTTTTATTGCATTTTATGCTTCGAGCATTGACTTCTAAGGCCCTAACTATTCAATCTGTTGGAGCAACGCCCTAGGGTGAAGCCTAGGTTGCCCGGAAAGTAAAAATGACCATAACTTTCATACTGGTTGCAATTATTCGTTATATATGATGGAAAAACTGTTGTATTTATATTGTATTTTATGCTTCTGGCGTTCACTTCTTAGGCCCTAACTATTCGATCAGGTGGAACAACGGCCTAGGGTGGAGCCTAGGTTGCCCGGAACGTAGAAATGACCATAACTATTACACTGGTAGCAATTATTCGTTTTATACAATGAAAAAACTGTTCTATTTATTTTGTATTTAATGCTTCGGGCGTTGACTTCTAAGGACCTAACTGTTTGATCAGGTGGAGCAACGCCCTAGAGTGAAGCCTAGGTTGCCCTGAACGTAGAAATGACCATAACTTTCACACTGGTTGCTATTATTCGTTTTCTACGATGGAAAAACTGTTATATTTGTATTGTATTTTATGCTTCTGGCGTTGACTTCTTAGGCTCTAACTATTCGATCTGGCGGAACAACGCCCTAGAGTGAAGCCTAGGTTGCCTGGAACGTAGAAATGACCATCACTTTCACACGGGTTGCAATTATTCCTGTTATAGGATGGAAAGACTGTTGTATTTTTATTGTATTTTATACTTCAGGCGTTGACTTCTGAGGCCGTAGCTATTCGATGTGATGGAAGAACGCCATAGAGTGAAGCCTAGGTTGCCCGGAACGTAGAAATGGCCATAACTTTCACACTGGTTGCAATTATTCGTTTTATACGGTGGAAAAGCTGTTGTACTTATATCGTATTTTATGCTTCTGGCGTTGACTTCTTAGGCCCTAACCATTCGATTTGGCGGAAGAACGCCCTAGAGTGATGCCGAGGTTGCCCGGAACGTAGAAATGACCATAACTTTTACACTGGTAGCAATTATTCGTTTTATACAATGGAAAAACTGTTCTATTTATTTCGTATTTTATGCTTCGGGCGTTGACTTCTAAGGCCCTAACTATTCAATCCGTTGGAGCTACACCCTAGGGTGAAGCCTAGGTTGCTCGGAAAGTAGAAATAACCATAAGTTTCATACTGGTTGCAATTATTTGTTTCATACGATGGAAAAACTATTGTATTTATATTGTATTTTATGCTTCTGGCGTTGACTTCTAAGGCACTAACTATTCGATCTGGTGGAGCAACGCCCTAGAGTGAAGCCTAGGTTGCCCGGAACGTAGAATTGGCCATCACTTTCAAACTGGTCGCAATTATTCCTGTTATATGATGGAAACACTGTTGCATTTTTATTGCATTTTATGCTTCGTTCGTTGACTTCTAAGGCCCTAACTATTCAATCTGTTGGAGCAACGCCCTAGGGTGAAGCCTAGGTTGCTCGGAAAGTAGAAATGACCATAAGTTTCATACTGGTTGCAATTATTCGTTTTATACGATGGAAAAACTGTTGTATTTATATCGTATTTTATGCTTCTGGCGTTTACTTCCAAGGACCTAACAATTCGATCTGGTGGAGCATCGCCCTAGAGTGAAGCCTAGGTTGCTCGGAATGTAGAAATGACCATAACTTTCACACTGGTTGCAATTATTCGTTTTATACGATGGAAACGCAGTTGTATTTATATTGTATTTTATGCCTCTGGCGTTGACTTCTAAGGCCGTAGCTATTAGATGTGGTGGAGCAACGCCCTAGAGTGAAGCCTAGCTTGCCCGGAACGTAGAATTGGCCATCACTTTCAAACTGGTTGCAATTATTCCTGTTATATGATGGAAACACTGTTGTATTTTTATTGCATTTTATGCTTCGGGCGTTGACCTCTAAGACCCTAACTATTCAATCTGTTGGAGCAACGCCCTAGGGTGAAGCCTAGATTGCTCGGAAAGTAGAAATGACCATAAGTTTCATACTGGTTGCAATTATTCGTTTTATACGATGGAAAAACTGTTGTATTTATATTGTATTTTATGCTTCTGGCGTCGACTTCTAAGGCACTAACTATTCGATCTGGTGGAGAAATGCCCTAGAGTGAAGCCTAGGTTGCCCGGAACGTAGAATTGGCCATCACTTTCAAACTGGTTGCAATTATTCGTTTATACGATGGAAAAACTGTTGTATTTATATTGTATTATATGCTTCTGGCGTTGACTTCTTAGGCCGTAACTATTCGGTCTGGTGGAGCAACGCCCTGGAGTGAAACCTAGGTTGCCCGGAACGTAGAATTGGCTGTCACTTTCAAAACTGGTTGCAATTATTCCTGTTATACGATGGAAACACTGTTGTATTTTTATTGCATTTTATGCTTCGGGCGTTGACTTCTAAGGCCCTAACTATTCAATCTGTTGGTGCAACGCCCTAGGGTGAAGCCTAGGTTGCTCGGAAAGTAGAAATGACCGTAAGTTTCATACTGGTTGCAATTATTCGTTTTATACGATGGAAAAGCTGTTGTATTTATATTGTATTTTATGCTTCTGGCGTTGACTTCTAAGGCACTAACTATTCGATCTGGTGGAGCAACGCCCTAGAGTGAAGCCGAGGTTGCCCGGAAAGGAGAAATGACCATCACTTTCAAACTGGTTGCAATTAATCCTTTTATACGATGGAAAAGCTGTTGTATTTATATCGTATTTTATGCTTCTGGCGTTTACTTCTAAGGACCTAACTATTCGATCTGGTGGAGCAACGCCCTAGAGTGAAGCCTAGGTTGCTCGGAATGTAGAAATGACCATAACTATCACACTGCTTGCAATTATTCGTTTTATACGATGGAAACGCTGTTGTATTTATATTGTATTTTATGCCTCTGGCGTTGACTTCTAAGGCCGTAGCTATTAGATGTGGTGGAGCAACGCCCTAGAGTGAAGCCTAGGTTGCCCGGAAAGTAGAAATGACCATAACATTCACACTGGTTGCTATTATTCGTTTTATACGATGGAAAAGCTGTTATATTTATCTGGCATTTTATGCTTCTGGCATTGAATTCTAACTCCCTAGCTATTCCATCTGGTGGAGCAACACCCTAGAGTGAAGCCTAGGCTGCCCGGAACGTAGAAACGACCATAACTTTCACACTGGTTGCTATCATTCGTTTTATATGATGGAAAAACTGTTGTATTTATATTGTATTTTATGCTTCTGGCGTTCACTTCTTAGGCCCTAACTATTCGATCTGGCGGAACAACGCCCTAGAGTGAAGCCTAGGTTGCTCGGAATGTAGAAATGACCATCACCTTCACACTGGCTGCAATTATTCGTTTTATACGATGGAAAAACTGTTGCATCTTTATCGTATTTTATGCTTCTGGCGTTGACTTCTTAGGCCGTAACTATTCGATCTGGTGGAGCAACGCCCTGGAGTGAAACCTAGGTTGCCCGGAACTTAGAAATGACCACTACTATCACACTGCTTGCAAATTATTCCTGCTATACGATGGAAAAACTGCTGTATTTTTATTGCATTTTATGCTTCTGGCGTTCACTTCTTAGGCCCTAACTATTCGATCTGGTGGAACAACGGCCTAGGGTGAAGCCTAGGTTGCCCGGAACGTAGAAATGACCATAACTTTCACACTGGTTGCAATTATTCGTTTTATACGATGGAAAAACTGTTGCATCTTTATCGTGTTTTATGCTTCTGGCGTTCACTTCTTAGGCCCTAACTATTCGATCTGGTGGAACAACGGCCTAGGGTGAAGCCTAGGTTGCCCGGAACGTAGAAATGACCATAACTTTTACAGTGGTAGCAATTATTCGTTTTATACAATGGAAAAACTGTTCTATTTATTTTGTATTTAATGCTTCGGGCGTTGATATCAAAGGCCCTAACTGTTTGATCTTGTGGAGCAACGCCCTAGAGTGACGCCTAGGTTGACCGGAACGTAGAAATGACCATTACTTTCACAATGTCTGCAATTTTTCATTTTATACGATGGAAAAGCTGTTGTATTTATATTGTGTTTTATGCTCCTGGCGTTGACTTCTAAGGCCGTAGCTATTAGATGTGGTCGAGCAACGCCCTAGAGTGACGCCTAGGTTGACCGGAACGTAGAAATGACCATTACTTTCACAATGTCTGCAATTATTCATTTTATACGATGGAAAAGCTGTTGTATTTATATTGTATTTTATGCTCCTGGCGTTGACTTCTAAGGCCGTACCTATTAGATGTGGTCGAGCAACGCCCTAGAGTGACGCCTAGGTTGACCGGAACGTAGAAATGACCATTACTTTCACAATGTCTGCAATTATTCATTTTATACGATGGAAAAACCGTTGTACTTATATTGTATTTTATCCTTCTGGCGTTGAATTCTAAGTACCAAGCTATGCGATCTGGTGGAGCATCGACCTAGGGTGAAACCTAGGTTACCCGGAACGTAGAAATGACCAGTACTTTCACACTGGTTACCGTTATTCGTTTTATGCAGTGGAAAAACTGTTCTATTTATTTTCCATTTTATGCTTCGGACGTTGACTTCTAAGGCCCTAACTATTCGATCTGGTGGAGCAACGCCCTAGAGTGAAGCCTAGGTTGCCCGGAACGTAGAAATGACCAGTACTTTCACACTGGTTGCAGTTGTTCGTTTTATACAATGGAAAAGCTGTTCTATTTATCTTGCATTTTATGCTTCTGGCGTTGACTTCTTAGGCCCTAACTATTCCATCTGGTGGAACAACGCCCTAGAGTGAAGCCTAGGTTGCCCGGAACGTAGAAATGACCATAACTTCCACACTGGTTGCAATTATTCGTTTTATACGATGGAAAAGCTGTTGTATTTATATCGTATTTTATGCTTCTGGCGTTGACTTCTAAGGCCCTAACTATTCGATCTGGTGGCCCCACGCCCTAGAGTGAAGCCTATGTTGCCCGGAACGTAGAAATGACCATAACTTTCACACTGGTTGCAATAATTCGTTTTATACGATGGAAAAGCTGTGGCATCTTTTATGTATTTTATTCATCTGGGGCTGACTTCTAAGGCCGTTGCTATTAGATGTGGTGGAGCAACGCCCTAGGGTGACGCCTAAGTTGCCTGGAACGTAGAAATGACCATTACCTTCACACTGGTTGCAATTATTCGTTTTATACGATGGAAAAGCTGTTATATTTATATCGTATTTTATGCTTCTAGCGTTGACTTCTAAGGGCCTAACTATTCAATCTGTTGGTGCAACGCCCAAGGGTGAAGCCTATGTTGCCCGGAAAGTAGAAATGACCATAACTTTTACACTGGTTGCAATTATTCGTTTTATATGATGGAAAAGCTGTTCTATTTATATCGTATTTTATGCTTCTGGCATTGACTTCTAAGGGCCTAACTATTCAATCTGTTGGTGCAACGCCCAAGGGTGAAGCCTATGTTGCCCCGAAAGTAGAAATGACGTTAACTTTCATACTGGTTGCAATTATTCTTTTTATACGATGGAAAACTGTTTTATTTATTTTGTATTTTATGCTTCGGGCGTAGACTTCTAAGGCCCTAACTATTCGATCTGGTGGAGGAACGCCCTAGAGTGAAGCCTAGGTTGCCCGGAACGTAGAAATGACCATAACTTCCACACTGGTTGCAATTATTCGTTTTATACGATGGAAAAACTGTATTATTTATTTTGTATTTTATGCTTCGGGCGTTGATTTCTAAGGCCCTAACTATTCGATCTGGTGCCGCAACGCCCTAGAGTGAAGCCGAGGTTGCCCGGAACGTAGAAATGACCATAACTTTCACACTGTTTGCAGTTATTCCTGTTATGCGATGGAAAAACTTTTGCATCTTTATTGTACTTTATGCTTCTGGCGTTGGCTTCTAAGGCCCTAACTATTCAATCTGTTGGTGCAACGCTCTAGGGTGAAGCCTAGGTAGCCCGGAAAGTAGAAATGACGTTAGCTTTCATACTGGTTTCAATTATTCGTTTTATACGATGGAAAAACTGTTGTATTTATATTGTATTTTATGCTTCGGGCATTGACTTCTAAGGCCCTAGCTACTCAATCTGTTGGAGCAACGCCCTAGGGTGAAGCCTAGGTTGCCCGGAAAGTAGAAATGAAGAATAACTTTCATCCTGGTTGCAATTATTCGTTTTATATGATGGAAAAACTGTTGTATTTACATAGTGTTTTATGCTTCTGGCGTTGACTTCTTAGGCCCTAACTATTGCATCTGGTGGAACAACGCCCTAGAGTGAAGCCTAGGTTGCCCGGAACGTAGAAATGACCATAACTTCCACACTGGTTGCAATTATTCGTTTTATACGATGGAAAAGCTGTTGTATTTATATCGTATTTTATGATTCTGGCGTTGAACTCTTAGGCCCTAACCATTCCATCTGGTGGATCAACGCCCTCGTGTGAAGCCTAGGTTGCGCGTAACGTAGAAATGACCATAACTTTCACACTGGAAGCAATTATTCGTTTTATACGATGGAAAAACTGTTGTATTTATATCGTATTTTATGCTTCTGGCGTTGACTTCTAAGGCCCTAACTATTCGATCTGGTGGCGCAACGCCCTAGAGTGAATCCTAGGTTGCCCGGAACGTAGAAATGACCATAACTTTCACACTGGTTGCAATTATTAGATTTATACGATGGAAAAGCTGTGGCATCTTTTATGTATTTTATTCATCTGGGGTCGACTTCTAAGGCCGTTACTATTAGATGTGGTGGAGCAACGCCCTAGGGTGACGCCTAAGTTCCCCGGAACGTAGAAATGACCATTACCTTCACACTGGTTGCAATTATTCGTTTTATACGATGGAAGAACTGTTCTATTTATTTTGTATTTCATGCTTCGGGCGTTGACTTCTAAGGCCCTAACTATTAAATCTGTTGGTGCAACGCCCAAGGTGAAGCCTATGTTGCCCGGAAGGTGGAAATGACGTTAACTTTCATACTGGTTGCAATTATTCGTTTTATGCGATGGAAAAGCTGTTTTATTTATTTTGTGTTTTATGCTTCGGGCATTGACTTCTAAGGCCCTAACTATTCGATCTGGTGGGGCAACGCCCTAGAGTGAAGCCTAGGTTGCCCGGAAAGTAGAAATGACCATAAATTTCATCCTGGTTGCAATTATTCGCTTTATATGATGGAAAAACTGTTGTATTTATATAGTGTTTTATGCTTCTGGCGTTGACTTCTTAGGCCCTAACTATTCCATCTGGTGGAACAACGCCCTAGGGTGAAGCCTAGGTTGCCTGGAACGTAGAAATGACCATCCCTTTCACACGGGTTGCAATTATTCCTGTTATAGGATGGAAAGGCTGTTGTATTTTTATTGTATTTTATACTTCAGGCGTTGACTTCTAAGGCCCTAGCTATTCGATCTGGTCGAGCAACGCCCTAGAGTGAAGCCTAGGTTGCCCGGAACGTAGACATGACCATAACTTCCACACTGGTTGCAATTATTCGTTTTATAGGATGGAAAAGCTATTCTATTTATATCGTATTTTATGCTTCTGGCGTTGACTTCTAAGGGCCTAACTATTCAATCTGTTGGTGCAACGCCCAAGGATGAAGCCTATGTTGCCCCGAAAGTAGAAATGACGTTAACTTTCATACTGGTTGCAATTATTCGTTTTATACGATGGAAAACCTGTTTTATTTATTTTGCATTTTATGCTTCGGGCGTTGACTTCTAAGGCCCTAACTATTCGATCTGTTGGTGCAACGCCCAAGGTGAAGCCTATGTTGCCCGGAAGGTAGAAATGACGTTAACTTTCATACTGGTTGCAATTATTCGTTTTATGCGATGGAAAAGCTGTTTTATTTATTTTGTGTTTTATGCTTCGGGCATTGACTTCTAAGGCCCTAACTATTCGATCTGGTGGGGCAACGCCCTAGAGTGAAGCCTAGGTTGCCCGGAAAGTAGAAATGACCATAAATTTCATCCTGGTTGCAATTATTCGCTTTATATGATGGAAAAACTGTTGTATTTATATAGTGTTTTATGCTTCTGGCGTTGACTTCTAAGGCCCTAGCTATTCGATCTGGTGGAACAACGCCCTAGGGTGAATCCTAGGTTGCCTGGAACGTAGAAATGACCATCCCTTTCACACGGGCTGCAATTATTCCTGTTATAGGATGGAAAGGCTGTTGTATTTTTATTGTATTTTATACTTCAGGCGTTGACTTCTAAGGCCCTAGCTATTCGATCTGGTCGAGCAACGCCCTAGAGTGAAGCCTAGGTTGCCCGGAACGTAGACATGACCATAACTTCCACACTGGTTGCAATTATTCGTTTTATAGGATGGAAAAGCTATTCTATTTATATCGTATTTTATGCTTCTGGCGTTGACTTCTAAGGGCCTAACTATTCAATCTGTTGGTGCAACGCCCAAGGGTGAAGCCTATGTTGCCCCGAAAGTAGAAATGACGTTAACTTTCATACTGGTTGCAATTATTCGTTTTATACGATGGAAAACCTGTTTTATTTATTTTGCATTTTATGCTTCGGGCGTTGACTTCTAAGGCCCTAACTATTCGATCTGGTGGAGCAACGCCCTCGGGTGAAGCCTAGGATGCGCGTAACGTAGAAATGACCATAACTTTCACACTGGTAGCAATTATTCGTTTTATACGATGGAAAAACTGTTTTATTTATTTTGTATTTTATGCTACTGGCGTTGACTTCTAAGGCCCTAACCATTCGATCCGGTGGAGCAACGCCCTAGAGTGAAGCCTAGGTTGCCCGGAACGGAGAAATGACCATAGCTTTCACACCGGTAGCAATTATTCTTTTTATACGATGGAAAAACTGTTCTATTTATTTTGTATTTTATGCTTCGGGCGTTGATTGCTAAGGCCCTAACTATTCAATCTGTTGGTGCAACGCCCAAGGGTGAAGCCTATGTTGCCCGGAAAGTAGAAATGACGTTAACTTTCATACTGGTTGCAATTATTCGTTTTATACGATGGAAAAGCTGTTCTATTTATTTTGTATTTCATGCTTCGGCCGTTGACTTCTAAGGCCCTAACTATTAAATCTGTTGGTGCAACGCCCAAGGTGAAGCCTATGTTGCCCGGAACGTAGAAATGACCATAACTTTCACACTGGTTACTATCATTCGTTTTATACGATGGAAAAACTGTTGTATTTATATCGTATTTTATGCTTCTGGCGTTGACTTCTAAGGCCCGAACTATTCGATCTGGTGGAGCAATGCCCTAGAGTGAAGCCTAGGCTGCCCGGAACGGAGAAATCACCATAACTTTCACACCGGTAGCAATTATTCGTTTTATACGATGGAAAAACTGTTCTGTTTATTTTGTATTTTATGCTTCGGGCGTTGACTTCTAAGGCCCTAACTATTCAATCTGTTGGTGCAACGCCCTAGGGTGAAGCCTAGGTTGCCCGGAAAGTAGAAATGACGTTAACCTTCATACTGGTTGCAATTATTCGTTTTATACGATGGAAAAACTGTTGTATTTATATCGTATTTTATGCTTCTGGCGTTTACTTCCAAGGACCTAACAATTCGATCTGGTGGAGCATCGCCCTAGAGTGAAGCCTAGGTTGCTCGGAATGTAGAAATGACCATAACTGTCACACTGGTTGCAATTATTCGTTTTATACGATGGAAACGCAGTTGTATTTATATTGTATTTTATGCCTCTGGCGTTGACTTCTAAGGCCGTAGCTATTAGATGTGGTGGAGCAACGCCCTAGAGTGAAGCCTAGCTTGCCCGGAACGTAGAATTGGCCATCACTTTCAAACTGGTTGCAATTATTCCTGTTATATGATGGAAACACTGTTGTATTTTTATTGCATTTTATGCTTCGGGCGTTGACCTCTAAGACCCTAACTATTCAATCTGTTGGAGCAACGCCCTAGGGTGAAGCCTAGATTGCTCGGAAAGTAGAAATGACCATAAGTTTCATACTGGTTGCAATTATTCGTTTTATACGATGGAAAAACTGTTGTATTTATATTGTATTTTATGCTTCTGGCGTCGACTTCTAAGGCACTAACTATTCGATCTGGTGGAGAAATGCCCTAGAGTGAAGCCTAGGTTGCCCGGAACGTAGAATTGGCCATCACTTTCAAACTGGTTGCAATTATTCGTTTATACGATGGAAAAACTGTTGTATTTATATTGTATTATATGCTTCTGGCGTTGACTTCTTAGGCCGTAACTATTCGGTCTGGTGGAGCAACGCCCTGGAGTGAAACCTAGGTTGCCCGGAAAGTAGAATTGGCTGTCACTATCAAAACTGGTTGCAATTATTCCTGTTATACGATGGAAACACTGTTGTATTTTTATTGCATTTTATGCTTCGGGCGTTGACTTCTAAGGCCCTAACTATTCAATCTGTTGGTGCAACGCCCTAGGGTGAAGCCTAGGTTGCTCGGAAAGTAGAAATGACCGTAAGTTTCATACTGGTTGCAATTATTCGTTTTATACGATGGAAAAGCTGTTGTATTTATATTGTATTTTATGCTTCTGGCGTTGACTTCTAAGGCACTAACTATTCGATCTGGTGGAGCAACGCCCTAGAGTGAAGCCGAGGTTGCCCGGAAAGGAGAAATGACCATCACTTTCAAACTGGTTGCAATTAATCCTTTTATACGATGGAAAAGCTGTTGTATTTATATCGTATTTTATGCTTCTGGCGTTTACTTCTAAGGACCTAACTATTCGATCTGGTGGAGCAACGCCCTAGAGTGAAGCCTAGGTTGCTCGGAATGTAGAAATGACCATAACTATCACACTGCTTGCAATTATTCGTTTTATACGATGGAAACGCTGTTGTATTTATATTGTATTTTATGCCTCTGGCGTTGACTTCTAAGGCCGTAGCTATTAGATGTGGTGGAGCAACGCCCTAGAGTGAAGCCTAGGTTGCCCGGAAAGTAGAAATGACCATAACATTCACACTGGTTGCTATTATTCGTTTTATACGATGGAAAAGCTGTTATATTTATATTGCATTTTATGCTTCTGGCATTGAATTCTAACTCCCTAGCTATTCCATCTGGTGGAGCAACACCCTAGAGTGAAGCCTAGGCTGCCCGGAACGTAGAAACGACCATAACTTTCACACTGGTTGCTATCATTCGTTTTATATGATGGAAAAACTGTTGTATTTATATTGTATTTTATGCTTCTGGCGTTCACTTCTTAGGCCCTAACTATTCGATCTGGCGGAACAACGCCCTAGAGTGAAGCCTAGGTTGCTCGGAATGTAGAAATGACCATCACCTTCACACTGGCTGCAATTATTCGTTTTATACGATGGAAAAACTGTTGCATCTTTATCGTATTTTATGCTTCTGGCGTTGACTTCTTAGGCCGTAACTATTCGATCTGGTGGAGCAACGCCCTGGAGTGAAACCTAGGTTGCCCGGAACTTAGAAATGACCACTACTATCACACTGGTTGCAAATTATTCCTGCTATACGATGGAAAAACTGTTGTATTTTTATTGCATTTTATGCTTCTGGCGTTCACTTCTTAGGCCCTAACTATTCGATCTGGTGGAACAACGGCCTAGGGTGAAGCCTAGGTTGCCCGGAACGTAGAAATGACCATAACTTTCACACTGGTTGCAATTATTCGTTTTATACGATGGAAAAACTGTTGCATCTTTATCGTGTTTTATGCTTCTGGCGTTCACTTCTTAGGCCCTAACTATTCGATCTGGTGGAACAACGGCCTAGGGTGAAGCCTAGGTTGCCCGGAACGTAGAAATGACCATAACTTTTACAGTGGTAGCAATTATTCGTTTTATACAATGGAAAAACTGTTCTATTTATTTTGTATTTAATGCTTCGGGCGTTGATATCAAAGGCCCTAACTGTTTGATCTTGTGGAGCAACGCCCTAGAGTGACGCCTAGGTTGACCGGAACGTAGAAATGACCATTACTTTCACAATGTCTGCAATTTTTCATTTTATACGATGGAAAAGCTGTTGTATTTATATTGTGTTTTATGCTCCTGGCGTTGACTTCTAAGGCCGTAGCTATTAGATGTGGTCGAGCAACGCCCTAGAGTGACGCCTAGGTTGACCGGAACGTAGAAATGACCATTACTTTCACAATGTCTGCAATTATTCATTTTATACGATGGAAAAGCTGTTGTATTTATATTGTATTTTATGCTCCTGGCGTTGACTTCTAAGGCCGTACCTATTAGATGTGGTCGAGCAACGCCCTAGAGTGACGCCTAGGTTGACCGGAACGTAGAAATGACCATTACTTTCACAATGTCTGCAATTATTCATTTTATACGATGGAAAAACCGTTGTACTTATATTGTATTTTATCCTTCTGGCGTTGAATTCTAAGTACCAAGCTATGCGATCTGGTGGAGCATCGACCTAGGGTGAAACCTAGGTTACCCGGAACGTAGAAATGACCAGTACTTTCACACTGGTTACCGTTATTCGTTTTATGCAGTGGAAAAACTGTTCTATTTATTTTCCATTTTATGCTTCGGACGTTGACTTCTAAGGCCCTAACTATTCGATCTGGTGGAGCAACGCCCTAGAGTGAAGCCTAGGTTGCCCGGAACGTAGAAATGACCAGTACTTTCACACTGGTTGCAGTTGTTCGTTTTATACAATGGAAAAGCTGTTCTATTTATCTTGCATTTTATGCTTCTGGCGTTGACTTCTTAGGCCCTAACTATTCCATCTGGTGGAACAACGCCCTAGAGTGAAGCCTAGGTTGCCCGGAACGTAGAAATGACCATAACTTCCACACTGGTTGCAATTATTCGTTTTATACGATGGAAAAGCTGTTGTATTTATATCGTATTTTATGCTTCTGGCGTTGACTTCTAAGGCCCTAACTATTCGATCTGGTGGCCCCACGCCCTAGAGTGAAGCCTATGTTGCCCGGAACGTAGAAATGACCATAACTTTCACACTGGTTGCAATAATTCGTTTTATACGATGGAAAAGCTGTGGCATCTTTTATGTATTTTATTCATCTGGGGCTGACTTCTAAGGCCGTTGCTATTAGATGTGGTGGAGCAACGCCCTAGGGTGACGCCTAAGTTGCCTGGAACGTAGAAATGACCATTACCTTCACACTGGTTGCAATTATTCGTTTTATACGATGGAAAAGCTGTTCTATTTATATCGTATTTTATGCTTCTAGCGTTGACTTCTAAGGGCCTAACTATTCAATCTGTTGGTGCAACGCCCAAGGGTGAAGCCTATGTTGCCCGGAAAGTAGAAATGACCATAACTTTTACACTGGTTGCAATTATTCGTTTTATATGATGGAAAAGCTGTTCTATTTATATCGTATTTTATGCTTCTGGCATTGACTTCTAAGGGCCTAACTATTCAATCTGTTGGTGCAACGCCCAAGGGTGAAGCCTATGTTGCCCCGAAAGTAGAAATGACGTTAACTTTCATACTGGTTGCAATTATTCTTTTTATACGATGGAAAACTGTTTTATTTATTTTGTATTTTATGCTTCGGGCGTAGACTTCTAAGGCCCTAACTATTCGATCTGGTGGAGGAACGCCCTAGAGTGAAGCCTAGGTTGCCCGGAACGTAGAAATGACCATAACTTCCACACTGGTTGCAATTATTCGTTTTATACGATGGAAAAACTGTATTATTTATTTTGTATTTTATGCTTCGGGCGTTGATTTCTAAGGCCCTAACTATTCGATCTGGTGCCGCAACGCCCTAGAGTGAAGCCGAGGTTGCCCGGAACGTAGAAATGACCATAACTTTCACACTGTTTGCAGTTATTCCTGTTATGCGATGGAAAAACTTTTGCATCTTTATTGTACTTTATGCTTCTGGCGTTGGCTTCTAAGGCCCTAACTATTCAATCTGTTGGTGCAACGCTCTAGGGTGAAGCCTAGGTAGCCCGGAAAGTAGAAATGACGTTAGCTTTCATACTGGTTTCAATTATTCGTTTTATACGATGGAAAAACTGTTGTATTTATATTGTATTTTATGCTTCGGGCATTGACTTCTAAGGCCCTAGCTACTCAATCTGTTGGAGCAACGCCCTAGGGTGAAGCCTAGGTTGCCCGGAAAGTAGAAATGAAGAATAACTTTCATCCTGGTTGCAATTATTCGTTTTATATGATGGAAAAACTGTTGTATTTACATAGTGTTTTATGCTTCTGGCGTTGACTTCTTAGGCCCTAACTATTGCATCTGGTGGAACAACGCCCTAGAGTGAAGCCTAGGTTGCCCGGAACGTAGAAATGACCATAACTTCCACACTGGTTGCAATTATTCGTTTTATACGATGGAAAAGCTGTTGTATTTATATCGTATTTTATGATTCTGGCGTTGAACTCTTAGGCCCTAACCATTCCATCTGGTGGATCAACGCCCTCGTGTGAAGCCTAGGTTGCGCGTAACGTAGAAATGACCATAACTTTCACACTGGAAGCAATTATTCGTTTTATACGATGGAAAAACTGTTGTATTTATATCGTATTTTATGCTTCTGGCGTTGACTTCTAAGGCCCTAACTATTCGATCTGGTGGCGCAACGCCCTAGAGTGAATCCTAGGTTGCCCGGAACGTAGAAATGACCATAACTTTCACACTGGTTGCAATTATTAGATTTATACGATGGAAAAGCTGTGGCATCTTTTATGTATTTTATTCATCTGGGGTCGACTTCTAAGGCCGTTACTATTAGATGTGGTGGAGCAACGCCCTAGGGTGACGCCTAAGTTCCCCGGAACGTAGAAATGACCATTACCTTCACACTGGTTGCAATTATTCGTTTTATACGATGGAAAAACTGTTCTATTTATATTGTATTTCATGCTTCGGGCGTTGACTTCTAAGGCCCTAACTATTAAATCTGTTGGTGCAACGCCCAAGGTGAAGCCTATGTTGCCCGGAAGGTGGAAATGACGTTAACTTTCATACTGGTTGCAATTATTCGTTTTATGCGATGGAAAAGCTGTTTTATTTATTTTGTGTTTTATGCTTCGGGCATTGACTTCTAAGGCCCTAACTATTCGATCTGGTGGGGCAACGCCCTAGAGTGAAGCCTAGGTTGCCCGGAAAGTAGAAATGACCATAAATTTCATCCTGGTTGCAATTATTCGCTTTATATGATGGAAAAACTGTTGTATTTATATAGTGTTTTATGCTTCTGGCGTTGACTTCTTAGGCCCTAACTATTCCATCTGGTGGAACAACGCCCTAGGGTGAAGCCTAGGTTGCCTGGAACGTAGAAATGACCATCCCTTTCACACGGGTTGCAATTATTCCTGTTATAGGATGGAAAGGCTGTTGTATTTTTATTGTATTTTATACTTCAGGCGTTGACTTCTAAGGCCCTAGCTATTCGATCTGGTCGAGCAACGCCCTAGAGTGAAGCCTAGGTTGCCCGGAACGTAGACATGACCATAACTTCCACACTGGTTGCAATTATTCGTTTTATAGGATGGAAAAGCTATTCTATTTATATCGTATTTTATGCTTCTGGCGTTGACTTCTAAGGGCCTAACTATTCAATCTGTTGGTGCAACGCCCAAGGATGAAGCCTATGTTGCCCCGAAAGTAGAAATGACGTTAACTTTCATACTGGTTGCAATTATTCGTTTTATACGATGGAAAACCTGTTTTATTTATTTTGCATTTTATGCTTCGGGCGTTGACTTCTAAGGCCCTAACTATTCGATCTGTTGGTGCAACGCCCTAGGGTGAAGCCTAGGTTGCTCGGAAAGTAGAAATGACCGTAAGTTTCATACTGGTTGCAATTATTCGTTTTATACGATGGAAAAGCTGTTGTATTTATATTGTATTTTATGCTTCTGGCGTTGACTTCTAAGGCACTAACTATTCGATCTGGTGGAGCAACGCCCTAGAGTGAAGCCGAGGTTGCCCGGAAAGGAGAAATGACCATCACTTTCAAACTGGTTGCAATTAATCCTTTTATACGATGGAAAAGCTGTTGTATTTATATCGTATTTTATGCTTCTGGCGTTTACTTCTAAGGACCTAACTATTCGATCTGGTGGAGCAACGCCCTAGAGTGAAGCCTAGGTTGCTCGGAATGTAGAAATGACCATAACTATCACACTGCTTGCAATTATTCGTTTTATACGATGGAAACGCTGTTGTATTTATATTGTATTTTATGCCTCTGGCGTTGACTTCTAAGGCCGTAGCTATTAGATGTGGTGGAGCAACGCCCTAGAGTGAAGCCTAGGTTGCCCGGAAAGTAGAAATGACCATAACATTCACACTGGTTGCTATTATTCGTTTTATACGATGGAAAAGCTGTTATATTTATATTGCATTTTATGCTTCTGGCATTGAATTCTAACTCCCTAGCTATTCCATCTGGTGGAGCAACACCCTAGAGTGAAGCCTAGGCTGCCCGGAACGTAGAAACGACCATAACTTTCACACTGGTTGCTATCATTCGTTTTATATGATGGAAAAACTGTTGTATTTATATTGTATTTTATGCTTCTGGCGTTCACTTCTTAGGCCCTAACTATTCGATCTGGCGGAACAACGCCCTAGAGTGAAGCCTAGGTTGCTCGGAATGTAGAAATGACCATCACCTTCACACTGGCTGCAATTATTCGTTTTATACGATGGAAAAACTGTTGCATCTTTATCGTATTTTATGCTTCTGGCGTTGACTTCTTAGGCCGTAACTATTCGATCTGGTGGAGCAACGCCCTGGAGTGAAACCTAGGTTGCCCGGAACTTAGAAATGACCACTACTATCACACTGGTTGCAAATTATTCCTGCTATACGATGGAAAAACTGTTGTATTTTTATTGCATTTTATGCTTCTGGCGTTCACTTCTTAGGCCCTAACTATTCGATCTGGTGGAACAACGGCCTAGGGTGAAGCCTAGGTTGCCCGGAACGTAGAAATGACCATAACTTTCACACTGGTTGCAATTATTCGTTTTATACGATGGAAAAACTGTTGCATCTTTATCGTGTTTTATGCTTCTGGCGTTCACTTCTTAGGCCCTAACTATTCGATCTGGTGGAACAACGGCCTAGGGTGAAGCCTAGGTTGCCCGGAACGTAGAAATGACCATAACTTTTACAGTGGTAGCAATTATTCGTTTTATACAATGGAAAAACTGTTCTATTTATTTTGTATTTAATGCTTCGGGCGTTGATATCAAAGGCCCTAACTGTTTGATCTTGTGGAGCAACGCCCTAGAGTGACGCCTAGGTTGACCGGAACGTAGAAATGACCATTACTTTCACAATGTCTGCAATTTTTCATTTTATACGATGGAAAAGCTGTTGTATTTATATTGTGTTTTATGCTCCTGGCGTTGACTTCTAAGGCCGTAGCTATTAGATGTGGTCGAGCAACGCCCTAGAGTGACGCCTAGGTTGACCGGAACGTAGAAATGACCATTACTTTCACAATGTCTGCAATTATTCATTTTATACGATGGAAAAGCTGTTGTATTTATATTGTATTTTATGCTCCTGGCGTTGACTTCTAAGGCCGTACCTATTAGATGTGGTCGAGCAACGCCCTAGAGTGACGCCTAGGTTGACCGGAACGTAGAAATGACCATTACTTTCACAATGTCTGCAATTATTCATTTTATACGATGGAAAAACCGTTGTACTTATATTGTATTTTATCCTTCTGGCGTTGAATTCTAAGTACCAAGCTATGCGATCTGGTGGAGCATCGACCTAGGGTGAAACCTAGGTTACCCGGAACGTAGAAATGACCAGTACTTTCACACTGGTTACCGTTATTCGTTTTATGCAGTGGAAAAACTGTTCTATTTATTTTCCATTTTATGCTTCGGACGTTGACTTCTAAGGCCCTAACTATTCGATCTGGTGGAGCAACGCCCTAGAGTGAAGCCTAGGTTGCCCGGAACGTAGAAATGACCAGTACTTTCACACTGGTTGCAGTTGTTCGTTTTATACAATGGAAAAGCTGTTCTATTTATCTTGCATTTTATGCTTCTGGCGTTGACTTCTTAGGCCCTAACTATTCCATCTGGTGGAACAACGCCCTAGAGTGAAGCCTAGGTTGCCCGGAACGTAGAAATGACCATAACTTCCACACTGGTTGCAATTATTCGTTTTATACGATGGAAAAGCTGTTGTATTTATATCGTATTTTATGCTTCTGGCGTTGACTTCTAAGGCCCTAACTATTCGATCTGGTGGCCCCACGCCCTAGAGTGAAGCCTATGTTGCCCGGAACGTAGAAATGACCATAACTTTCACACTGGTTGCAATAATTCGTTTTATACGATGGAAAAGCTGTGGCATCTTTTATGTATTTTATTCATCTGGGGCTGACTTCTAAGGCCGTTGCTATTAGATGTGGTGGAGCAACGCCCTAGGGTGACGCCTAAGTTGCCTGGAACGTAGAAATGACCATTACCTTCACACTGGTTGCAATTATTCGTTTTATACGATGGAAAAGCTGTTCTATTTATATCGTATTTTATGCTTCTAGCGTTGACTTCTAAGGGCCTAACTATTCAATCTGTTGGTGCAACGCCCAAGGGTGAAGCCTATGTTGCCCGGAAAGTAGAAATGACCATAACTTTTACACTGGTTGCAATTATTCGTTTTATATGATGGAAAAGCTGTTCTATTTATATCGTATTTTATGCTTCTGGCATTGACTTCTAAGGGCCTAACTATTCAATCTGTTGGTGCAACGCCCAAGGGTGAAGCCTATGTTGCCCCGAAAGTAGAAATGACGTTAACTTTCATACTGGTTGCAATTATTCTTTTTATACGATGGAAAACTGTTTTATTTATTTTGTATTTTATGCTTCGGGCGTAGACTTCTAAGGCCCTAACTATTCGATCTGGTGGAGGAACGCCCTAGAGTGAAGCCTAGGTTGCCCGGAACGTAGAAATGACCATAACTTCCACACTGGTTGCAATTATTCGTTTTATACGATGGAAAAACTGTATTATTTATTTTGTATTTTATGCTTCGGGCGTTGATTTCTAAGGCCCTAACTATTCGATCTGGTGCCGCAACGCCCTAGAGTGAAGCCGAGGTTGCCCGGAACGTAGAAATGACCATAACTTTCACACTGTTTGCAGTTATTCCTGTTATGCGATGGAAAAACTTTTGCATCTTTATTGTACTTTATGCTTCTGGCGTTGGCTTCTAAGGCCCTAACTATTCAATCTGTTGGTGCAACGCTCTAGGGTGAAGCCTAGGTAGCCCGGAAAGTAGAAATGACGTTAGCTTTCATACTGGTTTCAATTATTCGTTTTATACGATGGAAAAACTGTTGTATTTATATTGTATTTTATGCTTCGGGCATTGACTTCTAAGGCCCTAGCTACTCAATCTGTTGGAGCAACGCCCTAGGGTGAAGCCTAGGTTGCCCGGAAAGTAGAAATGAAGAATAACTTTCATCCTGGTTGCAATTATTCGTTTTATATGATGGAAAAACTGTTGTATTTACATAGTGTTTTATGCTTCTGGCGTTGACTTCTTAGGCCCTAACTATTGCATCTGGTGGAACAACGCCCTAGAGTGAAGCCTAGGTTGCCCGGAACGTAGAAATGACCATAACTTCCACACTGGTTGCAATTATTCGTTTTATACGATGGAAAAGCTGTTGTATTTATATCGTATTTTATGATTCTGGCGTTGAACTCTTAGGCCCTAACCATTCCATCTGGTGGATCAACGCCCTCGTGTGAAGCCTAGGTTGCGCGTAACGTAGAAATGACCATAACTTTCACACTGGAAGCAATTATTCGTTTTATACGATGGAAAAACTGTTGTATTTATATCGTATTTTATGCTTCTGGCGTTGACTTCTAAGGCCCTAACTATTCGATCTGGTGGCGCAACGCCCTAGAGTGAATCCTAGGTTGCCCGGAACGTAGAAATGACCATAACTTTCACACTGGTTGCAATTATTAGATTTATACGATGGAAAAGCTGTGGCATCTTTTATGTATTTTATTCATCTGGGGTCGACTTCTAAGGCCGTTACTATTAGATGTGGTGGAGCAACGCCCTAGGGTGACGCCTAAGTTCCCCGGAACGTAGAAATGACCATTACCTTCACACTGGTTGCAATTATTCGTTTTATACGATGGAAAAACTGTTCTATTTATATTGTATTTCATGCTTCGGGCGTTGACTTCTAAGGCCCTAACTATTAAATCTGTTGGTGCAACGCCCAAGGTGAAGCCTATGTTGCCCGGAAGGTGGAAATGACGTTAACTTTCATACTGGTTGCAATTATTCGTTTTATGCGATGGAAAAGCTGTTTTATTTATTTTGTGTTTTATGCTTCGGGCATTGACTTCTAAGGCCCTAACTATTCGATCTGGTGGGGCAACGCCCTAGAGTGAAGCCTAGGTTGCCCGGAAAGTAGAAATGACCATAAATTTCATCCTGGTTGCAATTATTCGCTTTATATGATGGAAAAACTGTTGTATTTATATAGTGTTTTATGCTTCTGGCGTTGACTTCTTAGGCCCTAACTATTCCATCTGGTGGAACAACGCCCTAGGGTGAAGCCTAGGTTGCCTGGAACGTAGAAATGACCATCCCTTTCACACGGGTTGCAATTATTCCTGTTATAGGATGGAAAGGCTGTTGTATTTTTATTGTATTTTATACTTCAGGCGTTGACTTCTAAGGCCCTAGCTATTCGATCTGGTCGAGCAACGCCCTAGAGTGAAGCCTAGGTTGCCCGGAACGTAGACATGACCATAACTTCCACACTGGTTGCAATTATTCGTTTTATAGGATGGAAAAGCTATTCTATTTATATCGTATTTTATGCTTCTGGCGTTGACTTCTAAGGGCCTAACTATTCAATCTGTTGGTGCAACGCCCAAGGATGAAGCCTATGTTGCCCCGAAAGTAGAAATGACGTTAACTTTCATACTGGTTGCAATTATTCGTTTTATACGATGGAAAACCTGTTTTATTTATTTTGCATTTTATGCTTCGGGCGTTGACTTCTAAGGCCCTAACTATTCGATCTGTTGGTGCAACGCCCAAAGTGAAGCCTATGTTGCCCGGAAGGTAGAAATGACGTTAACTTTCATACTGGTTGCAATTATTCGTTTTATGCGATGGAAAAGCTGTTTTATTTATTTTGTGTTTTATGCTTCGGGCATTGACTTCTAAGGCCCTAACTATTCGATCTGGTGGGGCAACGCCCTAGAGTGAAGCCTAGGTTGCCCGGAAAGTAGAAATGACCATAAATTTCATCCTGGTTGCAATTATTCGCTTTATATGATGGAAAAACTGTTGTATTTATATAGTGTTTTATGCTTCTGGCGTTGACTTCTAAGGCCCTAGCTATTCGATCTGGTGGAACAACGCCCTAGGGTGAAGCCTAGGTTGCCTGGAACGTAGAAATGACCATCCCTTTCACACGGGCTGCAATTATTCCTGTTATAGGATGGAAAGGCTGTTGTATTTTTATTGTATTTTATACTTCAGGCGTTGACTTCTAAGGCCCTAGCTATTCGATCTGGTCGAGCAACGCCCTAGAGTGAAGCCTAGGTTGCCCGGAACGTAGACATGACCATAACTTCCACACTGGTTGCAATTATTCGTTTTATAGGATGGAAAAGCTATTCTATTTATATCGTATTTTATGCTTCTGGCGTTGACTTCTAAGGGCCTAACTATTCAATCTGTTGGTGCAACGCCCAAGGGTGAAGCCTATGTTGCCCCGAAAGTAGAAATGACGTTAACTTTCATACTGGTTGCAATTATTCGTTTTATACGATGGAAAACCTGTTTTACTTATTTTGCATTTTATGCTTCGGGCGTTGACTTCTAAGGCCCTAACTATTCGATCTGGTGGAGCAACGCCCTCGGGTGAAGCCTAGGATGCGCGTAACGTAGAAATGACCATAACTTTCACACTGGTAGCAATTATTCGTTTTATACGATGGAAAAACTGTTTTATTTATTTTGTATTTTATGCTACTGGCGTTGACTTCTAAGGCCCTAACCATTCGATCCGGTGGAGCAACGCCCTAGAGTGAAGCCTAGGTTGCCCGGAACGGAGAAATGACCATAGCTTTCACACCGGTAGCAATTATTCTTTTTATACGATGGAAAAACTGTTCTATTTATTTTGTATTTTATGCTTCGGGCGTTGATTGCTAAGGCCCTAACTATTCAATCTGTTGGTGCAACGCCCAAGGGTGAAGCCTATGTTGCCCGGAAAGTAGAAATGACGTTAACTTTCATACTGGTTGCAATTATTCGTTTTATACGATGGAAAAGCTGTTCTATTTATTTTGTATTTCATGCTTCGGCCGTTGACTTCTAAGGCCCTAACTATTCAATCTGTTGGTGCAACGCCCAAGGGTGAAGCCTATGTTGCCCGGAAAGTAGAAATGACGTTAACTTTTATACTGGTTGTAATTATTCGTTTTATACGATGGAAAAACTGTTTTATTTATTTTGTATTTTATGATTCGGGCGTTGACTTCTAAGGCCCTAACTATTCGATCTGGTGGCATAACGCCCTAGAGTGAAGCCTAGGTTGCCCGGAACGTAGAAATGACCATAACTTTCATCCTGGTTGCAATTATCCGTTTTATATGTTGGAAAAGCTGTTGTATTTATATAGTGTTTAATGCTTCTGGCGTTGACTTCTTAGGCCCTAACTATTCCATCTGGTGGAACAACGCCCTAGGGTGAATCCTAGGTTGCCTGGAACGTAGAAATGACCATCACTTTCACACGGGTTGCAGTTATTCCTGTTATAGGATGGAAAGGCTGTTGTATTTTTATTGTATTTTATACTTCAGGCGTTGACTTCTAAGGCCCTAGCTATTCGATCTGGTCGAGCAACGCCCTAGAGTGAAGCCTATGTTGCCCGGAACGTAGACATGACCATAACTTCCACACTGGTTGCAATTATTCGTTTTATACGATGGAAAAGCTGTTCTATTTATATCGTATTTTATGCTTCTGGCGTTGACTTCTAAGGGCCTAACTATTCAATCTGCTGGTGCAACGCCCAAGGGTGAAGCCTATGTTGCCCCGAAAGTAGAAATGACGTTAACTTTCATACTGGTTGCAATTATTCTTTTTATACGATGGAAAAACTGTTTTATTTATTTTGTATTTTATGCTTCGGGCGTAGACTTCTAAGGCCCTAACTATTCGATCTGGTGGAGCAACGCCCTAGAGTGAAGCCTAGGTTGCCCGGAACGTAGAAATGACCATAACTTCCACACTGGTTGCAATTATTCGTTTTATACGATGGAAAAACTGTATTATTTATTTTGTATTTTATGCTTCGGGCGTTGATTTCTAAGGCCCTAACTATTCGATCTGGTGCTGCAACGCCCTAGAGTGAAGCCGAGGTTGCCCGGAACGTAGAAATGACCATAACTTTCACACTGTTTGCAGTTATTCCTGTTATACGATGGAAAAACTTTTGCATCTTTATTGTACTTTATGCTTCTGGCGTTGGCTTCTAAGGTCCTAACTATTCAATCTGTTGGTGCAACGCTCTAGGGTGAAGCCTAGGTAGCCCGGAAAGTAGAAATGACGTTAACTTTCATACTGGTTTCAATTATTCGTTTTATACGATGGAAAAACTGTTGTATTTATATAGTGTTTTATGCTTCTGGCGTTGACTTCTTAGGCCCTAACTATTGCATCTGGTGGACCAACGCCCTAGAGTGAAGCCTAGGTTGTCCGGAACGTAGAAATGACCATAACTTCCACACTGGTTGCAATTATTCGTTTTATACGATGGAAAAGCTGTTGCATTTATATCGTATTTTATGATTCTGGCGTTGAACTCTTAGGCCCTAACTATTCCATCTGGTGGATCAACGCCCTCGGGTGAAGCCTAGGTTGCGCGTAACGTAGAAATGACCATAACTTTCACACTGGTAGCAATTATTCGTTTTATACGATGGAAAAGCTGTTGTATTTATATCGTATTTTATGCTTCTGGCGTTGACTTCTAAGGCCCTAACTATACGATCTGGTGGCGCAACGCCCTAGAGTGAAGCCTAGGTTGCCCGGAACGTAGAAATGACCATAACTTTCACACTGGTAGCAATTATTCGTTTTATACGATGGAAAAGCTGTTGTATTTATATCGTATTTTATGCTTCTGGCGTTGACTTCTAAGGCCCTAACTATTCGATCTGGTGGCGCAACGCCCTAGAGTGAAGCCTAGGTTGCCCGGAACGTAGAAATGACCATAACTTTCACACTGGTTGCAATTATTAGTTTTATACGATGGAAAAGCTGTGGCATCCTTTATGTATTTTATTCATCTGGGGTTGACTTCTAAGGCCGTTGCTATTAGATGTGGTGGAGCAACGACCTAGGGTGACGCCTAAGTTCCCCGGAACGTAGAAATGACCATTACCTTCACACTGGTTGCAATTATTCGTTTTATACGATGGAAAAACTGTTCTATTTATTTTGTATTTCATGTTTCGGGCGTTGACTTCTAAGGCCCTAATTATTAAATCTGTTGGTGCAACGCCCAAGGTGAAGCCTATGTTGCCCGGAAGGTAGAAATGACGTTAACTTTCATACTGGTTGCAATTATTCGTTTTATGCGATGGAAAAGCTGTTTTATTTATTTTGTGTTTTATGCTTCGGGCGTTGACTTCTAAGGCCCTAACTATTCGATCTGGTGGGGCAACGCCCTAGAGTGAAGACTAGGTTGCCCGGAAAGTAGAAATGACCATAAATTTCATCCTGGTTGCAATTATTCGTTTTATATGATGGAAAAACTGTTGTATTTATATAGTGTTTTATGCTTCTGGCGTTGACTTCTTAGGCCTTAACTATTCCATCTGGTGGAACAACGCCTTAGGGTGAAGCCTAGGTTGCCCGCAAAGTAGAAATGACGTTAACTTTCATACTGGTTGCAATTATTCGTTTTATACGATGGAAAAGCTGTTTTATGTATTTTGAATTTTATGCTTCGGGCGTTGACTTCTTAGGCCCTAACTATTCAATCTGTTGGTGCAACGCCCAAGGGTGAAGCCTATGTTGCCCGGAAAGTAGAAATGACGTTAACTGTCATACGGGTTGCAATTATTCGTTTTATACGATGGAAAAACAGTTTTATTTATTTTGTATTTTATGCTTCGGGCGTTGACTTCTAAGGCCCTAACTATTCGATCTGGTGGCGCAACGCCCTAGGGTGAAGCCTAGGTTGCCCGGAAAGTTGAAATGACCATAACTTTCATCCTGGTTGCAATTATTCGTTTTATATGATGGAAAAACTGTTGTATTTATATAGTGTTTTATGCTTCTGGCGTTGACTTCTTAGGCCCTAACTATTCCATCTGGTGGAACAACGCCCTAGGGTGAAGCCTAGGTTGCCTGGAACGTAGAAATGACCATCACTTTCACACGGGTTGCAATTATTCCTGTTATAGGATGGAAAGGCTGTTGTATTTTTATTGTATTTTATACTTCAGGCGTTGACTTCTAAGGCCCTAGCTATCCGATCTGGTCGAGCAACGCCCTAGAGTGAAGCCTAGGTTGCCCGGAATGTAGACATGACCATAACTTCCACACTGGTTGCAATCATTCGTTTTATACGATGGAAAAGCTGTTCTATTTATATCGTATTTTATGCTTCTGGCGTTGACTTCTAAGGGCCTAACTATTCAATCTGTTGGTGCAACGCCCAAGGGTGAAGCCTATGTTGCCTGGAAAGTAGAAATGACGTTAACTATCATACTGGTTGCAATTATTCGTTTTATACGATGGAAAAACGGTTTTATTTATTTTGTATTTTATGCTTCGGGCGTTGACTTCTAAGGCCCTAACTATTCGATCTGGTGGCGCAACGCCCTAGGGTGATGCCTAGGTTGCCCGGAAAGTAGAAATGACAATAACTTTCATCCTGGTTGCAATTATTCGTCTTATACGATGGAAAAGCTGTTGTATTTATATCGTATTTCATGATTCTGGCGTTGAACTCTTAGGCCCTAACTATTCCATCTGGTGGAGCAAGGCCCTAGAGTGAAGCCTAGGTTGCCCGGAACGGAGAAATTACCATAAATTTCACACCGGTAGCAATTATTCGTTTTATACGATGGAAAAGCTGTTCTATTTATATCGTATTTTATGCTTCTGGCGTTGACTTCTAAGGCCCTAACTATTCAATCTGTTCGTGCAACGCCCTAGGGTGAAGCCTAGGTTGCCCGGAACGTAGAAATGACCATAACTTCCACACTGGATGCAATTATTCGTTTTATACGATGGAAAAACTGTATTATTTATTTTGTATTTTATGCTTCGGGCGTCGATTTCTAAGGCCCTAACTATTCGATCTGGTGCCGCAACGCCCTAGAGTGGAGCCGAGGTTGCCCGGAACGTAGAAATGACCATAACTTTCACACTGTTTGCAGTTATTCCTGTTATACGATGGAAAAACTTTTGCATCTTTATTGTACTTTATGCTTCTGGCGTTGGCTTCTAAGGCCCTAACTATTCAATCTGTTGGTGCAACGCTCTAGGGTGAAGCCTAGGTAGCCCGGAAAGTAGAAATGACGTTAACTTTCATACTGGTTTCAATTATTCGTTTTATACGATGGAAAAACTGTTGTATTTATATTGTATTTTATGTTTCGGGCATTGACTTCTAAGGCCCTAGCTACTCAATCTGTTGGAGCAACGCCCTAGGGTGAAGCCTAGGTTGCCCGGAAAGTAGAAATGACAATAACTTTCATACTGGTTGCAATTATTCGTTTTATATGATGGTAAAACTGTTGTATTTATATAGTGTTTTATGCTTCTGGCGTTGACTTCTTAGGCCCTAACTATTGCATCTGGTGGAACAACGCCCTAGAGTGAAGCCTAGGTTGTCCGGAACGTAGAAATGACCATAACTTCCACACTGGTTGCAATTATTCGTTTTATACGATGGAAAAGCTGTTGCATTTATATCGTATTTTATGATTCTGGCGTTGAACTCTTAGGCCCTAACTATTCCATCTGGTGGATCAACGCCCTCGGGTGAAGCCTAGGTTGCGCGTAACGTAGAAATGACCATAACTTTCACACTGGTAGCAATTATTCGTTTTATACGATGGAAAAGCTGTTGTATTTATATCGTATTTTATGCTTCTGGCGTTGACTTCTAAGGCCCTAACTATTCGATCTGGTGGCGCAACGCCCTAGAGTGAAGCCTAGGTTGCCCGGAACGTAGAAATGACCATAACTTTCACACTGGTAGCAATTATTCGTTTTATACGATGGAAAAGCTGTTGTATTTATATCGTATTTTATGCTTCTGGCGTTGACTTCTAAGGCCCTAACTATTCGATCTGGTGGCGCAACGCCCTAGAGTGAAGCCTAGGTTGCCCGGAACGTAGAAATGACCATAACTTTCACACTGGTTGCAATTATTAGTTTTATACGATGGAAAAGCTGTGGCATCCTTTATGTATTTTATTCATCTGGGGTTGACTTCTAAGGCCGTTGCTATTAGATGTGGTGGAGCAACGACCTAGGGTGACGCCTAAGTTCCCCGGAACGTAGAAATGACCATTACCTTCACACTGGTTGCAATTATTCGTTTTATACGATGGAAAAACTGTTCTATTTATTTTGTATTTCATGTTTCGGGCGTTGACTTCTAAGGCCCTAATTATTAAATCTGTTGGTGCAACGCCCAAGGTGAAGCCTATGTTGCCCGGAAGGTAGAAATGACGTTAACTTTCATACTGGTTGCAATTATTCGTTTTATGCGATGGAAAAGCTGTTTTATTTATTTTGTGTTTTATGCTTCGGGCGTTGACTTCTAAGGCCCTAACTATTCGATCTGGTGGGGCAACGCCCTAGAGTGAAGACTAGGTTGCCCGGAAAGTAGAAATGACCATAAATTTCATCCTGGTTGCAATTATTCGTTTTATATGATGGAAAAACTGTTGTATTTATATAGTGTTTTATGCTTCTGGCGTTGACTTCTTAGGCCTTAACTATTCCATCTGGTGGAACAACGCCTTAGGGTGAAGCCTAGGTTGCCCGCAAAGTAGAAATGACGTTAACTTTCATACTGGTTGCAATTATTCGTTTTATACGATGGAAAAGCTGTTTTATGTATTTTGTATTTTATGCTTCGGGCGTTGACTTCTTAGGCCCTAACTATTCAATCTGTTGGTGCAACGCCCAAGGGTGAAGCCTATGTTGCCCGGAAAGTAGAAATGACGTTAACTGTCATACTGGTTGCAATTATTCGTTTTATACGATGGAAAAACAGTTTTATTTATTTTGTATTTTATGTTTCGGGCATTGACTTCTAAGGCCCTAGCTACTCAATCTGTTGGAGCAACGCCCTAGGGTGAAGCCTAGGTTGCCCGGAAAGTAGAAATGACAATAACTTTCATACTGGTTGCAATTATTCGTTTTATATGATGGTAAAACTGTTGTATTTATATAGTGTTTTATGCTTCTGGCGTTGACTTCTTAGGCCCTAACTATTGCATCTGGTGGAACGACGCCCTAGAGTGAAGCCTAGGTTGTCCGGAACGTAGAAATGACCATAACTTCCACACTGGTTGCAATTATTCGTTTTATACGATGGAAAAGCTGTTGCATTTATATCGTATTTTATGATTCTGGCGTTGAACTCTTAGGCCCTAACTATTCCATCTGGTGGATCAACGCCCTCGGGTGAAGCCTAGGTTGCGCGTAACGTAGAAATGACCATAACTTTCACACTGGTAGCAATTATTCGTTTTATACGATGGAAAAGCTGTTGTATTTATATCGTATTTTATGCTTCTGGCGTTGACTTCTAAGGCCCTAACTATTCGATCTGGTGGCGCAACGCCCTAGAGTGAAGCCTAGGTTGCCCGGAACGTAGAAATGACCATAACTTTCACACTGGTAGCAATTATTCGTTTTATACGATGGAAAAGCTGTTGTATTTATATCGTATTTTATGCTTCTGGCGTTGACTTCTAAGGCCCTAACTATTCGATCTGGTGGCGCAACGCCCTAGAGTGAAGCCTAGGTTGCCCGGAACGTAGAAATGACCATAACTTTCACACTGGTTGCAATTATTAGTTTTATACGATGGAAAAGCTGTGGCATCCTTTATGTATTTTATTCATCTGGGGTTGACTTCTAAGGCCGTTGCTATTAGATGTGGTGGAGCAACGACCTAGGGTGACGCCTAAGTTCCCCGGAACGTAGAAATGACCATTACCTTCACACTGGTTGCAATTATTCGTTTTATACGATGGAAAAACTGTTCTATTTATTTTGTATTTCATGTTTCGGGCGTTGACTTCTAAGGCCCTAATTATTAAATCTGTTGGTGCAACGCCCAAGGTGAAGCCTATGTTGCCCGGAAGGTAGAAATGACGTTAACTTTCATACTGGTTGCAATTATTCGTTTTATGCGATGGAAAAGCTGTTTTATTTATTTTGTGTTTTATGCTTCGGGCGTTGACTTCTAAGGCCCTAACTATTCGATCTGGTGGGGCAACGCCCTAGAGTGAAGACTAGGTTGCCCGGAAAGTAGAAATGACCATAAATTTCATCCTGGTTGCAATTATTCGTTTTATATGATGGAAAAACTGTTGTATTTATATAGTGTTTTATGCTTCTGGCGTTGACTTCTTAGGCCTTAACTATTCCATCTGGTGGAACAACGCCTTAGGGTGAAGCCTAGGTTGCCCGCAAAGTAGAAATGACGTTAACTTTCATACTGGTTGCAATTATTCGTTTTATACGATGGAAAAGCTGTTTTATGTATTTTGTATTTTATGCTTCGGGCGTTGACTTCTTAGGCCCTAACTATTCAATCTGTTGGTGCAACGCCCAAGGGTGAAGCCTATGTTGCCCGGAAAGTAGAAATGACGTTAACTGTCATACTGGTTGCAATTATTCGTTTTATACGATGGAAAAACAGTTTTATTTATTTTGTATTTTATGCTTCGGGCGTTGACTTCTAAGGCTCTAACTATTCGATCTGGTGGCGCAACGCCCTAGGGTGAAGCCTAGGTTGCCCGGAAAGTTGAAATGACCATAACTTTCATCCTGGTTGCAATTATTCGTTTTATATGATGGAAAAACTGTTGTATTTATATAGTGTTTTATGCTTCTGGCGTTGACTTCTTAGGCCCTAACTATTCCATCTGGTGGAACAACGCCCTAGGGTGAAGCCTAGGTTGCCTGGAACGTAGAAATGACCATCACTTTCACACGGGTTGCAATTATTCCTGTTATAGGATGGAAAGGCTGTTGTATTTTTATTGTATTTTATACTTCAGGCGTTGACTTCTAAGGCCCTAGCTATCCGATCTGGTCGAGCAACGCCCTAGAGTGAAGCCTAGGTTGCCCGGAATGTAGACATGACCATAACTTCCACACTGGTTGCAATCATTCGTTTTATACGATGGAAAAGCTGTTCTATTTATATCGTATTTTATGCTTCTGGCGTTGACTTCTAAGGGCCTAACTATTCAATCTGTTGGTGCAACGCCCAAGGGTGAAGCCTATGTTGCCTGGAAAGTAGAAATGACGTTAACTATCATACTGGTTGCAATTATTCGTTTTATACGATGGAAAAACGGTTTTATTTATTTTGTATTTTATGCTTCGGGCGTTGACTTCTAAGGCCCTAACTATTCCATCTGGTGGAACAACGCCTTAGGGTGAAGCCTAGGTTGCCCGCAAAGTAGAAATGACGTTAACTTTCATACTGGTTGCAATTATTCGTTTTATACGATGGAAAAGCTGTTTTATGTATTTTGTATTTTATGCTTCGGGCGTTGACTTCTAAGGCCCTAACTATTCGATCTGGTGGCGCGACGCCCTAGAGTGAAGCCTATGTTGCCCGGAACGTAGAAATGACCAAACTTTCACACTGGTTGCTATCATTCGTTTTATATGATGGAAAAACTGTTGTATTTATATAGTGTTTTATGCTTCTGGCGTTGACTTCTTAGGCCCTAACTATTCCATCTGGTGGAACAACGCCCTAGAGTGAAGCCTAGGTTGCCTGGAACGTAGAAATGACCATAACTTCCACACTGGTTGCAATTATTCGTTTTATACGATGGAAAAGCTGTTGTATTTATATCGTATTTTATGCTTCTGGCGTTGACTTCTAAGGCCCTAACTATTCGATCTGGTGGCGCCACGCCCTAGAGTGAAGCCTATGTTGCCCGGAACGTAGAAATGACCATAACTTTCACACTGGTTGCAATAATTCGTTTTATACGATGGAAAAGCTGTGGCATCTTTTATGTATTTTATTCATCTGGGGCTGACTTCTAAGGCCGTTGCTATTAGATGTGGTGGGGCAACGCCCTAGGGTGACGCCTAAGTTGCCTGGAACGTAGAAATGACCATTACCTTCACACTGGTTGCAATTATTCGTTTTATACGATGGAAAAGCTGTTGTATTTATATCGTATTTTATGCTTCTGGCGTTGACTTCTAAGGGCCTAACTATTCAATCTGTTGGTGCAACGCCCTAGAGTGAAGCCTAGGTTGCCCGGAACGGAGAAATGACCATAACTTTCACACCGGTAGCAATTATTCTTTTTATACGAAGGAAAAACTGTTCTATTTATTTTGTATTTTATGCTTCGGGCGTTGATTGCTAAGGCCCTAACTATTCAATCTGTTGGTGCAACGCCCAAGGGTGAAGCCTATGTTGCCCGGAAAGTAGAAATGACGTTAACTTTCATACTGGTTGCAATTATTCGTTTTATACGATGGAAAAGCTGTTCTATTTATTTTGTATTTCATGCTTCGGGCGTTGACTTCTAAGGCCCTAACTATTAAATCTGTTGGTGCAACGCCCAAGGTGAAGCCTATGTTGCCCGGAACGTAGAAATGACCATAACTTTCACACTGGTTACTATCATTCGTTTTATACGATGGAAAAACTGTTGTATTTATATCGTATTTTATGCTTCTGGCGTTGACTTCTAAGGCCCTAACTATTCGATCTGGTGAAGCAACGCCCTAGAGTGAAGCCTAGGTTGCCCGGAACGGAGAAATGACCATAGCTTTCACACCGGTAGCAATTATTCGTTTTATACGATGGAAAAACTGTTCTATTTATTTTGTATTTTATGCTTCGGGCGTTGACTTCTAAGGCCCTAACTATTCAATCTGTTGGTGCAACGCCCAAGGGTGAAGCCTATGTTGCCCGGAAAGTAGAAATGACGTTAACTTTTATACTGGTTGTAATTATTCGTTTTATACGATGGAAAAACTGTTTTATTTATTTTGTATTTTATGATTCGGGCGTTGACTTCTAAGGCCCTAACTATTCGATCTGGTGGCATAACGCCCTAGAGTGAAGCCTAGGTTGCCCGGAACGTAGAAATGACCATAACTTTCATCCTGGTTGCAATTATCCGATTTATATGTTGGAAAAGCTGTTGTATTTATATATTGTTTTATGCTTCTGGCGTTGACTTCTTAGGCCCTAACTATTCCATCTGGTGGAACAACGCCCTAGGGTGAATCCTAGGTTGCCTGGAGCGTAGAAATGACCATCACTTTCACACGGGTTGCAGTTATTCCTGTTATAGGATGGAAAGACAGTTGCATCTTTATTGTATTTTAAGCTTCGGGCATTGACTTCTAAGGCCCTAGCTATTCAATCTGTTGGAGCAACTCCATAGGGTGAAGCCTAGGTTGCCCGGAAAGTAGAAATGACAATAACTTTCATCCTGGTTGCTATCATTCGTTTTATATGATGGAATAACTGTTGTATTCATATAGTGTTTTATGCTTCTGGCGTTGACTTCTTAGGCCCTAACTATTCCATCTGGTGGAACAACGCCCTAGAGTGAAGCCTAGGTTGCCCGGAACGTAGAAATGACCATAACTTCCACACTGGTTGCAATTATTCGTTTTATACGATGGAAAAGCTGTTGTATTTATATCGTATTTTATGCTTCTGGCGTTGACTTCTAAGGCCCTAACTATTCGATCTGGTGGCGCAACGCCCTAGAGTGAAGCCTATGTTGCCCGGAACGTAGAAATGACCATAACTTTCACACTGGTTGCAATTATTCGTTTTAGACGATGGAAAAGCTGTGGCATCTTTTATGTATTTTATTCATCTGGGGCTGACTTGTAAGGCCGTTGCTATTAGATGTGGTGGAGCAACGCCCTAGGGTGACGCCTAAGTTGCCCGGAACGTAGAAATGACCATTAGCTTCACACTGGTTGCAATTATTCGTTTTATACGATGGAAAAACTGTTCTATTTATTTTGTATTTTATGCTTCGGGCGTTGACTTCTAAGGCCCTAACTATTCAATCTGTTGGTGCAACGCCCAAGGGTGAAGCCTATGTTGCGCGGAAGGTAGAAATGACGTTAACTTTCATACTGGTTGCAATTATCCGTTTTATACGATGGAAAAGCTGTTGTATTTATATTGTATTTTATGCTTCGGGCATTGACTTCTAAGGCCCTAGCTACTGAATCTGTTGGAGCAACGCCCTAGGGTGAAGCCTAGGTTGCCCGGAAAGCAGAAATGACCATAACTTCCACACTGGTTGCAATTATTCGTTTTATACGATGGAAAAACTGTTTTATTTATTTTGTATTTTATGCTTCTGGCGTTGACTTCTAAGGCCCTAACTATTCGATCTGTTGGTGCAACGCCCTAGAGTGAAGCCTAGGTAGACCGGAACGTAGAAATGACCATGACTTTCACACTGTTTGCAGTTATTCCTTTTATACGATGGAAAAACTTTTGCATCTTTATTGTACTTTGTGCTTCTGGCGTTGACTTCTAAGGCCCTAACTATTCAATCTGTTGGTGCAACGCCCTATGGTCAAGCCTAGGTAGCCCGGAAAGTAGAAATGACGTTAACATTCATCCTGGTTGCAATTATTCGTTTTATATGGCGGAAAAGCTGTTGTATTTATATAGTGTTTTATGCTTCTGGCGTTGACTTCTTAGGCCCTAACTATTCCATCTGGTGGAAAAACGCCCTTGGGTGAAGCCTCGGTTGCGCGGAACGTAGCAATGACCATAACTTTCACACTGGTAGCAATTATTCGTTTCATACGATGGAAAAACTGTTCTATTTATTTTGTATTTTATGCTTCGGGCGTTGACTTCTAAGGCCCTAGCTATTCGATCTGGTCGAGCAACGCCCTAGAGTGAAGCCTAGGTTGCACGGAACGTAGAAATGACCATAACTTCCACACTGCTTGCAATTATTCGTTTTATACGATGGAAAAGCTGTTGTATATATATCGTATTTTATGCTTCTGGCGTTGACTTCTTAGGCCCTAACTATTCCATCTGGTGGAACAGCGTCCTAGGGTGAAGCCTAGGTTGCGCGGAACGTAGAAGTGACCATAAATTTCACTCTGGTAGCAATTATTCGTTTTATACGATGGAAAAACTGTTTTATTTATTTTGTATTTTATGCTTCTGGCGTTGACTTCTACGGCCCTAACTATTCGATCTGGTGGAGCAATGCCCTAGAGTGAAGCCTAGGTTGCCCGGAACGGAGAAATCACCATAAATTTCACACCGGTAGCAATTATTCGTTTTATACGATGGAAAAACTGTTCTGTTTATTTTGTATTTTATGCTTCGGGCGTTGACTTCTAAGGCCCTAACTATTCAATCTGTTGGTGCAACGCCCTAGGGTGAAGCCTAGGTTGCCCGGAAAGTAGGAATGACGATAACTTTCATACTGGTTGCAATTATTCGTTTTATACGATGGAAAAACTGTTGTATTTATATTGTATTTTATGCTTCGGGCATTGACTCCTAAGGCCCTAACTATTCAATCTGTTGGAGCAACGCCCCAGGGTGAAACCTAGGTTGCCCGGAAAGTAGAAATGACCATTACTTTCATCCTGGTTGCAATTATCCGTTTTATATGTTGGAAAAGCTGTTGTATTTATATAGCGTTTTAAGAGTCTGGCGTTGACTTCTTAGGGCCTAACTATTCTATCTGGTGGAACTACGCCCTAGGGTGAATCCTAGGTTGCCTGGAACGTAGAAATGACCATCACTTTCACACGGGTTGCAGTTATTCCTGTTATAGGATGGAAAGACTGTTGCATTTTTATTGTATTTTATACTTCAGGCGTTGACTTCTAAGGCCCTAGCTATTCGATCGGGGTCGAGCAACGCCCTAGAGTGAAGCCTAGGTTGCCGGGAACGTAGAAATGACCATAACTTCCACTCTGGTTGCAATTATTCGTTTTATACGATGGAAAAGCTGTTGTATTTATGTCGTATTTTATGCTTCTGGCGTTGACTTCTAAGCACCTAGCCATTCGATCTGGTGGAGCAACGCCCTAGAGTGAAGCCTAGGTTGCGCGGAACGTAGAAATGACCATAACGTTCACACTGGTAGCAATTATTCGTTTTGTACGATGGAAAAACTGTTTTATTTATTCTGTATTTTATGCTTCTGGCGTTGACTTCTAAGGCCCTAACTATTCGATCTGGTGGAGCAACGCCCTAGAGTGAAGCCTGGGTTGCCCGCAACGGAGAAATGACCATAACTTTCACACCGGTAGCAATTATTCGTTTTATACGATGGAAAAACTGTTCTATTTATTTTGTATTTTATGCTTCGGGCGTTGACTTCTAAGGCCCTAACTATTCAATCTGTTGGTGCAACGCCCTAGAGTGAAGCCTAGGTTGTCCGGAACGTAGAAATGACCATAACTTCCACACTGGTTGCAATTATTCGTTTTATACGATGGAAAAGCTGTTGTATTTATATCGTATTTTATGATTCTGGCGTTGAACTCTTAGGCCCTAACTATTCCATCTGGTGGATCAACGCCCTCGGGTGAAGCCTAGGTTGCGCGTAACGTAGAAATGACCATAACTTTCACACTGGTTGCAATTATTCGTTTTATACGATGGAAAAGCTGTTGTATTTATATCGTATTTTATGCTTCTGGCGTTGACTTCTAAGGCCCTAACTATTCGATCTGGTGGAGCAACGCCCTAGAGTGAAGCCTGGGTTGCCCGCAACGGAGAAATGACCATAACTTCCACACTGGTTGCAATTATTCGTTTTATACGATGGAAAAACTGTATTATTTATTTTGGATTTTATGCTTCGGGCGTTGATTTCTAAGGCCCTAACTATTCGATCTAGTGCCGCTACGCCCTAGAGTGAAGCCGAGGTTGCCCGGAACGTAGAAATGACCATAACTTTCACACTGTTTGCAGTTATTCCTGTTATACGATGGAAAAACTTTTGCATCTTTATTGTACTTTATGCTTCTGGCGTTGGCTTCTAAGGCCCTAACTATTCAATCTGTTGGTGCAACGCTCTAGCGTGAAGCCTAGGTAGCCCGGAAAGTAGAAATGACGTTAGCTTTCATACTGGTTTCAATTATTCGTTTTATACGATGGAAAAACTGTTGTATTTATATTGTATTTTATGCTTCGGGCATTGACTTCTAAGGCCCTAGCTACTCAATCTGTTGGAGCAACGCCCTAGGGTGAAGCCTAGGTTGCCCGGAAAGTATAAATGAAGAATAACTTTCATCCTGGTTGCAATTATTCGTTTTATATGATGGAAAAACTGTTGTATTTATATAGTGTTTTATGCTTCTGGCGTTGACTTCTTAGGCCCTAACTATTGCATCTGGTGGAACAACGCCCTAGAGTGAAGCCTAGGTTGCCCGGAACGTAGAAATGACCATAACTTCCACACTGGTTGCAATTATTCGTTTTATACGATGGAAAAGCTGTTGTATTTATATCGTATTTCATGATTCTGGCGTTGAACTCTTAGGCCCTAACTATTCCATCTGGTGGATCAACGCCCTCGGGTGAAGCCTAGGTTGCGCGTAACGTAGAAATGACCATAACTTTCACACTGGAAGCAATTATTCGTTTTATACGATGGAAAAACTGTTGTATTTATATCGTATTTTATGCTTCTGGCGTTGACTTCTAAGGCCCTAACTATTCGATCTGGTGGCGCAACGCCCTAGAGTGAAGCCTAGGTTGCCCGGAACGTAGAAATGACCATAACTTTCACACTGGTTGCAATTATTAGATTTATACGATGGAAAAGCTGTGGCATCTTTTATGTATTTTATTCATCTGGGGTTGACTTCTAAGGCCGTTACTATTAGATGTGGTGGAGCAACGCCCTAGGGTGACGCCTAAGTTCCCCGGAACGTAGAAATGACCATTACCTTCACACTGGTTGCAATTATTCGTTTTATACGATGGAAAAACTGTTCTATTTATTTTGTATTTCATGCTTCGGGCGTTGACTTCTAAGGCCCTAACTATTAAATCTGTTGGTGCAACGCCCTAGGGTGAAGCCTAGGTTGCCCGGAAAGTAGAAATGACGTTAACCTTCATACTGGTTGCAATTATTCGTTTTATACGATGGAAAAACTGTTGTATTTATATTGTATTTTATGCTTCGGGCATTGGCTTCTAAGGCCCTAACTATTCAATCTGTTGGAGCAACGCCCCAGTGTGAAACCTAGGTTGCCCGGAAAGTAGAAATGACCATAACTTTCATCCTGGTTGCAATTATCCGTTTTATATGTTGGAAAAGCTGTTGTATTTATATAGTGTTTTATGCTTCTGGCGTTGACTTCTTAGGCCCTAACTATTCCATCTGGTGGAACAACGCCCTAGGGTGAATCCTAGGTTGCCTGGAACGTAGAAATGACCATCACTTTCACACGGGTTGCAGTTATTCCTGTTATAGGATGGAAAGGCAGTTGCATTTTTATTGTATTTTATACTTCAGGCGTTGACTTCTAGGGTCCTAGCTATTCGATCTGGTCGAGCAACGCCTTAGAGTGCAGCCTAGGTTGCCCGGAACGTAGAAATGACCATAACTTCCACACTGGTTGCAATTATTCGTTTTATACGATGGAAAAACTGTTTTATTTATTCTGTATTTTATGCTTCTGGCGTTGACTTCTAAGGCCCTAACTATTCGATCTGGTGAAGCAACGCCCTAGAGTGAAGCCTAGGTTGCCCGGAACGGAGAAATGACCATAGCTTTCACACCGGTAGCAATTATTCGTTTTATACGTTGGAAAAACTGTTCTATTTATTTTGTATTTTATGCTTCGGGCGTTGACTTCTAAGGCCCTAACTATTCAATCTGTTGGTGCAACGCCCAAGGGTGAAGCCTATGTTGCCCGGAAAGTAGAAATGACGTTAACTTTTATACTGGTTGTAATTATTCGTTTTATACGATGGAAAAACTGTTTTATTTATTTTGTATTTTATGATTCGGGCGTTGACTTCTAAGGCCCTAACTATTCGATCTGGTGGCATAACGCCCTAGAGTGAAGCCTAGGTTGCCCGGAACGTAGAAATGACCATAACTTTCATCCTGGTTTTAATTATCCGTTTTATATGTTGGAAAAGCTGTTGTATTTATATAGTGTTTTATGCTTCTGGCGTTGACTTCTTTGGCCCTAACTATTCCATCTGGTGGAACAACGCACTAGGGTGAATCCTAGGTTGCCTGGGACGTAGAAATGACCATCACTTTCACACGGGTTGCAGTTATTCCTGTTATAGGATGGAAAGACAGTTGCATCTTTATTGTATTTTAAGCTTCGGGCATTGACTTCTAAGGCCCTAGCTATTCAATCTGTAGGAGCAACGCCCTAGGGTGAAGCCTAGGTTGCCCGGAAAGTAGAAATGACAATAACTTTCATGCTGGTTGCTATCATTCGTTTTATATGATGGAATAACTGTTGTATTCATATAGTGTTTTATGCTTCTGGCGTTGACTTCTTAGGCCCTAACTATTCCATCTGGTGGAACAACGCCCTAGAGTGAAGCCTAGGTTGCCCGGAACGTAGAAATGACCATAACTTCCACACTGGTTGCAATTATTCGTTTTATACGATGGAAAAGCTGTTGTATTTATATCGTATTTTATGCTTCTGGCGTTGACTTCTAAGGCCCTAACTATTCGATCTGGTGGCATAACGCCCTAGAGTGAAGCCTAGGTTGCCCGGAACGTAGAAATGACCATAACTTTCATCCTGGTTGCAATTATCCGTTTTATATGTTGGAAAAGCTGTTGTATTTATATAGTGTTTTATGCTTCTGGCGTTGACTTCTTTGGCCCTAACTATTCCATCTGGTGGAACAACGCACTAGGGTGAATCCTAGGTTGCCTGGGACGTAGAAATGACCATCACTTTCACACGGGTTGCAGTTATTCCTGTTATAGGATGGAAAGACAGTTGCATCTTTATTGTATTTTAAGCTTCGGGCATTGACTTCTAAGGCCCTAGCTATTCAATCTGTAGGAGCAACGCCCTAGGGTGAAGCCTAGGTTGCCCGGAAAGTAGAAATGACAATAACTTTCATGCTGGTTGCTATCATTCGTTTTATATGATGGAATAACTGTTGTATTCATATAGTGTTTTATGCTTCTGGCGTTGACTTCTTAGGCCCTAACTATTCCATCTGGTGGAACAACGCCCTAGAGTGAAGCCTAGGTTGCCCGGAACGTAGAAATGACCATAACTTCCACACTGGTTGCAATTATTCGTTTTATACGATGGAAAAGCTGTTGTATTTATATCGTATTTTATGCTTCTGGCGTTGACTTCTAAGGCCCTAACTATTCGATCTGGTGGCGCAACGCCCTAGAGTGAAGCCTATGTTGCCCGGAACGTAGAAATGACCATAACTTTCACACTGGTTGCAATTATTCGTTTTATACGATGGAAAAGCTGTGGCATCTTTTATGTATTTTATTCATCTGGGGCTGACTTCTAAGGCCGTTGCTATTAGATGTGGTTGAGCAACGCCCTAGGGTGACGCCTAAGTTGCCTGGAACGTAGAAATGACCATTACCTTCACACTGGCTGCTATCATTCGTTTTATATGATGGAAAAACTGTTGTATTTATATAGCGTTTTATGCTTCTGGCGTTGACTTCTTAGGCCCTAGCTATTCCATCTGGTGGAACAACGCCCTAGAGTGAAGCCTAGGTTGCCCGGAACGTAGACATGACCATAACTTCCACACTGGTTGCAATTATTCGTTTTATACGATGGAAAAGCTGTTGTATTTATCTCGTATTTTATGCTTCTGGCGTTGACTTCTAAGGCCCTAACTATTCAATCTGTTGGTGCAACGCCCAAGGGTGAAGCCAATGTTGCCCGGAAAGTAGAAATGACGTTAACTATCATACTGGTTGCAATTATTCGTTTTATACGATGGAAAAACTGTTTTATTTATTTTGTATTTTATGCTTCGGGCGTTGACTTCTAAGGCCCTAACTATTCGATCTGGTGGCGCAACGCCCTAGGGTGATGCCTAGGTTGCCCGGAAAGTAGAAATGACAATAACTTTCATCCTGGTTGCAATTATTCGTTTTATACGATGGAAAAGCTGTGGCATCTTTTATGTGTTTTATTCATCTGGGGCTGACTTCTAAGGCCGTTGCTATTAGATGTGGTGGAGCAACGCCCTAGGGTGACGCCTAAGTTGCCCGGAACGTAGAAATGACCATTAGCTTCACACTGGTTGCAATTATTCGTTTTATACGATGGAAAAACTGTTCTATTTATTTTGTATTTTATGCTTCGGGCGTTGACTTCTAAGGCCCTAACTATTCAATCTGTTGGTGCAACGCCCAAGGGTGAAGCCTATGTTGCGCGGAAGGTAGAAATGACGTTAACTTTCATACTGGTTGCGATTATCCGTTTTATACGATGGAAAAGCTGTTGTATTTATATAGTGTTCTATGCTTCTGGCGTTGACTTCTTAGGCCCTAACTATTCGATCTGTAGGTGCAACGCCCTAGAGTGAAGCCTAGGTAGCCCGGAACGTAGAAATGACCATAGCTTCCACACTGGTTGCAATTATTCGTTTTATACGATGGAAAAACTGAATTATTTATTTTGTATTTTATCCTTCGGGGGTTGATTTCTAATGCCCTAACTATTCGATCTGGTGCCGCAACGCCCTAGAGTGAAGCCGAGGTTGCCCGGAACGTAGAAATGACCATGACTTTCACACTGTTTGCAGTTATTCCTGTTATACGATGGAAAAACTTTTGCATCTTTATTGTACTTTATGCTTCTGGCGTTGACTTCTAAGGCCCTAACTATTCAATCTGTTGGTGCAGCGCCCTATGGTCAAGCCTAGGTAGCCCGGAAAGTAGAAATGACGTTAACTTTCATACTGGTTTCAATTATTCGTTTTATACGATGGAAAAACTGTTGTATTTATATTGTATTTTATGCTTCGGGCATTGACTTCTAAGGCCCTAGCTATTCAATCTGTTGTAGCAACGCCCTAGGGTGAAGCCTAGGTTGCCCGGAAAGTAGAAATGACATTAACTTTCATCCTGGTTGCAATTATTCGTTTTATATGGCGGAAAAGCTGTTGTATTTATATAGTGTTTTATGCTTCTGGCGTTGACTTCTTAGGCCCTAACTATTGCATCTGGTGGAACAACGCCCTAGAGTGAAGCCTAGGTTGCCCGGAACGTAGAAATGACCATAACTTCCGCACTGGTTGCAATTATTCGTTTTATACGATGGAAAAACTGTTTTATTTATTTTGTATTTTATGCTTCGGGCGTTGACTTCTAATTCCCTAACTATTCGATCTGGAGGAGCAACGCCCTAGAGTGAAGCGTAGGTTGCCCGGAACGGAGAAATCACCATAAATTTCACACCGGTAGCAATTATTCGTTTTATACGATGGAATAACTGTTCTGTTTATTTTGTATTTTATGCTTCGGGCGTTGACTTCTAAGGCCCTAACTATTCAATCTGTTGGTGCAACGCCCTAGGGTGAAGCCTAGGTTGCCCGGAAAGTAGAAATGACGATAACTTTCATACTGGTTGCAATTATTCGTTTTATACGATGGAAAAACTGTTGTATTTATATTGTATTTTATGCTTCGGGCATTGACTTCTAAGGCCCTAACTATTCAATCTGTTGGAGCAACGCCCCAGGGTGAAACCTAGGTTGCCCGGAAAGTAGAAATGACCATTACTTTCATCCTGGTTGCAATTATCCGTTTTATATGTTGGAAAAGCTGTTGTATTTATATAGCGTTTTAAGCTTCTGGCGTTGACTTCTTAGGCCCTAACTATTCTATCTGATGGAACTACGCCCTAGGGTGAATCCTAGGTTGCCTGGAACGTAGAAATGACCATCACTTTCACACGGGTTGCAGTTATTCCTGTTATAGAATGGAAAGACTGTTGCATTTTTATTGTATTTTATACTTCAGGCGTTGACTTCTAAGGCCCTAGCTATTCGATCTGGTCGAGCAACGCCCTAGAGTGAAGCCTAGGCTGCCGGGAACGTAGAAATGACCATAACTTCCACACTGGTTGCAATTATTCGATTTATACGATGGAAAAGCTGTTGTATTTATATCGTATTTTATGCTTCTGGCGTTGACTTCTAAGGACCTAGCCATTCGATCTGGTGGAGCAACGCCCTAGAGTGAAGCCTAGGTTGCGCGGAACGTAGAAATGACCATAACTTTCACACTGGTTACTATCATTCGTTTTATACGATGGAAAAACTGTTGTATTTATATCGTATTTTATGCTTCTGGCGTTGACTTCTTAGGCCCTAACTATTCCATCTGGTGGAACAACGCCCTTGGGTGAAGCCTAGGTTGCGCGGAACGTAGAAATGACCATTACTTTCACAATGTTTGCAATTATTCATTTTATACGATGGAAAAGCTTTTGTACTTATATTGTATTTTATTCTTCTGCCGTTGACTTCTTAGGCCCTAGCTATTCGATCTGGTGGAACAACGCCCTAGCGTGAAGACTTGGTTGCCCGGAACATGGAAATGACCATTACTTTAACACTGTTTGCAGTTATTCCTGTTATACGATGGGAAAACCTTTGCATCTTTATTGTATTTTATGCTTCTGGCGTTGACTTCTAAGGCCCGAACTATTCGATCTGGTGGAGCAATGCCCTAGAGTGAAGCCTAGGCTGCCCGGAACGGAGAAATCACCATAACTTTCACACCGGAAGCAATTATTCGTTTTATACGATGGAAAAACTGTTCTGCTTATTTTGTATTTTATGCTTCGGGCGTTGACTTCTAAGGCCCTAACTATTCAATCTGTTGGTGCAACGCCCTAGGGTGAAGCCTAGGTTGCCCGGAAAGTAGGAACGACGTTAACTTTCTTACTGGTTGCAATTATTCGTTTTATACGATGGAAAAACTGTTGTATTTATATTGTATTTTATGCTTCGGGCATTGACTTCTAAGGCCCTAACTATTCAATCTGTTGGAGCAACGACCCAGTGTGAAACCTAGGTTGCCCGGAAAGTAGAAATGACCATAACTTTCATCCTGGTTGCAATTATCCGTTTTATATGTTGGAAAAGCTGTTGTATTTATATAGTGTTTTATGCTTCTGGCGTTGACTTCTTACGCCCTAACTATTCCATCTGGTGGAACAACGCCCTAGGGTGAATCCTAGGTTGCGTGGAACGTAGAAATGACCATCACTTTCACACGGGTTGCAGTTATTCCTGTTATAGGATGGAAAGACAGTTGCATTTTTATTGTATTTTATACTTCAGGCGTTGACTTCTAAGGCCCTAGCTATTCGATCTGGTGGAGCACCGCCCTAGATTGAAGCCTAGGTTGCCCGGAACGTAGGAAAAACCATTACCTTCACACTGGTTGCAATTATTCGTTTTATACGATGGAAAAACTGTTTTATTTATTTTGTATTTTATGCTTCGGGCGTTGACTTCTAAGGCCCTAACTATTCGATTTGGTGGAGCAACGCCCTAGAGTGAAGCCTAGGTTGCCCGGAACGTAGAAATGACCATAACTTCCACACTGGTTGCAATTATTCGTTTTATACGATGGAAAAACTGTTCTATTTATTTCGTATTTTATGCTTCGGGCGTTGACTTCTAAGGCCCTAACTATTCAATCTGTTGGTGCCACGCCCAAGGGTGAAGCCTATGTTGCCCCGAAAGTAGAAATGACGTTAACTTTCATACTGGTTGCAATTATTCGTTTTATACGATGGAAAAACTGTTTTATTTATTTCGTATTTTATGCTTCGGGCGTTGACTTCTAAGGCCCTAACTATTCGATTTGGTGGAGCAACGCCCTAGAGTGAAGCCTAGGTTGCCCGGAACGTAGAAATGACCATAAGTTCCACACTGGTTGCAATTATTCGTTTTATACGATGGAAAAACTGTTCTATTTATTTTGTATTTTATGCTTGGGGCGTTGATTTCTAAGGCCCCAACTATTCGATCTGTTCGAGCAACGCCCCAGGGTGAAGCCTAGGTTGCCCGGAAAGTAGAAATGACATTAACTTTCATCCTGGTTGCAATTATTCGTTTTATATGGCGGAAAAGCTGTTGTATTTATATAGTGTTTTATGCTTCTGGCGTTGACTTCTTAGGCCCTAACTATTGCATCTGGTGGAACAACGCCCTAGAGTGAAGCCTAGGTTGCCCGGAACGTAGAAATGACCATAACTTTCACACTGGTTACTATCATTCGTTTTATACGATGGAAAAACTGTTGTATTTATATCGTATTTTATGCTTCTGGCGTTGACTTCTTAGGCCCTAACTATTCCATCTGGTGGAACAGCGTCCTAGGGTGAAGCCTAGGTTGCGCGGAACGTAGAAGTGACCATAAATTTCACTCTGGTAGCAATTATTCGTTTTATACGATGGAAAAACTGTTGTATTTATATCGTATTTTATGCTTCTGGCGTTGACTTCTTAGGCCCTAACTATTCCATCTGGTGGAACAACGCCCTTGGGTGAAGCCTAGGTTGCGCGGAACGTAGAAATGACCATTACTTTCACAATGTTTGCAATTATTCATTTTATACGATGGAAAAGCTTTTGTACTTATATTGTATTTTATTCTTCTGCCGTTGACTTCTTAGGCCCTAGCTATTCGATCTGGTGGAATAACGCCCTAGAGTGAAGACTTGGTTGCCCGGAACATGGAAATGACCATTACTTTAACACTGTTTGCAGTTATTCCTGTTATGCGATGGGAAAACCTTTGCATCTTTATTGTATTTTATGCTTCTGGCGTTGACTTCTAAGGCCCGAACTATTCGATCTGGTGGAGCAATGCCCTAGAGTGAAGCCTAGGCTGCCCGGAACGGAGAAATCACCATAACTTTCACACCGGTAGCAATTATTCGTTTTATACGATGGAAAAACTGTTCTGTTTATTTTGTATTTTATGCTTCGGGCGTTGACTTCTAAGGCCCTAACTATTCAATCTGTTGGTGCAACGCCCTAGGGTGAAGCCTAGGTTGCCCGGAAAGTAGGAACGACGTTAACTTTCCTACTGGTTGCAATTATTCGTTTTATACGATGGAAAAACTGTTGTATTTATATTGTATTTTATGCTTCGGGCATTGACTTCTAAGGCCCTAACCATTCGATCCGTTGGAGCAACGCCCTAGAGTGAAGCCTAGGTTGCCCGGAACGGAGAAATGACCATAACTTTCACACCGGTAGCAATTATTCTTTTTATACGATGGAAAAACTGTTCTATTTATTTTGTATTTTATGCTTCGGACGTTGACTGGTAAGGCCCTAACTATTCAATCTGTTGGTGCAACGCCAAAGGGTGAAGCCTATGTTGCCCGGAAAGTAGAAATGACGTTAACTTTCATACTGGTTGCAATTATTCGTTTTATACGATGGAAAAGCTGTTTTATTTATTTTGTATTTTATGCTTCGGGCGTTGATTTCTAAGGCCCTCACTATTCGATCAGGTGGCGCGACGCCCTAGAGTGAAGCCAATGTTGCCCGGAACGTAGAAATGACCATAACTTTCACACTGGTTGCTATCATTCGTTTTATATGATGGAAAAACTGTTGTATTTATATAGTGTTTTATGCTTCTGGCGTTGACTTCTTAGGCCCTAACTATTCCATCTGGTGGAACAACGCCCTAGAGTGAAGCCTAGGTTGCCCGGAACGTAGAAATGACCATAACTTCCACACTGGTTGCAATTATTCGTTTTATACGATGGAAAAGCTGTTGTATTTATATCGTATTTTATGCTTCTGGCGTTGACTTCTAAGGCGCTAACTATTCGATCTGGTGGCGCAACGCCCTAGAGTGAAGCCTATGTCGCCCGGAACGTAGAAATGACCATAACTTTCACACTGGTTGCAATTATTCGTTTTATACGATGGAAAAGCTGTGGCATCTTTTATGTATTTTATTCATCTGAGACTGACTTCTAAGGCCGTTGCTATTAGATGTGGTGGAGCAACTCCCTAGGGTGACGCCTAAGTTGCCCGGAACGTATAAATGACCATTACCTTCACAATGGTTGCAATTCGTTTTATACGATGGAAAAACTGTTCTATTTATTTTGTATTTTATGCTTCGGGCGTTGACTTCTAAGGCCCTAACTATTCAATCTGTTGGTGCAACGCCCAAGGGTGAAGCCCATGTTGCCCGGAAGGTAGAAATGACGTTAACTTTCATACTGGTTGCAATTATCCGTTTAATGCGATGGAAAAACTGTTTTATCTATTTTGTGTTTTATGCTTCGGGCGTTGACTTCTAAGGCCCTAACTATTCGATCTGGTGGGGCTACGCCCTAGAGTGAAGCCTAGGTTGCCCGGAAAGTAGAAATGACCATAACTTTCATCCTGGTTGCAATTATTCGTTTTATATGATGGAAAAACTGTTGCATTTATATAGTGTTTTATGCTTCTGGCGTTGACTTCTTAGGCCCTAACTATTCCATCTGGTGGAACAACGCCCTAGGGTGAAGCGTGGGTTGCCTGGAACGTAGAAATGACCATCACTTTCACTCGGGTTGCAATTATTCCTGTTATAGGATGGAAAGGCTGTTGTATTTTTATTGTATTTTATACTTCAGGCGTTGACTTCTAAGGCCCTAGCTATTCGATCTGGTCGAGCAACGCCCTAGAGTGAAGCCTAGGTTGCCCGGAATGTAGACATGACAATAACTTCCACACTGGTTGCAATTATTCGTTTTATACGATGGAAAAACTGTTCTATCTATTTTGTATTTTATGCTTCGGGCGTTGACTTCTAAGGCCCTAACTATTCAATCTGTTGGTGCAACGCCAAAGGGTGAAGCCTATGTTGCGCGGAAGGTAGAAATGACGTTAACTTTCATACTGGTTGCAATTATCCGTTTTATACGATGGAAAAGCTGTTGTATTTATATTGTATTTTATGCTTCGGGCATTGACTTCTAAGGCCCTAACTATTGCATCTGGTGGAACAACGCCCTAGAGTGAAGCCTAGGTTGCCCGGAACGTAGAAATGACCATAACTTCCACACTGGTTGCAATTATTCGTTTTATACGATGGAAAAGCTGTTGTATTTATATCGTATTTTATGATTCTGGCGTTGAACTCTTAGGCCCTAACTATTCCATCTGGTGGAACAACGCCCTCGGGTGAACCCTAGGTTGCGCGTAACGTAGAAATGACCATAACTTTCACACTGGTAGCAATTATTCGTTTTATACGATGGAAGAACTGTTTTATTTATTTTGTATTTTATGCTTCTGGCGTTGACTTCTAAGGCCCTAACCATTCGATCCGGTGGAGCAACGCCCTGGAGTGAAGCCTAGGTTGCCCGGAACGGAGAAATGACCATAACTTTCACACCGGTAGCAATTATTCTTTTTATACGATGGAAAAACTGTTCTATTTATTTTGTATTTTATGCTTCGGGCGTTGACTGCTAAGGCCCTAACTATTCAATCTGTTGGTGCAACGCCAAAGGGTGAAGCCTATGTTGCCCGGAAAGTAGAAATGACGTTAACTTTCATACTGGTTGCAATTATTCGTTTTATACGATGGAAAAGCTGTTTTATTTATTTTGTATTTTATGCTTCGGGCGTTGACTTCTAAGGCCCTAACTATTCGACCAGGTGGCGCGACGCCCTAGAGTGAAGCCTATGTTGCCCGGAACGTAGAAATGACCATAACTTTCACACTGGATTGCTATCATTCGTTTTATATGATGGAAAAACTGTTGTATTTATATAGTGTTTTATGCTTCTGGCGTTGACTTCTTAGGCCCTAACTATTCCATCTGGTGGAACAACGCCCTAGAGTGAAGCCTAGGTTGCCCGGAACGTAGAAATGACCATAACGTCCACACTGGTTGCAATTATTCGTTTTATAAGATGGAAAACCTGTTGTATTTATATCGTATTTTATGCTTCTGGCCTTGACTTCTAAGGCCCTAACTATTCGATCTGGTGGCGCAACGCCCTAGAGTGAAGCCTATGTTGCCCGGAACGTAGAAATGACCATAACTTTCACACTGGTTGCAATTATTCGTTTTATACGATGGAAAAGCTGTGGCATCTTTACTGTATTTTATTCATCCGGGGTTGACTTCTAAGGCCGTAGCTATTAGATGTGGTGGACCAACGCCCTAGAGTGACGCCTAGGTTGCCGGGAACGTAGAAATGACCATTACTTTCACAATGTTTGCAATTATTCATTTTATACGATGGAAAAGCTTTTGTAGTTATATTGTATTTTATTCTGCTGGCGTTGACTTCTTAGGCCCTGACTATTCGATCTGGTGGAACAACGCCCTAGTGTGAAGACTAGGTTGCCCGGAACATGGAAATGACCATTACTTTTACACTGTTTGCAGTTATTCCTGTCATACGATGGAAAAACTATTGCATCTTTATTGTATTTTATGCTCCTGGCGTTGACTTCTAAGGCCCTAGCTATTCGATTTGGTGGAGCAACGCCCGAGAGTGGAGCCTAGGTTGCCGTGTACGTAGAAATGACCATTACTTTCACACTGGTTGCTATCATTCGTTTTATACGATCGAAAAATTGTTTTATTTATTTTGTATTTTATGCTTCGAGCGTTGACTTCTAAGGCCCTAACTATTCGATCTGGCGGCGCAACGCCCTAGAGTGAAGCCTAGGTTGCCCGGAACGCAGAAATGACCATAACTTTCACACTGGTTGCTATCATTCGTTTTATACGATGGAAAAACTGTTATATTTATATTGTATTTTATGCTTCTGGCGTTGACTTCTTAGGCCCTAACTATTCGATCTGGTTCAACAACGCCCTAGAGTGAAGACTAGGTTGCCCGGAACATGGAAATGACCATTACTTTCACACTGTTTGCAGTTATTCCTGTTATACGGTGGAAAAACTTTTGCATCTTTATTGTATTTTATGCTTCTGGCGTTGACTTCTAAGGCCCTAACTATTTGATCTGGTGGAGCACCGCCCTAGAGTGAAGCCTAGGTTGCCCGGAACGTAGAAAAGACCATTACCTTCACACTGGTTGCAATTATTCCTGTTTTACGATGGAAAGACTGTTGCATCTATATTGTATTTTATGCTTCTGGCGTTGATTTCTAAGGCCCTAACTATTCGATCTGGTGGTGCAACGCCCTAGGGTGAAGCCTAGGTTGCCCAGAAAGTATAAATGACCATAACTTTTACACTGGTAGCAATTATTCGTTTTATGCAATGGAAAAACTGTTCTAATTATTTTGCATTTTATGCTTCGGGCGTTGACTTCTAAGGCCCTCACTGATTGACCTGGTGGAGCAACGCCCTAGAGTGATGCCTAGATTGCCCGGAACGTTGAAATGACCATAACTTTCACACAGGTTGTTATTATTCGTTTGATACAATGGAAAAACTGTTATATTTATATTGTATTTTATTCTTATGGCGTTGAATTCTAAGTCACTAGCTACTCGATCTGGTGGAGCAACGCCCTAAAGTGATACCTAGGTTACCCGCAACGTAGAAATGACCAGTACTTTCACACTGTTTGCAGTTATTCCTGTTATACGATGGAAAATCTTTTGCATCTTTATTGTAGTTTGTGCTTCTGGCGCTGACTTCTAAGTCCCTAGCTATTCGATTTGGTGGTGCAACGCCCTAGAGTGGAGCCTAGGTTGCCCGGAACGTAGAAATGACCATTACTTTCAAACTGGTTGGAATTATTCCTGTTATACGATCGAAAAACTGTTGCCTTTTTATTGCATTTTATGCTTCGGGCGTTGACTTCTAAGGCCCTAACTATTCAGTGTGGTGGGGCAACGCCCTAGAGTGAAGCCTAGGATGCCCGGAAAGTAGAAATGACCATAACTTTCACAATGTTTGCAATTATTCATTTTATACGATGAAAACACTGTTGTACATATATTGTATTTTATCCTTGTGGCGTTGAATTCTAAGTCCCTAGCCATTCGATCTATTGGAGCGACGCCCTAGAGTGAAACCTAGGTTGCCCGGAACGTAGAAATGACCATCATTTTCAAACTGGTTGGAATCATTCCTGTTATACGATGGAAAAACTGTTGTACTTTTATTGCATTTTATGCTTCTGGCGTTGACTTCTTAGGGTCTAACTATTCGATCTGGTGGAACAACGCCCTAGAGTGAAGCCTAGGCTGCCCGGAACGTAGAAATGACCATAACTTTTACACTGGTTGCTATCATTCGTTTTATACGATGGAAAAACTGTTATATTTATATTGCATTTTATGCTTCTGGCGTTGACTTCTTAGGCCCTAACTGTTCGATCAGGTTCAACAACGCCCTAGAGTGAAGACTAGGTTGCCCGGAACATGGAAATGACCATTACTTTCACATTGTTTGCAGTTATTCCTGTTATACGGTGGAAAAACTTTTGCATCTTTATTGTATTTTATGCTTCTGGCGTTGACTTCTAGGGCCCTACCTATTCGGTTTGGTGGAGCAACGCCCGAGAGCGGAGCCTAAGTTGCCCGGTACGTAGAAATCACCATTACTTTCACACTGTTTGCAAATATACATTATATACGATGGAAAATCTGTTGCATTTATGTTGTATTTTATGCTTCTGGCGTTGACTTCTAAGGCCCTAACTATTTGATCTGGTGGAGCACCGCCCTAGAGTGAAGCCTAGGTTGCTCGGAACGTAGAAACGACCATTACCTTCACACTGGTTGCAATTATTCCTGTTTTACGATGGAAAGACTGTTGCATCTTTATTGTATTTTATGTTTCTGGCTTTGATTTCTAAGGCCCTAACTATTCGATCCGGTGGTGCAACGCCCTAGGGTGAAGCCTAGGTTGCCCAGAAAGTAGAAATGACCATAACTTTCATACTGGTTGCGATTATTCGTTTTATACGATGCAAAAACTGTTCTATTTACTTTGTATTTTATGCTTCGGGCGTTGACTTCTAAGGCCCTAACTATTCGATATTGTGGAGCAACGCCCTCGAGTGCAGCCTAGGTTGCCCGGAACGTAGAAATGACCATAACTTTTACACTGGTAGCAATTATTCGTTTTATACAATGGAAAAACTGTTCTATTTATTTTGTATTTAATGCTTCTGGCGTTGACTTCTAAGGACCTAACTATTCGATCTGATGGAAAAACGCCCTAGCGTGAAGCCTAGGTTGCCCGGAACGTAGAAATGACCATAACTTTTACACTGGTAGCAATTATTCGTTTTATGCAATGGAAAAACAGTTCTAATTATTTTGCATTTTATGCTTCGGGCGTTGACTTCTAAGGCCCTAACTGATTGACCTGGTGGAGCAACGCCCTAGAGTGAAGCCTAGATTGCCCGGAACGTTGAAATGACAATAACTTTCACACAGGTTGTTATTATTCGTTTGATACAATGGAAAAACTGTTATATTTATATTGTATTTTATTCTTATGGCGTTGAATTCTAAGTCATTAGCTACTCGATCTGGTGGAGCAACGCCCTAAAGTAATACCTAGGTTACCCGGAACGTAGAAATGACCAGTACTTTCACACTGTTTGCAGTTATTCCTGTTATACGATGGAAAATCTTTTGCATCTTTATTGTATTTTGTGCTTCTGGCGTTGACTTCTAAGTCCCTAGCTATTCGATTTGGTGGTGCAACGCCCTAGAGTGGAGCCTAGGTTGCCCGGAACGTAGAAATGACCATTACTTTCAAACTGGTTGGAATTATTCCTGTTATACGATCGAAAAACTGTTGCCTTTTTATTGCATTTTATGCTTCGGGCGTTGACTTCTAAGGCCCTAACTATTCAGTGTGGTGGGGCAACGCCCTAGAGTGAAGCCTAGGATGCCCGGAAAGTAGAAATGACCATAACTTTCACAATGTTTGCAATTATTCATTTTATACGATGAAAACACTGTTGTACATATATTGTATTTTATCCTTCTGGCGTTGAATTCTAAGTCCCTAGCCATTCGATCTATTGGAGCGACGCCCTAGAGTGAAACCTAGGTTGCCCGGAACGTAGAAATGACCATCATTTTCAAACTGGTTGGAATCATTCCTGTTATACGATGGAAAAACTGTTGTACTTTTATTGCATTTTATGCTTCTGGCGTTGACTTCTTAGGGTCTAACTATTCGATCTGGTGGAACAACGCCCTAGAGTGAAGCCTAGGCTGCCCGGAACGTAGAAATGACCATAACTTTTACACTGGTTGCTATCATTCGTTTTATACGATGGAAAAACTGTTATATTTATATTGCATTTTATGCTTCTGGCGTTGACTTCTTAGGCCCTAACTGTTCGATCAGGTTCAACAACGCCCTAGAGTGAAGACTAGGTTGCCCGGAACATGGAAATGACCACTACTTTAACACTGTTTGCAGTTATTCCTGTTACACGATGGAAACACCTTTGCATCTTTATTGTATTTTATGCTTCTGGCGTTGACTTCTTAGGCTCTAACTATTTGATCTGGTGGAGCACCGCCCTAGATTGAAGCCTAGGTTGCGCGGAACGTAGAAAAAACCATTACCTTCACACTGGTTGCAATTATTCGTTTTATACGATGGAAAAACTGTTCTATTTATTTTGTATTTTATGCTTCGGGCGTTTACTTCTAAGGGCCTAACTATTCAATCTGTTGGTGCAACGCCCAAGGGTGAAGCCTATGTTGCCCCGAAAGTGGGAATGACGTTAACTTTCATACTGGTTGCAATTATTCGTTTTATACGATGGAAAAACTGTTTCATTTATTTTGCATTTTATGCTTCGGGCGTTGACTTCTAAGGCCCTAACTATTCGACCTGGTGGAGCAACGCCCTAGAGTGAAGTCTAGGTTGCCCGGAACGTAGAAATGACCATAACTTCCACACTGGTTGCAATTATTCGTTTTATACGATGGAAAATCTGTTGTATTTATTTTGTATTTTATGTTTCGGGCGTTGATTTCTAAGGCCCTAACTATTCGATCTGGTGCCGCAGCGCCCTAGAGTGAAGCCGAGGTTGCCCGGAACGTAGAAATGACCATAACTTTCACACTGTTTGCAGTTATTCCTGTTATACGATGGAAAAACTTTTGCACCTTTATTGTACTTTATGCTTCTGGCGTTGACTTCTAAGGCCCTAACTATTCAATCTGTTGGTGCAACGCCCTAGGGTGAAGCCTAGGATGCCCGGAAAGCAGAAATGACCATAACTTTCACACTGGTTGCAATTATTCGTTTTATACGATGGAAAAGCTGTGGCACCTTTATTGTATTTTATTCATCTGCGGTTGACTTCTAAGGCCGTAGCTGTTAGATGTGGTGGAGCAACGCCCTAGAGTGACGCCTAGGTTGGCCGGAACGTAGAAATGACCATTACTTTCACAATGTTTGCAATTATTCATTTTATACGATGGAAAAACTGTTGTATTTTTATTGCATTTTATGCTTCTGGCGTTCACTTCTTAGGCCCTAACTATTCGATCTGGTGGAACAACGGCCTAGGGTGAAGCCTAGGTTGCCCGGAACGTAGAAATGACCATAACTTTTACACTGGTAGCAATTATTCGTTTTATACAATGGAAAAACTGTTCTATTTATTTTGTATTTTATGCTGCGGGCATTGTCTTCTAAGGCCCTAGCTATTCGATTTGGTGGAGCACCGCCCTAGAGTGAAGCCTAGGTTGCCCGGAACGTAGAAATGACCATAACTTTCACACTGGTTACAATTATTTGTTTCATACGATGGAATAGCTGTTGTATTTATATCGTATTTTATGCTTCTGGCGTTGACTTCTTAGGCCCTAACTATTCCATCTGGTGGAACAACGCCCTAGGGCAAAGCCCAGGTTGCGCGGAACGTAGAAATGACCATAACTTTCACACTGGTAGCAATTATTCGTTTTATACGATGGAAAAACTATTTTATTTATTTTGTATTTTATGCTTCGGGCATTGTCTTCTAAGGCCCTAGCTATTCGATTTGGTGGAGCACCGCCCTAGAGTGAAGCCTAGGTTGACCGGAACGTAGAAATGACCATAACTTCCACACTGGTCGCAATTATTCGTTTTATACGATGGAAAGACTGTTGTATTTTTACTGTATTTTATACTTCAGGCGTTGACTTCTGAGGCCGTAGCTATTCGATGAGGTGGAAGAACGCCATACAGTGAAGCCTAGGTTGCCCGGAACGTAGAAATGGCCATAAGTTTCATACTGGTTGCAATTATTCGTTTTATACAATGGAAAAACCGTTCTATTTATTTTGTATTTTATGCTTCGGGCGTTGACTTCTAAGGCCCTAACTATTCAATCTGTTGTAGCAACGCCCGAGGGTGACGCCTAGGTTGCTCGGAAAGTAGAACTGACCATAAGTTTCATACTGGTTGCAATTATTCGTTTTATACGATGGAAAGACTGTTGTATTTTTACTGTATTTTATACTTCAGGCGTTGACTTCTGAGGCCGTAGCTATTCGATGAGGTGGAAGAACGCCATACAGTGAAGCCTAGGTTGCCCGGAACGTAGAAATGGCCATAAGTTTCATACTGGTTGCAATTATGCGTTTTATACAATGGAAAAACCGTTCTATTTATTTTGTATTTTATGCTTCGGGCGTTGACTTCTAAGGCCCTAACTATTCAATCTGTTGTAGCAACGCCCTAGGGTGAAGCCTAGGTTGCTCGGAAAGTAGAAATGACCATAAGTTTCATACTGGTTGCAATTATTCGTTTTACACGATGGAAAAGCTGTTGCATCTTTATCGTATTTTATGCTTCTGGCGTTGACTTCTTAGGCCGTAACTATTCGATCTGGTGGAGCAACGCCCTGGAGTGAAACCTAGGTTGCCCGGAACGTAGAAATGACCACTACTATCACACTGGTTGCATATTATTCCTGCTACACGATGGAAAGCTGTTGTATTTTTATTGCATTTTATGCTTCTGGCGTCTACTTCTTAGGCCCTGACTATTCGATCTGGTGGAACAACGGCCTAGGGTGAAGCCTAGGTTGCCCGGAACGTAGAAATGACCATTACTTTCACAATGTTTGCAATTATTCATTTTATACGATGGAAAAGCTTTTGTACTTATATTGTATTTTATTCTTCTGGCGTTGTCTTCTTAGGCCCTAACTATTCGATCTGGTGGAACAACGCCCTAGAGTGAAGACTTGGTTGCCCGGAACATGGAAATGACCACTACTTTAACACTGTTTGCAGTTATTCCTGTTACACGATGGAAACACCTTTGCATCTTTATTGTATTTTATGCTTCTGGCGTTGACTTCTTAGGCCCTAACTATTTGATCTGGTGGAGCACCGCCCTAGATTGAAGCCTAGGTTGCGCGGAACGTAGAAAAAACCATTACCTTCACACTGGTTGCAATTATTCGTTTTATACGATGGAAAAACTGTTCTATTTATTTTGTATTTTATGCTTCGGGCGTTTACTTCTAAGGGCCTAACTATTCAATCTGTTGGTGCAACGCCCAAGGGTGAAGCCTATGTTGCCCCGAAAGTGGGAATGACGTTAACTTTCATACTGGTTGCAATTATTCGTTTTATACGATGGAAAAACTGTTTTATTTATTTTGCATTTTATGCTTCGGGCGTTGACTTCTAAGGCCCTAACTATTCGATCTGGTGGAGCAACGCCCTAGAGTGAAGTCTAGGTTGCCCGGAACGTAGAAATGACCATAACTTCCACACTGGTTGCAATTATTCGTTTTATACGATGGAAAATCTGTTGTATTTATTTTGTATTTTATGTTTCGGGCGTTGATTTCTAAGGCCCTAACTATTCGATCTGGTGCCGCAGCGCCCTAGAGTGAAGCCGAGGTTGCCCGGAACGTAGAAATGACCATAACTTTCACACTGTTTGCAGTTATTCCTGTTATACGATGGAAAAACTTTTGCACCTTTATTGTACTTTATGCTTCTGGCGTTGACTTCTAAGGCCCTAACTATTCAATCTGTTGGTGCAACGCCCTAGGGTGAAGCCTAGGATGCCCGGAAAGCAGAAATGACCATAACTTTCACACTGGTTGCAATTATTCGTTTTATACGATGGAAAAGCTGCGGCACCTTTATTGTATTTTATTCATCTGCGGTTGACTTCTAAGGCCGTAGCTGTTAGATGTGGTGGAGCAACGCCCTAGAGTGACGCCTAGGTTGGCCGGAACGTAGAAATGACCATTACTTTCACAATGTTTGCAATTATTCATTTTATACGATGGAAAAGCTTTTGTACTTATATTGTATTTTATTCTTCTGGCGTTAACTTCTTAGGCCCTAACTATTCGATCTGGAGGAACAACGCCCTAGAGTGAAGACTTGGTTGCCCGGAACATGGAAATGACCATTACTTTAGCACTGTTTGCAGTTATTCCTGTTATACGATGGAAAAACTTTTGCATCTTTATTGTATTTTATGCTTCTGGCGTTGACTTCTAAGGCCCTAGCTATTCGATTTGGTGGAGCAACACCCGAGAGTGGAGCCTAGGTTGCCCGATACGTAGAAATGACCATTAATTTCACACTGTTTGCAAATATACATTATATACGATGGAAAAACTGTTGTATTTATGTTGTATTTTATGCTTCTGGCGTTGACTTCTTAGGCCCTAACTATTTGATCTGGTGGAGCACCGCCCTAGAGTGAAGCCTAGGTTGCCCGGAACGTAGAAAAAACCATTACCTTCACACTGGTTGCAATTATTCGTTTTATACGATGGAAAAACTGTTCTATTTATTTTGTATTTTATGCTTCGGGCGTTGATTTCTAAGGCCCTAGCCATTCCATCTGGTCGAGCAACGCCCTAGAGTGAAGCCTATGTTGCCCGGAACATAGAAATGACCATAACTTTCACACTGGTTGCTATCATTCGTTTTATATGATGGAAAAACTGTTGTATTTATATAGTGTTTTATGCTTCTGGCGTTGACTTCTTAGGCCCTAACTATACCATCTGGTGAAACAACGCCCTAGAGTGAAGCCTAGGTTGCCCGGAACGTAGAAATGACCATAACTTCCACACTGGTTGCAATTATTCGTTTTATACGATGGAAAAGCTGTTGCATTTATATCGTATTTTATGCTTCTGGCGTTGACTTCTAAGGCCCTAACTATTCGATCTGGTGGCGCAACGCCCTAGAGTGAAGCCTATGTTGCACGGAACGTAGAAATGACCATAACTTTCACACTGGTTGCAATTATTCGTTTTATACGATGGAAAAGCTGTGGCATCTTTTATGTATTTTATTCATCTGGGGCTGACTTCTAAGGCCGTTGCTATTAGATGTGGTGGAGCAACGCCCTAGGGTGACGCCTAAGTTGCCCGGAACGTAGAAATGACCATTACCTTCACACTGGTTGCAATTATTCGTTTTATACGATGGAAAAACTGTTCTATTTATTTTGTATTTTATGCTTCGGGCGTTGTCTTCTAAGGCCCTAACTATTCAATCTGTTGGTGCAACGCCCAAGGGTGAAGCCTATGTTGCCCGGAAGGTAGAAATGACGTTAACTTTCATACTGGTTGCAATTATCCGTTTTATGCGATGGAAAAACTGTTTTATTTATTTTGTGTTTTATGCTTCGGGCGTTGACTTCTAAGGCCCTAACTATTCGACCTGGTGGGGCAACGCCCTAGAGTGAAGCCTAGCTTGCCCGGAAAGTAGAAATGACCATAACTTTCATCCTGGTTGCAATTATTCGTTTTATATGATGGAAAAGCTGTTGTATTTATATAGTGTTTTATGCTTCTGGCGTTGACTTCTTAGGCCCTAACTATTCCTTGTGGTGGAACAACGCCCTAGGGTGAAGCCTAGGTTGCCTGGAACGTAGAAATGACCATCACTTTCACACGGGTTGCAATTATTCCTGTTATAGGATGGAAAGGCTGTTGTATTTTTATTGTATTTTATACTTCAGGCGTTGACTTCTAAGATCCTAGCTATTCGATCTGGTCGAGCAACGCCCTAGAGTGAAGCCTAGGTTGCCCGGAACGTAGACATGACCATAACTTCCACACTCGTTGCAATTATTCGTTTTATACGATGGAAAAGCTGTTCTATTTATATCGCATTTTATGCTTCTGGCGTTGACTTCTAACGGCCTAACTATTCAATCTGTTGGTGCAACGCCCAAGGGTGAAGCCTATGTTGCCCCGAAAGTAGAAATGACGTTAACTTTCATACTGGTTGCAATTATTCGTTTTATACGATGGAAACACTGTTTTATTTATTTTGTATTTTATGCTTCGGGCGTTGACTTCTAAGGCCCTAACTATTCGATCTGGTGGAGCAACGCCCTAGAGTGAAGCCGAGGTTGCCCGGAACGTAGAAATGACCATAACTTTCACACTGTTTGCAGTTATTCCTGTTATACGATGGAAAAACTTTTGCACCTTTATTGTACTTTATGCTTCTGGCGTTGACTTCTAAGGCCCTAACTATTCAATCTGTTGGTGCAACGCCCTAGGGTGAAGCCTAGGATGCCCGGAAAGCAGAAATGACCATAACTTTCACACTGGTTGCAATTATTCGTTTTATACGATGGAAAAGCTGCGGCACCTTTATTGTATTTTATTCATCTGCGGTTGACTTCTAAGGCCGTAGCTGTTAGATGTGGTGGAGCAACGCCCTAGAGTGACGCCTAGGTTGGCCGGAACGTAGAAATGACCATTACTTTCACAATGTTTGCAATTATTCATTTTATACGATGGAAAAGCTTTTGTACTTATATTGTATTTTATTCTTCTGGCGTTAACTTCTTAGGCCCTAACTATTCGATCTGGAGGAACAACGCCCTAGAGTGAAGACTTGGTTGCCCGGAACATGGAAATGACCATTACTTTAGCACTGTTTGCAGTTATTCCTGTTATACGATGGAAAAACTTTTGCATCTTTATTGTATTTTATGCTTCTGGCGTTGACTTCTAAGGCCCTAGCTATTCGATTTGGTGGAGCAACACCCGAGAGTGGAGCCTAGGTTGCCCGATACGTAGAAATGACCATTAATTTCACACTGTTTGCAAATATACATTATATACGATGGAAAAACTGTTGTATTTATGTTGTATTTTATGCTTCTGGCGTTGACTTCTTAGGCCCTAACTATTTGATCTGGTGGAGCACCGCCCTAGAGTGAAGCCTAGGTTGCCCGGAACGTAGAAAAAACCATTACCTTCACACTGGTTGCAATTATTCGTTTTATACGATGGAAAAACTGTTCTATTTATTTTGTATTTTATGCTTCGGGCGTTGATTTCTAAGGCCCTAGCCATTCCATCTGGTCGAGCAACGCCCTAGAGTGAAGCCTATGTTGCCCGGAACATAGAAATGACCATAACTTTCACACTGGTTGCTATCATTCGTTTTATATGATGGAAAAACTGTTGTATTTATATAGTGTTTTATGCTTCTGGCGTTGACTTCTTAGGCCCTAACTATACCATCTGGTGAAACAACGCCCTAGAGTGAAGCCTAGGTTGCCCGGAACGTAGAAATGACCATAACTTCCACACTGGTTGCAATTATTCGTTTTATACGATGGAAAAGCTGTTGCATTTATATCGTATTTTATGCTTCTGGCGTTGACTTCTAAGGCCCTAACTATTCGATCTGGTGGCGCAACGCCCTAGAGTGAAGCCTATGTTGCCCGGAACGTAGAAATGACCATAACTTTCACACTGGTTGCAATTATTCGTTTTATACGATGGAAAAGCTGTGGCATCTTTTATGTATTTTATTCATCTGGGGCTGACTTCTAAGGCCGTTGCTATTAGATGTGGTGGAGCAACGCACTAGGGTGACGCCTAAGTTGCCCGGAACGTAGAAATGACCATTACCTTCACACTGGTTGCAATTATTCGTTTTATACGATGGAAAAACTGTTCTATTTATTTTGTATTTTATGCTTCGGGCGTTGTCTTCTAAGGCCCTAACTATTCAATCTGTTGGTGCAACGCCCAAGGGTGAAGCCTATGTTGCCCGGAAGGTAGAAATGACGTTAACTTTCATACTGGTTGCAATTATCCGTTTTATGCGATGGAAAAACTGTTTTATTTATTTTGTGTTTTATGCTTCGGGCGTTGACTTCTAAGGCCCTAACTATTCGACCTGGTGGGGCAACGCCCTAGAGTGAAGCCTAGCTTGCCCGGAAAGTAGAAATGACCATAACTTTCATCCTGGTTGCAATTATTCGTTTTATATGATGGAAAAGCTGTTGTATTTATATAGTGTTTTATGCTTCTGGCGTTGACTTCTTAGGCCCTAACTATTCCTTGTGGTGGAACAACGCCCTAGGGTGAAGCCTAGGTTGCCTGGAACGTAGAAATGACCATCACTTTCACACGGGTTGCAATTATTCCTGTTATAGGATGGAAAGGCTGTTGTATTTTTATTGTATTTTATACTTCAGGCGTTGACTTCTAAGATCCTAGCTATTCGATCTGGTCGAGCAACGCCCTAGAGTGAAGCCTAGGTTGCCCGGAACGTAGACATGACCATAACTTCCACACTGGTTGCAATTATTCGTTTTATATGATGGAAAAGCTGTTCTATTTATATCGCATTTTATGCTTCTGGCGTTGACTTCTAACGGCCTAACTATTCAATCTGTTGGTGCAACGCCCAAGGGTGAAGCCTATGTTGCCCCGAAAGTAGAAATGACGTTAACTTTCATACTGGTTGCAATTATTCGTTTTATACGATGGAAACACTGTTTTATTTATTTTGTATTTTATGCTTCGGGCGTTGACTTCTAAGGCCCTAACTATTCGATCTGGTGGAGCAACGCCCTAGAGTGAAGCCTAGGTTGCCCAGAAAGTAGAAATGACCATAACTTCCACACTGGTTGCAATTATTCGTTTTATACGATGGAAAAACTGTATTATTTATTTTGTATTTTATGCTTCGGGCGTTGATTTCTAAGGCCCTAACTATTCGATCTGGTGCCGCAACGCCCTAGAGTGAAGCCGAGGTTGCCCGGAACGTAGAAATGACCATAACTTTCACACTGTTTGCAGTTATTCCTGTTATACGATGGAAAAACTTTTGCATCTTTATTGTACTTTATGCTTCTGGCGTTGACTTCTAAGGCCCTAACTATTCCATCTGGTGGAACAACGCCGTAGGGTGAAGTCTAGGTTTCCCGGAAAGTAGAAATGACCATAACTTTCACACTGGTAGCAATTATGCGTTTTATACAATGGAAAAACCGTTCTATTTATTTTGTATTTTATGCTTCGGGCGTTGACTTCTAAGGCCCTAACTATTCAATCTGTTGTAGCAACGCCCTAGGGTGAAGCCTAGGTTGCTCGGAAAGTAGAAATGACCATAAGTTTCATACTGGTTGCAATTATTCGTTTTACACGATGGAAAAGCTGTTGCATCTTTATCGTATTTTATGCTTCTGGCGTTGACGTCTTAGGCCGTAACTATTCGATCTGGTGGAGCAACGCCCTGGAGTGAAACCTAGGTTGCCCGGAACGTAGAAATGACCACTACTATCACACTGGTTGCATATTATTCCTGCTACACGATGGAAAGCTGTTGTATTTTTATTGCATTTTATGCTTCTGGCGTCTACTTCTTAGGCCCTGACTATTCGATCTGGTGGAACAACGGCCTAGGGTGAAGCCTAGGTTGCCCGGAACGTAGAAATGACCATTACTTTCACAATGTTTGCAATTATTCATTTTATACGATGGAAAAGCTTTTGTACTTATATTGTATTTTATTCTTCTGGCGTTAACTTCTTAGGCCCTAACTATTCGATCTGGAGGAACAACGCCCTAGAGTGAAGACTTGGTTGCCCGGAACATGGAAATGACCATTACTTTAGCACTGTTTGCAGTTATTCCTGTTATACGATGGAAAAACTTTTGCATCTTTATTGTATTTTATGCTTCTGGCGTTGACTTCTAAGGCCCTAGCTATTCGATTTGGTGGAGCAACACCCGAGAGTGGAGCCTAGGTTGCCCGATACGTAGAAATGACCATTAATTTCACACTGTTTGCAAATATACATTATATACGATGGAAAAACTGTTGTATTTATGTTGTATTTTATGCTTCTGGCGTTGACTTCTTAGGCCCTAACTATTTGATCTGGTGGAGCACCGCCCTAGAGTGAAGCCTAGATTGCCCGGAACGTAGAAATGACCATAACTTTCACACTGTTTGCAGTTATTCCTGTTATACGATGGAAAAACTTTTGCATCTTTATTGTACTTTATGCTTCTGGCGTTGACTTCTAAGGCCCTAACTATTCCATCTGGTGGAACAACGCCGTAGGGTGAAGTCTAGGTTTCCCGGAAAGTAGAAATGACCATAACTTTCACACTGGTAGCAATTATTCGTTTTATACAATGGAAAAACTGTTCTATTTAGTTTATACTTAATGCTTCGGGCGTTGACTTCTAAGGCCCTATCTGTTTGATCTGGTGGAACAACGCCCTAGAGTGAAGCCTAGCTTGCCCGGAACGTAGAAATGACCATGACTTTCACACTGGTTACAATTATTTGTTTTATACGATGGAAAAGCTGTTGTATTTAAATCGTATTTTATGCTTCTGGCGTTGACTTCTTAGGACCTAACTATTCCCTCTGGTGGAACAACGCCCTAGGGTAAAGCCCAGGTTGCGCGGACCGTAGAAATGACCATAACTTTCACACTGGTATCAATTATTCGTATTATACGATGGAAAAACTGTTTTATTTATTTTGTATTTTATGCTTCGGGCGTTGACTTCTAAGGCCCTAACTATTCGATATGGTGGAGCAACGCCCTAGAGTGCAGCCTAGGTTGCCCGGAACGTAGAAATGACCATAACTTTTACACTGGTAGCAATTATTTGTTTTACACAATGGAAAATCTGTTCTATTTATTTTGTATTTAATGCTTCTGGCGTTGACTTCTAAGGCCCTAACTGTTTGATCTGGTGGAGCAACGCCCTGGAGTGAAGCCTAGGTTGCCTGGAACGTAGAAATGACCATCGCTTTCACACGGGTTGCAATTATTCCTGTTATAGCATGGAAAGACTGTTGTATCTTTATTGTACTTTATACGTCAGGCGTTGACTTCTGAGGCCGTAGCTATTCGGTGTGGTGGAAGAACGCCATACAGTGAAGCCTAGGTTGCCCGGAACGTACTAATGACCATAACTTTTACACTGGTAGCAATTATTCGTTTTATACGATGGAAAAGCTGTTATAATTATATTGTATTTTATGCTTCTGGCGTTGACTTCTGAGGCCGCTGCTATTCGATGTGGTGGAAGAACGCCATATAGTGAAGCCTAGGTAGCCCGGAACGTAGAAATGTCCATATCTTTCACTGTTTGCAATTATTCATTTTATACGATGGAAAAACTGTTGCATCTTTATCGTATTTTATGCTTCTGGCGTTGACTTCATAGGCCGTAACTATTCGATCTGGTGCAGCAACGCCCTGGAGTGAAACCTAGGTTGCCCGGAACGTAGAAATGACCACTACTATCACACTCGTTGCAAATTATTCCTGCTATACGATGGAAAAACTGTTGTATTTTTATTGCATTTTATGCTTCTGGTGTTCACTTCTTAGGCCCTAACTATTCGATCTGGTGGAGCAACGGCCTAGGGTGAAGCCTAGGTTGCCCGGAACGTAGAAATGACCATAACTTTCACACTGGTTGCAATTATTCGTTTTATACGATGGAAAAACTGTTGCATCTTTATCGTATTTTATGCTTCTGGCGTTCACTTCTTAGGCCCTAACTATTCGATCTGGTGGAGCAACGCCCTGGAGTGAAACCTAGGTTGCCCGGAACGTAGAAATGACCACTACTATCACACTGGTTGCATATTATTCCTGCTACACGATGGAAAAACTGTTGTATTTTTATTGCATTTTATGCTTCTGATGTTCACTTCTTAGGCCCTAACTATTCGATCTGGTGGAACAACGGCCTAGGGTGAAGCCTAGGTTGCCCGGAACGCAGAAATGACCATAACTTTTACACTGGTAGCAATTATTCGTTTTATACAATGGAAAATCTGTTCTATTTATTTTGTACTTAATGCTTCGGGCGTTGGCTTCTAAGGCCCTAACTGTTTGATCTGGTGGAGCAACGCCCTAGAGTGAAGCCTAGGTTGCCCGGAACGTAGAAATGACCATAACTTTCACACTGGTTACAATTATTCGTTTTATACGATGGAAAAGCTGTTGTATTCATATCGTATTTTATGCTTCTGGCGTTGACTTCTTAGGCCCTAACTATTCCAACTGGTGGAACAACGCCCTAGAGTGAAGCCTAGGTTGCCCGGAGCGTAGAAATCATCATAACTTTCACACTGGTTGCTATTACCCGTTTTATACGATGGAGAAACTGTTATATTTATATGGCATTTTATGCTTCTGGCGTTGACTTCTTAGGCCCTAACTATTCGATCTTGTGGAACAACGCCCTGGAGTGAAGCCTAGGTTGCCTGGAACGCAGAAATGACCATCACTTTCACACGGGTTACAATCATTCCTGTTATAGGATGGAAAGACTGTTGTATTTTTATTGTATTTTATGCTTCAGGCGTGGACTTCTGAGGCCCTAGCTATTCGATGTGGTGGCAGAACGCCATACAGTGAAGCCTAGATTGCCCGGAACGTAGAAATGACAATAAGTTTCGTACTGGTGTCAATTATTCCTTTTATACGATGGAAAAGCTGTTGTATTTATATCGTATTTTATGCTTCTGGCGTTGACTTCTTAGGCCGTAACTATTCGATCTGGTGGAGCAACGCCCTGGAGTGAAACCTGGGTTGCCCGGAACGTAGAAATGACCACTACTATCACACGGGTTGCAATTATTCCTTTTATAGGATGGAAAGACTGTTGTATCTTTATTGTATTTTATTCTTCTGGTGTTGACTTCTTAGGACCTAACTATTCGATCTGGTGGAGCAACGCCCTAGAGTGAAGCCTAGGTTGCTCGGAATGTAGAAATGACCATAACTTTCACACTGATTGCAATTATTCGTTTTATACCATGGAAAAACTGTTGCATTTTTATCGTATTTTATGCTTCTGGCGTTGACTTCTTAGGCCGTAACTCTTCGATCTGGTGGAGCAACGCCCTGGAGTGAAACCTGGGTTGCCCGGAACGTAGAAATGACCACTACTATCACACTCGTTGCAAATTATTCCTGCTATACGATGGAAAAACTGTTGTATTTTTATTGCATTTTATGCTTCTGGCGTTCACTTCTTAGGCCCTAACTATTCGATCTGGTGGAACAACGGCCTAGGGTGAAGCCTAGGTTGCCCGGAACGTAGAAATGACCATAACTTTTACACTGGTAGCAATTATTCGTTTTATACAATGGAAAAACTGTTCTATTTATTTTGTATTTTATGCTGCGGGCATTGTCTTCTAAGGCCCTAGCTATTCGATTTGGTGGAGCACCGCCCTAGAGTGAAGCCTAGGTTGACCGGAACGTAGAAATGACCATAACTTCCACACTGGTCGCAATTATTCGTTTTATACGATGGAAAGACTGTTGTATTTTTACTGTATTTTATACTTCAGGCGTTGACTTCTGAGGCCGTAGCTATTCGATGAGGTGGAAGAACGCCATACAGTGAAGCCTAGGTTGCCCGGAACGTAGAAATGGCCATAAGTTTCATACTGGTTGCAATTATTCGTTTTATACAATGGAAAAACCGTTCTATTTATTTTGTATTTTATGCTTCGGGCGTTGACTTCTAAGGCCCTAACTATTCAATCTGTTGTAGCAACGCCCTAGGGTGAAGCCTAGGTTGCTCGGAAAGTAGAAATGACCATAAGTTTCATACTGGTTGCAATTATTCGTTTTACACGATGGAAAAGCTGTTGCATCTTTATCGTATTTTATGCTTCTGGCGTTGACTTCTTAGGCCGTAACTATTCGATCTGGTGGAGCAACGCCCTGGAGTGAAACCTAGGTTGCCCGGAACGTAGAAATGACCACTACTATCACACTGGTTGCATATTATTCCTGCTACACGATGGAAAGCTGTTGTATTTTTATTGCATTTTATGCTTCTGGCGTCTACTTCTTAGGCCCTGACTATTCGATCTGGTGGAACAACGGCCTAGGGTGAAGCCTAGGTTGCCCGGAACGTAGAAATGACCATAACTTTCACACTGGTTACAATTATTTGTTTTATACGATGGAAGAGCTGTTGTATTTATATCGTATTTTATGCTTCTGGCGTTGACTTCTTAGGCCCTAACTATTCCATCAGGTCGAACAACGCCCTAGGGTAAAGCCCAGGTTGCGCGGAACGAAGAAATGACCATAACTTTCACACTGGTAGCAATTATTCGTTTTATAGGATGGAAAAACTGTTTTATTTATTTTGTATTTTATGCTTCGGGCGTTGACTTCTAAGGCCCTAACTATTCGATATGGTGGAGCAACGCCCTAGGGTGAAGCCTAGGTCGCCCGGGACGTAGAAATGATCATAACTCTCACACTGGTTGCTATCATTCGTTTTATACGATGGAAGAACTGTTATATTTATATTGTATTTTATGCTTCTGGCGTTGACTTCTTAGGCCCTAACAGTTCGATCTGGTAGAGCGACGCCCTAGAGTGTAGCCTAGGTTGCCCGGTACGTGGAAATGACCATAACTTTCACACTGGTAGCAATTATCCGTTTTATACGGTGGAAAAACTGTTCTATTTATTTTATATTTTAGGCTTCGGGCGTTGACTTCTAAGGCCCTAACTATTCGATCTGGAGGAGCAACGCCCTAGCGTGAAGCCTAGGTTGCCCGGTACGTAGAAATGACCATCACTATCAAACTGGTTGCAATTATTTGTTTTATACGATGGAAAAGCTGTTGTATTTATATCGTATTTTTTGCATCTGGCGTTGACTTCTTAGGCCCTAACTATTCCATCTGGTGGAACAACGCCGTAGGGTGAAGTCTAGGTTTCCCGGAAAGTAGAAATGACCATAACTTTCACACTGGTAGCAATTATTCGTTTTATACGATGGAAAAACTGTTCTATTTATTTTGTATTTTATGCTTTGGGCGTTGACTTCTAAGGCCCTAACTGTTCGATCTGGTAGAGCCAACGCCCTAGAGTAAAGCCTAGGTTGCCCGGTACGTTGAAATGACCACAAGTTTCATACTGGTTGCAATTATTCGTTTTATACGATGGAAAAGCTGTTGTATTTATATTGTATTTTATGCTTCTGGCGTTCACTTCTTAGGCCCTAACTATTCGACCTGGTGGAGCAACGCCCTGGAGTGAATCCTAGGTTGCCCGGAACGTAGAAATGACCACTACTATCACACTGGTTGCATATTATTCCTGCTACGCGATGGAAAAACTGTTGTATTTTTATTGCATTTTATGCTTCTGGCGTTCACTTCTTAGGCCCTAACTATTCGATCTGGTGGAACAACGGCCTAGGGTGAAGCCTAGGTTGCCCGGAACGTAGAAATGACCATAACTTTTACACTGGTAGCAATTATTCGTTTTATACAATGGAAAAACTGTTCTATTTATTTTATACTTAATGCTTCGGGCGTTGACTTCTAAGGCCCTATCTGTTTGATCTGGTGGAGCAACGCCCTAGAGTGAAGCCTAGCTTGCCCGGAACGTAGAAATGACCATGACTTTCACACTGGTAGCAATTATTTGTTTTATACAATGGAAAATCTGTTCTATTTATTTTGTATTTAATGCTTCTGGCGTTGACTTCTAAGGCCCTAACTGTTTGATCTGGTGGAGCAACGCCCTGGAGTGAAGCCTAGGTTGCCTGGAACGTAGAAATGACCATCGCTTTCACACGGGTTGCAATTATTCCTGTTATAGCATGGAAAGACTGTTGTATTTTTATTGTACTTTATACTTCAGGCGTTGACTTCTGAGGCCGTAGCTATTCGGTGTGGTGGAAGAACGCCATACAGTGAAGCCTAGGTTGCCCGGAACGTACAAATGACCATAACTTTTACACTGGTAGCAATTATTCGTTTTATACGATGGAAAAGCTGTTATAATTATATTGTATTTTATGCTTCTGGCGCTGACTTCTGAGGCCGCTGCTATTCGATGTGGTGGAAGAACGCCATATAGTGAAGCCTAGGTAGCCCGGAACGTAGAAATGTCCATATCTTTCACTGTTTGCAATTATTCATTTTATACGATGGAAAAACTGTTGCATCTTTATCGTATATTATGCTTCTGGCGTTGACTTCTTAGGCCGTAACTATTCGATCTGGTGCAGCAACGCCCTGGAGTGAAACCTAGGTTGCCCGGAACGTAGAAATGACCACTACTATCACACTGGTTGCAAATTATTCCTGCTATACGATGGAAAAACTGTTGTATTTTTATTGCATTTTATGCTTCTGGTGTTCACTTCTTAGGCCCTAACTATTCGATCTGGTGGAGCAACGGCCTAGGGTGAAGCCTAGGTTGCCCGGAACGTAGAAATGACCATAACTTTCACACTGGTAGCAATTATTCGTTTTATACGATGGAAAAACTGTTGCATCTTTATCGTATTTTATGCTTCTGGCGTTCACTTCTTAGGCCCTAACTATTCGATCTGGTGGAGCAACGCCCTGGAGTGAAACCTAGGTTGCCCGGAACGTAGAAATGACCACTACTATCACACTGGTTGCATATTATTCCTGCTACACGATGGAAAAACTGTTGTATTTTTATTGCATTTTATGCTTCTGATGTTCACTTCTTAGGCCCTAACTATTCGATCTGGTGGGACAACGGCCTAGGGTGAAGCCTAGGTTGCCCGGAACGCAGAAATGACCATAACTTTTACACTGGTAGCAATTATTCGTTTTATACAATGGAAAATCTGTTCTATTTATTTTGTGCTTAATGCTTCGGGCGTTGGCTTCTAAGGCCCTAACTGTTTGATCTGGTGGAGCAACGCCCTAGAGTGAAGCCTAGGTTGCCCGGAACGTAGAAATGACCATAACTTTCACACTGGTTACAATTATTCGTTTTATACGATGGAAAAGCTGTTGTATTCATATCGTATTTTATGCTTCTGGCGTTGACTTCTTAGGCCCTAACTATTCCAACTGGTGGAACAACGCCCTAGAGTGAAGCCTAGGTTGCCCGGAGCGTAGAAATCATCATAACTTTCACACTGGTTGCTATTACTCGTTTTATACGATGGAGAAACTGTTATATTTATATGGCATTTTATGCTTCTGGCGTTGACTTCTTAGGCCCTAACTATTCGATCTTGTGGAACAACGCCCTGGAGTGAAGCCTAGGTTGCCTGGAACGCAGAAATGACCATCACTTTCACACGGGTTACAATCATTCCTGTTATAGGATGGAAAGACTGTTGTATTTTTATTGTATTTTATGCTTCAGGCGTGGACTTCTGAGGCCCTAGCTATTCGATGTGGTGGAAGAACGCCATACAGTGAAGCCTAGATTGCCCGGAACGTAGAAATGACCATAAGTTTCGTACTGGTGTCAATTATTCCTTTTATACGATGGAAAAGCTGTTGTATTTATATCGTATTTTATGCTTCTGGCGTTCACTTCTTAGGCCCTAACTATTCGACCTGGTGGAACAACGCCCTAGAGTGAAGCCTAGGTTGCTCGGTATGAAGAAATGACCATAACTTTCACACTGGTTGCAATTATTCGTTTTATACGATGGAAAAACTGTTGCATCTTTATCGTATTTTATGCTTCTGGCGTTTACTTCTTAGGCCGTGACTATTCGATCTGGTGGAGCAACGCCCTGGAGTGAAACCTAGGTTGCCCGGAACGTAGAAATGACCACTACTATCACACTGGTTGCATATTATTCCTGCTACACGATGGAAAAACTGTTGTATTTTTTTGCACTTTATGCTTCTGGCGTTCACTTTAGGCCCTAACTATTCGATCTGGTGGAACAACGGCCTAGGGCGAAGGCTAGGTTGCCCTGAACGTAGAAATGACCATAACTTTCACACTGGTTACAATTATTTGTTCCATACGATGGAAAAGCTGTTGTATTTATATCGTATTTTATGCTTCTGGCGTTGACTTCTTAGGCCCTAACTATTCCATCTGGTGGAACAACGCCCTAGGGCAAAGCCCAGGTTGCGCGGAACGTAGAAATGACCATAACTTTCACACTGGTAGCAATTATTCGTTTTATACGATGGAAAAACTGTTTTATTTAGTTTGTATTTTATGCTTCGGGCGTTGACTTCCAAGGCCCTAAATATTCGATATGGTGGAGCAACGCCCTAGAGTGAAGCCTTGGTTGCCCGGAACGTAGAAATGACCATAACTTTCACACTGGTAGCAATTACTCGTTTTATACGATGGAAAAGCTGTAGTATTTATATCGTATTTTATTCTTCTGGCGTTGACTTCTTAGGCCCTACACATTCCATCTGGTGGAACAACGCCCTGGTGTGAAGCCTAGGTTGCCCGGAACGTAGAAATGACCATAACTTTCACACTGGTAGCAATTATTCGTTTTATACATGGAAAAACTGTTCTATTTGTTTGTATTTCATGCTTCTGGCGTTGACTTCTAAGGCCCTAACTATTCGATCTGGTGGAGTAACGCCCTAGAGTGACGCCTAGGTTTCCCGGAACGTAGAAATGACCATTACTTTCACACTGTTTGCAATTATTCGTTTTATACGACGGGAGAACAGATACACCTTTATTGTATTTTCTGCATCTGGCGTTGACATCTAAGGCCCTAACTATTCGATCTGGTGGAGCAAGGCCCTAGAGTGAAGCCTAGGTTGCCCGGAACATAGAAATGACCAGTACTTTCACACTGGTTGCAGTTATTCGTTTTATACAATGAAAACCTGTTCTATTTATTTTGCATTTTATGCTTCGGGCGCTGACTTCTAAGGCCCTAACTATTCGATCTGGTGGAGCAACGCCCTAGAGTGAAGCCTAGGTTGCCCGGGAAGTAGAAATGACCATAACTTTCACACTGGTTACCATTATTCGTTTTATACGATGGAAAAACTGTTGTATTTATATTGTATTTTATGCTTCTGGCGTTGACTTCTAAGGCCCTAAATATTCGATCTGGTGGAGCATTGCCTCAGAGTTAAGTCTAGGATGCCCGAAACGCCGAAATGATCATTACTTTCGCGCTTGTTGCAATTATTCCTGTTATACGATGAAAAGACTGTTGTATTTTTATTGTATTTTATGCTTCAGGCGTGGACTTCTGAGGCCGTAGCTATTCGATGTGGTGGAAGAACGCCATACAGTGAAGCCTAGGTTGCCCGGAACGTAGAAATGACCACTACGTTCACACTGTTTGCATTTATTCATTTAATACGGTGGAAATGCTGTTGTACTTATATCGTATTTTATGCTTCGGGCGTTGACTTCTTAGGCCCTAGCTATTCGATCTGGTGGAGCAACGCCCTAGAGTGAAGCCATGGTTGCCCGGAACGTAGAAATGACCAGCACTTTCTCACTGGTTGCATTTATTCGTTTTATACAATGGAAAAACTGTTGTATTTGTTTTGCATTTTATGCTTCGGGCGCTGACTGCTAAGGCCCTAACTATTCGATCTGCTGGAGCAACACCCTAGAGTGAAGCCTAGGTTGCCCGGGAAGTAGAAATGACCATAACTTTCACACTGGTTGCTATTATTCGTTTTATACGATGGAAAAGCTGTTATATTTATATTGCATTTTATGCTTCTGGCATTGAATTCTAACTCCCTAGCTATTCCATCTGGTGGAGCAACACCCTAGTGTGAAGCCTAGGTTGCCCGGAACGTAGAAATAACCATTACTTCCACACTGATTGCATATATACATTACATATGATGGAAAAGCTGTTGTACTTATATTGTATTTTATTCTTCTGGCGTTGAATTCTAAGTCCCTAGCTTTTCTATCTGGTGGAGCAACGCCCTAGATAGAAGCCTAGGTTGCCTGGAACGTAGAAATGACCATCACTTTCACACGGGTTGCAATTATTCCTGTTATAGGATGGAAAGACTGTTGTATTTTTATTGTATTTTATTCTTCTGGTGTTGACTTCTTAGGCCCTAACTATTCGATCTGGTGGAACAACGCTGTAGAGTGAAGACTAGAATGCCCGGAACGTAGAAATGACCATTACTTTCACACTGTTTGCAATTATTCCTTTTATACGATGGAACAGCTGTTGTATTTATATCGTATTTTATGCTTCTGGCGTTGACTTCTAAGGACCTAACTATTCGATATGGTGGAGCAACGCCCTAGAGTGAAGCCTAGGTTACTCGGAATGTAGAAATGACCATAACTTTCACACTGATTGCAATCATTCGTTTTATACGATGGAAAAACTGTTGCGTCTTTATCGTATTTTATGCTTCTGGCGTTGACTTCTTAGGCCGTAACTATTCGATCTGGTGGAGCAACGCCCTGGAGTGAAACCTAGGTTGCCCGGAACGTAGAAATGACCACTACTATCACACTGGTTGCATATTATTCCTGCTACACGATGGAAAAACTGTTGTATTTTTATTGCATTTTATGCTTCTGATGTTCACTTCTTAGGCCCTAACTATTCGATCTGGTGGAACAACGGCCTAGGGTGAAGCCTAGGTTGCCCGGAACGCAGAAATGACCATAACTTTTACACTGGTAGCAATTATTCGTTTTATACAATGGAAAATCTGTTCTATTTATTTTGTACTTAATGCTTCGGGCGTTGGCTTCTAAGGCCCTAACTGTTTGATCTGGTGGAGCAACGCCCTAGAGTGAAGCCTAGGTTGCCCGGAACGTAGAAATGACCATAACTTTCACACTGGTTACAATTATTCGTTTTATACGATGGAAAAGCTGTTGTATTCATATCGTATTTTATGCTTCTGGCGTTGACTTCTTAGGCCCTAACTATTCCAACTGGTGGAACAACGCCCTAGAGTGAAGCCTAGGTTGCCCGGAGCGTAGAAATCATCATAACTTTCACACTGGTTGCTATTACCCGTTTTATACGATGGAGAAACTGTTATATTTATATGGCATTTTATGCTTCTGGCGTTGACTTCTTAGGCCCTAACTATTCGATCTTGTGGAACAACGCCCTGGAGTGAAGCCTAGGTTGCCTGGAACGCAGAAATGACCATCACTTTCACACGGGTTACAATCATTCCTGTTATAGGATGGAAAGACTGTTGTATTTTTATTGTATTTTATGCTTCAGGCGTGGACTTCTGAGGCCCTAGCTATTCGATGTGGTGGCAGAACGCCATACAGTGAAGCCTAGATTGCCCGGAACGTAGAAATGACAATAAGTTTCGTACTGGTGTCAATTATTCCTTTTATACGATGGAAAAGCTGTTGTATTTATATCGTATTTTATGCTTCTGGCGTTGACTTCTTAGGCCGTAACTATTCGATCTGGTGGAGCAACGCCCTGGAGTGAAACCTGGGTTGCCCGGAACGTAGAAATGACCACTACTATCACACGGGTTGCAATTATTCCTTTTATAGGATGGAAAGACTGTTGTATCTTTATTGTATTTTATTCTTCTGGTGTTGACTTCTTAGGACCTAACTATTCGATCTGGTGGAGCAACGCCCTAGAGTGAAGCCTAGGTTGCTCGGAATGTAGAAATGACCATAACTTTCACACTGATTGCAATTATTCGTTTTATACCATGGAAAAACTGTTGCATTTTTATCGTATTTTATGCTTCTGGCGTTGACTTCTTAGGCCGTAACTCTTCGATCTGGTGGAGCAACGCCCTGGAGTGAAACCTGGGTTGCCCGGAACGTAGAAATGACCACTACTATCACACTCGTTGCAAATTATTCCTGCTATACGATGGAAAAACTGTTGTATTTTTATTGCATTTTATGCTTCTGGCGTTCACTTCTTAGGCCCTAACTATTCGATCTGGTGGAACAACGGCCTAGGGTGAAGCCTAGGTTGCCCGGAACGTAGAAATGACCATAACTTTTACACTGGTAGCAATTATTCGTTTTATACAATGGAAAAACTGTTCTATTTATTTTGTATTTTATGCTGCGGGCATTGTCTTCTAAGGCCCTAGCTATTCGATTTGGTGGAGCACCGCCCTAGAGTGAAGCCTAGGTTGCCCGGAACGTAGAAATGACCATAACTTTCACACTGGTTACAATTATTTGTTTCATACGATGGAATAGCTGTTGTATTTATATCGTATTTTATGCTTCTGGCGTTGACTTCTTAGGCCCTAACTATTCCATCTGGTGGAACAACGCCCTAGGGCAAAGCCCAGGTTGCGCGGAACGTAGAAATGACCATAACTTTCACACTGGTAGCAATTATTCGTTTTATACGATGGAAAAACTGTTTTATTTATTTTGTATTTTATGCTTCGGGCACTGTCTTCTAAGGCCCTAGCTATTCGATTTGGTGGAGCACCGCCCTAGAGTGAAGCCTAGGTTGACCGAAACGTAGAAATGACCATAACTTCCACACGGGTCGCAATTATTCGTTTTATACGATGGAAAGACTGTTGTATTTTTACTGTATTTTATACTTCAGGCGTTGACTTCTGAGGCCGTAGCTATTCGATGAGGTGGAAGAACGCCATACAGTGAAGCCTAGGTTGCCCGGAACGTAGAAATGGCCATAAGTTTCATACTGGTTGCAATTATTCGTTTTATACAATGGAAAAACCGTTCTATTTATTTTGTATTTTATGCTTCGGGCGTTGACTTCTAAGGCCCTAACTATTCAATCTGTTGTAGCAACGCCCTAGGGTGAAGCCTAGGTTGCTCGGAAAGTAGAAATGACCATAAGTTTCATACTGGTTGCAATTATTCGTTTTATACGATGGAAAGACTGTTGTATTTTTACTGTATTTTATACTTCAGGCGTTGACTTCTGAGGCCGTAGCTATTCGATGAGGTGGAAGAACGCCATATAGTGAAGCCTAGGTTGCCCGGAACGTAGAAATGGCCATAAGTTTCATACTGGTTGCAATTATTCGTTTTATACAATGGAAAAACCGTTCTATTTATTTTGTATTTTATGCTTCGGGCGTTGACTTCTAAGGCCCTAACTATTCAATCTGTTGTAGCAACGCCCTAGGGTGAAGCCTAGGTTGCTCGGAAAGTAGAAATGACCATAAGTTTCATACTGGTTGCAATTATTCGTTTTACACGATGGAAAAGCTGTTGCATCTTTATCGTATTTTATGCTTCTGGCGTTGACTTCTTAGGCCGTAACTATTCGATCTGGTGGAGTAACGCCCTAGAGTGACGCCTAGGTTTCCCGGAACGTAGAAATGACCATTACTTTCACACTGTTTGCAATTATTCGTTTTATACGACGGGAGAACAGATACACCTTTATTGTATTTTCTGCATCTGGCGTTGACATCTAAGGCCCTAACTATTCGATCTGGTGGAGCAAGGCCCTAGAGTGAAGCCTAGGTTGCCCGGAACATAGAAATGACCAGTACTTTCACACTGGTTGCAGTTATTCGTTTTATACAATGAAAACCTGTTCTATTTATTTTGCATTTTATGCTTCGGGCGCTGACTTCTAAGGCCCTAACTATTCGATCTGGTGGAGCAACGCCCTAGAGTGAAGCCTAGGTTGCCCGGGAAGTAGAAATGACCATAACTTTCACACTGGTTGCTATTATTCGTTTTATACGATGGAAAAGCTGTTATATTTATATTGCATTTTATGCTTCTGGCATTGAATTCTAACTCCCTAGCTATTCCATCTGGTGGAGCAACACCCTAGTGTGAAGCCTAGGTTGCCCGGAACGTAGAAATAACCATTACTTCCACACTGATTGCATATATACATTACATATGATGGAAAAGCTGTTGTACTTATATTGTATTTTATTCTTCTGGCGTTGAATTCTAAGTCCCTAGCTTTTCTATCTGGTGGAGCAACGCCCTAGATAGAAGCCTAGGTTGCCTGGAACGTAGAAATGACCATCACTTTCACACGGGTTGCAATTATTCCTGTTATAGGATGGAAAGACTGTTGTATTTTTATTGTATTTTATTCTTCTGGTGTTGACTTCTTAGGCCCTAACTATTCGATCTGGTGGAACAACGCTGTAGAGTGAAGACTAGAATGCCCGGAACGTAGAAATGACCATTACTTTCACACTGTTTGCAATTATTCCTTTTATACGATGGAACAGCTGTTGTATTTATATCGTATTTTATGCTTCTGGCGTTGACTTCTAAGGACCTAACTATTCGATATGGTGGAGCAACGCCCTAGAGTGAAGCCTAGGTAACTCGGAATGTAGAAATGACCATAACTTTCACACTGATTGCAATCATTCGTTTTATACGATGGAAAAACTGTTGCGTCTTTATCGTATTTTATGCTTCTGGCGTTGACTTCTTAGGCCGTAACTATTCGATCTGGTGGAGCAACGCCCTGGAGTGAAACCTGGGTTGCCCGGAACGTAGAAATGACCACTACTATCACACTGGTTGCAAGTTATTCCTGCTATACGATGGAAAAACTGTTGTATTTTTATTGCATTTTATGATTCTGGCGTTCACTTCTTAGGCCCTAACTATTCGATCTGGTGGAACAGCGACCTAGGGTGAAGCCTAGGTTGCGCGGAACGTAGCAATGACCATAACTTTCACACTGGTAGCAATTATTCGTTTTATACGATGTAAAAGCTGTTGTATTTATATCGTATTTTATGCTTCTGGCGTTGACTTCTTAGGCCCTAACTATTCGACCTGGTGGAGCAACGCCCTAGAGTGAAGCTTAGGTTGCCCGGAACGTAAAAATGACCATAACTTCCACACTGGTTGCAATTATTCGTTTATACGATGTAAAAGCTGTTGTATTTATATCGTATTTTATGCTTCTGGCGTTGACTCCTTAGGCCCTAACTATTCGACCTGGTGGAGCAACGCCCTAGAGTGAAACCTAGGTTGCCCGGAACGTAGAAATGACCATTACATTCACACTGGTTGCAATTATTCCTGTTATACGATGGAAAAACTGTTGTATTTTTATTGTATTCTATGCTTCTGGCGTTTAATTCTAAGTCGCTAGCTATTTCATCTGGTGGAGCAACGACCTAGAGTGAAGTCTAGGTTGCCCGGAACGTAGAAATGACAATAACTTTCACACTGTTTGCTATTATTCATTTTGTACGATGGAAAAGCTGTTGTACTTATATTGTATTTTATTCCTCTGGCGTTGACTTCTAAGGCCGTAGCTATTAGATGTGGTGGAGCAACGCCCTAGGGTGACGCCTAGGTTGACCGGAACGTAGAAATGACCATTACTTTCACAATGTCTGCAATTATTCATTTTAAACGATGGAAAAACTGTTGTACTTATATTGTATTTTATCCTCTTCGCGTTGATTTCTAAGTCCCTAGCTATTCGATCTGGTGGAGCAACGCCCTAGAGTGAAGCCATGGTTGCCCGGAACGTAGAAATGACCAGCACTTTCTCACTGGTTGCAGTTATTCGTTTTATACAATGGAAAAACTGTTGTATTTGTTTTGCATTTAATGCTTCGGGCGCTGACTTCTAAGGCCCTAACTATTCGATCTGCTGGAGCAACGCCCTAGAGTGAAGCCTAGGTTGCCCGGGAAGTAGAAATGAGCATAACTTTCACACTGGTTGCTATTATTCGTTTTAAAGGATGGAAAAGCTGTTATATTTATATTGCATTTTATGCTTCTGGCATTGAATTCTAAGTCCCTAGCTATTCGATCTGGTGGAGCAACGTCCTAGAGTGAAGCCAAGGTTGCCCGGAACGTAGAAATGACCATAACTTTCACACTGGTTACCATTATTCGTTTTATACGATGGAAAAGCTGTTGTATTTATATCGTATTTTATGCTTCTGGCGTTGACTCCTAAGGCCCTAACTATTCCATCTGGTGGAACAACGCCCTAGGGTGAAGCCTAGGTTGCCCGGAACGTAGAAATGACCATAACTTTCACACTGGTGGCAATTATACGTTTTATACGATGGAAAGATTTTTGTATTTATTTTGTAGTTTATGCTTATGGCGTTGACATCTAAGGCCCTAACTCTTCGATCTGGTGGAGGAACGCCTCAGAGTTAAGCCTAGGATGCCCGAAACGTCGAAATGATCATTACTTTCGCACTGTTTGCAATTAGTCATGCTATACGATGGAAAAACTGTTGCTCTTTTATTGTATTTTATGCTTCTGGCGTTGACTTCTAAGGCCGTTGCTATTAGCGGTGGTGGAGCAACGCTCTAGAGTGACGTCTAGGTTGCACGGAACGTAGAAATGACCATTACTTTCACAATGTTTGCAATTATTCACTTTATACAATGGAAAAACTGTTGTACTTATATTGTATTTTATTCTTCTGGCGTCGAATTCTAAGTCCCTAGCTATTCTATCTGGTGGAGCAACGCCCTAGATTGAAGCCTAGGTTGCCCGGGAAGTAGAAATGACCATAGCTTTCACACTGGTTGCAATTATTCCTGTTACACGATGGAAAAACTGTTGCACCTTTATTGTGTTTTATTCTTCTGGCGTTGACTTCATAGGCCCTAACTATTCGATCTGGTGGAGCAACGTCCTAGAGTGAAGCCTAGGTTGACCGGAACGTAGAAATGACCATAACTTTCACACTGGTTGCTATTATTCGTTTTATACGATGGAAAAGCTGTTATATTTATATTGCATTTTATGCTTCTGGCATTGAATTCTAAGTCCCTAGCAATTCCATCTTGTGGAACAACACCCTAGAGTGAAGCCTAGGTTGCCCGGAACGTAGAAGTGACCATTACTTCCACACTGTTTGCAAATAAACATTATATACGATGGAAAAGCTGTTGTACTTATATTGTAATTGATGCTACTGGCGTTGACTTCTTAGGCCCTAACTATTTGATCTGGCGGAGCACCGCCCTAGAGTGAAGCCTAGGTTGCCCGGAACGTAGAAATGACCATCACTTTCACACTCGTTGCAATTATTCCTGTTATACGGTGGAAAAACTCTTGTATATTTATTGTATTTTATGCTTCAGGCGTTGACTTCTGAGGCTGTAGCAATTCGATGTGGTGGAAGAACGCCATAGAGTGAAGCCTAGGTAGCCCGGAACGTAGAAATGTCCATATCTTTCACACTGTTTGCAGTTACTCCTGTTGTACGATGGAAAAACTGTTGCATCTTTATTGTATTTTATGCTTCTGGCGTTGACTTCTAAGGCCCTAACTATTCAATCTGGTGGAGCAACGCCCTAGAGTGACGCCTAGGTTGCCCGGAACGTAGAAATGACCATTACTTTTACAATGTTTGCAACTATTCATTTTATACGATGGAATAACTGTTGTACTTATATTGTATTTTATCCTTCTGGCGTTGAATTCTAAGTCCATAGCTATTCGATCTGGTAGAACAACGCCCTAGAGTGAAACCTAGGTTATCCGGAACGTAGAAATGACCAGTACATTCACACTGGTTGCAGTTATTCCTGTTAAACGATGGAAAAACTGTTGCATCTTTATTGTATTTTATGCTTCTCGCGCTGACTTCTAAGGCCGTAACTATTCGATCTGGTGGAGCAACGCCCTAGGGTGAAAGGTAGGTTGCGCGGAACGTAGCAATGACCATAACCTTCACACTGGTTGCAATTATTCGTTTTATACGATGTAAAAGCTGTTGTAATTATATCGTATTTTATGCTTCTGGCGTTGACTTCTTAGGCCCTAACTGTTCGACCTGGTGGAGCAACGCCCTAGAGTGAAACCTAGGTTGCCCAGAACGTAGAAATGACCATTACATTCACACTGGTTGCAATTATTCCTGTTATACGATGGAAAAACTGTTGTATTTTTATTGTATTCTATGCTTCTGGCGTTTAATTCTAAGTCGCTAGCTATTTGATCTGGTGGAGCAACGACATAGAGTGAAGTCTAGGTTGCCCGGAACGTAGAAATGACAATAACTTTCACACTGTTTGCTATTATTCATTTTGTACGATGGAAAAGCTGTTGTACTTATATTGTATTTTATTCCTCTGGCGTTGACTTCTAAGGCCGTAGCTATTAGATGTGGTGGAGCAATGCCCTAGAGTGACGCCTAGGTTGACCGGAACGTAGAAATGACCATTACTTTCACAATGTCTGCAATTATTCATTTTATACGATGGAAAAACTGTTGTACTTATATTGTATTTTATCCTCTTGGCGTTGATTTCTAAGTCCCTAACTATTCAATCTGGTGGAGCAACGCCCTAGAGTGACGCCTAGGTTGCCCGGAACGCAGAAATGACCATTACTTTTACAATGTTTGCAACTATTCATTTTATACGATGGAATAACTGTTGTACTTATATTGTATTTTATCCTTCTGGCGTTGAATTCTAAGTCCATAGCTATTCGATCTGGTAGAGCAACGCCCTAGAGTGAAACCTAGGTTATCCGGTACGTAGAAATGACCCGTACATTCACACTGGTTGCAGTTATTCCTGTTATACGATGGAAAAACTGCTGCACCTTTATTGTATTTTGTGCTTCTGGCGTTGAGTTCATAGGCCCTAACTATTCGATCTGGTGGAGCAACGTCCTAGAGTGAAGCCAAAGTTGACTGGAACGTAGAAATGACCATAACTTTCACACTGGTTACCATTATTCGTTTTATACGATGGAAAAGCTGTTGTATTTATATCGTATTTTATGCTTCTGGCGTTGACTCCTAAGGCCCTAACTATTCCATCTGGTGGAACAACGCCCTAGGGTGAAGCCTAGGTTGCCCGGAACGTAGAAATGACCATAACTTTCACACTGGTGGCAATTATACGTTTTATACGATGGAAAGATTTTTGTATTTATTTTGTAGTTTATGCTTATGGCGTTGACTTCTAAGGCCCTAACTCTTCGATCTGGTGGAGGAACGCCTCAGAGTTAAGCCTAGGATGCCCGAAACGTCGAAATGATCATTACTTTCGCACTGTTTGCAATTAGTCATGCTATACGATGGAAAAACTGTTGCTCTTTTATTGTATTTTATGCTTCTGGCGTTGACTTCTAAGGCCGTTGCTATTAGCGGTGGTGGAGCAACGCCCTAGAGTGACGTCTAGGTTGCACGGAACGTAGAAATGACCATTACTTTCACACTGTTTGCAATTATTCCTTTTATACGATGGAACAGCTGTTGTATTTATATCGTATTTTATGCTTCTGGCGTTGACTTCTAAGGACCTAACTATTCGATCTGGTGGAGCAACGCCCTAGAGTGAAGCCTAGGTTGCTCGGAATGTAGAAATGACCATAACTTTCACACTGATTGCAATCATTCGTTTTATACGATGGAAAAACTGTTGCGTCTTTATCGTATTTTATGCTTCTGGCGTTGACTTCTTAGACCGTAACTATTCGATCTGGTGGAGCAACGCCCTGGAGTGAAACCTGGGTTGCCCGGAACGTAGAAATGACCACTACTATCACACTGGTTGCAAATTATTCCTGCTATACGATGGAAAAACTGTCGTATTTTTATTGCATTTTATGATTCTGGCGTTCACTTCTTAGGCCCTAACTGTTCGATCTGGTGGAACAGCGACCTAGGGTGAAGCCTAGGTTGCGCGGAACGTAGCAATGACCATAACCTTCACACTGGTAGCAATTATTCGTTTTATACGATGTAAAAGCTGTTGTATTTATATCGTATTTTATGCTTCTGGCGTTGACTTCTTAGGCCCTAACTATTCGACCTGGTGGAGCAACGCCCTAGAGTGAAGCTTAGGTTGCCCGGAACGTAAAAATGTCCATAACTTCCACACTGGTTGCAATTATTCGTTTTATACGATGTAAAAGCTGTTGTATTTATATCGTATTTTATGCTTCTGGCGTTGACTCCTTAGGCCCTAACTATTCGACCCGGTGTAGCAACGCCCTAGAGTGAAACCTAGGTTGCCCGGAACGTAGAAATGACCATTACATTCACACTGGTTGCAATTATTCCTGTTATACGATGGAAAAACTGTTGTATTTTTATTGTATTCTATGCTTCTGGCGTTTTATTCTAAGTCGCTAGCTATTTGATCTGGTGGAGCAACGACCTAGAGTGAAGTCTAGGTTGCCCGGAACGTAGAAATGACCATAACTTTCACACTGGTTGCTATTATTCGTTTTATACGATGGAAAAGCTGTTATATTTATATTGCATTTTATGCTTCTGGCATTGAATTCTAAGTCCCTAGCAATTCCATCTTGTGGAACAACACCCTAGAGTGAAGCCTAGGTTGCCCGGAACGTAGAAGTGACCATTACTTCCACACTGTTTGCAAATATACATTATATACGATGGAAAAGCTGTTGTACTTATATTGTAATTGATGCTACTGGCGTTGACTTCTTAGGCCCTAACTATTTGATCTGGCGGAGCACCGCCCTAGAGTGAAGCCTAGGTTGCCCGGAACGTAGAAATGACCATCACTTTCACACTCGTTGCAATTATTCCTGTTATACGGTGGAAAAACTCTTGTATATTTATTGTATTTTATGCTTCGGGCGTTGACATCTAAGGCTCTAACTATTCGATCTGGTGGAGCAATGCCCTAGAGTGAAGCCTAGGTTGCTCGGAACGTAGAAATGACCATAACTTTCACACTGGTAGCATTTATTCGTTTTATACAATGGAAAAACCGTTCTATTTATTTTGTACTTTATGCTTCGGGCATTGACTTCTAAGGCCCTAACTATTCCATCTGGTGGTGCAACGCCCTAGAGTGCAGCCTAGGTTGCCTGGAACGTAGAAATGTCCATATCCTTCACACTGTTTGCAGTTACTCCTGTTGTACGATGGAAAAACTGTTGCATCTTTATTGTATTTTATGCTTCTGGCGTTGACTTCTAAGGCCCTAACTATTCAATCTGGTGGAGCAACGCCCTAGAGTGACGCCTAGGTTGCCCGGGAAGTAGAAATGACCATAACTTTCACACTGGTTGCAATTATTCCTGTTACACGATGGAAAAACTGTTGCACCTTTATTGCCTTTTATGCTTCTGGCGTTGACTTCATAGGCCCTAACTATTCGATCTGGTGGAGCAACGTCCTAGAGTGAAGCCTATGTTGACCGGAACGTAGAAATGACCATAACTTTCACACTGTTTGCTATTACGCATTTTGTACGATGGAAAAGCTGTTGTACTTATATTGTATTTTATTCCTCTGGCGTTGACTTCTAAGGCCGTAGCTATTAGATGTGGTGGAGCAACGCCCTAGAGTGTCGCATAGGTTGACCGGAACGTAGAAATGACCATTACTTTCACAATGTCTGCAATTATTCATTTTAAACGATGGAAAAACTGTTGTATTTGTTTTGCATTTTATGCTTCGGGCGCTGACTGCTAAGGCCCTAACTATTTGATCTGCTGGAGCAACGCCCTAGAGTGAAGCCTAGGTTGCCCGGGAAGTAGAAATGACCATAACTTTCACACTGGTTGCTATTATTCGTTTTATACGATGGAAAAGCTGTTATATTTATATTGCATTTTATGCTTCTGGCATTGAACTCTAACTCCCTAGCTATTCCATCTGGTGGAGCAACACCCTAGTGTGAAGCCTAGGTTGCCCGGAACGTAGAAATAACCATTACTTCCACACTGATTGCATATATACATTACATATGATGGAAAAGCTGTTGTACTTATATTGTAATTTATGCTTCTGGCGTTGGCTTCTTAGGCCCTAACCATTCGATCTGGTGGAGCAACGCCCTAGGGTGAAGCCTAGGTTGCCCGGGAAGTAGAAATGACCATAACTTTCACACTGGTTGCAATTATTCCTGTTACACGATGGAAAAACTGTTGCACCTTTATTGCCTTTTATGCTTCTGGCGTTGACTTCATAGGCCCTAACTATTCGATCTGGTGGAGCAACGTCCTAGAGTGAAGCCTATGTTGACCGGAACGTAGAAATGACCATAACTTTCACACTGTTTGCTATTACGCATTTTGTACGATGGAAAAGCTGTTGTACTTATATTGTATTTTATTCCTCTGGCGTTGACTTCTAAGGCCGTAGCTATTAGATGTGGTGGAGCAACGCCCTAGAGTGACGCCTAGGTTGACCGGAACGTAGAAATGACCATTACTTTCACAATGTCTGCAATTATTCATTTTAAACGATGGAAAAACTGTTGTATTTGTTTTGCATTTTATGCTTCGGGCGCTGACTGCTAAGGCCCTAACTATTTGATCTGCTGGAGCAACGCCCTAGAGTGAAGCCTAGGTTGCCCGGGAAGTAGAAATGACCATAACTTTCACACTGGTTGCTATTATTCGTTTTATACGATGGAAAAGCTGTTATATTTATATTGCATTTTATGCTTCTGGCATTGAATTCTAACTCCCTAGCTATTCCATCTGGTGGAGCAACACCCTAGTGTGAAGCCTAGGTTGCCCGGAACGTAGAAATAACCATTACTTCCACACTGATTAAATATATACATTACATATGATGGAAAAGCTGTTGTACTTATATTGTAATTTATGCTTCTGGCGTTGGCTTCTTAGGCACTAACCATTCGATCTGGTGGAACAACGCCCCAGAATGAAGCCTTGGTTGCCCGGAACGTAGAAATGACCATTACCTTCACACTGGTTGCAATTATTCCTGTTATACGATGGAAAAACTGTTGCATCTTTATTGTATTTTATGCTTCTGGTGTTGACTTCTTAGGCCCTAACCATTCGATCTGGTGTAGCAACGCCCTAGAGTGAAGCCTAGGTTGCGCGGAACGTAGAAATGACCAAAACCTTCACACTGGTGGCAATTATTCGTTTTATACGATGGAAAAGCTGTAGTATTTATATCGTATTTTATGCTTCTGGCGTTGACTCCTAAGGCCCTAACTATTCCATCTGGTGGAACAACGCCCTAGGGTGAAGCCTAGGTTGCCCGGAACGTAGAAATGACCATAACTTTCACACTGGTGGCAATTATATGTTTTATACGATGGAAAGATTTTTGTATTTATTTTGTAGTTTATGCTTATGGCGTTGACTTCTAAGGCCCTAACTCTTCGATCTGGTGGAGGAACGCCTCAGAGTTTAGCCTAGGATGCCCGAAACGTCGAAATGATCATTACTTTCGCACTGTTTGCAATTAGTCATGCTATACGATGGAAAAACTGTTGCTCTTTTATTGTATTTTATGCTTCTGGCGTTGACTTCTAATGCCGTTGCTATTAGCGGTGGCGGAGCAACGCCCTAGAGTGACGTCTAGGTTGCACCGAACGTAAAAATGACCATTACTTTCACACTGTTTGCAATTATTCACTTTATACAATGGAAAAACTGTTGTACTTATATTGTATTTTATTCTTCTGGCGTTGAATTCTAAGTCCCTAGCTATTCTATCTGGTGGAGCAGTGCCCTAGATTGAAGCCTAGGTTGCCCGGGAAGTAGAAATAACCATTACTTTCACACTGGTTGCAATTATCCGTTTTATACGATGGAAAAGCTGTTGTATTTATATCGTATTTTTTGCTTCGGGCGTTGACTTCTAAGGCCCTAACTATTCAATCTGTTGGAGCAACGCCCTAGGGTGAAGCCTAGGTTGCTCGGAAAGTGGAAAAGACCATAAGTTTCATACTGGTTGCAATTATTCGTTTCATACAATGGAAAAACTGTTTTATTTATTTTGTATTTTATGCTTCGGGCGTTGACTTCTAAGGCAATAACTATTCGATCTGGTGGAGCAACGCCCTAGAGTGAAGCCTAGGTTGCCCGGAACGTAGAAATGACCATAACTTTCACGCTGGTTGCTATCATTCGTTTTATACGATGGAAAAACTGTTATATTTATATTGTATTTTATGCTTCTGGCGTTGACTTCTTAGGGCCTAACTGTTCGATCTGGTGGAACAACGCCCTAGAGTGAAGCCTAGGTTGCCCGGAACGTTGAAATGACCATAACTTTCACACTGGTTGCTATTATTCGTTTTATACGATGGAAAAACTGTTATATCTATATTGTATTTTATTCTTATGGCGTTGACTTCTTAGGCCCTACCTATTCGATCTGGTGGAACAACGCCCTAGGGTGAAGCCTAGGTTGCCTGGAACGTAGAAATGACCATAACTTTCACAATGTTTGCAAGTATTCATTTTATACGATGAAAAAACTGTTGTACATATATTGTATTTTATCCTTGTGGCGTTGAATTCTAAGTCCCTAGCTATTCGACCTATTGGAGCGACGCCCTAGAGTAAAACCTAGGTTGCCCGGAACGTAGAAATGACCATAACTTTCACACTGGTTGCAATTATTCGTTTTATACGATTGAAAAACTGTTGTATTTATATTGTATTTTATGCTTCTGGAGTTGACTCCTTAGGCCCTAACTATTCCCTCTGGCGGATCAACGCCCTAGAGTGAAACCTACGTTGCCCGGAACGTAGAAATGACCATTACTTTCACACTGGTTGCAATTATTCCTGTTATACGATGGAAAAACTGTTGTATTTTAATTGTATTTTATGCTTTTAGAGATGAATTCTAAGTCCCTAGCTATTCGATCTGGTGGAGCAACGCCCTAGAGTGACGCCTAGGTTGCTCGAAACGTAGAAATGACCATTACTTTCACACTGGTTGCAATTATCCGTTTTATACGATGGAAAAGCTGTTGTATTTATATCGTATTTTATGCTTCGGGCGTTGACTTCTAAGGCAATAACTATTCGATCTGGTGGAGCAACGCCCTAGAGTGAAGCCTAGGTTGCCCGGAACGTAGAAATGACCATAACTTTCACACTGGTTGCTATCATTCGTTTTATACGATGGAAAAACTGTTATATTTATATTGTATTTTATGCTTCTGGCGTTGACTTCTTAGGGCCTAACTGTTCGATCTGGTGGAACAACGCCCTAGAGTGAGGCCTAGGTTGCCCGGAACGTTGAAATGACCATAACTTTCACACTGGTTGCTATTATTCGTTTTATACGATGGAAAAGCTGTTATATTTATATTGCATTTTATGCTTCTGGCATTGAATTCTAACTCCCTAGCTATTCCATCTGGTGGAGCAACACCCTAGTGTGAAGCCTAGGTTGCCCGGAACGTAGAAATAACCATTACTTCCACACTGATTGCATATATACATTACATATGATGGAAAAGCTGTTGTACTTATATTGTAATTTATGCTTCTGGCGTTGGCTTCTTAGGCACTAACCATTCGATCTGGTGGAACAACGCCCCAGAATGAAGCCTTGGTTGCCCGGAACGTAGAAATGACCATTACCTTCACACTGGTTGCAATTATTCCTGTTATACGATGGAAAAACTGTTGCATCTTTATTGTATTTTATGCTTCTGGTGTTGACTTCTTAGGCCCTAACCATTCGATCTGGTGTAGCAACGCCCTAGAGTGAAGCCTAGGTTGCGCGGAACGTAGAAATGACCAAAACCTTCACACTGGTGGCAATTATTCGTTTTATACGATGGAAAAGCTGTAGTATTTATATCGTATTTTATGCTTCTGGCGTTGACTCCTAAGGCCCTAACTATTCCATCTGGTGGAACAACGCCCTAGGGTGAAGCCTAGGTTGCCCGGAACGTAGAAATGACCATAACTTTCACACTGGTGGCAATTATATGTTTTATACGATGGAAAGATTTTTGTATTTATTTTGTAGTTTATGCTTATGGCGTTGACTTCTAAGGCCCTAACTCTTCGATCTGGTGGAGGAACGCCTCAGAGTTTAGCCTAGGATGCCCGAAACGTCGAAATGATCATTACTTTCGCACTGTTTGCAATTAGTCATGCTATACGATGGAAAAACTGTTGCTCTTTTATTGTATTTTATGCTTCTGGCGTTGACTTCTAATGCCGTTGCTATTAGCGGTGGCGGAGCAACGCCCTAGAGTGACGTCTAGGTTGCACCGAACGTAGAAATGACCATTACTTTCACACTGTTTGCAATTATTCACTTTATACAATGGAAAAACTGTTGTACTTATATTGTATTTTATTCTTCTGGCGTTGAATTCTAAGTCCCTAGCTATTCTATCTGGTGGAGCAGTGCCCTAGATTGAAGCCTAGGTTGCCCGGGAAGTAGAAATAACCATTACTTTCACACTGGTTGCAATTATCCGTTTTATACGATGGAAAAGCTGTTGTATTTATATCGTATTTTTTGCTTCGGGCGTTGACTTCTAAGGCCCTAACTATTCAATCTGTTGGAGCAACGCCCTAGGGTGAAGCCTAGGTTGCTCGGAAAGTGGAAAAGACCATAAGTTTCATACTGGTTGCAATTATTCGTTTCATACAATGGAAAAACTGTTTTATTTATTTTGTATTTTATGCTTCGGGCGTTGACTTCTAAGGCAATAACTATTCGATCTGGTGGAGCAACGCCCTAGAGTGAAGCCTAGGTTGCCCGGAACGTAGAAATGACCATAACTTTCACGCTGGTTGCTATCATTCGTTTTATACGATGGAAAAACTGTTATATTTATATTGTATTTTATGCTTCTGGCGTTGACTTCTTAGGGCCTAACTGTTCGATCTGGTGGAACAACGCCCTAGAGTGAAGCCTAGGTTGCCCGGAACGTTGAAATGACCATAACTTTCACACTGGTTGCTATTATTCGTTTTATACGATGGAAAAACTGTTATATCTATATTGTATTTTATTCTTATGGCGTTGACTTCTTAGGCCCTACCTATTCGATCTGGTGGAACAACGCCCTAGGGTGAAGCCTAGGTTGCCTGGAACGTAGAAATGACCATAACTTTCACAATGTTTGCAAGTATTCATTTTATACGATGAAAAAACTGTTGTACATATATTGTATTTTATCCTTGTGGCGTTGAATTCTAAGTCCCTAGCTATTCGACCTATTGGAGCGACGCCCTAGAGTAAAACCTAGGTTGCCCGGAACGTAGAAATGACCATAACTTTCACACTGGTTGCAATTATTCGTTTTATACGATTGAAAAACTGTTGTATTTATATTGTATTTTATGCTTCTGGAGTTGACTCCTTAGGCCCTAACTATTCCCTCTGGCGGATCAACGCCCTAGAGTGAAACCTACGTTGCCCGGAACGTAGAAATGACCATTACTTTCACACTGGTTGCAATTATTCCTGTTATACGATGGAAAAACTGTTGTATTTTAATTGTATTTTATGCTTTTAGAGATGAATTCTAAGTCCCTAGCTATTCGATCTGGTGGAGCAACGCCCTAGAGTGACGCCTAGGTTGCTCGAAACGTAGAAATGACCATTACTTTCACACTGGTTGCAATTATCCGTTTTATACGATGGAAAAGCTGTTGTATTTATATCGTATTTTATGCTTCGGGCGTTGACTTCTAAGGCAATAACTATTCGATCTGGTGGAGCAACGCCCTAGAGTGAAGCCTAGGTTGCCCGGAACGTAGAAATGACCATAACTTTCACACTGGTTGCTATCATTCGTTTTATACGATGGAAAAACTGTTATATTTATATTGTATTTTATGCTTCTGGCGTTGACTTCTTAGGGCCTAACTGTTCGATCTGGTGGAACAACGCCCTAGAGTGAGGCCTAGGTTGCCCGGAACGTTGAAATGACCATAACTTTCACACTGGTTGCTATTATTCGTTTTATACGATGGAAAAACTGTTATATTTATATTGTATTTTATTCTTATGGCGTTGACTTCTTAGGCCCTACCTATTCGATCTGGTGGAACAACGCCCTAGTGTGAAGCCTAGGTTGCCTGGAACGTAGAAATGACCATAACTTTCACAATGTTTGCAAGTATTCATTTTATACGATGAAAAAACTGTTGTACATATATTGTATTTTATCCTTCTGGCGTTGAATTCTAAGTCCCTAGCTATTCGACTTATTGGAGCGACGCCCCAGAGTGAAACCTAGGTTGCCCGGAACGTAGAAATGACCATAACTTTCACACTGGTTGCAATTATTCGTTTAATACGATTGAAAAACTGTTGTATTTATATTGTATTTTATGCTTCTGGAGTTGACTCCTTAGGCCCTAACTATTCCCTCTGGCGGATCAACGCCCTAGAGTGAAACCTACGTTGCCCGGAACGTAGAAATGACCATTACTTTCACACTGGTTGCAATTATTCCTGTTATACGATAGAAAAACTGTTGTATTTTAATTGTATTTTATGCTTTTAGAGATGAATTCTAAGTCCCTAGCTATTCGATCTGGTGGAGCAACGCCCTAGAGTGACGCCTAGGTTGCTCGGAACGTAGAAATGACCATTACTTTCACACTGGTTGCAATTATCCGTTTTATACGATGGAAAAGCTGTTGTATTTATATCGTATTTTATGCTTCGGGCGTTGACTTCTAAGGCCCTAACTATTCAATCTGTTGGAGCAACGCCCTAGGGTGAAGCCTAGGTTGCTCGGAAAGTGGAAAAGGCCATAAGTTTCATACGGGTTGCAATTATTCGTTTCATACAATGGAAAAACTGTTTTAATTATTTTGTATTTTATGCTTCGGGCGTTGACTTCTAAGGCCCTAACTATTCCATCTGGTGGAGCAACGCCCTAGAGTGAAGCCTAGGCTGCCCGCAACGTGGAAATGACCATAACTTCCAAACTGGTAGCAATTATTCGTTTTATACGATGCAAAAACTGTACTATTTATTTTGTATTTTATGCTTCGGGCGTTGACTTCTAAGGCCCTAACTGTTGAATCTGGTGGAGCAACGCCCTAGAGTGAAGCCTAGGTTGCCCGAAACGCAGAAATGACAATAACTTTCGCACTGGTTGCAAATATTCCTTTTCTACGATGGACAAACTGTTGTATTTATATCGTATTTTATGCTTCTGGCGTTGACTTCTAAGGACCTAACTATTCGATCTGGTGGAGAAACGCTCTAGAGTGAAGTCTAGGTTGCTCGGAATGTAGGAATGACCATAAATTTCACACTGGTTGCAATTATTCGTTTTATACGATGGAAAAACTGTTGCATCTTTATCGTATTTTATGCTTCTGGCGTGGACTTCTAAGGCCCTAACTATTCGATCTGGTGGAGCAACGCCCTACAGTGATGCCTAGGTTACCCGGAACGTAGAAATGTCCATAACTTTTACACTGGTAGCAATTATTCGTTTTATACAATGGAAAAACAGTTCTATTTATTTTGTATTTTATGCTTCGGACGTTGACTTCTAAGGCCCTAACTGATTGATCTGGTGGAGCAGCGCCCTAGAGTGAAGCCTAGATTGCCCGGAACGATGAAATGACCATAACCTTCACACTGGTTGCTATTATTCGTTTTATACGATGGAAAAACTGTTATATTTATATTGTATTTTATGCTTCTGGCGTTGAATTCTAAGGTCCTAACTATTCGATCTGGTGGAGCAACGCCCTAGAGTGAAGCCTAGGTTGCCCGGAACATGGAAATGACCATTACTTTCACACTGGTTGCAATTATTCCTGTTATATGATGGAAGAACTGTTGTACTTTTATTGCACTTTATGCTTCGGGCATTGACTTCTAAGGCCCTAACTAATCAATCTGTTGGAGCAGCGCCCTAGGGTGAAGCCTAGGTTGCCCGGAAAGTAGAAATGACCATAACTTTCATCCTGGTTGCAATTATTCGTTTTATATGATGGAAAAACTGTTGTATTTATGTTGTATTTTATGCTTCTGGCGTTCACTTCTTAGGCCCTAACTATTCGATTTGGTGGAACAACGCCCTAGGGTGAAGCCTAGGTTGCCCGGAACGCAGAAATGACCATTACCTTCACGCTTGTTGCAATTATTCCTGTTATACGGTGAAAAAACTGTTGTATTTTTATTGCATTTTATGCTTCAGGCGTTGACTTCTAAGGCCGTAGCTATTCGATGTGGTGGAGCAACGCCATAGAGTGAAGCCTAGGAAGCCCGGAACGTTGAAATGACCATAACTTTCACACTGGTTGCTATTATTCGTTTTATACGATGGAAAAACTGTTATATTTATATTGTATTTTATGCTTCTGGCGTTGACTTCTTAGGCCCTAACTATTCGATCTGGTGGAACAATGCCCCAGACTGAAGACTAGGTCGCCCGGAACGTAGAAATGACCATAACTTTCACACTGGTTGCTATTATTCGTTTTATACGATGGAAAAACTGTTATATTTATATTGTATTTTATTCTTATGGCGTTGACTTCTTAGGCCCTACCTATTCGATCTGGTGGAACAACGCCCTAGGGTGAAGCCTAGGTTGCCTGGAACGTAGAAATGACCATAACTTTCACAATGTTTGCAAGTATTCATTTTATACGATGAAAAAACTGTTGTACATATATTGTATTTTATCCTTCTGGCGATGAATTCTAAGTCCCTAGCTATTCGACCTATTGGAGCGACGCCCTAGAGTAAAACCTAGGTTGCCCGGAACGTAGAAATGACCATAACTTTCACACTGGTTGCAATTATTCGTTTTATACCATTGAAAAACTGTTGTATTTATATTGTATTTTATGCTTCTGGAGTTGACTCCTTAGGCCCTAACTATTCCCTCTGGCGGATCAACGCCCTAGAGTGAAACCTACGTTGCCCGGAACGTAGAAATGACCATTACTTTCACACTGGTTGCAATTATTCCTGTTATACGATGGAAAAACTGTTGTATTTTAATTGTATTTTATGCTTTTAGAGATGAATTCTAAGTCCCTAGCTATTCGATCTGGTGGAGCAACGCCCTAGAGTGACGCCTAGGTTGTTCGGAACGTAGAAATGACCATTACTTTCACACTGGTTGCAATTATCCGTTTTATACGATGGAAAAGCTGTTGTATTTATATCGTATTTTATGCTTCGGGCGTCGACTTCTAAGGCCCTAACTATTCAATCTGGTGGAGCAACGCCCTAGAGTGAAGCCTAGGTTGCCCGGAACGTAGAAATGACCATAACTTTCACACTGGTTGCTATCATTCGTTTTATACGATGGAAAAACCGTTATATTTATATTGTATTTTATGCTTCTGGCGTTGACTTCTTAGGGCCTAACTGTTCGATCTGGTGGAACAACGCCCTAGAGTGAAGCCTAGGTTGCCCGGAACGTAGAAATGACCATCACTTTCAAACTGGTTGCAATTATTCCTGTCATACGATGGAAAAGCTGTTGCATCTTTATCGTATTTTATGCATCTGGCGTTGACTTCTAAGGCCCTAACTATTCCATCTGGTGGAGCAACGCCCTAGAGTGAAGCCTAGGCTGCCCAGAACGTGGAAATGACCATAACTTCCACACTGGTAGCAATTATTCGTTTTATACGATGCAAAAACTGTACTATTTATTTTGTATTTTATGCTTCGGCCGTTGACTTCTATGGCCCTAGCTGTTGAATCTGGTGGAGCAACGCCCTAGAGTGAAGCCTAGGTTGCCCGGAACGCAGAAATGACCATAACTTTCGCACTGGTTGCAAATATTCCTGTTCTACGATGGACAAACTGTTGTATTTATATCGTATTTTATGCTTCTGGTGTTGACTTCTAAGGACCTAACTATTCGATCTGGTGGAGAAACGCTCTAGAGTGAAGTCTAGGTTGCTCGGAATGTAGGAATGACCATAAATTTCACACTGGTTGCAATTATTCGTTTTATACGATGGAAAAACTGTTGCATCTTTATCGTATTTTATGCTTCTGGCGTGGACTTCTAAGGCCCTAACCATTCGATCTGGTGGATCAACGCCCTAGAGTGAAGCCTAGGTTACCCGGAACGTAGAAATGACCATAACTTTTACACTGGTAGCAATTATTCGTTTTATACAATGGAAAAACTGTTCTATTTATTATGTATTTTATGCTTCGGGCGTTGACTTCTAAGGCCCTAACTGATTGATCTGGTGTAGCAACACCCTAGAGTGAAGCCTAGATTGCCCGGAACGTTGAAATGACCATAACCTTCACACTGGTTGCTATTATTCGTTTTATACGATGGAAAAACTGTTGTATTTATGTTGTATTTTATGCTTCTGGCGTTCACTTCTTAGGCCCTAACTATTCGATTTGGTGGAACAACGCCCTAGGGTGAAGCCTAGGTTGCCCGGAACGCAGAAATGACCATTACCTTCACGCTTGTTGCAATTATTCCTGTTATACGGTGAAAAAACTGTTGTATTTTTATTGCATTTTATGCTTCAGGCGTTGACTTCTAAGGCCGTAGCTATTCGATGTGGTGGAGCAACGCCATAGAGTGAAGCCTAGGAAGCCCGGAACGTTGAAATGATCATAACTTTCACACTGGTTGCTATTATTCGTTTTATACGATGGAAAAACTGTTATATTTATATTGTATTTTATGCTTCTGGCGTTGACTTCTTAGGCCCTAGCTATTCGATCTGGTGGAACAACGCCCCAGACTGAAGACTAGGTCGCCCGGAACGTAGAAATGACCATAACTTTCACACTGGTTGCTATTATTCGTTTTATACGATGGAAAAACTGTTATATTTATATTGTATTTTATTCTTATGGCGTTGACTTCTTAGGCCCTACCTATTCGATCTGGTGGAACAACGCCCTAGGGTGAAGCCTAGGTTGCCTGGAACGTAGAAATGACCATAACTTTCACAATGTTTGCAAGTATTCATTTTATACGATGAAAAAACTGTTGTACATATATTGTATTTTATCCTTCTGTCTTTGAATTCTAAGTCCCTAGCTATTCGACCTATTGGAGCGACGCCCTAGAGTAAAACCTAGGTTGCCCGGAACGTAGAAATGACCATAACTTTCACACTGGTTGCAATTATTCGTGTTATACGATTGAAAAACTGTTGTATTTATATTGTATTTTATGCTTCTGGAGTTGACTCCTTAGGCCCTAACTATTCCCTCTGGCGGATCAACGCCCTAGAGTGAAACCTACGTTGCCCGGAACGTAGAAATGACCATTACTTTCACACTGGTTGCAATTATTCCTGTTATACGATGGAAAAACTGTTGTATTTTAATTGTATTTTATGCTTTTAGAGATGAATTCTAAGTCCCTAGCCATTCGATCTGGTGGAGCAACGCCCTAGAGTGACGCCTAGGTTGCTCGGAACGTAGAAATGACCATTACTTTCACACTGGTTGCAATTATCCGTTTTATACGATGGAAAAGCTGTTGTATTTATATCGTATTTTATGCTTCGGGCGTTGACTTCTAAGGCCCTAACTATTCAATCTGTTGGAGCAACGCCCTAGGGTCAAGCCTAGGTTGCTCGGAAAGTGGAAAAGACCATAAGTTTCATACTGGTTGCAATTATTCGTTTCACACAATGGAAAAACTGTTTTATTTATTTTGTATTTTATGCTTCGGGCGTTGACTTCTAAGGCAATAACTATTCGATCAGGTGGAGCAACGCCCTAGAGTGAAGCCTAGGTTGCCGGGAACATGGAAATGTCCATTACTTTCACACTGGTTGCAATTATTCCTGTTATATGATGGAAGAACTGTTGTACTTTTATTGCACTTTATGCTTCGGGCATTGACTTCTAAGGCCCTAACTAATCAATCTGTTGGAGCAGCGCCCTAGGGTGAAGCCTAGGTTGCCCGGAAAGTAGAAATGACCATAACTTTCATCCTGGTTGCAATTATCCGTTTTATATGATGGTAAAACTGTTGTATTTATATTGTATTATATGCTTCTGGCGTTCACTTCTTAGGCCCTAACTATTCGATTTGATGGAACAACGCCCTAGGGTGAAGCCTAGGTTGCCCGGAACGCAGAAATGACCATTACCTTCACGCTTGTTGCAATTATTCCTGTTATACGGTGAAAAAACTGTTGTACTTTATTGCATTTTATGCTTCAGGCGTTGACTTCTAAGGCCGTAGCTATTCGATGTGGTGGAGCAACGCCATAGAGTGAAGCCTAGGAAGCCCGGAACGTAGAAATGACCATAACTTTCACACTGGTTGCTATTATTCGTTTTATACGATTGAAAAACTGTTGTATTTATATTGTATTTTATGCTTCTGGAGTTGAGTCCTTAGGCCCTAACTATTCCCACTGGCGGATCAACGCCCTAGAGTGAAACCTACGTTGCCCGGAACGTAGAAATGACCATTACTTTCACACTGGTTGCAATTATTCCTGTTATACGATGGAAAAACTGTTGTATTTTAATTGTATTTTATGCTTTTAGAGATGAATTCTAAGTCCCTAGCTATTCGATCTGGTGGAGCAACGCCCTAGAGTGACGCCTAGGTTGCTCGGAACGTAGAAATGACCATTACTTTCACACTGGTTGCAATTATCCGTTTTATACGATGGAAAAGCTGTTGTATTTATATCGTATTTTATGCTTCGGGCGTTGACTTCTAAGGCCCTAACTATTTAATCTGGTGGAGCAACGCCCTAGAGTGAAGCCTAGGTTGCCCGGAACGTAGAAATGACCATAACTTTCACACTGGTTGCTATCATTCGTTTTATACGATGGAAAAACCGTTATATTTATATTGTATTTTATGCTTCTGGCGTTGACTTCTTAGGGCCTAACTGTTCGATCTGGTGGAACAACGCCCTAGAGTGAAGCCTAGGTTGCCCGGAACGTAGAAATGACCATCACTTTCAAACTGGTTGCAATTATTCCTGTCATACGATGGAAAAGCTGTTGCATCTTTATTGTATTTTATGCATCTGGCGTTGACTTCTAAGGCCCTAACTATTCCATCTGGTGGAGCAACGCGCTAGAGTGAAGCCTAGGCTGCCCGGAACGTGGAAATGACCATAACTTCCACACTGGTAGCAATTATTCCTGTTCTACGATGGACAAACTGTTGTATTTATATCGTATTTTATGCTTCTGGTGTTGACTTCTAAGGACCTAACTAATCAATCTGTTGGAGCAGCGCCCTAGGGTGAAGCCTAGGTTGCCCGGAAAGTAGAAATGACCATAACTTTCATCCTGGTTGCAATTATTCGTTTTATATGATGGAAAAACTGTTGTATTTATGTTGTATTTTATGCTTCTGGCGTTCACTTCTTAGGCCCTAACTATTCGATTTGGTGGAACAACGCCCTAGGGTGAAGCCTAGGTTGCCCGGAACGCAGAAATGACCATTACCTTCACGCTTGTTGCAATTATTCCTGTTATACGGTGAAAAAACTGTTGTATTTTTATTGCATTTTATGCTTCAGGCGTTGACTTCTAAGGCCGTAGCTATTCGATGTGGTGGAGCAACGCCATAGAGTGAAGCCTAGGAAGCCCGGAACGTTGAAATGATCATAACTTTCGCACTGGTTGCTATTATTCGTTTTATACGATGGAAAATCTGTTATATTTATATTGTATTTTATGCTTCTGGCGTTGACTTCATAGGCCCTAGCTATTCGATCTGGTGGAACAACGCCCCAGCCTGAAGACTAGGTCGCCCGGAACGTAGAAATGACCATAACTTTCACACTGGTTGCTATTATTCGTTTTCTACGATGGAAAAACTGTTATATTTATATTGTATTTTATTCTTATGGCGTTGACTTCTTAGGCCCTACCTATTCGATCTGGTGGAACAACGCCCTAGGGTGAAGCCTAGGTTGCCCGGAACGCAGAAATGACCATTACCTTCACGCTTGTTGCAATTATTCCTGTTATACGGTGAAAAAACTGTTGTACTTTATTGCATTTTATGCTTCAGGCGTTGACTTCTAAGGCCGTAGCTATTCGATGTGGTGGAGCAACGCCATAGAGTGAAGCCTAGGAAGCCCGGAACGTAGAAATGACCATAACTTTCACACTGGTTGCTATTATTCGTTTTATACGATTGAAAAACTGTTGTATTTATATTGTATTTTATGCTTCTGGAGTTGAGTCCTTAGGCCCTAACTATTCCCACTGGCGGATCAACGCCCTAGAGTGAAACCTACGTTGCCCGGAACGTAGAAATGACCATTACTTTCACACTGGTTGCAATTATTCCTGTTATACGATGGAAAAACTGTTGTATTTTAATTGTATTTTATGCTTTTAGAGATGAATTCTAAGTCCCTAGCTATTCGATCTGGTGGAGCAACGCCCTAGAGTGACGCCTAGGTTGCTCGGAACGTAGAAATGACCATTACTTTCACACTGGTTGCAATTATCCGTTTTATACGATGGAAAAGCTGTTGTATTTATATCGTATTTTATGCTTCGGGCGTTGACTTCTAAGGCCCTAACTATTTAATCTGGTGGAGCAACGCCCTAGAGTGAAGCCTAGGTTGCCCGGAACGTAGAAATGACCATAACTTTCACACTGGTTGCTATCATTCGTTTTATACGATGGAAAAACCGTTATATTTATATTGTATTTTATGCTTCTGGCGTTGACTTCTTAGGGCCTAACTGTTCGATCTGGTGGAATAACGCCCTAGAGTGAAGCCTAGGTTGCCCGGAACGTAGAAATGACCATCACTTTCAAACTGGTTGCAATTATTCCTGTCATACGATGGAAAAGCTGTTGCATCTTTATTGTATTTTATGCATCTGGCGTTGACTTCTAAGGCCCTAACTATTCCATCTGGTGGAGCAACGCGCTAGAGTGAAGCCTAGGCTGCCCGGAACGTGGAAATGACCATAACTTCCACACTGGTAGCAATTATTCCTGTTCTACGATGGACAAACTGTTGTATTTATATCGTATTTTATGCTTCTGGTGTTGACTTCTAAGGACCTAACTAATCAATCTGTTGGAGCAGCGCCCTAGGGTGAAGCCTAGGTTGCCCGGAAAGTAGAAATGACCATAACTTTCATCCTGGTTGCAATTATTCGTTTTATATGATGGAAAAACTGTTGTATTTATGTTGTATTTTATGCTTCTGGCGTTCACTTCTTAGGCCCTAACTATTCGATTTGGTGGAACAACGCCCTAGGGTGAAGCCTAGGTTGCCCGGAACGCAGAAATGACCATTACCTTCACGCTTGTTGCAATTATTCCTGTTATACGGTGAAAAAACTGTTGTATTTTTATTGCATTTTATGCTTCAGGCGTTGACTTCTAAGGCCGTAGCTATTCGATGTGGTGGAGCAACGCCATAGAGTGAAGCCTAGGAAGCCCGGAACGTTGAAATGATCATAACTTTCGCACTGGTAGCTATTATTCGTTTTATACGATGGAAAATCTGTTATATTTATATTGTATTTTATGCTTCTGGCGTTGACTTCATAGGCCCTAGCTATTCGATCTGGTGGAACAACGCCCCAGCCTGAAGACTAGGTCGCCCGGAACGTAGAAATGACCATAACTTTCACACTGGTTGCTATTATTCGTTTTCTACGATGGAAAAACTGTTATATTTATATTGTATTTTATTCTTATGGCGTTGACTTCTTAGGCCCTACCTATTCGATCTGGTGGAACAACGCCCTAGGGTGAAGCCTAGGTTGCCTGGAACGTGGAAATGACCATAACTTTCACAATGTTTGCAAGTATTCATTTTATACGATGAAAAAACTGTTGTACATATATTGTATCTTATCCTTCTGTCGTTGAATTCTAAGTCCCTAGCTATTCGACCTATTGGAGCGACGCCCTAGAGTAAAACCTAGGTTGCCCGGAACGTAGAAATGACCATAACTTTCACACTGGTTGCAATTATTCGTTTTATACGATTGAAAAACTGTTGCATTTATATTGTATTTTATGCTTCTGGAGTTGACTTCTAAGGCCCTAACTGATTGATCTGGTGGAGCAACGCCCTAGGGTGAAGCCTAGATTGCCTGGAACGTAGAAATGACCATAACTTTCACACTGGTTGCTATCATTCGTTTTATACGATGGAAAAACTGTTATATTTATATTGTATTTTATGCTTCTGGCGTTGACTTCTTAGGGCCTAACTATTCCCTCTGGAGGATCAACGCCCTAGAGTGAAACCTACGTTGCCCGGAACGTAGAAATGACCATTACTTTCACACTGGTTGCAATTATTCCTGTTATACGATGGAAAAACTGTTGTATTTTAATTGTATTTTATGCTTTTAGAGATGAATTCTAAGTCCCTAGCTATTCGATCTGGTGGAGCAACGCCCTAGAGTGACGCCTAGGTTGCTCGGAATGTAGAAATGACCATTACTTTCACACTGGTTGCAATTATCCGTTTTATACGATGGAAAAGCTGTTGTATTTATATCGTATTTTATGCTTCGGGCGTTGACTTCTAAGTCCCTAACTATTCAATCTGTTGGAGCAACGCCCTAGGGTGAAGCCTAGGTTGCTCGGAAAGTGGAAAAGACCATAAGTTTCATACTGGTTGCAATTATTCGTTTCATACAATGGAAAAACTGTTTTATTTATTTTGTATTTTATGCTTCGGGCGTCGACTTCTAAGGCAATAACTATTCGATCTGGTGGAGCAACGCCCTAGAGTGAAGCCTAGGTTGCCCGGAACGTAGAAATGACCATAACTTTCACACTGGTTGCTATCATTCGTTTTATACGATGGAAAAACTGTTATATTTATATTGTATTTTATGCTTCTGGCGTTGACTTCTTAGGGCCTAACTGTTCGATCTGGTGGAACAACGCCCTAGAGTGAAGCCTAGGTTGCCCGGAACGTTGAAATGACCATAACTTTCACACTGGTTGCTATTATTCGTTTTATACGATGGAAAAACTGTTATATATATATTGTATTTTATTCTTATGGCGTTGACTTCTTAGGCCCTACCTATTCGATCTGGTGGAACAACGCCCTAGGATGAAGCCTAGGTTGCCTGGAACGTGGAAATGACCATACCTTTCACAATGTTTGCAAGTATTCATTTTATACGATGAAAAAACTGATGTACATATATTGTATTTTATCCTTCTGGCGTTGAATTCTAAGTCCCTAGCTATTCGACCTATTGGAGCGACGCCCTAGAGTGAAACCTAGGTTGCCCGGAACGTAGAAATGACCATAACTTTCACACTGGTTGCAATTATTCGTTTTATACGATTGAAAAACTGTTGTATTTATATTGTATTTTATGCTTCTGGAGTTGAGTCCTTAGGCCCTAACTATTCCCACTGGCGGATCAACGCCCTAGAGTGAAACCTACGTTGCCCGGAACGTAGAAATGACCATTACTTTCACACTGGTTGCAATTATTCCTGTTATACGATGGAAAAACTGTTGTATTTTAATTGTATTTTATGCTTTTAGAGATGAATTCTAAGTCCCTAGCTATTCGATCTGGTGGAGCAACGCCCTAGAGTGACGCCTAGGTTGCTCGGAACGTAGAAATGACCATTACTTTCACACTGGTTGCAATTATCCGTTTTATACGATGGAAAAGCTGTTGTATTTATATCGTATTTTATGCTTCGGGCGTTGACTTCTAAGGCCCTAACTATTTAATCTGGTGGAGCAACGCCCTAGAGTGAAGCCTAGGTTACCCGGAACGTAGAAATGACCATAACTTTCACACTGGTTGCTATCATTCGTTTTATACGATGGAAAAACCGTTATATTTATATTGTATTTTATGCTTCTGGCGTTGACTTCTTAGGGCCTAACTGTTCGATCTGGTGGAACAACGCCCTAGAGTGAAGCCTAGGTTGCCCGGAACGTAGAAATGACCATCACTTTCAAACTGGTTGCAATTATTCCTGTCATACGATGGAAAAGCTGTTGCATCTTTATTGTATTTTATGCATCTGGCGTTGACTTCTAAGGCCCTAACTATTCCATCTGGTGGAGCAACGCGCTAGAGTGAAGCCTAGGCTGCCCGGAACGTGGAAATGACCATAACTTCCACACTGGTAGCAATTATTCCTGTTCTACGATGGACAAACTGTTGTATTTATATCGTATTTTATGCTTCTGGTGTTGACTTCTAAGGACCTAACTAATCAATGTGTTGGAGCTGCGCCCTAGGGTGAAGCCTAGGTTGCCCGGAAAGTAGAAATGACCATAACTTTCATCCTGGTTGCAATTATTCGTTTTATATGATGGAAAAACTGTTGTATTTATGTTGTATTTTATGCTTCTGGCGTTCACTTCTTAGGCCCTAACTATTCGATTTGGTGGAACAACGCCCTAGGGTGAAGCCTAGGTTGCCCGGAACGCAGAAATGACCATTACCTTCACGCTTGTTGCAATTATTCCTGTTATACGGTGAAAAAACTGTTGTATTTTTATTGCATTTTATGCTTCAGGCGTTGACTTCTAAGGCCGTAGCTATTCGATGTGGTGGAGCAACGCCATAGAGTGAAGCCTAGGAAGCCCGGAACGTTGAAATGATCATAACTTTCGCACTGGTTGCTATTATTCGTTTTATACGATGGAAAATCTGTTATATTTATATTGTATTTTATGCTTCTGGCGTTGACTTCATAGGCCCTAGCTATTCGATCTGGTGGAACAACGCCCCAGCCTGAAGACTAGGTCGCCCGGAACGTAGAAATGACCATAACTTTCACACTGGTTGCTATTATTCGTTTTCTACGATGGAAAAACTGTTATATTTATATTGTATTTTATTCTTATGGCGTTGACTTCTTAGGCCCTACCTATTCGATCTGGTGGAACAACGCCCTAGGGTGAAGCCTAGGTTGCCCGGAACGCAGAAATGACCATTACCTTCACGCTTGTTGCAATTATTCCTGTTATACGGTGAAAAAACTGTTGTACTTTATTGCATTTTATGCTTCAGGCGTTGACTTCTAAGGCCGTAGCTATTCGATGTGGTGGAGCAACGCCATAGAGTGAAGCCTAGGAAGCCCGGAACGTAGAAATGACCATAACTTTCACACTGGTTGCTATTATTCGTTTTATACGATTGAAAAACTGTTGTATTTATATTGTATTTTATGCTTCTGGAGTTGAGTCCTTAGGCCCTAACTATTCCCACTGGCGGATCAACGCCCTAGAGTGAAACCTACGTTGCCCGGAACGTAGAAATGACCATTACTTTCACACTGGTTGCAATTATTCCTGTTATACGATGGAAAAACTGTTGTATTTTAATTGTATTTTATGCTTTTAGAGATGAATTCTAAGTCCCTAGCTATTCGATCTGGTGGAGCAACGCCCTAGAGTGACGCCTACGTTGCTCGGAACGTAGAAATGACCATTACTTTCACACTGGTTGCAATTATCCGTTTTATACGATGGAAAAGCTGTTGTATTTATATCGTATTTTATGCTTCGGGCGTTGACTTCTAAGGCCCTAACTATTTAATCTGGTGGAGCAACGCCCTAGAGTGAAGCCTAGGTTGCCCGGAACGTAGAAATGACCATAACTTTCACACTGGTTGCTATCATTCGTTTTATACGATGGAAAAACCGTTATATTTATATTGTATTTTATGCTTCTGGCGTTGACTTCTTAGGGCCTAACTGTTCGATCTGGTGGAACAACGCCCTAGAGTGAAGCCTAGGTTGCCCGGAACGTAGAAATGACCATCACTTTCAAACTGGTTGCAATTATTCCTGTCATACGATGGAAAAGCTGTTGCATCTTTATTGTATTTTATGCATCTGGCGTTGACTTCTAAGGCCCTAACTATTCCATCTGGTGGAGCAACGCGCTAGAGTGAAGCCTAGGCTGCCCGGAACGTGGAAATGACCATAACTTCCACACTGGTAGCAATTATTCCTGTTCTACGATGGACAAACTGTTGTATTTATATCGTATTTTATGCTTCTGGTGTTGACTTCTAAGGACCTAACTAATCAATCTGTTGGAGCAGCGCCCTAGGGTGAAGCCTAGGTTGCCCGGAAAGTAGAAATGACCATAACTTTCATCCTGGTTGCAATTATTCGTTTTATATGATGGAAAAACTGTTGTATTTATGTTGTATTTTATGCTTCTGGCGTTCACTTCTTAGGCCCTAACTATTCGATTTGGTGGAACAACGCCCTAGGGTGAAGCCTAGGTTGCCCGGAACGCAGAAATGACCATTACCTTCACGCTTGTTGCAATTATTCCTGTTATACGGTGAAAAAACTGTTGTATTTTTATTGCATTTTATGCTTCAGGCGTTGACTTCTAAGGCCGTAGCTATTCGATGTGGTGGAGCAACGCCATAGAGTGAAGCCTAGGAAGCCCGGAACGTTGAAATGATCATAACTTTCGCACTGGTTGCTATTATTCGTTTTATACGATGGAAAATCTGTTATATTTATATTGTATTTTATGCTTCTGGCGTTGACTTCATAGGCCCTAGCTATTCGATCTGGTGGAACAACGCCCCAGCCTGAAGACTAGGTCGCCCGGAACGTAGAAATGACCATAACTTTCACACTGGTTGCTATTATTCGTTTTCTACGATGGAAAAACTGTTATATTTATATTGTATTTTATTCTTATGGCGTTGACTTCTTAGGCCCTACCTATTCGATCTGGTGGAACAACGCCCTAGGGTGAAGCCTAGGTTGCCTGGAACGTGGAAATGACCATAACTTTCACAATGTTTGCAAGTATTCATTTTATACGATGAAAAAACTGTTGTACATATATTGTATTTTATCCTTCTGTCGTTGAATTCTAAGTCCCTAGCTATTCGACCTATTGGAGCGACGCCCTAGAGTAAAACCTAGGTTGCCCGGAACGTAGAAATGACCATAACTTTCACACTGGTTGCAATTATTCGTTTTATACGATTGAAAAACTGTTGCATTTATATTGTATTTTATGCTTCTGGAGTTGACTTCTAAGGCCCTAACTGATTGATCTGGTGGAGCAACGCCCTAGGGTGAAGCCTAGATTGCCTGGAACGTAGAAATGACCATAACTTTCACACTGGTTGCTATCATTCGTTTTATACGATGGAAAAACTGTTATATTTATATTGTATTTTATGCTTCTGGCGTTGACTTCTTAGGGCCTAACTATTCCCTCTGGAGGATCAACGCCCTAGAGTGAAACCTACGTTGCCCGGAACGTAGAAATGACCATTACTTTCACACTGGTTGCAATTATTCCTGTTATACGATGGAAAAACTGTTGTATTTTAATTGTATTTTATGCTTTTAGAGATGAATTCTAAGTCCCTAGCTATTCGATCTGGTGGAGCAACGCCCTAGAGTGACGCCTAGGTTGCTCGGAATGTAGAAATGACCATTACTTTCACACTGGTTGCAATTATCCGTTTTATACGATGGAAAAGCTGTTGTATTTATATCGTATTTTATGCTTCGGGCGTTGACTTCTAAGTCCCTAACTATTCAATCTGTTGGAGCAACGCCCTAGGGTGAAGCCTAGGTTGCTCGGAAAGTGGAAAAGACCATAAGTTTCATACTGGTTGCAATTATTCGTTTCATACAATGGAAAAACTGTTTTATTTATTTTGTATTTTATGCTTCGGGCGTCGACTTCTAAGGCAATAACTATTCGATCTGGTGGAGCAACGCCCTAGAGTGAAGCCTAGGTTGCCCGGAACGTAGAAATGACCATAACTTTCACACTGGTTGCTATCATTCGTTTTATACGATGGAAAAACTGTTATATTTATATTGTATTTTATGCTTCTGGCGTTGACTTCTTAGGGCCTAACTGTTCGATCTGGTGGAACAACGCCCTAGAGTGAAGCCTAGGTTGCCCGGAACGTTGAAATGACCATAACTTTCACACTGGTTGCTATTATTCGTTTTATACGATGGAAAAACTGTTATATATATATTGTATTTTATTCTTATGGCGTTGACTTCTTAGGCCCTACCTATTCGATCTGGTGGAACAACGCCCTAGGATGAAGCCTAGGTTGCCTGGAACGTGGAAATGACCATAACTTTCACAATGTTTGCAAGTATTCATTTTATACGATGAAAAAACTGATGTACATATATTGTATTTTATCCTTCTGGCGTTGAATTCTAAGTCCCTAGCTATTCGACCTATTGGAGCGACGCCCTAGAGTGAAACCTAGGTTGCCCGGAACGTAGAAATGACCATAACTTTCACACTGGTTGCAATTATTCGTTTTATACGATTGAAAAACTGTTGTATTTATATTGTATTTTATGCTTCTGGAGTTGAGTCCTTAGGCCCTAACTATTCCCACTGGCGGATCAACGCCCTAGAGTGAAACCTACGTTGCCCGGAACGTAGAAATGACCATTACTTTCACACTGGTTGCAATTATTCCTGTTATACGATGGAAAAACTGTTGTATTTTAATTGTATTTTATGCTTTTAGAGATGAATTCTAAGTCCCTAGCTATTCGATCTGGTGGAGCAACGCCCTAGAGTGACGCCTAGGTTGCTCGGAACGTAGAAATGACCATTACTTTCACACTGGTTGCAATTATCCGTTTTATACGATGGAAAAGCTGTTGTATTTATATCGTATTTTATGCTTCGGGCGTTGACTTCTAAGGCCCTAACTATTTAATCTGGTGGAGCAACGCCCTAGAGTGAAGCCTAGGTTACCCGGAACGTAGAAATGACCATAACTTTCACACTGGTTGCTATCATTCGTTTTATACGATGGAAAAACCGTTATATTTATATTGTATTTTATGCTTCTGGCGTTGACTTCTTAGGGCCTAACTGTTCGATCTGGTGGAACAACGCCCTAGAGTGAAGCCTAGGTTGCCCGGAACGTAGAAATGACCATCACTTTCAAACTGGTTGCAATTATTCCTGTCATACGATGGAAAAGCTGTTGCATCTTTATTGTATTTTATGCATCTGGCGTTGACTTCTAAGGCCCTAACTATTCCATCTGGTGGAGCAACGCGCTAGAGTGAAGCCTAGGCTGCCCGGAACGTGGAAATGACCATAACTTCCACACTGGTAGCAATTATTCCTGTTCTACGATGGACAAACTGTTGTATTTATATCGTATTTTATGCTTCTGGTGTTGACTTCTAAGGACCTAACTAATCAATGTGTTGGAGCTGCGCCCTAGAGTGAAGCCTAGGTTGCCGGGAACATGGAAATGTCCATTACTTTCACACTGGTTGCAATTATTCCTGTTATATGATGGAAGAACTGTTGTACTTTTATTGCACTTTATGCTTCGGGCATTGACTTCTAAGGCCCTAACTAATCAATCTGTTGGAGCAGCGCCCTAGGGTGAAGCCTAGGTTGCCCGGAAAGTAGAAATGACCATTACCTTCACGCTTGTTGCAATTATTCCTGTTATACGGTGAAAAAACTGTTGTACTTTATTGCATTTTATGCTTCAGGCGTTGACTTCTAAGGCCGTAGCAATTCGATGTGGTGGAGCAACGCCATAGAGTGAAGCCTAGGAAGCCCGGAACGTAGAAATGACCATAACTTTCACACTGGTTGCTATTATTCGTTTTATACGATGGAAAAACTGTTATATTTATATTGTATTTTATGGTTCTGGCGTTGACTTCTTAGGCCCTAACTATTCCATCTGGTGGAACAACGCCCTAGGGTGAAGCCCAGGTTGCTCGGAATGTAGGAATGACCACAAATTTCACACTGGTTGCAATTATTCGTTTTATACGATGGAAAAACTGTTGCATCTTTATCGTATTTTATGCTTCTGGCGTGGACTTCTAAGGCCCTAACTATTCGATCTGGTGGAGCAACGCCCTAGAGTGAAGCCTAGGTTACCCGGAACGTAGAAATGACCATAACTTTCACACTGGTTGCAATTATTCGTTTTATACGATTGAAAAACTGTTGTATTTATATTGTATTTTATGCTTCTGGAGTTGAGTCCTTAGGCCCTAACTATTCCCACTGGCGGATCAACGCCCTAGAGTGAAACCTACGTTGCCCGGAACGTAGAAATGACCATTACTTTCACACTGGTTGCAATTATTCCTGTTATACGATGGAAAAACTGTTGTATTTTAATTGTATTTTATGCTTTTAGAGATGAATTCTAAGTCCCTAGCTATTCGATCTGGTGGAGCAACGCCCTAGAGTGACGCCTAGGTTGCTCGGAACGTAGAAATGACCATTACTTTCACACTGGTTGCAATTATCCGTTTTATACGATGGAAAAGCTGTTGTATTTATATCGTATTTTATGCTTCGGGCGTTGACTTCTAAGGCCCTAACTATTTAATCTGGTGGAGCAGCGCCCTAGAGTGAAGCCTAGGTTACCCGGAACGTAGAAATGACCATAACTTTCACACTGGTTGCTATCATTCGTTTTATACGATGGAAAAACCGTTATATTTATATTGTATTTTATGCTTCTGGCGTTGACTTCTTAGGGCCTAACTGTTCGATCTGGTGGAACAACGCCCTAGAGTGAAGCCTAGGTTGCCCGGAACGTAGAAATGACCATCACTTTCAAACTGGTTGCAATTATTCCTGTCATACGATGGAAAAGCTGTTGCATCTTTATTGTATTTTATGCATCTGGCGTTGACTTCTAAGGCCCTAACTATTCCATCTGGTGGAGCAACGCGCTAGAGTGAAGCCTAGGCTGCCCGGAACGTGGAAATGACCATAACTTCCACACTGGTAGCAATTATTCCTGTTCTACGATGGACAAACTGTTGTATTTATATCGTATTTTATGCTTCTGGTGTTGACTTCTAAGGACCTAACTAATCAATGTGTTGGAGCTGCGCCCTAGGGTGAAGCCTAGGTTGCCCGGAAAGTAGAAATGACCATAACTTTCATCCTGGTTGCAATTATTCGTTTTATATGATGGAAAAACTGTTGTATTTATGTTGTATTTTATGCTTCTGGCGTTCACTTCTTAGGCCCTAACTATTCGATTTGGTGGAACAACGCCCTAGGGTGAAGCCTAGGTTGCCCGGAACGCAGAAATGACAATTACCTTCACGCTTGTTGCAATTATTCCTGTTATACGGTGAAAAAACTGTTGTATTTTTATTGCATTTTATGCTTCAGGCGTTGACTTCTAAGGCCGTAGCTATTCGATGTGGTGGAGCAACGCCATAGAGTGAAGCCTAGGAAGCCCGGAACGTTGAAATGATCATAACTTTCGCACTGGTTGCTATTATTCGTTTTATACGATGGAAAATCTGTTATATTTATATTGTATTTTATGCTTCTGGCGTTGACTTCATAGGCCCTAGCTATTCGATCTGGTGGAACAACGCCCCAGACTGAAGACTAGGTCGCCCGGAACGTAGAAATGACCATAACTTTCACACTGGTTGCTATTATTCGTTTTCTACGATGGAAAAACTGTTATATTTATATTGTATTTTATTCTTATGGCGTTGACTTCTTAGGCCCTACCTATTCGATCTGGTGGAACAACGCCCTAGGGTGAAGCCTAGGTTGCCTGGAACGTAGAAATGACCATAACTTTCACAATGTTTGCAAGTATTCATTTTATACGATGAAAAAACTGTTGTACATATATTGTATTTTCTCCTTCTGGCGTTGAATTCTAAGTCCCTAGCTATTCGACCTATTGGAGCGACGCCCTAGATTAAAACCTAGGTTGCCCGGAACGTAGAAATGACCATTACTTTCACACTGGTTGCAATTATTCCCGTTATACGATGGAAAAACTGTTGTATTTTAATTGTATTTTATGCTTTTAGAGATGAATTCTAAGTCCCTAGCTATTCGATCTGGTGGAGCAACGCCCTAGAGTGACGCCTAGGTTGTTCGGAACGTAGAAATGACCATTACTTTCACACTGGTTGCAATTATCCGTTTTATACGATGGAAAAGCTGTTGTATTTATATCGTATTTTATGCTTCGGGCGTTGACTTCTAAGGCCCTAACTATTCAATCTGGTGGAGCAACGCCCTAGAGTGAAGCCTAGGTTGCCCGGAACGTAGAAATGACCATAACTTTCACACTGGTTGCTATCATTCGTTTTATACGATGGAAAAACCGTTATATTTATATTGTATTTTATGCTTCTGGCGTTGACTTCTTAGGGCCTAACTGTTCGATCTGGTGGAACAACGCCCTAGAGTGAAGCCTAGGTTGCCCGGAACGTAGAAATGACCATCACTTTCAAACTGGTTGCAATTATTCCTGTCATACGATGGAAAAGCTGTTGCATCTTTATTGTATTTTATGCATCTGGCGTTGACTTCTAAGGCCCTAACTATTCCATCTGGTGGAGCAACGCCCTAGAGTGAAGCCTAGGCTGCCCAGAACGTGGAAATGACCATAACTTCCACACTGGTAGCAATTATTCGTTTTATACGATGCAAAAACTGTACTATTTATTTTGTATTTTATGCTTCGGCCGTTGACTTCTATGGCCCTAGCTGTTGAATCTGGTGGAGCAACGCCCTAGAGTGAAGCCTAGGTTGCCCGGAACGCAGAAATGACCATAACTTTCACACTGGTTGCTATTATTCGTTTTATACGATGGAAAAACCGTTATATTTATATTGTATTTTATGCTTCTGGCGTTGACTTCTTAGGGCCTAACTGTTCGATCTGGTGGAACAACGCCCTAGAGTGAAGCCTAGGTTGCCCGGAACGTAGAAATGACCATCACTTTCAAACTGGTTGCAATTATTCCTGTCATACGATGGAAAAGCTGTTGCATCTTTATTGTATTTTATGCATCTGGCGTTGACTTCTAAGGCCCTAACTATTCCATCTGGTGGAGCAACGCCCTAGAGTGAAGCCTAGGCTGCCCAGAACGTGGAAATGACCATAACTTCCACACTGGTAGCAATTATTCGTTTTATACGATGCAAAAACTGTACTATTTATTTTGTATTTTATGCTTCGGCCGTTGACTTCTATGGCCCTAGCTGTTGAATCTGGTGGAGCAACGCCCTAGAGTGAAGCCTAGGTTGCCCGGAACGCAGAAATGACCATAACTTTCACACTGGTTGCTATTATTCGTTTTATACGATGGAAAAACTGTTATATTTATATTGTATTTTATTCTTATGGCGTTGACTTCTTAGGCCCTACCTATTCGATCTGGTGGAACAACGCCCTAGGGTGAAGCCTAGGTTGCCTGGAACGTAGAAATGACCATAACTTTCACAATGTTTGCAAGTATTCATTTTATACGATGAAAAAACTGTTGTACATATATTGTATTTTATCCTTCTGTCTTTGAATTCTAAGTCCCTAGCTATTCGACCTATTGGAGCGACGCCCTAGAGTAAAACCTAGGTTGCCCGGAACGTAGAAATGACCATAACTTTCACACTGGTTGCAATTATTCGTGTTATACGATTGAAAAACTGTTGTATTTATATTGTATTTTATGCTTCTGGAGTTGACTCCTTAGGCCCTAACTATTCCCTCTGGCGGATCAACGCCCTAGAGTGAAACCTACGTTGCCCGGAACGTAGAAATGACCATTACTTTCACACTGGTTGCAATTATTCCTGTTATACGATGGAAAAACTGTTGTATTTTAATTGTATTTTATGCTTTTAGAGATGAATTCTAAGTCCCTAGCCATTCGATCTGGTGGAGCAACGCCCTAGAGTGACGCCTAGGTTGCTCGGAACGTAGAAATGACCATTACTTTCACACTGGTTGCAATTATCCGTTTTATACGATGGAAAAGCTGTTGTATTTATATCGTATTTTATGCTTCGGGCGTTGACTTCTAAGGCCCTAACTATTCAATCTGTTGGAGCAACGCCCTAGGGTGAAGCCTAGGTTGCTCGGAAAGTGGATAAGACCATAAGTTTCATACTGGTTGCAATTATTCGTTTCATACAATGGAAAAACTGTTTTATTTATTTTGTATTTTACGCTTCGGGCGTTGACTTCTAAGGCAATAACTATTCGATCTGGTGGAGCAACGCCCTAGAGTGAAGCCTAGGTTGCCCGGAACGTAGAAATGACCATAACTTTCACACTGGTTGCTATCATTCGTTTTATACGATGGAAAAACTGTTATATTTATATTGTATTTTATGCTTCTGGCGTTGACTTCTTAGGGCCTAACCGTTCGATCTAGTGGAACAACGCACTAGAGTGAAGCCTAGGTTGCCCGGAACGTTGAAATGACCATAACTTTCACACTGGTTGCTATTATTCGTTTTATACGATGGAAAAACTGTTATATTTATATTGTATTTTATTCTTATGGCGTTGACTTCTAAGGCCCTAACTATTCGATCAGGTGGAGCAACGCCCTAGAGTGAAGCCTAGGTTGCCGGGAACATGGAAATGTCCATTACTTTCACACTGGTTGCAATTATTCCTGTTATATGATGGAAGAACTGTTGTACTTTTATTGCACTTTATGCTTCGGGCATTGACTTCTAAGGCCCTAACTAATCAATCTGTTGGAGCAGCGCCCTAGGGTGAAGCCTAGGTTGCCCGGAAAGTAGAAATGACCATTACCTTCACGCTTGTTGCAATTATTCCTGTTATACGGTGAAAAAACTGTTGTACTTTATTGCATTTTATGCTTCAGGCGTTGACTTCTAAGGCCGTAGCTATTCGATGTGGTGGAGCAACGCCATAGAGTGAAGCCTAGGAAGCCCGGAACGTAGAAATGACCATAACTTTCACACTGGTTGCTATTATTCGTTTTATACGATGGAAAAACTGTTATATTTATATTGTATTTTATGGTTCTGGCGTTGACTTCTTAGGCCCTAACTATTCCATCTGGTGGAACAACGCCCTAGGGTGAAGCCCAGGTTGCTCGGAATGTAGGAATGACCACAAATTTCACACTGGTTGCAATTATTCGTTTTATACGATGGAAAAACTGTTGCATCTTTATCGTATTTTATGCTTCTGGCGTGGACTTCTAAGGCCCTAACTATTCGATCTGGTGGAGCAACGCCCTAGAGTGAAGCCTAGGTTACCCGGAACGTAGAAATGACCATAACTTTTACACTGGTAGCAATTATCCGTTTTATACGATGGAAAAGCTGTTGTATTTATATTGTATTTTATGGTTCTGGCGTTGACTTCTTAGGCCCTAACTATTCCATCTGGTGGAACAACGCCCTAGGGTGAAGCCCAGGTTGCTCGGAATGTAGGAGTGACCATAAATTTCACACTGGTGGCAATTATTCGTTTTATACGATGGAAAAACTGTTGCATCTTTATCGTATTTTATGCTTCTGGCGTGGACTTCTAAGGCCCTAACTATTCGATCTGGTGGAGCAACCCCCTAGAGTGAAGCCTAGGTTACCCGGAACGTAGAAATGACCATAACTTTTACACTGGTAGCAATTATTCGTTTTATGCAATGGAAAAACTGTTCTATTTACTTTGTATTTTATGCTTCGGGCGTTGACTTCTAAGGCCCTAACTGATTGATCTGGTGGAGCAACGCCCTAGAGTGAACCCTAGGTTGCCCGGAACGTAGAAGTGACCATATCTTTCACACTGGTTGCAATTATTCGTTTTATACGATTGAAAAACTGTTGTATTTATATTGTATTTGATGCTTCTGGAGTTGACTCCTTAGGCCCTAACTATTCCCTCTGGAGGATCAACGCCCTAGAGTGAAACCTACGTTGCCCGGAACGTAGAAATGACCATTACTTTCACACTGGTTGCAATTATTCCTGTTATACGATGGAAAAACTGTTGTATTTTAATTGTATTTTATGCTTTTAGAGATGAATTCTAAGTCCCTAGCTATTCGATCTGGTGGAGCAACGCCCTAGAGTGACGCCTAGGTTGCTCGGAATGTAGAAATGACAATTACTTTCACACTGGTTGCAATTATCCGTTTTATACGATGGAAAAGCTGTTGTATTTATATCGTATTTTATGCTTCGGGCGTTGACTTCTAAGGCCCTAACTATTCAATCTGTTGGAGCAACGCCCTAGGGTGAAGCCTAGGTTGCTCGGAAAGTGGAAAAGACCATAAGTTTCATACTGGTTGCAATTATTCGTTTCATAGAATGGAAAAACTGTTTTATTTATTTTGTATTTTATGCTTCGGGCGTTGACTTCTAAGGCAATAACTATTCGATCTGGTGGAGTAACGCCCTAGAGTGAAGCCTAGGTTGCCCGGAACGTAGAAATGACCATAACTTTCACACTGGTTGCTATCATTCGTTTTATACGATGGAAAAACTGTTATATTTATATTGTATTTTATGCTTCTGGCGTTGACTTCTTAGGGCCTAACTGTTCGATCTGGTGGAACAACGCCCTAGAGTGAAGCCTAGGTTGCCCGGAACGTTGAAATGACCATAACTTTCACACTGGTTGCTATTATTCGTTTTATACGATGGAAAAACTGTTATATATATATTGTATTTTATTCTTATGGCGTTGACTTCTTAGGCCCTACCTATTCGATCTGGTGGAACAACGCCCTAGGGTGAAGCCTAGGTTGCCTGGAACGTGGAAATGACCATAACTTTCACAATGTTTGCAAGTATTCATTTTATACGATGAAAAAACTGATGTACATATATTGTATTTTATCCTTCTGGCGTTGAATTCTAAGTCCCTAGCTATTCGACCTATTGGAGCGACGCCCTAGAGTGAAACCTAGGTTGCCCGGAACGTAGAAATGACCATAACTTTCACACTGGTTGCAATTATTCGTTTTATACGATTGAAAAACTGTTGTATTTATATTGTATTTTATGCTTCTGGAGTTGAGTCCTTAGGCCCTAACTATTCCCACTGGCGGATCAACGCCCTAGAGTGAAACCTACGATGCCCGGAACGTAGAAATGACCATTACTTTCACACTGGTTGCAATTATTCCTGTTATACGATGGAAAAACTGTTGTATTTTAATTGTATTTTATGCTTTTAGAGATGAATTCTAAGTCCCTAGCTATTCGATCTGGTGGAGCAACGCCCTAGAGTGACGCCTAGGTTGCTCGGAACGTAGAAATGACCATTACTTTCACACTGGTTGCAATTATCCGTTTTATACGATGGAAAAGCTGTTGTATTTATATCGTATTTTATGCTTCGGGCGTTGACTTCTAAGGCCCTAACTATTTAATCTGGTGGAGCAACGCCCTAGAGTGAAGCCTAGGTTGCTCGGAAAGTGGAAAAGACCATAAGTTTCATACTGGTTGCAATTATTCGTTTCATACAATGGAAAAACTGTTTTATTTATTTTGTATTTTATGCTTCGGGCGTTGACTTCTAAGGCAATAACTATTCGATCTGGTGGAGCAACGCCCTAGAGAGAAGCCTAGGTTGCCCGGAACGTAGAAATGACCATAACTTTCACACTGGTTGCTATCATTCGTTTTATACGATGGAAAAACTGTTATATTTATATTGTATTTTATGCTTCTGGCGTTGACTTCTTAGGGCCTAACTGTTCGATCTGGTGGAACAACGCCCTAGAGTGAAGCCTAGGTTGCCCGGAACGTTGAAATGACCATAACTTTCACACTGGTTGCTATTATTCGTTTTATACGATGGAAAAACTGTTATATATATATTGTATTTTATTCTTATGGCGTTGACTTCTTAGGCCCTACCTATTCGATCTGGTGGGACAACGCCCTAGGGTGAAGCCTAGGTTGCCTGGAACGTGGAAATGACCATAACTTTCACAACGTTTGCAAGTATTCATTTTATACGATGAAAAAACTGATGTACATATATTGTATTTTATCCTTCTGGCGTTGAATTCTAAGTCCCTCGCTATTCGACCTATTGGAGCGACGCCCTAGAGTGAAACCTAGGTTGCCCGGAACGTAGAAATGACCATTACTTTCACACTGGTTGCAATTATTCCTGTTATACGATAGAAAAACTGTTGTATTTTAATTGTATTTTATGCATTTAGAGATGAATTCTAAGTCCCTAGCTATTCCATCTGGTGGAGCAACGCCCTAGAGTGACGCCTAGGTTGCTCGGAACGTAGAAATGACCATTACTTTCACACTGGTTGCAATTATCCGTTTTATACGATGGAAAAGCTGTTGTATTTATATCGTATTTTATGCTTCGGGCGTTGACTTCTAAGGCCCTAACTATTCAATCTGTTGGAGCAACGCCCTAGGGTGAAGCCTAGGTTGCTCGGAAAGTGGAAAAGGCCATAAGTTTCATACGGGTTGCAATTATTCGTTTCATACAATGGAAAAACTGTTTTAATTATTTTGTATTTTATGCTTCGGGCGTTGACTTCTAAGGCCCTAACTATTCCATCTGGTGGAGCAACGCCCTAGAGTGAAGCCTAGGCTGCCCGGAACGTGGAAATGACCATAACTTCCAAACTGGTAGCAATTATTCGTTTTATACGATGCAAAAACTGTACTATTTATTTTGTATTTTATGCTTCGGGCGTTGACTTCTAAGGCCCTAACTGTTGAATCTGGTGGAGCAACGCCCTAGAGTGAAGCCTAGGTTGCCCGGAACGCAGAAATGACAATAACTTTCGCACTGGTTGCAAATATTCCTTTTCTACGATGGACAAACTGTTGTATTTATATCGTATTTTATGCTTCTGGCGTTGACTTCTAAGGACCTAACTATTCGATGTGGTGGAGAAACGCTCTAGAGTGAAGTCTAGGTTGCTCGGAATGTAGGAATGACCATAAATTTCACACTGGTTGCAATTATTCGTTTTATACGATGGAAAAACTGTTATATTTATATTGTATTTTATGCTTCTGGCGTTGACTTCTTAGGGCCTAACTGTTCGATCTGGTGGAACAACGCCCTAGAGTGAAGCCTAGGTTGCCCGGAACGTAGAAATGACAATAACTTTCACACTGGTTGCTATCATTCGTTTTATACGATGGAAAAACTGTTATATTTATATTGTATTTTATGCTTCTGGCGTTGACTTCTTAGGGCCTAACTGTTCGATCTGGTGGAACAACGCCCTAGAGTGAAGCCTAGGTTGCCCGGAACGTTGAAATGACCATAACTTTCACACTGGTTGCTATTATTCGTTTTATACGATGGAAAAACTGTTATATATATATTGTATTTTATTCTTATGGCGTTGACTTCTTAGGCCCTACCTATTCGATCTGGTGGAACAACGCCCTAGGGTGAAGCCTAGGTTGCCTGGAACGTGGAAATGACCATAACTTTCACAATGTTTGCAAGTATTCATTTTATACGATGAAAAAACTGATGTACATATATTGTATTTTATCCTTCTGGCGTTGAATTCTAAGTCCCTAGCTATTCGACCTATTGGAGCGACGCCCTAGAGTGAAACCTAGGTTGCCCGGAACGTAGAAATGACCATAACTTTCACACTGGTTGCAATTATTCGTTTTATACGATTGAAAAACTGCTGTATTTATATTGTATTTTATGCTTCTGGAGTTGAGTCCTTAGGCCCTAACTATTCCCACTGGCGGATCAACGCCCTAGAGTGAAACCTACGATGCCCGGAACGTAGAAATGACCATTACTTTCACACTGGTTGCAATTATTCCTGTTATACGATGGAAAAACTGTTGTATTTTAATTGTATTTTATGCTTTTAGAGATGAATTCTAAGTCCCTAGCTATTCGATCTGGTGGAACAACGCCCTAGGGTGAAGCCTAGGTTGCCTGGAACGTGGAAATGACCATAACTTTCACAACGTTTGCAAGTATTCATTTTATACGATGAAAAAACTGATGTACATATATTGTATTTTATCCTTCTGGCGTTGAATTCTAAGTCCCTCGCTATTCGACCTATTGGAGCGACGCCCTAGAGTGAAACCTAGGTTGCCCGGAACGTAGAAATGACCATTACTTTCACACTGGTTGCAATTATTCCTGTTATACGATAGAAAAACTGTTGTATTTTAATTGTATTTTATGCATTTAGAGATGAATTCTAAGTCCCTAGCTATTCCATCTGGTGGAGCAACGCCCTAGAGTGACGCCTAGGTTGCTCGGAACGTAGAAATGACCATTACTTTCACACTGGTTGCAATTATCCGTTTTATACGATGGAAAAGCTGTTGTATTTATATCGTATTTTATGCTTCGGGCGTTGACTTCTAAGGCCCTAACTATTCAATCTGTTGGAGCAACGCCCTAGGGTGAAGCCTAGGTTGCTCGGAAAGTGGAAAAGGCCATAAGTTTCATACGGGTTGCAATTATTCGTTTCATACAATGGAAAAACTGTTTTAATTATTTTGTATTTTATGCTTCGGGCGTTGACTTCTAAGGCCCTAACTATTCCATCTGGTGGAGCAACGCCCTAGAGTGAAGCCTAGGCTGCCCGGAACGTGGAAATGACCATAACTTCCAAACTGGTAGCAATTATTCGTTTTATACGATGCAAAAACTGTACTATTTATTTTGTATTTTATGCTTCGGGCGTTGACTTCTAAGGCCCTAACTGTTGAATCTGGTGGAGCAACGCCCTAGAGTGAAGCCTAGGTTGCCCGGAACGCAGAAATGACAATAACTTTCGCACTGGTTGCAAATATTCCTTTTCTACGATGGACAAACTGTTGTATTTATATCGTATTTTATGCTTCTGGCGTTGACTTCTAAGGACCTAACTATTCGATGTGGTGGAGAAACGCTCTAGAGTGAAGTCTAGGTTGCTCGGAATGTAGGAATGACCATAAATTTCACACTGGTTGCAATTATTCGTTTTATACGATGGAAAAACTGTTATATTTATATTGTATTTTATGCTTCTGGCGTTGACTTCTTAGGGCCTAACTGTTCGATCTGGTGGAACAACGCCCTAGAGTGAAGCCTAGGTTGCCCGGAACGTTGAAATGACCATAACTTTCACACTGGCTGCTATTATTCGTTTTATACGATGGAAAAACTGTTATATTTATATTGTATTTTATTCTTATGGCGTTGACTTCTTAGGCCCTACCTATTCGATCTGGTGGAACAACGCCCTAGGGTGAAGCCTAGGTTGCCTGGAACGTAGAAATGACCATTACTTTCACACTGGTTGCAATTATTCCTGTTATACGATGGAAAAACTGTTGTATTTTAATTGTATTTTATGCTTTTAGAGATGAATTCTAAGTCCCTAGCTATTCGATCTGGTGGAGCAACGCCCTAGAGTGACGCCTAGGTTGCTCGGAACGTAGAAATGACCATTACTTTCACACTGGTTGCAATTATCCGTTTTATACGATGGAAAAGCTGTTGTATTTATATCGTATTTTATGCTTCGGGCGTTGACTTCTAAGGCCCTAACTATTCAATCTGTTGGAGCAACGCCCTAGGGTGAAGCCTAGGTTGCTCGGAAAGTGGAAAAGACCATAAGTTTCATACTGGTTGCAATTATTCGTTTCATACAATGGAAAAACTGTTTTATTTATTTTGTATTTTATGCTTCGGGCGTTGACTTCTAAGGACCTAACTATTCGATCTGGTGGAGAAACGCTCTAGAGTGAAGTCTAGGTTGCTCGGAATGTAGGAATGACCATAAATTTCACACTGGTTGCAATTGTTCGTTTTATACGATGGAAAAACTGTTGCATCTTTATCGTATTTTATGCTTCTGGCGTGGACTTCTAAGGCCCTAACTATTCGATCTGGTGGAGCAACGCCCTAGAGTGAAGCCTAGGTTACCCGGAACGTAGAAATGACCATAACTTTTACACTGGTAGCAATTATTCGTTTTATACAATGGAAAAACTGTTGCATCTTTATTGTATTTTAGAATTCTGGCGTTGAATTCTAAGGCCCTAACTATTCGATCTGGTGGAGCAACGCCCTAGAGTGAAGCCTAGGTTGCCCGGGACATGGAAATGACCATTACTTTCACACTGGTTGCAATTATTCCTGTTATATGATGGAAGAACTGTTGTACTTTTATTGCATTTTATGCTTCGGGCATTGACTTCTAAGGCCCTAACTAATCAATCTGTTGGAGCAGCGCCCTAGGGTGAAGCCTAGGTTGCCCGGAAAGTAGAAATGACCATAACTTTCATCCTGGTTGCAATTATTCGTTTTATATGATGGAAAAACTGTTGTATTTTTATTGCATTTTATGCTTCAGGCGTTGACTTCTAAGGCCGTAGCTATTCGATGTGGTGGAGCAACGCCATAGAGTGAAGCCTAGGAAGCCCGGAACGTTGAAATGACCATAACTTTCACACTGGTTGCAATTATTCGTTTTATACGATGGAAAAGCTGTTGTATTTATATCGTATTTTATGCTTCGGGCGTTGACCTCTAAGGCCCTAACTATTCAATCTGTTGGAGCCACGCCCTAGGGTGAGGCCTAGGTTGCTCGGAAAGTGGAAAAGACCATAAGTTTCATACTGGTTGCAATTATTCGTTTCATACAATGGAAAAACTGTTTTATTTATTTTGTATTTTATGCTTCGGGCGTTGACTTCTAAGGCAATAACTATTCGATGTGGTGGAGCAACGCCCTAGAGTGAAGCCTAGGTTGCCCGGAACGTAGAAATGACCATAACTTTCACACAGGTTGCTATCATTCGTTTTATACGATGGAAAAACTGTTATATTTATATTGTATTTTATGCTTCTGGCGTTGACTTCTTAGGGCCTAACTGTTCGATCTGGTGGAACAACGCCCTAGAGTAAAGCCTAGGTTGCCCGGAACGTTGAAATGACCATAACTTTCACACTGGTTGCTATTATTCGTTTTATACGATGGAAAAACTGTTATATTTATATTGTATTTTATTCTTATGGCGTTGACTTCTTAGGCCCTTCCTATTCGATCTGGTGGAACAACGCCCTAGGGTGAAGCCTAGGTTGCCTGGAACGTAGAAATGACCATAACTTTCACAATGTTTGCAAGTATTCATTTTATACGATGAAAAAACTGTTGTACATATATTGTATTTTCTCCTTCTGGCGTTGAATTCTAATTCCCTAGCTATTCGACCTATTGGAGCGACGCCCTAGAGTAAAACCTAGGTTGCCCGGAACGTAGAAATGACCATAACTTTCACACTGGTTGCAAATATTCGTTTTATACGATTGAAAAACTGTTGTATTTATATTGTATTTTATGCTTCTGGAGTTGACTCCTTAGGCCCTAACTATTCCCTCTGGCGGATCAACGCCCTAGAGTGAAACCTACGTTGCCCGGAACGTAGAAATGACCATTACTTTCACACTGGTTGCAATTATTCCTGTTATACGATGGAAAAACTGTTGTATTTTAATTGTGTTTTATGCTTTTAGAGATGAATTCTAAGTCCCTAGCTATTCGATCTGGTGGAGCAACGCCCTAGAGTGACGCCTAGGTTGCTCGGAACGTAGAAATGACCATTACTTTCACACTGGTTGCAATTATCCGTTTTATACGATGGAAAAGCTGTTGTATTTATATCGTATTTTATGCTTCGGGCGTTGACTTCTAAGGCCCTAACTATTCAATCTGTTGGAGCCACGCCCTAGGGTGAGGCCTAGGTTGCTCGGAAAGTGGAAAAGACCATAAGTTTCATACTGGTTGCAATTATTCGTTTCATACAATGGAAAAACTGTTTTATTTATTTTGTATTTTATGCTTCGGGCGTTGACTTCTAAGGCAATAACTATTCGATGTGGTGGAGCAACGCCCTAGAGTGAAGCCTAGGTTGCCCGGAACGTAGAAATGACCATAACTTTCACACTGGTTGCAAATATTCGTTTTATACGATTGAAAAACTGTTGTATTTATATTGTATTTTATGCTTCTGGAGTTGACTCCTTAGGCCCTAACTATTCCCTCTGGCGGATCAACGCCCTAGAGTGAAGCCTAGGTTGCCCGGAACATGGAAATGACCATTACTTTCACACTGGTTGCTATTATTCCTGTTATATGATGGAAGAACTGTTGTACTTTTATTGCATTTTATGCTTCGGGCATTGACTTCTAAGGCCCTAACTAATCAATCTGTTGGAGCAGCGCCCTAGGGTGAAGCCTAGGTTGCCCGGAAAGTAGAAATGACCATAACTTTCATCCTGGTTGCAATTATTCGTTTTATATGATGGAAAAACTGTTGTATTTGTATTGTATTTTATGCATCTGGCGTTCACTTCTTAGGCCCTAACTATTCGATTTGGTGGAACAACGCCCTAGGGTGAAGCCTAGGTTGCCCGGAACGCAAAAATGACCATTACCTTCACGCTTGTTGCAATTATTCCTGTTATACGGTGAAAAAACTGTTGTATTTTTCTTGCATTTTATGCTTCAGGCGTTGACTTCTAAGGCCGTAGCTATTCGATGTGGTGGAGCAACGCCATAGAGTGAAGCCTAGGAAGCCCGGAACGTTGAAATGACCATAACTTTCACACTGGTTGCTATTATTCGTTTTATACGATGCAAAAACTGTACTATTTATTTTGTATTTTATGCTTCGGGCGTTGACTTCTATGGCCCTAACTGATTGATCTGGTGGAGCAACGCCCTAGAGTGAAGCCTAGATTGCCCGGAACGTTGAAATGACCATAACCTTCACACTGGTTGCTTTTATTCGTTTTATGCGATGGAAAAACTGTTATATTTATATTGTATTTTATTCTTATGGCGTTGACTTCCTAGGCCCTACCTATTCGATCTGGTGGAACAACGCCCTAGGGTGAAGCCTAGGTTGCCTGGAACGTAGAAATGACCATTACTTTCAGACTGTTTGCAATTATTCGTTTTATACGATGGAAAAGCTGTTGCATCTTTATTGTATTTTAGAATTCTGGCGTTGAATTCTAAGGCCCTAACTATTCGATCTGGTGGAGCAACGCCCTAGAGTGAAGCCTAGGTTGCCCGGAACATGGAAATGACCATTACTTTCACACTGGTTGCTATTATTCCTGTTATATGATGGAAGAACTGTTGTACTTTTATTGCATTTTATGCTTCGGGCATTGACTTCTAAGGCCCTAACTAATCAATCTGTTGGAGCAGCGCCCTAGGGTGAAGCCTAGGTTGCCCGGAAAGTAGAAATGACCATAACTTTCATCCTGTTTGCAATTATTCGTTTTATATGATGGAAAAACTGTTGTATTTGTATTGTATTTTATGCATCTGGCGTTCACTTCTTAGGCCCTAACTATTCGATTTGGTGGAACAACGCCCTAGGGTGAAGCCTAGGTTGCCCGGAACGCAAAAATGACCATTACCTTCACGCTTGTTGCAATTATTCCTGTTATACGGTGAAAAAACTGTTGTATTTTTCTTGCATTTTATGCTTCAGGCGTTGACTTCTAAGGCCGTAGCTATTCGATGTGGTGGAGCAACGCCATAGAGTGAAGCCTAGGAAGCCCGGAACGTTGAAATGACCATAACTTTCACACTGGTTGCTATCATTCGTTTTATACGATGGAAAAACTGTTATATTTATATTGTATTTTATGCTTCTGGCGTTGACTTCTTAGGGCCTAACTGTTCGATCTGGTGGAACAACGCCCTAGAGTGAAGCCTAGGTTGCCCGGAACGTTGAAATGACCATAACTTTCACACTGGTTGCTATTATTCGTTTTATACGATGGAAAAACTGTTATATTTATATTGTATTTTATTCTTATGGCGTTGACTTCTTAGGCCCTACCTATTCGATCTGGTGGAACAACGCCCTAGGGCGAAGCCTAGGTTGCCTGGAACGTGGAAATGACCATAACTTTCACAATGTTTGCAAGTATTCATTTTATACGATGAAAAAACTGATGTACATATATTGTATTTTATCCTTCTGGCGTTGAATTCTAAGTCCCTAGCTATTCGACCTATTGGAGCGACGCCCTAGAGTGAAACCTAGGTTGCCCGGAACGTAGAAATGACCATAACTTTCACACTGGTTGCAATTATTCGTTTTATACGATTGAAAAACTGTTGTATTTATATTGTATTTTATGCTTCTGGAGTTGAGTCCTTAGGCCCTAACTATTCCCTCTGGCTGATCAACGGCCTAGAGTGAAACCTACGTTGCCCGGAACGTAGAAATGACCATTACTTTCACACTGGTTGCAATTATTCCTGTTATACGATGGAAAAACTGTTGTATTTTAATTGTATTTTATGCTTTTAGAGATGAATTCTAAGTCCCTAGCTATTCGATCTGGTGGAGCAACGCCCTAGAGTGACGCCTAGGTTGCTCGGAACGTAGAAATGACCATTACTTTCACACTGGTTGCAATTATCCGTTTTATACGATGGAAAAGCTGTTGTATTTATATCGTATTTTATGCTTCGGGCGTTGACTTCTAAGGCCCTAACTATTCAATCTGGTGGAGCAACGCTCTAGAGTGAAGCCTAGGTTGCCCGGAACGTAGAAATGACCATTACTTTCACACTGGTTGCAATTATCCGTTTTATACGATGGAAAAGCTGTTGTATTTATATCGTATTTTATGCTTCGGGCGTTGACTTCTAAGGCCCTAACTATTCAATCTGGTGGAGCAACGCCCTAGAGTGAAGCCTAGGTTGCCCGGAACGTAGAAATGACCATAACTTTCACACTGGTTGCTATCATTCGTTTTATACGATGGAAAAACCGTTATATTTATATTGTATTTTATGCTTCTGGCGTTGACTTCTTAGGGCCTAACTGTTCGATCTGGTGGAACAACGCCCTAGGGTGAAGCCTAGGTTGCCCGGAACGCAGAAATGACCATTACCTTCACGCTTGTTGCAATTATTCCTGTTATACGGTGAAAAAACTGTTGTATTTTTATTGCATTTTATGCTTCAGGCGTTGACTTCTAAGGCCGTAGCTATTCGATGTGGTGGAGCAACGCCATAGAGTGAAGCCTAGGAAGCCCGGAACGTTGAAATGATCATAACTTTCACACTGGTTGCTATTATTCGTTTTATACGATGGAAAAACTGTTATATTTATATTGTATTTTATGCTTCTGGCGTTGACTTCTTAGGCCCTAACTATTCGATCTGGTGGAACAACGCCCCAGACTGAAGACTAGGTCGCCCGGAACGTAGAAATGACCATAACTTTCTCACTGGTTGCTATTATTCGTTTTATACGATGGAAAAACTGTTATATTTATATTGTATTTTATTCTTATGGCGTTGACTTCTTAGGCCCTACCTATTCGATCTGGTGGAACAACGCCCTAGGGTGAAGCCTAGGTTGCCTGGAACGTAGAAATGACCATAACTTTCACAATGTTTGCAAGTATTCATTTTATACGATGAAAAAACTGTTGTACATATATTGTATTTTATCCTTCTGTCGTTGAATTCTAAGTCCCTAGCTATTTGACCTATTGGAGCGACGCCCTAGAGTAAAACCTAGGTTGCCCGGAACGTAGAAATGACCATAACTTTCACACTGGTTGCAATTATTCGTTTTATACGATTGAAAAACTGTTGTATTTATATTGTATTTTATGCTTCTGGAGTTGACTCCTTAGGCCCTAACTATTCCCTCTGGCGGATCAACGCCCTAGAGTGAAACCTACGTTGCCCGGAACGTAGAAATGACCATTACTTTCACACTGGTTGCAATTATTCCTGTTATACGATGGAAAAACTGTTGTATTTTAATTGTATTTTATGCTTTTAGAGATGAATTCTAAGTCCCTAGCTATTCGATCTGGTGGAGCAACGCCCTAGAGTGACGCCTAGGTTGCTCGGAACGTAGAAATGACCATTACTTTCACACTGGTTGCAATTATCCTTTTTATACGATGGAAAAGCTGTTGTATTTATATCGTATTTTATGCTTCGGGCGTTGACTTCTAAGGCCCTAACTATTCAATCTGTTGGAGCAACGCCCTAGGGTGAAGCCTAGGTTGCTCGGAAAGTGGAAAAGACCATAAGTTTCATACTGGTTGCAATTATTCGTTTCATACAATGGAAAAACTGTTTTATTTATTTTGTATTTTATGCTTCGGGCGTTGACTTCTAAGGCAATAACTATTCGATCTGGTGGAGCAACGCCCTAGAGTGAAGCCTAGGTTGCCCGGAACGTAGAAATGACCATAACTTTCACACTGGTTGCTATCATTCGTTTTATACGATGGAAAAACTGTTATATTTATATTGTATTTTATGCTTCTGGCGTCGACTTCTTAGGGCCTAACTGTTCGATCTGGTGGAACAACGCCCTAGAGTGAAGCCTAGGTTGCCCGGAACGTTGAAATGACCATAACTTTCACACTGGTTGCTATTATTCGTTTTATACGATTGAAAAACTGTTATATTTATATTGTATTTTATTCTTATGGCGTTGACTTCTTAGGCCCTACCTATTCGATCTGGTGGAACAACGCCCTAGGGTGAAGCCTAGGTTGCCTGGAACGTAGAAATGACCATAACTTTCACAATGTTTGCAAGTATTCATTTTATACGATGAAAAAACTGTTGTACATATATTGTATTTTATCCTTCTGGCGTTGAATTCTAAGTCCCTAGCTATTCGACCTATTGGAGCGTCGCCCTAGAGTGAAACCTAGGTTGCCCGGAACGAAGAAATGACCATAACTTTCACACTGGTTGCAATTATTCGTTTTATACGATTGAAAAACTGTTGTATTTATATTGTATTTTATGCTTCTGGAGTTGACTCCTTAGGCCCTAACTATTCCCTCTGGCGGATCAACGCCCTAGAGTGAAACCTACGTTGCCCGGAACGTAGAAATGGCCATTACTTTCACACTGGTTGCAATTATTCCTGTTATACGATGGAAAAACTGTTGTATTTTAATTGTATTTTATGCTTTTAGAGATGAATTCTATGTCCCTAGCTATTCGATCTGGTGGAGCAACGCCCTAGAGTGACGCCTAGGTTGCTCGGAACATGGAAATGACCATTACTTTCACACTGGTTGCTATTATTCCTGTTATATGATGGAAGAACTGTTGTACTTTTATTGCATTTTATGCTTCGGGCATTGACTTCTAAGGCCCTAACTAATCAATCTGTTGGAGCAGCGCCCTAGGGTGAAGCCTAGGTTGCCCGGAAAGTAGAAATGACCATAACTTTCATCCTGGTTGCAATTATTCGTTTTATACGATGGAAAAACTGTTATATTTATATTGTATTTTATTCTTAAGGCGTTGACTTCTTAGGCCCTACCTATTCGATCTGGTGGAACAACGCCCTAGGGTGAAGCCTAGGTTGCCTGGAACGTAGAAATGACCATAACTTTCACAATGTTTGCAAGTATTCATTTTATACGATGAAAAAACTGTTGTACATATATTGTATTTTATCCTTCTGGCGTTGAATTCTAAGTCCCTAGCTATTCGACATATTGGAGCGTCGCCCTAGAGTGAAACCTAGGTTGCCCGGAACGAAGAAATGACCATAACTTTCACACTGGTTGCAATTATTCGTTTTATACGATTGAAAAACTGTTGTATTTATATTGTATTTTATGCTTCTGGAGTTGACTCCTTAGGCCCTAACTATTCCCTCTGGCGGATCAACGCCCTAGAGTGAAACCTACGTTGCCCGGAACGCAAAAATGACCATTACCTTCACGCTTGTTGCAATTATTCCTGTTATACGGTGAAAAAACTGTTGTATTTTTATTGCATTTTATGCTTCAGGCGTTGACTTCTAAGGCCGTAGCTATTCGATGTGGTGGAGCAACGCCATAGAGTGAAGCCTAGGAAGCCCGGAACGTTGAAATGACCATAACTTTCACACTGGTTGCTATTATTCGTTTTATACGATGGAAAAACTGTTATATTTATATTGTATTTTATGCTTCTGGCGTTGACTTCTTAGGCCCTAACTATTCGATCTGGTGGAACAACGCCCCAGACTGAAGACTAGGTCGCCCGGAACGTAGGAATGACCATAACTTTCACACTGGTTGCTATTATTCGTTTTATACGATGGAAAAACTGTTATATTTATATTGTATTTTATTCTTAAGGCGTTGACTTCTTAAGCCCTACCTATTCGATCTGGTGGAACAACGCCCTAGGGTGAAGCCTTGGTTGCCTGGAACGTAGAAATGACCATAACTTTCACAATGTTTGCAAGTATTCATTTTATACGATGAAAAAACTGTTGTAGGTATATTGTATTTTATCCTTCTTGCGTTGAATTCTAAGTCCCTAGCTATTCGACCTATTGGAGCGACGCCCTAGAGTGAAACCTAGGTTGCCCGGAACGTAGAAATGACCATAACTTTCACACTGGTTGCAATTATTCGTTTTATACGATTGAAAAACTGTTGTATTTATATTGTATTTTATGCTTCTGGAGTTGACTCCTTAGGCCCTACCTATTCCCTCTGGCGGATCAACGCCCTAGAGTGAAACCTACGTTGCCCGGAACGTAGAAATGACCATTACTTTCACACTGGTTGCAATTATTCCTGTTATACGATGGAAAAACTGTTGTATTTTAATTGTATTTTATGCTTTTAGAGATGAATTCTAAGTCCCCAGCTATTCGATCTGGTGGAGCAACGCCCTAGAGTGACGCCTAGGTTGCTCGGAAAGTAGAAATGACCATTACTTTCACACTGGTTGCAATTATCCGTTTTATACGATGGAAAAGCTGTTGTATTTATATCGTGTTTTTTGCTTCGGGCGTTGACTTCTAAGGCAATAACTATTCGATCTGGTGGAGCAACGCCCTAGAGTGAAGCCTAGGTTGCCCGGAACGTAGAAATGACCATAACTTTCACGCTGGTTGCTCTCATTCGTTTTATACGATGGAAAAACTGTTATATTTATATTGTATTTTATGCTTCTGGCGTTGACTTCTTAGGGCCTAACTGTTCGATCTGGTGGAACAACGCCCTAGAGTGAAGCCTAGGTTGCCCGGAACGTAAAAATGACCATCACTTTCAAACTGGTTGCAATTATTCCTGTTATACGATGGAAAAACTGTTGCATCTTTATTGTATTTTATGCATCTGGCGTTGACTTCTAAGGCCCTAACTATTCCATCTGGTGGAGCAACGCCCTAGAGTGAAGCCTAGGCTGCCCGGAACGTGGAAATGACCATAACTTCCACACTGGTAGCAATTATTCGTTTTATACGATGCAAAAACTGTACTATTTATTTTGTATTTTATGCTTCGGGCGTTGACTTCTATGGCCCTAACTGATTGATCTGGTGGAGCAACGCCCTAGAGTGAAGCCTAGATTGCCCGGAACGTTGAAATGACCATAACCTTCACACTGGTTGCTTTTATTCGTTTTATACGATGGAAAAACTGTTATATTTATATTGTATTTTATTCTTATGGCGTTGACTTCCTAGGCCCTACCTATTCGATCTGGTGGAACAACGGCCTAGGGTGAAGCCTAGGTTGCCTGGAACGTAGAAATGACCATTACTTTCAGACTGTTTGCAATTATTCGTTTTATACGATGGAAAAGCTGTTGCATCTTTATTGTATTTTAGAATTCTGGCGTTGAATTCTAAGGCCCTAACTATTCGATCTGGTGGAGCAACGCCCTAGAGTGAAGCCTAGGTTGCCCGGAACATGGAAATGACCATTACTTTCACACGGGTTGCAATTATTCCTGTTATATGATGGAAGAACTGTTGTACTTTTATTGCATTTTATGCTTCGGGCATTGACTTCTAAGGCCCTAACTAATCAATCTGTTGGAGCAGCTCCCTAGGGTGAAGCCTAGGTTGCCCGGAAAGTAGAAATGACCATAACTTTCATCCTGGTTGCAATTATTCGTTTTATATGATGGAAAAACTGTTGTATTTATATTGTATTTTATGCATCTGGCGTTCACTTCTTAGGCCCTAACTATTCGATTTGGTGGAACAACGCCCTAGGGTGAAGCCTAGGTTGCCCGGAACGTAAAAATGACCATCACTTTCAAACTGGTTGCAATTATTCCTGTTATACGATGGAAAAACTGTTGCATCTTTATTGTATTTTATGCATCTGGCGTTGACTTCTAAGGCCCTAACTATTCCATCTGGTGGAGCAACGCCCTAGAGTGAAGCCTAGGCTGCCCGGAACGTGGAAATGACCATAACTTCCACACTGGTAGCAATTATACGTTTTATACGATGCAAAAACTGTACTATTTATTTTGTATTTTATGTTTCGGGCGTTGACTTCTATGGCCCTAGCTGTTGAATCTGGTGGAGCAACGCCCTAGAGTGAAGCCTAGGTTGCCCGGAACGCAGAAATGACCATAACTTTCGCACTGGTTGCAAATATTCCTGTTCTACGAAGGACAAAATCTTGTATTTATATCGTATTTTATGCTTCTGGTGTCAACTTCTAAGGACCTAACTATTCGATCTGGTGGAGAAACGCTCTAGAGTGAAGTCTAGGTTGCTCGGAATGTAGGAATGACCATAAATTTCACACCGGTTGCAATTATTCCTGTTATACGGTGAAAAAACTGTTGTATTTTTATTGCATTTTATGCTTCAGGCGTTGACTTCTAAGGCCGTAGCTATTCGATGTGGTGGAGCAACGCCATAGAGTGAAGCCTAGGAAGCCCGGAACGTTGAAATGACCATAACTTTCACACTGGTTGCTATTATTCCTGTTATACGATGGAAAAACTGTTGCATCGTTATTGTATTTTATGTATCTGGCGTTGACTTCTAAGGCCCTAACTGTTCCATCTGGTGGAGCAACGCCCTAGAGTGAAGCCTAGGCTACCCGGAACGTGGAAATGACCATAACTTCCACACTGGTAGCAATTATTCGTTTTATACGATGCAAAAACTGTACTATTTATTTTATATTTTATGCTTCGGGCGTTGACTTATAAGGCCCTAACTGTTGAATCTGGTGGAGCAACGCCATGGAGTGAAACCTAGGTTGCCCGGAACGTAGAATTGGCCATCACTTTCAAACTGGTTGCAGTTATTCCTGATATATGATGGAAACACTGTTGTATTTTTTTTGTATTTTAAGGTTCGGGCGTTGAGTTCTAAGGCCCTAACTATTCAATCTGTTGGAGCAAGGCCCTAGGGTGAAGCTTAGATTGCTTGGAAAGTAGAAATGACCATAAGTTACATACTGGTTGCAATTATTCGTTTTATACAATGGAAAAACTGTTGTATTTATATTGTATTTTATGCTTCTAGCGCTGACTTCTAAGGCCCTAACTATTCAATCCGTTGGAGCAACGCCCTAGGGTGAAGCCTAGGTTGCTCGGAAAGTAGAAATGACCATAAGTTTCATACTGGTTGGAATTATTCGTTTTATACGTGGAAAAGCTGTTGCATTTATACTGTATTTTATGCCTCTGGCGTTGACTTCTAAGGCCGTAGCTATTAGATGTGGTGGAGCAACGCCCTAGAGAGACGCCTAGGGTGCTCAGAACGTAGAAATGACCATTACTTTCACACTGGTTGCAATTATTCGTTTTGTACGATGGAGAAGCTGTTGTATTTATATCGTATTTTATGCTTCTGGCGTTGACTTCTTAGGCCGTAACTATTCGGTCTGGTGGAGCAACGCCCTGGAGTGAAACCTAGGTTGCCGGAACGTAGAATTGGCCATCACTTTCAAACTGGTTGCAATTATTGCTGTTATATGATGGAAACACTGTTGTATTTTTTTTGCATTTTATGGTTCGGGCGTTGACTTCTAAGGCCCTAACTATTCAATCCGTTGGAGCAACGCCCTAGGGTGAAGCCTAGGTTGCTCGGAAAGTAGAAATGAACTTAAGTTTCATACTGGTTGCAATTATTCGTTTTATACGATGGAAAAACTGTTGTATTTATATTGTATTTTATGCTTCTGGCGTTGACTTCTAAGGCACTAACTATTCGATCTGGTGGAGCACGCCCTAGAGTGAAGCCTAGGTTGCCCGGAAGGTAGAATTGGCCATCACTTTCAAACTGGCTGCAATTATTCGTTTTATACGATGGAAACACTGTTGTATTTTTATTGCATTTTATGCTTCGGGCGTTGACTTCTAAGGCCCTAACTTTCAATCTGTTGGAGCAACGCCCTAGGGTGAAGCCTAGCTTGCTCGGAAAGTAGAAATGACCATAAGTATCATACTGGTTGCAATTATTCGTTCTATACGATGGAAAAGCTGTTGTATTTATATCGTATTTTATGCTTCTGTCGTTGACTTCTTAGGCCGTAACTATTCGGTCTGGTGGAGCAACGCCATGGAGTGAAACCTAGTTTGCCCGGAACGTAGAATTGGCCATCACTTTCAAACTGGTTGCAGTTATTCCTGATATATGATGGAAACACTGTTGTATTTTTTTTGCATTTTAAGGTTCGGGCGTTGACTTCTAAGGCCCTAACTATTCAATCTGTTGGAGCAAGGCCCTAGGGTGAAGCCTAGGTTGCTTGGAAAGTAGAAATGACCATAAGTTACATACTGGTTGCAATTATTCGTTTTATACAATGGAAAAACTGTTGTATTTATATTGTATTTTATGCTTCTAGCGTTGACTTCTAAGGCACTATCTATTCGATCTGGTGGAGCAACGCCCTAGAGAGAAGCCTGGGTTGCCCGGAACGTAGAATTGGCTATCACTATCAAACTGGTTGCAATTATTCCTGTTATAAGTTGGAAACACTGTTGTATTTTTTTGCATTTTATGGTTCTGGCGTTCACTTCTAAGGTCCTAACTATTGAATCTGTTGGAGCAACGCCCTAGGGTGAAGCTTAGCTTGCTCGGAAAGTAGAGATGACCATAAGTTTCATACTGGTTGCAATTATTCGTTTTATACGATGGAAACACTGTTGTATTTATATTGTATTATATGCTTCTGGCGTTGACTTCTAAGGCACTAACTATTCGATCTGGTGGAGCAACGCAATAGAGTGAAGCGTAGGTTGCCCGGAACGTAGAATTGGCCATCACTTTCAAACTGGTTGCAATTATTCCTGTTATATGATGGAAACACTGTTGTATTTTTTTTGCATTTTATGGTCCGGGCGTTGACTTCTAAGGCCCTAACTATTCAATCTGTTGGAGCAACGCCCTAGGGTGAAGCCTAGGTTGCTCGGAAAGTAGAAATGACCATAAGTATCATACTGGTTGCAATTATTTGTTTTATACGATGGAAAAACTGTTGTATTTATATTGTACTTTATGCTTCTGGCGTTGACTTCTAAGGCCCTAGCTATTCGATCTAGTAGAGCAACGCCCTAGAGTGTAGCCTAGGTTGCCCGGAAAGGAGAAATGACCATCACTTACAAACTGGTTGCAATTAATCCAGTTATACGTTGGAAAAACTGTTTTATCTGTATTGCATTTTATGCTTCTGGCGTTCACTTCTTAGGCCCTAACTATTCGATCTGGTGGAACAACGGCTTAGGGTGAAGCCTAGGTTGCCCGGAACGTAGAAATGACCATAACTTTTACACTGGTAGCAATTATTCGTTTTATACAATGGAAAAACTGTTCTATTTATTTGGTATTTAATGCTTCGAGCGTTGGCTTCTAAGGCCCTAACTGTTTGATCTGGTGGAGCAACGCCCTAGAGTGAAGCCTAGGTTGCCCGGACCGTAGAAATCACCATAACTTTCACACTGGCTGCTATTATTCGTTTTATACGATGGAAAAACTGATATATTTATATTGTATTTTATGCTTCTGTCGTTGACTTCTTAGGCCCTAACTATTCGATCTGGTGGAACAACGCCCTAGAGTGAAGCCTAGGTTGCCTGGAACGTAGAAATGACCATTACTTTCACACGGGTTGCAATTATTCCTGTTATAGGATGGAGAGACTGTTGTATTTTTAATGCCTTTTATACTTCAGGCGTTGACTTCTGAGGCCGTAGCTATTCGATGTGGTGGAAGAACGTCATAGAGTGAAGCCTAGGTTGCCCGGAACGTAGAAATGACCATAACTTTCATCCTGGTTGCAATTATTCGTTTTATATGATGGAAAAACTGTTGTATTTGTATTGTATTTTATGCATCTGGCGTTCACTTCTTAGGCCCTAACTATTCGATTTGGTGGAACAACGCCCTAGGGTGAAGCCTAGGTTGCCCGGAAAGTAGAAATGACCATAACTTTCATCCTGGTTGCAATTATTCGTTTTATATGATGGAAAAACTGTTGTATTTGTATTGTATTTTATGCATCTGGCGTTGACTTCTTAAGCCCTACCTATTCTATCTGGTGGAACAACGCCCTAGGGTGAAGCCTTGGTTGCCTGGAACGTAGAAATGACCATAACTTTCACAATGTTTGCAAGTATTCATTTTATACGATGAAAAAACTGTTGTAGATATATTGTATTTTATCCTTCTGGCGTTGAATTCTAAGTCCCTAGCTATTCGACCTATTGGAGCGACGCCCTAGAGTGAAACCTAGGTTGCCCGGAACGTAGAAATGACCATAACTTTCACACTGGTTGCAATTATTCGTTTTATACGATTGAAAAACTGTTGTATTTATATTGTATTTTATGCTTCTGGAGTTGACTCCTTAGGCCCTAACTATTCCCTCTGGCGGATCAACGCCCTAGAGTGAAACCTACGTTGCCCGGAACGTAGAAATGACCATTACTTTCACACTGGTTGCAATTATTCCTGTTATACGATGGAAAAACTGTTGTATTTTAATTGTATTTTATGCTTTTAGAGATGAATTCTAAGTCCCTAGCTATTCGATCTAGTGGAGCAACGCCCTAGAGTGGCGCCTAGGTTGCTCGGAAAGTAGAAATGACCATTACTTTCACACTGGTTGCAATTATCCGTTTTATACGATGGAAAAGCTGTTGTATTTATATCGTGTTTTTTGCTTCGGGCGTTGACTTCTAAGGCCCTAACGATTCAATCTGTTGGAGCAACGCCCTAGGGTGAAGCCTAGGTTGCTCGGAAAGTGGAAAAGACCATAAGTTTCATACTGGTTGCAATTATTCGTTTCATACAATGGAAAAACTGTTTTATTTATTTTGTATTTTATGCTTCGGGCGTTGACTTCTAAGGCAATAACTATTCGATCTGGTGGAGCAACGCCCTAGAGTGAAGCCTAGGTTGCCCGGAACGTAGAAATGACCATAACTTTCACGCTGGTTGCTCTCATTCGTTTTATACGATGGAAAAACTGTTATATTTATATTGTATTTTATGCTTCTGGCGTTGACTTCTTAGGGCCTAACTGTTCGATCTGGTGGAACAACGCCCTAGAGTGAAGCCTAGGTTGCCCGGAACGTAAAAATGACCATCACTTTCAAACTGGTTGCAATTATTCCTGTTATACGATGGAAAAACTGTTGCATCTTTATTGTATTTTATGCATCTGGCGTTGACTTCTAAGGCCCTAACTATTCCATCTGGTGGAGCAACGCCCTAGAGTGAAGGCTAGGCTGCCCGGAACGTGGAAATGACCATAACTTCCACACTGGTAGCAATTATTCGTTTTATACGATGCAAAAACTGTACTATTTATTTTGTATTTTATGCTTCGGGCGTTGACTTCTATGGCCCTAACTGATTGATCTGGTGGAGAAACGCCCTAGAGTGAAGCCTAGATTGCCCGGAACGTTGAAATGACCATAACCTTCACACTGGTTGCTTTTATTCGTTTTATACTATGGAAAAACTGTTATATTTATATTGTATTTTATTCTTATGGCGTTGACTTCCTAGGCCCTACCTATTCGATCTGGTGGAACAACGCCCTAGGGTGAAGCCTAGGTTGCCTGGAACGTAGAAATGACCATTACTTTCAGACTGTTTGCAATTATTCGTTTTATACGATGGAAAAGCTGTTGCATCTTTATTGTATTTTAGAATTCTGGCGTTGAATTCTAAGGCCCTAACTATTCGACCTGGTGGAGCAACGCCCAAGAGTGAAGCCTAGGTTGCCCGGAACATGGAAATGACCATTACTTTCACACTGGTTGCAATTATTCCTGTTATATGATGGAAGAACTGTTGAACTTTTATTGCATTTTATGCTTCGGGCATTGACTTCTAAGGCCCTAACTAATCAATCTGTTGGAGCAGCGCCCTAGGGTGAAGCCTAGGTTGCCCGGAAAGTAGAAATGACCATAACTTTCATCCTGGTTGCAATTATTCGTTTTATATGATGGAAAAACTGTAGTATTTATATTGTATTTTATGCATCTGGCGTTCACTTCTTAGGCCCTAACTATTCGATTTGGTGGAACAACGCCCTAGGGTGAAGCCTAGGTTGCCCGGAACGTAGAAATGACCATTACTTTCACACTGGTTGCAATTATTCCTGTTATACGATGGAAAAACTGTTGTATTTTAATTGTATTTTATGCTTTTAGAGATGAATTCTAAGTCCCTAGCTATTCGATCTGGTGGAGCAACGCCCTAGAGTGACGCCTAGGTTGCTCGGAAAGTGGAAAAGACCATAAGTTTCATACTGGTTGCAATTATTCGTTTCATACAATGGAAAAACTGTTTTATTTATTTTGTATTTTATGCTTCGGGCGTTGACTTCAAAGGCAATAACTATTCGATCTGGTGGAGCAACGCCCTAGAGTGAAGCCTAGGTTGCCCGGAACGTAGAAATGACCATAACTTTCACGCTGGTTGCTATCATTCGTTTTATACGATGGAAAAACCGTTATATTTATATTGTATTTTATGCTTCTGGCGTTGACTTCTTAGGGCCTAACTGTTCGATCTGGTGGAACAACGCCCTAGAGCGAAGCCTAGATTGCCCGGAACGTAAAAATGACCATCACTTTCAAACTGGTTGCAATTATTCCTGTTATACGATGGAAAAACTGTTGCATCTTTATTGTATTTTATGCATCTGGCGTTGACTTCTAAGGCCCTAACTATTCCATCTGGTGGAGCAACGCCCTAGAGTGAAGCCTAGGCTGCCCGGAACGTGGAAATGACCATAACTTCCACACTGGTAGCAATTATTCGTTTTATACGATGCAAAAACTGTACTATTTATTTTGTATTTTATGTTTCGGGCGTTGACTTCTATGGCCCTAGCTGTTGAATCTGGTGGAGCAACGCCCTAGAGTGAAGCCTAGGTTGCCCGGAACGCAGAAATGACCATAACTTTCGCACTGGTTGCAAATATTCCTGTTCTACGAAGGACAAAATCTTGTATTTATATCGTATTTTATGCTTCTGGTGTCAACTTCTAAGGACCTAACTATTCGATCTGGTGGAGAAACGCTCTAGAGTGAAGTCTAGGTTGCTCGGAATGTAGGAATGACCATAAATTTCACACTGGTTGCAATTATTCCTGTTATACGGTGAAAAAACTGTTGTATTTTTATTGCATTTTATGCTTCAGGCGTTGACTTCTAAGGCCGTAGCTATTCGATGTGGTGGAGCAACGCCATAGAGTGAAGCCTAGGAAGCCCGGAACGTTGAAATGACCATAACTTTCACACTGGTTGCTATTATTCCTGTTATACGATGGAAAAACTGTTGCATCGTTATTGTATTTTATGCATCTGGCGTTGACTTCTAAGGCCCTAACTGTTCCATCTGGTGGAGCAACGCCCTAGAGTGAAGCCTAGGCTACCCGGAACGTGGAAATGACCATAACTTCCACACTGGTAGCAATTATTCGTTTTATACGACGCAAAAACTGTACTATTTATTTTATATTTTATGCTTCGGGCGTTGACTTATAAGGCCCTAACTGTTGAATCTGGTGGAGCAACGCCATGGAGTGAAACCTAGGTTGCCCGGAACGTAGAATTGGCCATCACTTTCAAACTGGTTGCAGTTATTCCTGATATATGATGGAAACACTGTTGTATTTTTTTGCATTTTATGGTTCTGGCGATCACTTCTAAGGTCCTAACTATTGAATCTGTTGGAGCAACGCCCTAGGGTGAAGCTTAGCTTGCTCGGAAAGTAGAGATGACCATAAGTTTCATACTGGTTGCAATTATTCGTTTTATACGATGGTAACACTGTTGTATTTATATTGTATTATATGCTTCTGGCGTTGACTTCTAAGGCACTAACTATTCGATCTGGTGGAGCAACGCAATAGAGTCAAGCGTAGGTTGCCCGGAACGTAGAATTGGCCATCACTTTCAAACTGGTTGCAATTATTCCTGTTATATGATGGAAACACTGTTGTATTTTTTTTGCATTTTATGGTCCGGGCGTTGACTTCTAAGGCCCTAACTATTCAATCTGTTGGAGCAACGCCCTAGGGTGAAGCCTAGGTTGCTGGGAAAGTCGAAATGACCATAAGTTTCATACTGGTTGCAATTATTTGTTTTATACGATGGAAAAACTGTTGTATTTATATTGTACTTTATGCTTCTGGCGTTGACTTCTTAGGGCCTAACTGTTCGATCTGGTGGAACAACGCCCTAGAGCGAAGCCTAGATTGCCCGGAACGTAAAAATGACCATCACTTTCAAACTGGTTGCAATTATTCCTGTTATACGATGGAAAAACTGTTGCATCTTTATTGTATTTTATGCATCTGGCGTTGACTTCTAAGGCCCTAACTATTCCATCTGGTGGAGCAACGCCCTAGAGTGAAGCCTAGGCTGCCCGGAACGTGGAAATGACCATAACTTCCACACTGGTAGCAATTATTCGTTTTATACGATGCAAAAACTGTACTATTTATTTTGTATTTTATGTTTCGGGCGTTGACTTCTATGGCCCTAGCTGTTGAATCTGGTGGAGCAACGCCCTAGAGTGAAGCCTAGGTTGCCCGGAACGCAGAAATGACCATAACTTTCGCACTGGTTGCAAATATTCCTGTTCTACGAAGGACAAAATCTTGTATTTATATCGTATTTTATGCTTCTGGTGTCAACTTCTAAGGACCTAACTATTCGATCTGGTGGAGAAACGCTCTAGAGTGAAGTCTAGGTTGCTCGGAATGTAGGAATGACCATAAATTTCACACTGGTTGCAATTATTCCTGTTATACGGTGAAAAAACTGTTGTATTTTTATTGCATTTTATGCTTCAGGCGTTGACTTCTAAGGCCGTAGCTATTCGATGTGGTGGAGCAACGCCATAGAGTGAAGCCTAGGAAGCCCGGAACGTTGAAATGACCATAACTTTCACACTGGTTGCTATTATTCCTGTTATACGATGGAAAAACTGTTGCATCGTTATTGTATTTTATGCATCTGGCGTTGACTTCTAAGGCCCTAACTGTTCCATCTGGTGGAGCAACGCCCTAGAGTGAAGCCTAGGCTACCCGGAACGTGGAAATGACCATAACTTCCACACTGGTAGCAATTATTCGTTTTATACGACGCAAAAACTGTACTATTTATTTTATATTTTATGCTTCGGGCGTTGACTTATAAGGCCCTAACTGTTGAATCTGGTGGAGCAACGCCATGGAGTGAAACCTAGGTTGCCCGGAACGTAGAATTGGCCATCACTTTCAAACTGGTTGCAGTTATTCCTGATATATGATGGAAACACTGTTGTATTTTTTTGCATTTTATGGTTCTGGCGTTCACTTCTAAGGTCCTAACTATTGAATCTGTTGGAGCAACGCCCTAGGGTGAAGCTTAGCTTGCTCGGAAAGTAGAGATGACCATAAGTTTCATACTGGTTGCAATTATTCGTTTTATACGATGGAAACACTGTTGTATTTATATTGTATTATATGCTTCTGGCGTTGACTTCTAAGGCACTAACTATTCGATCTGGTGGAGCAACGCAATAGAGTGAAGCGTAGGTTGCCCGGAACGTAGAATTGGCCATCACTTTCAAACTGGTTGCAATTATTCCTGTTATATGATGGAAACACTGTTGTATTTTTTTTGCATTTTATGGTCCGGGCGTTGACTTCTAAGGCCCTAACTATTCAATCTGTTGGAGCAACGCCCTAGGGTGAAGCCTAGGTTGCTGGGAAAGTCGAAATGACCATAAGTTTCATACTGGTTGCAATTATTTGTTTTATACGATGGAAAAACTGTTGTATTTATATTGTACTTTATGCTTCTGGCGTTGACTTCTAAGGCCCTAGCTATTCGATCTAGTAGAGCAACGCCCTAGAGTATAGCCTAGGTTGCCCGGAAAGGAGAAATGACCATCACTTACAAACTGGTTGCAATTAATCCAGTTATACGTTGGAAAAACTGTTTTATCTGTATTGCATTTTATGCTTCTGGCGTTCACTTCTTAGGCCCTAACTATTCGATCTGGTGGAACAACGGCTTAGGGTGAAGCCTAGGTTGCCCGGAACGTAGAAATGACCATAACTTTTACACTGGTAGCAATTATTCGTTTTATACAATGGAAAAACTGTTCTATTTATTTGGTATTTAATGCTTCGAGCGTTGGCTTCTAAGGCCCTAACTGTTTGATCTGGTGGAGCAACGCCCTAGAGTGAAGCCTAGGTTGCCCGGACCGTAGAAATGACCATAACTTTCGCACTGGCTGCTATTATTCGTTTTATACGATGGAAAAACTGATATATTTATATTGTATTTTATGCTTCTGTCGTTGACTTCTTAGGCCCTAACTATTCGATCTGGTGGAACAACGCCCTAGAGTGAAGCCTAGGTTGCCTGGAACGTAGAAATGACCATTACTTTCACACGGGTTGCAATTATTCCTGTTATAGGATGGAGAGACTGTTGTATTTTTAATGCCTTTTATACTTCAGGCGTTGACTTCTGAGGCCGTAGCTATTCGATGTGGTGGAAGAACGTCATAGAGTGAAGCCTAGGTTGCCCGGAACGTAGAAATGGCCATCACTTTCAAACTGGTTGCAATTATTCCTGTTATATGATGGAAACACTGTTGTATTTATATTGTATTTCATGCCTCTGGCGTTGACTTCTAAGGCCGTAGCTTTTAGATGCGGTAGAGCAACGCCCTAGAGAGACGCCTAGGGTGCTCGGAACGTAGAAATGACCATTACTTTCACACTGGTTGCAATTATTCGTTTTATAAGATGGAAAAGCTGTTGTATTTATATCGTATTTTATGCTTCTGGCGTTGACTTCTTAGGCCGTAACTATTCGGTCTGCTGGTGCAACGCCCTGGAGTGAAACCTAGGTTGCCCGGAACGTAGAATTGGCCATCACTTTCAAACTGGTTGCAATTATTCCTGTCATATGATGGAAACACTGTTGTATTTTTTTTGCATTTTATGGTTCGGGCGTTGATTTCTAAGACCCTAACTATTCAATCTGTTGGAGCAACGCCCTAGGGTGAAGCCTAGGTTGCTCGGAAAGTAGAAATGACCATAAGTTTCAAACTGGTTGCTATTATTCGTTTTATACGATGGAAAAACTGTTGTATTTATATTGTATTTTATGCTTCTGGCGTTGACTTCTAAGGTACTAACTATTCGATCTGGTGGCGCAACGCAATAGGGTGAAGCCTAGGTTGCCCGGAACGTAGAATTGGCCATCCATTTCAAACTGGTTGCAATTAATCCTGTTATACGATGGAAACACTGTTGTATTTTTTTTGCATTTTATGGTTCTGGCGTTGACTTCTTAGGCCCTAACTATTCCATCTGGTGGAACAACGCCCTAGGGTGAAGCCCAGGTTGCTCGGAATGTAGGAATGACCATAAGTTTCATACTGGTTGCAATTATTCGTTTTATACGATGGAAAAACTGTTTTATTTATTTTGTATTTTATGCTTCGGGCGTTGACTTCTAAGGCAATAACTATTCGATCTGGTGGAGCAACGCCCTAGAGTGAAGCCTAGGTTGCCCGGGACGTAGAAATGACCATAACTTTCACACTGGTTGCTATCATTCGTTTTATACGATGGAAAAACTGTTATATTTATATTGTATTTTATGCTTCTGGCGTTGACTTCTTAGGGCCTAACTGTTCGATGTGGTGGAACAACGCCCTAGAGTGAAGCCTAGGTTACCCGGAACGTAGAAATGGCCATCACTTTCAAACTGATTGCAATTATTCCCGTTATATGATGGAAACACTGTTGTATTTTTATTGCATTTTATGCTTCGGGCATTGACTTGTAAGGCCCTAACTATTCAATCTGTTGGAGCAACGCCCTAGAGTGAATCCTAGGTTGCCCGGAACGTAGAAACGACCATTACATTCACACTGGTTGCAATTATTCCTGTTATACGATGGAAAAACTGTTGTATTTGTATTGCATTTTATGCTTCGGGCATTGACTTTTAAGGCCCTAACTATTCAATCTGTTGGAGCAACGCCCTAGGGTGATGCCTAGGTTGCCCGGTACGTAGAAATAAGCATAACTATCACGCTGGTTGCAATTATTCGTTTTATACGATGGAAAAGCTGCTGTATTTATATCGTATTTTATGGTTCTGGCGTTGACTTCTTAGGCCCTAACTATTCCATCAGGTGGAACAACGCAATAGGGTGAAGCCCAGGGTGCTCGGAATGTAGGAATGACCATAAATTTCACACTGGTTGCAATTATTCGTTTTATACGATGGAAAAACTGTTGCATCTTTATCGTATTTTATGCTTCTGTCGTGGACTTCTAAGGCCCTAACTATTCGATTTGGTGGAGCAACGCCCTAGAGTGAAGCCTAGGTTACCCGGAACGTAGAAATGACCATAACTTTTACACTGGTAGCAATTATTCGTTTTATGCAATGGAAAAACTGTTCTAGTTATTTTGTATTTTATGCTTCGGGCGTTGACTTCTAAGGCCCTAACTGATTGATCTGGGGGAGCAACGCCCTAGAGTGAAGCCTAGATTGCCCGGAACGTTGAAATGACCATAACCTTCACACTGGTTGCTATTATTCGTTTTATATGATGGTAAAACTGTTGTATTTATATTGTATTTTATGCTTCTGGCGTTCACTTCTTAGGCCCTAACTATTCGATTTGGTGGAACAACGCCCTAGGGTGAAGCCAGGTTGCCCGGAACGCAGAAATGACCATTACCTTCACGCTTGTTGCAACTATTCCAGTTATACGGTGAAAAACCTGTTGTATTTTTATTGCATTTTATGCTTCAGGCGTTGACTTCTAAGGACGTAGCTATTCGATGTGGTGGATCAACGCCATATAGTGAAGCCTAGGAAGCCCGGAACGTAGAAATGACTATAACTTTCACACTGGTTGCTATTATTCGTTTTATACGATGGAAAAACTGTTATATTTATATTGTATTTTATGCTTCTGGCGTTGACTTCTTAGGCCCTAACTATTCAATCTGTTGGAGCAACGCCCTAGGGTGAAGCCTAGGTTGCTCGGAAAGTGGAAAAGACCATAAGTTTCATACTGGTTGCAATTATTCGTTTCATACAATGGAAAAACTGTTTTATTTATTTTGTATTTTATGCTTCGGGCGTTGACTTCTAAGGCAAGAACTATTCGATCTGGTGGAGCAACGCCCTAGAGTGAAGCCTAGGTTGCCCGGAACGTAGAAATGACCATAACTTTCACGCTGGTTGCTATCATTCGTTTTATACGATGGAAAAACTGTTATATTTATATTGTATTTTATGCTTCTGGCGTTGACTTCTTAGGGCCTAACTGTTCGATCTGGTGGAACAACGCCCTAGAGTGAAGCCTAGGTTGCCCGGAACGTAAAAATGACCATCACTTTCATACTGGTTGCAATTATTCCTGTTATACGATGGAAAAACTGTTGCATCTTTATTGTATTTTATGCATCTGGCGTTGACTTCTAAGACCCTAACTATTCCATCTGGTGGAGCAACGCCCTAGAGTGAAGCCTTGGCTGCCCGGAACGTGGAAATGACCATAACTTCCACACTGGTAGCAATTATTCGTTTTATACGATGCAACAACTGTACTATTTATTTTGTATTTTATGCTTCGGGCGTTGACTTCTATGGCCCTAGCTGTTGAATCTGGTGGAGCAACGCCCTAGAGTGAAGCCTAGGTTGCCCGGAACGCAGAAATGACCATAACTTTCGCACTGGTTGCAAATATTCCTGTCCTACGAAGGACAAAATGTTGTATTTATATCGTATTTTATGCTTCTGGTGTCAACTTCTAAGGACCTAACTATTCGATCTGGTGGAGAAACGCTCTAGAGTGAAGTCTAGGTTGCTCGGAATGTAGGAATGACCATAAATTTCACACTGGTTGCAATTATTCGTTTTATACGATGGAAAAACTGTTGCATCTTTATCGTATTTTATGCTTCTGGCGTGGACTTCTAAGGCCTTAACTATTCGATCTGGTGTAGCAACGCCCTAGAGTGAAGCCTAGGTTGCCCGGAACGTAGGACAGACCGTTACCTTCACACTGGTTGCAATTATTCCTGTTATACGATGGAAAAACTGTTGCATCTTTATTGTACTTTATGCTTTTAGCGTTGAATTCTAAGTCCCTAGCTATTCGATCGGGTGGAGCAACGCATAGAGTGAAGCCTAGGTTGCCCGGAACGTAGAAATGACCATTACTTTCACACTGTTTGCAATTATTCATTTTATACGATGGAAATGCTGTTGTATTTATAATGTATTTTATGCTTCTGGCGTTGACTTCTAAGGCCGTAGCTATTCGATGTGGTGGAGCAACGCCCTAGAGTGACGCCTAGGTTGCCCGGAACGTAGAAATGACCATTACTTTCACACTGGTTGCCATTATTCGTTTTATACAATGGAAAAACTGTTGTATTTATATTGTATTTTATGTTCCGGGCGTTGACTTCTATGGCCCTACCCATTCGATCTGGTGGAGCAACGCCCTACAGTGAAGCCTATGTTGCCCGAAACGTCGAAATGATCATACCTTTCACACTGGTTGCTATTATTCCTGTTATACGATGGAAAAGTTGTTGTATTTATATTGTTTTTTATGCTTCTGGCGTTGACTTCTAAGGCCCTAACTATTCGATCTGGTGGTGCAACGCCCTAGAGTGAAGCCTAGGATGCCCGGAACGTAGAAATGACCTTAACTTTCTCACTGGTTGCTATTATTCGTTTTATACAATGGAAAATCTCTTCTATTTATTTTGTACTCTATGCTTCGGGCGTTGACTTCTAAGATCCTATCTATTCGATCTGATTTAGCAACGGCCTGGAGTGAAGCCTAGGTTGCCCGGAACGTAGGTCAGACCGTTACCTTCACACTGGTTGCAATTATTCCTGTTGTACGATGGAAAAGCTGTTGCATCTTTATTGTACTTTATGCTTTTAGCGTTGAATTCTAAGTCCCTAGCTATTCGATCTGGTGGAGCAGCGCCCTAGAGTGAAGCCTAGGTTGCCCGAAACGTCGAAATGATCATTACTTTCGCACTGGTTGCAATTAGCCATGCTATAAGGTGGAAAAACTGTTGCATTTTTATTGTATTTTCTGCTTCTGGCTTTGACTTCTAAGGTCGTAGCTATTCGATCTGGTGTGACAACGCCCTAGAGTGAAGCCTTGGTTGCCCGCAACGTTGAAATGACCATTACTTTCACACTGGTTGCAATTATTCGCTTTATACGATCGAAAAACTGTTGTATTTATTTTGTAATTGGTGCTTCTGGCGTTGACTGCTTACGCCCTATCTATTGGAACTGGTGGACCAACGCCCTAGAGTGAACCCTAGGTTGCCCGGAACGTAGAAGTGACCATATCTTTCACACTGGTTGGTATTATTCCTGTTATACGATGGAAAAGTTGTTGTATTTATATTGTGTTTTATGCTTCTGGCGTTGACTTCTAAGGCCCTAACTATTCGATCTGGTGGAGCAACGCCCTAGAGTGAAGCCCAGGTTGCTCTGAATGTAGAAATGACCATCACTTTCGCACTGGTTGCAATTATTCCTGTTATACGATGGAAAAACTCTTGTATATTTAGTGTATTTCATGCTACGGGCGTTCACTTCTTAGTCCCTAACTATTCGATCTGGTGGAGGAACGCCCTAGAGTGAAGCCTAGGTTGCCTGGAACGTAGAAATGACCATAACTTTCGCACTGGTTGCTATTATTTCTGTTATACGATGGAAAAGTTGTTGTATTTATATTGTCTTTTATGCTTCTGGCGTTGACTTCTAAGGCCCTAACTATTCGATCTGGTGGTGCAACGCCCTGGAGTGAAACCTAGGTTGCCCGGAACGTAGAATTGGCCATCACTTTCAAACTGGTTGCAATTATTCCTGTCATATGATGGAAACACTGTTGTATTTTTTTTGCATTTTATGGTTCGGGCGTTGATTTCTAAGACCCTAACTATTCAATCTGTTGAAGCAACGCCCTAGGGTGAAGCCTAGGTTGCTCGGAAAGTAGAAATGACCATAAGATTCAAACTGGTTGCTATTATTCGTTTTATACGATGGAAAAACTGTTGTATTTATATTGTATTTTATGCTTCTGGCGTTGACTTCTAAGGTACTAACTATTCGATCTGGTGGCGCAACGCAATAGGGTGAAGCCTAGGTTGCTCGGAACGTAGAATTGGCCATCCATTTCAAACTGGTTGCAATTAATCCTGTTATACGATGGAAACACTGTTGTATTTTTTTTGCATTTTATGGTTCTGGCGTTGACTTCTTAGGCCCTAACTATTCCATCTGGTGGAACAACGCCCTAGGGTGAAGCCCAGGTTGCTCGGAATGTAGGAATGACCATAAGTTTCATACTGGTTGCAATTATTCGTTTTATACGATGGAAAAACTGTTTTATTTATTTTGTATTTTATGCTTCGGGCGTTGACTTCTAAGGCAATAACTATTCGATCTGGTGGAGCAACGCCCTAGAGTGAAGCCTAGGTTGCCCGGGACGTAGAAATGACCATAACTTTCACACTGGTTGCTATCATTCGTTTTATACGATGGAAAAACTGTTATATTTATATTGTATTTTATGCTTCTGGCGTTGACTTCTTAGGGCCTAACTGTTCGATGTGGTGGAACAACGCCCTAGAGTGAAGCCTAGGTTACCCGGAACGTAGAAATGGCCATCACTTTCAAACTGATTGCAATTATTCCCGTTATATGATGGAAACACTGTTGTATTTTTATTGCATTTTATGCTTCGGGCATTGACTTGTAAGGCCCTAACTATTCAATCTGTTGGAGCAACGCCCTAGAGTGAATCCTAGGTTGCCCGGAACGTAGAAACGACCATTACATTCACACTGGTTGCAATTATTCCTGTTATACGATGGAAAAACTGTTGTATTTGTATTGCATTTTATGCTTCGGGCATTGACTTTTAAGGCCCTAACTATTCAATCTGTTGGAGCAACGCCCTAGGGTGATGCCTAGGTTGCCCGGTACGTAGAAATAAGCATAACTATCACGCTGGTTGCAATTATTCGTTTTATACGATGGAAAAGCTGCTGTATTTATATCGTATTTTATGGTTCTGGCGTTGACTTCTTAGGCCCTAACTATTCCATCAGGTGGAACAACGCAATAGGGTGAAGCCCAGGGTGCTCGGAATGTAGGAATGACCATAAATTTCACACTGGTTGCAATTATTCGTTTTATACGATGGAAAAACTGTTGCATCTTTATCGTATTTTATGCTTCTGTCGTGGACTTCTAAGGCCCTAACTATTCGATTTGGTGGAGCAACGCCCTAGAGTGAAGCCTAGGTTACCCGGAACGTAGAAATGACCATAACTTTTACACTGGTAGCAATTATTCGTTTTATGCAATGGAAAAACTGTTCTAGTTATTTTGTATTTTATGCTTCGGGCGTTGACTTCTAAGGCCCTAACTGATTGATCTGGGGGAGCAACGCCCTAGAGTGAAGCCTAGATTGCCCGGAACGTTGAAATGACCATAACCTTCACACTGGTTGCTATTATTCGTTTTATATGATGGTAAAACTGTTGTATTTATATTGTATTTTATGCTTCTGGCGTTCACTTCTTAGGCCCTAACTATTCGATTTGGTGGAACAACGCCCTAGGGTGAAGCCAGGTTGCCCGGAACGCAGAAATGACCATTACCTTCACGCTGGTTGCAACTATTCCAGTTATACGGTGAAAAACCTGTTGTATTTTTATTGCATTTTATGCTTCAGGCGTTGACTTCTAAGGACGTAGCTATTCGATGTGGTGGATCAACGCCATATAGTGAAGCCTAGGAAGCCCGGAACGTAGAAATGACTATAACTTTCACACTGGTTGCTATTATTCGTTTTATACGATGGAAAAACTGTTATATTTATATTGTATTTTATGCTTCTGGCGTTGACTTCTTAGGCCCTAACTATTCAATCTGTTGGAGCAACGCCCTAGGGTGAAGCCTAGGTTGCTCGGAAAGTGGAAAAGACCATAAGTTTCATACTGGTTGCAATTATTCGTTTCATACAATGGAAAAACTGTTTTATTTATTTTGTATTTTATGCTTCGGGCGTTGACTTCTAAGGCAAGAACTATTCGATCTGGTGGAGCAACGCCCTAGAGTGAAGCCTAGGTTGCCCGGAACGTAGAAATGACCATAACTTTCACGCTGGTTGCTATCATTCGTTTTATACGATGGAAAAACTGTTATATTTATATTGTATTTTATGCTTCTGGCGTTGACTTCTTAGGGCCTAACTGTTCGATCTGGTGGAACAACGCCCTAGAGTGAAGCCTAGGTTGCCCGGAACGTAAAAATGACCATCACTTTCATACTGGTTGCAATTATTCCTGTTATACGATGGAAAAACTGTTGCATCTTTATTGTATTTTATGCATCTGGCGTTGACTTCTAAGACCCTAACTATTCCATCTGGTGGAGCAACGCCCTAGAGTGAAGCCTTGGCTGCCCGGAACGTGGAAATGACCATAACTTCCACACTGGTAGCAATTATTCGTTTTATACGATGCAACAACTGTACTATTTATTTTGTATTTTATGCTTCGGGCGTTGACTTCTATGGCCCTAGCTGTTGAATCTGGTGGAGCAACGCCCTAGAGTGAAGCCTAGGTTGCCCGGAACGCAGAAATGACCATAACTTTCGCACTGGTTGCAAATATTCCTGTCCTACGAAGGACAAAATGTTGTATTTATATCGTATTTTATGCTTCTGGTGTCAACTTCTAAGGACCTAACTATTCGATCTGGTGGAGAAACGCTCTAGAGTGAAGTCTAGGTTGCTCGGAATGTAGGAATGACCATAAATTTCACACTGGTTGCAATTATTCGTTTTATACGATGGAAAAACTGTTGCATCTTTATCGTATTTTATGCTTCTGGCGTGGACTTCTAAGGCCTTAACTATTCGATCTGGTGTAGCAACGCCCTAGAGTGAAGCCTAGGTTGCCCGGAACGTAGGACAGACCGTTACCTTCACACTGGTTGCAATTATTCCTGTTATACGATGGAAAAACTGTTGCATCTTTATTGTACTTTATGCTTTTAGCGTTGAATTCTAAGTCCCTAGCTATTCGATCGGGTGGAGCAACGCATAGAGTGAAGCCTAGGTTGCCCGGAACGTAGAAATGACCATTACTTTCACACTGTTTGCAATTATTCATTTTATACGATGGAAATGCTGTTGTATTTATATTGTATTTTATGCTTCTGGCGTTGACTTCTAAGGCCGTAGCTATTCGATGTGGTGGAGCAACGCCCTAGAGTGACGCCTAGGTTGCCCGGAACGTAGAAATGACCATTACTTTCACACTGGTTGCCATTATTCGTTTTATACAATGGAAAAACTGTTGTATTTATATTGTATTTTATGTTCCGGGCGTTGACTTCTATGGCCCTACCCATTCGATCTGGTGGAGCAACGCCCTACAGTGAAGCCTATGTTGCCCGAAACGTCGAAATGATCATACCTTTCACACTGGTTGCTATTATTCCTGTTATACGATGGAAAAGTTGTTGTATTTATATTGTTTTTTATGCTTCTGGCGTTGACTTCTAAGGCCCTAACTATTCGATCTGGTGGTGCAACGCCCTAGAGTGAAGCCTAGGATGCCCGGAACGTAGAAATGACCTTAACTTTCTCACTGGTTGCTATTATTCGTTTTATACAATGGAAAATCTCTTCTATTTATTTTGTACTCTATGCTTCGGGCGTTGACTTCTAAGATCCTATCTATTCGATCTGATTTAGCAACGGCCTGGAGTGAAGCCTAGGTTGCCCGGAACGTAGGTCAGACCGTTACCTTCACACTGGTTGCAATTATTCCTGTTGTACGATGGAAAAGCTGTTGCATCTTTATTGTACTTTATGCTTTTAGCGTTGAATTCTAAGTCCCTAGCTATTCGATCTGGTGGAGCAGCGCCCTAGAGTGAAGCCTAGGTTGCCCGAAACGTCGAAATGATCATTACTTTCGCACTGGTTGCAATTAGCCATGCTATAAGGTGGAAAAACTGTTGCATTTTTATTGTATTTTCTGCTTCTGGCTTTGACTTCTAAGGTCGTAGCTATTCGATCTGGTGTGACAACGCCCTAGAGTGAAGCCTTGGTTGCCCGCAACGTTGAAATGACCATTACTTTCACACTGGTTGCAATTATTCGCTTTATACGATCGAAAAACTGTTGTATTTATTTTGTAATTGGTGCTTCTGGCGTTGACTGCTTACGCCCTATCTATTGGAACTGGTGGACCAACGCCCTAGAGTGAACCCTAGGTTGCCCGGAACGTAGAAGTGACCATATCTTTCACACTGGTTGGTATTATTCCTGTTATACGATGGAAAAGTTGTTGTATTTATATTGTGTTTTATGCTTCTGGCGTTGACTTCTAAGGCCCTAACTATTCGATCTGGTGGTGCAACGCCCTGGAGTGAAACCTAGGTTGCCCGGAACGTAGAATTGGCCATCACTTTCAAACTGGTTGCAATTATTCCTGTCATATGATGGAAACACTGTTGTATTTTTTTTGCATTTTATGGTTCGGGCGTTGATTTCTAAGACCCTAACTATTCAATCTGTTGGAGCAACGCCCTAGGGTGAAGCCTAGGTTGCTCGGAAAGTAGAAATGACCATAAGTTTCAAACTGGTTGCTATTATTCGTTTTATACGATGGAAAAACTGTTGTATTTATATTGTATTTTATGCTTCTGGCGTTGACTTCTAAGGTACTAACTATTCGATCTGGTGGCGCAACGCAATAGGGTGAAGCCTAGGTTGCCCGGAACGTAGAATTGGCCATCCATTTCAAACTGGTTGCAATTAATCCTGTTATACGATGGAAACACTGTTGTATTTTTTTTGCATTTTATGGTTCTGGCGTTGACTTCTTAGGCCCTAACTATTCCATCTGGTGGAACAACGCCCTAGGGTGAAGCCCAGGTTGCTCGGAATGTAGGAATGACCATAAGTTTCATACTGGTTGCAATTATTCGTTTTATACGATGGAAAAACTGTTTTATTTATTTTGTATTTTATGCTTCGGGCGTTGACTTCTAAGGCAATAACTATTCGATCTGGTGGAGCAACGCCCTAGAGTGAAGCCTAGGTTGCCCGGGACGTAGAAATGACCATAACTTTCACACTGGTTGCTATCATTCGTTTTATACGATGGAAAAACTGTTATATTTATATTGTATTTTATGCTTCTGGCGTTGACTTCTTAGGGCCTAACTGTTCGATGTGGTGGAACAACGCCCTAGAGTGAAGCCTAGGTTACCCGGAACGTAGAAATGGCCATCACTTTCAAACTGATTGCAATTATTCCCGTTATATGATGGAAACACTGTTGTATTTTTATTGCATTTTATGCTTCGGGCATTGACTTGTAAGGCCCTAACTATTCAATCTGTTGGAGCAACGCCCTAGAGTGAATCCTAGGTTGCCCGGAACGTAGAAACGACCATTACATTCACACTGGTTGCAATTATTCCTGTTATACGATGGAAAAACTGTTGTATTTGTATTGCATTTTATGCTTCGGGCATTGACTTTTAAGGCCCTAACTATTCAATCTGTTGGAGCAACGCCCTAGGGTGATGCCTAGGTTGCCCGGTACGTAGAAATAAGCATAACTATCACGCTGGTTGCAATTATTCGTTTTATACGATGGAAAAGCTGCTGTATTTATATCGTATTTTATGGTTCTGGCGTTGACTTCTTAGGCCCTAACTATTCCATCAGGTGGAACAACGCAATAGGGTGAAGCCCAGGGTGCTCGGAATGTAGGAATGACCATAAATTTCACACTGGTTGCAATTATTCGTTTTATACGATGGAAAAACTGTTGCATCTTTATCGTATTTTATGCTTCTGTCGTGGACTTCTAAGGCCCTAACTATTCGATTTGGTGGAGCAACGCCCTAGAGTGAAGCCTAGGTTACCCGGAACGTAGAAATGACCATAACTTTTACACTGGTAGCAATTATTCGTTTTATGCAATGGAAAAACTGTTCTAGTTATTTTGTATTTTATGCTTCGGGCGTTGACTTCTAAGGCCCTAACTGATTGATCTGGGGGAGCAACGCCCTAGAGTGAAGCCTAGATTGCCCGGAACGTTGAAATGACCATAACCTTCACACTGGTTGCTATTATTCGTTTTATATGATGGTAAAACTGTTGTATTTATATTGTATTTTATGCTTCTGGCGTTCACTTCTTAGGCCCTAACTATTCGATTTGGTGGAACAACGCCCTAGGGTGAAGCCAGGTTGCCCGGAACGCAGAAATGACCATTACCTTCACGCTGGTTGCAACTATTCCAGTTATACGGTGAAAAACCTGTTGTATTTTTATTGCATTTTATGCTTCAGGCGTTGACTTCTAAGGACGTAGCTATTCGATGTGGTGGATCAACGCCATATAGTGAAGCCTAGGAAGCCCGGAACGTAGAAATGACTATAACTTTCACACTGGTTGCTATTATTCGTTTTATACGATGGAAAAACTGTTATATTTATATTGTATTTTATGCTTCTGGCGTTGACTTCTTAGGCCCTAACTATTCAATCTGTTGGAGCAACGCCCTAGGGTGAAGCCTAGGTTGCTCGGAAAGTGGAAAAGACCATAAGTTTCATACTGGTTGCAATTATTCGTTTCATACAATGGAAAAACTGTTTTATTTATTTTGTATTTTATGCTTCGGGCGTTGACTTCTAAGGCAAGAACTATTCGATCTGGTGGAGCAACGCCCTAGAGTGAAGCCTAGGTTGCCCGGAACGTAGAAATGACCATAACTTTCACGCTGGTTGCTATCATTCGTTTTATACGATGGAAAAACTGTTATATTTATATTGTATTTTATGCTTCTGGCGTTGACTTCTTAGGGCCTAACTGTTCGATCTGGTGGAACAACGCCCTAGAGTGAAGCCTAGGTTGCCCGGAACGTAAAAATGACCATCACTTTCATACTGGTTGCAATTATTCCTGTTATACGATGGAAAAACTGTTGCATCTTTATTGTATTTTATGCAACTGGCGTTGACTTCTAAGACCCTAACTATTCCATCTGGTGGAGCAACGCCCTAGAGTGAAGCCTTGGCTGCCCGGAACGTGGAAATGACCATAACTTCCACACTGGTAGCAATTATTCGTTTTATACGATGCAACAACTGTACTATTTATTTTGTATTTTATGCTTCGGGCGTTGACTTCTATGGCCCTAGCTGTTGAATCTGGTGGAGCAACGCCCTAGAGTGAAGCCTAGGTTGCCCGGAACGCAGAAATGACCATAACTTTCGCACTGGTTGCAAATATTCCTGTCCTACGAAGGACAAAATGTTGTATTTATATCGTATTTTATGCTTCTGGTGTCAACTTCTAAGGACCTAACTATTCGATCTGGTGGAGAAACGCTCTAGAGTGAAGTCTAGGTTGCTCGGAATGTAGGAATGACCATAAATTTCACACTGGTTGCAATTATTCGTTTTATACGATGGAAAAACTGTTGCATCTTTATCGTATTTTATGCTTCTGGCGTGGACTTCTAAGGCCTTAACTATTCGATCTGGTGTAGCAACGCCCTAGAGTGAAGCCTAGGTTGCCCGGAACGTAGGACAGACCGTTACCTTCACACTGGTTGCAATTATTCCTGTTATACGATGGAAAAACTGTTGCATCTTTATTGTACTTTATGCTTTTAGCGTTGAATTCTAAGTCCCTAGCTATTCGATCGGGTGGAGCAACGCATAGAGTGAAGCCTAGGTTGCCCGGAACGTAGAAATGACCATTACTTTCACACTGTTTGCAATTATTCATTTTATACGATGGAAATGCTGTTGTATTTATATTGTATTTTATGCTTCTGGCGTTGACTTCTAAGGCCGTAGCTATTCGATGTGGTGGAGCAACGCCCTAGAGTGACGCCTAGGTTGCCCGGAACGTAGAAATGACCATTACTTTCACACTGGTTGCCATTATTCGTTTTATACAATGGAAAAACTGTTGTATTTATATTGTATTTTATGTTCCGGGCGTTGACTTCTATGGCCCTACCCATTCGATCTGGTGGAGCAACGCCCTACAGTGAAGCCTATGTTGCCCGAAACGTCGAAATGATCATACCTTTCACACTGGTTGCTATTATTCCTGTTATACGATGGAAAAGTTGTTGTATTTATATTGTTTTTTATGCTTCTGGCGTTGACTTCTAAGGCCCTAACTATTCGATCTGGTGGTGCAACGCCCTAGAGTGAAGCCTAGGATGCCCGGAACGTAGAAATGACCTTAACTTTCTCACTGGTTGCTATTATTCGTTTTATACAATGGAAAATCTCTTCTATTTATTTTGTACTCTATGCTTCGGGCGTTGACTTCTAAGATCCTATCTATTCGATCTGATTTAGCAACGGCCTGGAGTGAAGCCTAGGTTGCCCGGAACGTAGGTCAGACCGTTACCTTCACACTGGTTGCAATTATTCCTGTTGTACGATGGAAAAGCTGTTGCATCTTTATTGTACTTTATGCTTTTAGCGTTGAATTCTAAGTCCCTAGCTATTCGATCTGGTGGAGCAGCGCCCTAGAGTGAAGCCTAGGTTGCCCGAAACGTCGAAATGATCATTACTTTCGCACTGGTTGCAATTAGCCATGCTATAAGGTGGAAAAACTGTTGCATTTTTATTGTATTTTCTGCTTCTGGCTTTGACTTCTAAGGTCGTAGCTATTCGATCTGGTGTGACAACGCCCTAGAGTGAAGCCTTGGTTGCCCGCAACGTTGAAATGACCATTACTTTCACACTGGTTGCAATTATTCGCTTTATACGATCGAAAAACTGTTGTATTTATTTTGTAATTGGTGCTTCTGGCGTTGACTGCTTACGCCCTATCTATTGGAACTGGTGGACCAACGCCCTAGAGTGAACCCTAGGTTGCCCGGAACGTAGAAGTGACCATATCTTTCACACTGGTTGGTATTATTCCTGTTATACGATGGAAAAGTTGTTGTATTTATATTGTGTTTTATGCTTCTGGCGTTGACTTCTAAGGCCCTAACTATTCGATCTGGTGGAGCAACGCCCTAGAGTGAAGCCCAGGTTGCTCTGAATGTAGAAATGACCATCACTTTCGCACTGGTTGCAATTATTCCTGTTATACGATGGAAAAACTCTTGTATATTTAGTGTATTTCATGCTACGGGCGTTCACTTCTTAGTCCCTAACTATTCGATCTGGTGGAGCAACGCCCTAGAGTGAAGCCTAGGTTGCCCGGAACGTAGGACAGACCGCTACCTTCACACTGGTTGCAATTATTCCTATTATACGATGGAAAAACTGTTGCATCTTTATTGTACTTTATGCTTTTAGCGTTGAATTCTAAGTCCCTAGCTATTCGATCGGGTGGAACAACGCCCTAGAGTGAGGCCTAGGTTGCCCGGAACGTTGAAATGACCATAACTTTCACACTGGTTGCTATTATTCGTTTTATACGATGGAAAAACTGTTATATTTATATTGTATTTTATTCTTATGGCGTTGACTTCTTAGGCCCTACCTATTCGATCTGGTGGAACAACGCCCTAGGGTGAAGCCTAGGTTGCCTGGAACGTAGAAATGACCATAACTTTCACAATGTTTGCAAGTATTCATTTTATACGATGAAAAAACTGTTGTACATGTATTGTATTTTACCCTTCTGGCGTTGAATTCTAAGTCCCTAGCTATTCGACCTATTGGAGCGACGCCCTAGAGTGAAACCTAGGTTGCCCGGAACGTAGAAATGACCATAACTTTCACACTGGTTGCAATTATTCGTTTAATACGATTGAAAAACTGTTGTATTTATATTGTATTTTATGCTTCTGGAGTTGACTCCTTAGGCCCTAACTATTCCCTCTGGCGGACCAACGCCCTAGAGTGAAACCTACGTTGCCCGGAACGTAGAAATGACCATTACTTTCACACTGGTTGCAATTATTCCTGTTAGACGATAGAAAAACTGTTGTATTTTAATTGTATTTTATGCTTTTAGAGATGAATTCTAAGTCCCTAGCTATTCGATCTGGTGGAGCAACGGCCTAGAGTGACGCCTAGGTTGCTCGAAACGTAGAAATGACCATTACTTTCACACTGGTTGCAATTATCCGTTTTATACGATGGAAAAGCTGTTGTATTTATATCGTATTTTATGCTTCGGGCGTTGACTTCTAAGGCCCTAACTATTCAATCTGTTGGAGCAACGCCCTAGGGTGAAGCCTAGGTTGCTCGGAAAGTGGAAAAGGCCATAAGTTTCATACGGGTTGCAATTATTCGTTTCATACAATGGAAAAACTGTTTTAATTATTTTGTATTTTATGCTTCGGGCGTTGACTTCTAAGGCCCTAACTATTCCATCTGGTGGAGCAACGCCCTAGAGTGAAGCCTAGGCTGCCCGGAACGTGGAAATGACCATAACTTCCAAACTGGTAGCAATTATTCGTTTTATACGATGCAAAAACTGTACTATTTATTTTGTATTTTATGCTTCGGGCGTTGACTTCTAAGGCCCTAACTGTTGAATCTGGTGGAGCAACGCCCTAGAGTGAAGCCTAGGTTGCCCGGAACGCAGAAATGACAATAACTTTCGCACTGGTTGCAAATATTCCTTTTCTACGATGGACAAACTGTTGTATTTATATCGTATTTTATGCTTCTGGCGTTGACTTCTAAGGACCTAACTATTCGATCTGGTGGAGAAACGCTCTAGAGTGAAGTCTAGGTTGCTCGGAATGTAGGAATGACCATAAATTTCACACTGGTTGCAATTATTCGTTTTATACGATGGAAAAACTGTTGCATCTTTATCGTATTTTATGCTTCTGGCGTGGACTTCTAAGGCCCTAACTATTCGATCTGGTGGAGCAACGCCCTACAGTGATGCCTAGGTTACCCGGAACGTAGAAATGACCATAACTTTTACACTGGTAGCAATTATTCGTTTTATACAATGGAAAAACAGTTCTATTTATTTTGTATTTTATGCTTCGGACGTTGACTTCTAAGGCCCTAACTGATTGATCTGGTGGAGCAGCGCCCTAGAGTGAAGCCTAGATTGCCCGGAACGATGAAATGACCATAACCTTCACACTGGTTGCTATTATTCGTTTTATACGATGGAAAAACTGTTATATTTATATTGTATTTTATTCTTATGGCGTTGAATTCTAAGTCCCTAGCTATACGATCTGGTGGAGCAACGCCCTAGAGTGAAACCTAGGTTACCCGGAACGTAGAAATGACCAGTACTTTCATACTGTATGCAGTTATTCCTGCTTTACGATGGAAAAACTGTTGCATCTTTATTGTATTTTATGCTTCTGGCGTTGAATTCTAAGGCCCTAACTATTCGATCTGGTGGAGCAACGCCCTAGAGTGAAGCCTAGGTTGCCCGGAACATGGAAATGACCATTACTTTCACACTGGTTGCAATTATTCCTGTTATATGATGGAAGAACTGTTGTACTTTTATTGCACTTTATGCTTCGGGCATTGACTTCCAAGGCCCTAACTAATCAATCTGTTGGAGCAGCGCCCTAGGATGAAGCCTAGGTTGCCCGGAAAGTAGAAATGACCATAACTTTCATCCTGGTTGCAATTATTCGTTTTATATGATGGAAAAACTGTTGTATTTATGTTGTATTTTATGCTTCTGGCGTTCACTTCTTAGGCCCTAACTATTCGATTTGGTGGAACAACGCCCTAGGGTGAAGCCTAGGTTGCCCGGAACGCAGAAATGACCATTACCTTCACGCTTGTTGCAATTATTCCTGTTATACGGTGAAAAAACTGTTGTATTTTTATTGCATTTTATGCTTCAGGCGTTGACTTCTAAGGCCGTAGCTATTCGATGTGGTGGAGCAACGCCATAGAGTGAAGCCTAGGAAGCCCGGAACGTTGAAATGACCATAACTTTCACACTGGTTGCTATTATTCGTATTATACGATGGAAAAACTGTTATATTTATATTGTATTTTATGCTTCTGGCGTTGACTTCTTGGGCCCTAACTATTCGATCTGGTGGAACAACGCCCCAGACTGAAGAGTAGGTCGCCCGGAACGTAGAAATGAACATAACTTTCACACTGGTTGCTATTATTCGTTTTATACGATGGAAAAACTGTTATATTTATATTGTATTTTATTCTTATGGCGTTGACTTCTTAGGCCCTACCTATTCGATCTGGTGGAACAACGCCCTAGGGTGAAGCCTAGGTTGCCTGGAACGTAGAAATGACCATAACTTTCACAATGTTGGCAAGTATTCATTTTATACGATGAAAAAACTGTTGTACATATATTGTATTTTATCCTTCTGGCGTTGAATTCTAAGTCCCTAGCTATTCGACCTATTGGAGCGACGCCCTAGAGTAAAACCTAGGTTGCCCGGAACGTAGAAATGACCATAACTTTCACACTGGTTGCAATTATTCGTTTTATACGATTGGAAAACTGTTGTATTTATATTGTATTTTATGCTTCTGGAGTTGACTCCTTAGGCCCTAACTATTCCCTCTGGCGGATCAACGCCCTAGAGTGAAACCTACGTTGCCCGGAACGTAGAAATGACCATTACTTTCACACTGGTTGCAATTATTCCTGTTATACGATGGAAAAACTGTTGTATTTTAATTGTATTTTATGCTTTTAGAGATGAATTCTAAGTCCCTAGCTATTCGATCTGGTGGAGCAACGCCCTAGAGTGACGCCTAGGTTGCTCGGAACGTAGAAATGACCATTACTTTCACACTGGTTGCAATTATCCGTTTTATACGATGGAAAAGCTGTTGTATTTATATCGTATTTTATGCTTCGGGCGTTGACTTCTAAGGCCCTAACTATTCAATCTGGTGGAGCAACGCCCTAGAGTGAAGCCTAGGTTGCCCGGAACGTAGAAATGACCATAACTTTCACACTGGTTGCTATCATTCGTTTTATACGATGGAAAAACCGTTATATTTATATTGTATTTTATGCTTCTGGCGTTGACTTCTTAGGGCCTAACTGTACGATCTGGTGGAACAACGCCCTAGAGTGAAGCCTAGGTTGCCCGGAACGTAGAAATGACCATCACTTTCAAACTGGTTGCAATTATTCCTGTCATACGATGGAAAAGCTGTTGCATCTTTATTGTATTTTATGCATCTGGCGTTGACTTCTAAGGCCCTAACTATTCCATCTGGTGGAGCAACGCCCTAGAGTGAAGCCTAGGCTGCCCAGAACGTGGAAATGACCATAACTTCCACACTGGTATCAATTATTCGTTTTATACGATGCAAAAACTGTACTATTTATTTTGTATTTTATGCTTCGGCCGTTGACTTCTATGGCCCTAGCTGTTGAATCTGGTGGAGCAACGCCCTAGAGTGAAGCCTAGGTTGCCCGGAACATGGAAATGACCATTACTTTCACACTGGTTGCAATTATTCCTGTTATATGATGGAAGAACTGTTGTACTTTTATTGCATTTTATGCTTCGGGCATTGACTTCTAAGGCCCTAACTAATCAATCTGTTGGAGCAGCGCCCTAGGGTGAAGCCTAGGTTGCCCGGAAAGTAGAAATGACCATAACTTTCATCCTGGTTGCAATTATTCGTTTTATACGATGGAAAAACTGTTATATTTATATTGTATTTTATGCTTCTGGCGTTCACTTCTTAGGCCCTAACTATTCCATCTGGTGGAACAACGCCCTAGGGTGAAGCCCAGGTTGCTCGGAATGTAGGAATGACCATAAATTTCACACTGGTTGCAATTATTCGTTTTATACGATGGAAAAACTGTTGCATCTTTATCGTATTTTATGCTTCTGGCGTGGACTTCTAAGGCCCTAACTATTCGATCTGGTGGAGCAACGCCCTAGAGTGAAGCCTAGGTTACCCGGAACGTAGAAATGACCATAACTTTTACACTGGTAGCAATTATTCGTTTTATGCAATGGAAAAACTGTTCTATTTACTTTGTATTTTATGCTTCGGGCGTTGACTTCTAAGGCCCTAACTGATTGATCTGGTGGAGCAACGCCCTAGAGTGAACCCTAGGTTGCCCGGAACGTAGAAGTGACCATATCTTTCACACTGGTTGCAATTATTCGTCTTATACGATTGAAAAACTGTTGTATTTATATTGTATTTTATGCTTCTGGAGTTGACTCCTTAGGCCCTAACTATTCCCTCTGGAGGATCAACGCCCTAGAGTGAAACCTACGTTGCCCGGAACGTAGAAATGACCATTACTTTCACACTGGTTGCAATTATTCCTGTTATACGATGGAAAAACTGTTGTATTTTAATTGTATTTTATGCTTTTAGAGATGAATTCTAAGTCCCTAGCTATTCGATCTGGTGGAGCAACGCCCTAGAGTGACGCCTAGGTTGCTCGGAACGTAGAAATGACCATTACTTTCACACTGGTTGCAATTATCCGTTTTATACGATGGAAAAGCTGTTGTATTTATATCGTATTTTATGCTTCGGGCGTTGACTTCTAAGGCCCTAACTATTCAATCTGTTGGAGCAACGCCCTAGGGTGAAGCCTAGGTTGCTCGGAAAGTGGAAAAGGCCATAAGTTTCATACGGGTTGCAATTATTCGTTTCATACAATGGAAAAACTGTTTTAATTATTTTGTATTTTATGCTTCGGGCGTTGACTTCTAAGGCCCTAACTATTCCATCTGGTGGAGCAACGCCCTAGAGTGAAGCCTAGGCTGCCCGGAACGTGGAAATGACCATAACTTCCAAACTGGTAGCAATTATTCGTTTTATACGATGCAAAAACTGTACTATTTATTTTGTATTTTATGCTTCGGGCGTTGACTTCTAAGGCCCTAACTGTTGAATCTGGTGGAGCAACGCCCTAGAGTGAAGCCTAGGTTGCCCGGAACGCAGAAATGACAATAACTTTCGCACTGGTTGCAAATATTCCTTTTCTACGATGGACAAACTGTTGTATTTATATCGTATTTTATGCTTCTGGCGTTGACTTCTAAGGACCTAACTATTCGATCTGGTGGAGAAACGCTCTAGAGTGAAGTCTAGGTTGCTCGGAATGTAGGAATGACCATAAATTTCACACTGGTTGCAATTATTCGTTTTATACGATGGAAAAACTGTTGCATCTTTATCGTATTTTATGCTTCTGGCGTGGACTTCTAAGGCCCTAACTATTCGATCTGGTGGAGCAACGCCCTACAGTGATGCCTAGGTTACCCGGAACGTAGAAATGACCATAACTTTTACACTGGTAGCAATTATTCGTTTTATACAATGGAAAAACAGTTCTATTTATTTTGTATTTTATGCTTCGGACGTTGACTTCTAAGGCCCTAACTGATTGATCTGGTGGAGCAGCGCCCTAGAGTGAAGCCTAGATTGCCCGGAACGTTGAAATGACCATAACCTTCACACTGGTTGCTATTATTCGTTTTATACGATGGAAAAACTGTTATATTTATATTGTATTTTATTCTTATGGCGTTGAATTCTAAGTCCCTAGCTATACGATCTGGTGGAGCAACGCCCTATAGTGAAACCTAGGTTACCCGGAACGTAGAAATGACCAGTACTTTCATACTGTTTGCAGTTATTCCTGTTATACGATGGAAAAACTGTTGCATCTTTATTGTATTTTATGCTTCTGGCGTTGAATTCTAAGGCCCTAACTATTCGATCTGGTGGAGCAACGCCCTAGAGTGAATCCCAGGTTGCCCGGAACATGGAAATGACCATTACTTTCACACTGGTTGCAATTATTCCTGTTATATGATTGAAGAACTGTTGTACTTTCATTGCATTTTATGCTTCAGGCGTTGACTTCTAAGGCCGTAGCTATTCGATGTGGTGGAGCAACGCCATAGAGTGAAGCCTAGGAAGCCCGGAACGTTGAAATGACCATAACTTTCACACTGGTTGCTATTATTCGTTTTATACGATGGAAAAACTGTTATATTTATATTGTATTTTATGCTTCTGGCGTTGACTTCTTAGGCCCTAACTATTCGATCTGGTGGAACAACGCCCCAGACTGAAGACTAGGTCGCCCGGAACGTAGAAATGACCATAACTTTCACACTGGTTGCTATTATTCGTTTTATACGATGGAAAAACTGTTATATTTATATTGTATTTTATTCTTATGGCGTTGACTTCTTAGGCCCTACCTATTCGATCTGGTGGAACAACGCCCTAGGGTGAAGCCTAGGTTGCCTGGAACGTAGAAATGACCATAACTTTCACAATGTTTGCAAGTATTCATTTTATGCGATGAAAAAACTGTTGTACATATATTGTATTTTATCCTTCTGGCGTTGAATTCTAAGTCCCTAGCTATTCGACCTATTGGAGCGACGCCCTAGAGTAAAACCTAGGTTGCCCGGAACGTAGAAATGACCATAACTTTCACACTGGTTGCAATTATTCGTTTTATACGATTGAAAAACTGTTGTATTTATATTGTATTTTATGCTTCTGGAGTTGACTCCTTAGGCCCTAACTATTCCCTCTGGCGGATCAACGCCCTAGAGTGAAACCTACGTTGCCCGGAACGTAGAAATGACCATTACTTTCACACTGGTTGCAATTATTCCTGTTATACGATGGAAAAACTGTTGTATTTTAATTGTATTTTATGCTTTTAGAGATGAATTCTAAGTCCCTAGCTATTCGATCTGGTGGAGCAACGCCCTAGAGTGACGCCTAGGTTGCTCGGAACGTAGAAATGACCATTACTTTCACACTGGTTGCAATTATCCGTTTTATACGATGGAAAAGCTGTTGTATTTATATCGCATTTTATGCTTCGGGCGTTGACTTCTAAGGCCCTAACTATTCAATCTGTTGGAGCAACGCCCTAGGGTGAAGCCTAGGTTGCTCGGAAAGTGGAAAAGACCATAAGTTTCATACTGGTTGCAATTATTCGTTTCATACAATGGAAAAACTGTTTTATTTATTTTGTATTTTATGCTTCGGGCGTTGACTTCTAAGGCAATAACCATTCGATCTGGTGGAGCAACGCCCTAGAGTGAAGCCTAGGTTGCCCGGAACGTAGAAATGACCATAACTTTCACACTGGTAGCTACCATTCGTTTTATACGATGGAAAAACTGTTATATTTATATTGTATTTTATGCTTCTGGCGTTGACTTCTTAGGGCCTACCTATTCGATCTGGTGGAACAACGCCCTATGGTGAAGTCTAGGTTGCCTGGAACGTAGAAATGACCATAACTTTCACAATGTTTGCAAGTATTCATTTTATACGATGAAAAAACTGATGTACATATATTGTATTTTATCCTTCTGGCGTTGAATTCTAATTCCCTAGCTATTCGACCTATTGGAGCGACGCCCTAGAGTGAAACCTAGGTTGCCCGGAACGTAGAAATGACCATAACTTTCACACTGGTTGCAATTATTCGTTTTATGCGATTGAAAAACTGTTGTATTTATATTGTATTTTATGATTCTGGAGTTGACTCCTTAGGCCCTAACTATTCCCTCTGGCGGATCGACGCCCTAGAGTGAAACCTACGTTGCCCGGAACGTAGAAATGACCATTACTTTCACACTGGTTGCAATTATTCCTGTTATACGATGGAAAAACTGTTGTATTTTAATTGTATTTTATGCTTTTAGAGATGAATTCTAAGTCCCTAGCTATTCGATCTGGTGGAGCAACGCCCTAGAGTGACGCCTAGGTTGCTCGGAACGTAGAAATGGCCATTACTTTCACACTGGTTGCAATTATCCGTTTTATACGATGGAAAAGCTGTTGTATTTATATCGTATTTTATGCTTCGGGCGTTGACTTCTAAGGCCCTAACTATTCAATCTGTTGGAGCAACGCCCTAGGGTGAAGCCTAGGTTGCTCGGAAAGTGGAAAAGACCATAAGTTTCATACGGGTTGCAATTATTCGTTTCATACAATGGAAAAACTGTTTTATTTATTTTGTATTTTATGCTTCGGGCGTTGACTTCTAAGGCAATAACTATTCGATCTGGTGGAGCAACGCCCTAGAGTGAAGCCTAGGTTGCCCGGAACGTAGAAATGACCATAACTTTCACACTGGTTGCTATCATTCGTTTTATACGATGGAAAAACTGTTATATTTATATTGGATTTTATGCTTCTGGCGTTGACTTCTTAGGGCCTAACTGTTCGATCTGGTGGAACAACGCCCTAGAGTGAAGCCTAGGTTGCCCGGAACGTAGAAATGACCATCAATTTCAAACTGGTTGCAATTATTCCTGTCATGCGATGGAAAAGCTGTTGCATCTTTATTGTATTTTATGCATCTGGCGTTGACTTCTAAGGCCCTAACTATTCCATCTGGTGGAGCAACGCCCTAGAGTGAAGCCTAGGCTGCCCGGAACGTGGAAATGACCATAACTTCCACACTGGTAGCAATTATTCGTTTTATACGATGCAAAAACTGTACTATTTATTTTGTATTTTATGCTTCGGGCGTTGACTTCTATGGCCCTAGCTGTTGAATCTGGTGGAGCAACGCCCTAGAGTGAAGCCTAGGTTGCCCGGAACGCAGAAATGACCATAACTTTCGCACTGGTTGCAAAAATTCCTGTTCTACGATGGACAAACTGTTGTATTTATATCGTATTTTATGCTTCTGGTGTTGACTTCTAAGGACCTAATTATTCGATCTGGTGCAGAAACGCTCTAGAGTGAAGTCTAGGTTGCTCGGAATGTAGGAATGACCATAAATTTCACACTGGTTGCAATTGTTCGTTTTATGCGATGGAAAAACTGTTGCATCTTTATCGTATTTTATGCTTATGGCGTGGACTTCTAAGGCCCTAACTATTCGATCTGGTGGAGCAACGCCCTAGAGTGAAGCCTAGGTTACCCGGAACGTAGAAATGACCATAACTTTTACACTGGTAGCAATTATTCGTTTTATACAATGGAAAAACTGTTCTATTTATTTTGTATTTTATGCTTCGGGCGTTGACTTCTAAGGCCCTAACTGATTGATCTGGTGGAGCAACGCCCTAGAGTGAAGCCTAGATTACCCGGAACGTTGAAATGACCATAACCTTCACACTGGTTGCTATTATTCGTTTTATACGATGGAAAAACTGTTATATTTATATTGTATTTTATTCTTATGGCGTTGACTTCCTGGGCCCTACCTATTCGATCTGGTGGAACAACGCCCTAGAGTGAAGCCTAGGTTGCCCGGAACATGGAAATGACCATTACTTTCACACTGGTTGCAATTATTCCTGTTATACGATGGAAAAACTGTTGTATTTTAATTGTATTTTATGCTTTTAGAGATGAATTCTAAGTCCCTAGCTATTCGATCTGGTGGAGCAACGCCCTAGAGTGAAGCCTAGGTTGCCCGGAACGTAGAAATGACCATAACTTTCACACTGGTTGCTATCATTCGTTTTATACGATGGAAAAACTGTTATATTTATATTGTATTTTATGCTTCTGGCGTTGACTTCTTAGGGCCTAACTGTTCGATCTGGTGGAACAACGCCCTAGAGTGAAGCCTAGGTTGCCCGGAACGTTGAAATGACCATAACTTTCACACTGGCTGCTATTATTCGTTTTATACGATGGAAAAACTGTTATATTTATATTGTATTTTATTCTTATGGCGTTGACTTCTTAGGCCCTACCTATTCGATCTGGTGGAACAACGCCCTAGGGTGAAGCCTAGGTTGCCTGGAACGTAGAAATGACCATAACTTTCACAATGTTTGCAAGTATTCATTTTATACGATGAAAAAACTGTTGTACATATATTGTATTTTATCCTTCTGGCGTTGAATTCTAAGTCCCTAGCTATTCGACCTATTGGAGCGACGCCCTAGAGTAAAACCTAGGTTGCCCGGAACGTAGAAATGACCATAACTTTCACACTGGTTGCAAATATTCGTTTTATACGATTGAAAAACTGTTGTATTTATATCGTATTTTATGCTTCGGGCGTTGACTTCTAAGGCCCTAACTATTCCATCTGGTGGAGCAACGCCCTACAGTGAAGCCTAGGCTGCCCGGAACGTGGAAATGACCATAACTTCCAAACTGGTAGCAATTATTCGTTTTATACGATGCAAAAACTGTACTATTTATTTTGTATTTTATGCTTCGGGCGTTGACTTCTAAGGCCCTAACTGTTGAATCTGGTGGAGCAACGCCCTAGAGTGAAGCCTAGGTTGCCCGGAACGCAGAAATGACAATAACTTTCGCACTGGTTGCAAATATTCCTTTTCTACAATGGACAAACTGTTGTATTTATATCGTATTTTATGCTTCTGGCGTTGACTTCTAAGGACCTAACTATTCGATGTGGTGGAGAAACGCTCTAGAGTGAAGTCTAGGTTGCTCGGAATGTAGGAATGACCATAAATTTCACACTGGTTGCAATTATTCGTTTTATACGATGGAAAAACTGTTGCATCTTTATCGTATTTTATGCTTCTGGCGTGGACTTCTAAGGCCCTAACTATTCGATCTGGTGGAGCAACGCCCTACAGTGATGCCTAGGCTGCCCGGAACGTGGAAATGACCATAACTTCCACACTGGTAGCAATTATTCGTTTTATACGATGCAAAAACTGTACTATTTATTTTGTATTTTATGCTTCGGGCGTTGACTTCTATGGCCCTAGCTGTTGAATCTGGTGGAGCAACGCCCTAGAGTGAAGCCTAGGTTGCCCGGAACGCAGAAATGACCATAACTTTCGCACTGGTTGCAAATATTCCTGTTCTACGATGGACAAACTGTTGTATTTATATCGTATTTTATGCTTCTGGTGTTGACTTCTAAGGACCTAACTATTCGATCTGGTGGAGAAACGCTCTAGAGTGAAGTCTAGGTTGCTCGGAATGTAGGAATGACCATAAATTTCACACTGGTTGCAATTGTTCGTTTTATACGATGGAAAAACTGTTGCATCTTTATCGTATTTTATGCTTCTGGCGTGGACTTCTAAGGCCCTAACTATTCGATCTGGTGGAGCAACGCCCTAGAGTGAAGCCTAGGTTACCCGGAACGTAGAAATGACCATAACTTTTACACTGGTAGCAATTATTCGTTTTATACAATGGAAAAACTGTTCTATTTATTTTGTATTTTATGCTTCGGGCGTTGACTTCTAAGGCCCTAACTGATTGATCTGGTGGAGCAACGCCCTAGAGTGAAGCCTAGATTACCCGGAACGTTGAAATGACCATAACCTTCACACTGGTTGCTATTATTCGTTTTATACGATGGAAAAACTGTTATATTTATATTGTATTTTATTCTTATGGCGTTGACTTCTTAGGCCCTACCTATTCGATCTGGTGGAACAACGCCCTAGGGTGAAGCCTAGGTTGCCTGGAACGTAGAAATGACCATTACTTTCAGACTGTTTGCAATTATTCGTTTTATACGATGGAAAAACTGTTGCATCTTTATTGTATTTTATGCATCTGGCGTTGACTTCTAAGGCCCTAGCTATTCGATCTGGTGGAGCAACGCCCTAGAGTGAAGCCTAGGTTGCCCGGAACGTAGAAATGAACATCACTTTCAAAATGGTTGCAATTATTCCTGTTATATGATGTAAAAACTGTTGTATTTTGATTGCATTTTATGCTTCGGGCATTGACTTCTAGGGCCCTAACTATTCAATCTGTTGGAGCAACGCCCTAGGGTGAATCCTAGGTTGCCCGGAAAGTAGAAATGACCATAACTTTCACACTGATTGCTATTATTCGTTTTATACAATGGAAAAACTGTTCCATTTATTTTGTATTTTATGCTTCGGGCGTTGACTTCTAAGGCCCTCACTGTTGAATCTGGTGGAGCAACGCCCTAGTGTGAAGCCTAGGTTGCCCGGAACGCAGAAATGACCATAACTTTCGCACTGGTTGCAAATATTCCTGTTCTACGATGGACAAACTGTTGTATTTATATCGTATTTTATGCTTCTGGCGTTGACTTCTAAGGACCTAACTATTCGATCTGGCGGAGCAACGCTCTAGAGTGAAGTCTAGGTTGCTCGGAATGTAGGAATGACCATAAATTTCACACTGGTTGCAATTATTCGTTTTATACGATGGAAAAACTGTTGCATCTTTATCGTATTTTATGCTTCTGGCGTGGACTTCTAAGGCCCTAACTATTCGATCTGGTGGAGCAACGCCCTAGAGTGAAGCCTAGGTTGCCCGGAACGTAGGACAGACCGTTACCTTCACACTGGTTGCAATTATTCCTGTTATACGATGGAAAAACTGTTGCATCTTTATTGTACTTTATGCTTTTAGCGTTGAATTCTAAGTCCCTAGCTATTCGATCGGGTGGAGCAACGCATAGAGTGAAGCCTAGGTTGCCCGGAACGTAGGAATGACCATTACTTTCACACTGTTTGCAATTATTCATTTTATACGATGGAAATTCTGTTGTATTTATATTGTATTTTATGCTTCTGGCGTTGACTTCTAAGGCCGTAGCTATTCGATGTGGTGGAGCAACGCCCTAGAGTGACGCCTAGGTTGCCCGGAACGTAGAAATGACCATTACTTTCACACTGGTCGCCATTATTCGTTCTATACAATGGAAAAACTGTTGTATTTATATTGTATTTTATGTTCCGGGCGTTGACTTCTATGGCCCTACCCATTCGATCTGGTGGAGCAACGCCCTACAGTGAAGCCTATGTTGTCCGAAACGTCGAAATGGTCATACCTTTCACACTGGTTGCTATTATTCCTGTTATACGATGGAAAAGTTGTTGTATTTATATTGTTTTTTATGCTTCTGGCGTTGACTTCTAAGGCCCTAACTATTCGATCTGGTGGAGCAACGCCCTAGAGTGAAGCCTAGGTTGCTCTGAATGTAGAAATGACCATCACTTTCACACTGGTTGCAATTACTCGTTTTATACGATGGAAAAACTGCTGTATATATATTGTATTTTATGCTTCTGGCGTTCGCTTCTTAGGCCCTACCTATTCGATCTGGTGGAACAACGCCCTAGGGTGAAGCCTAGGTTGCCTGGAACGTAGAAACGACCATTACTTTCAGACTGTTTGCAATTATTCGTTTTATACGATGGAAAAACTGTTGCATCTTTATTGTATTTTATGCATCTGGCGTTGACTTCTAAGGCCCTAACTATTCCATCTGGTCGAGCAACGCCCTAGAGTGAAGCCTAGGCTGCCCGGAACGTGGGAATGACCATAACTTCCACACTGGTAGCAATTATTCGTTTTATACGATGGAAAAACTGTACTATTTATTTTGTATTTTATGTTCCAGGCGTTGACTTCTAAGGCCCTAGCTATTCGATCTGGTGGAGCAACGCCCTAAAGTGAAGCCTAGGTTGCCCGGAACGTAGAAATGAATATCACTTTCAAAATGGTTGCAATTATTCCTGTTATATGATGTAAGAACTGTTGTATTTTGATTGCATTTTATGCTTCGGGCATTGACTTCTAGGGCCCTAACTATTCAATCTGTTGGAGCAACGCCCTAGGGTGAATCCTAGGTTGCCCGCAAAGTAGAAATGACCATAACTTTCACACTGATTGCTATTATTCGTTTTATACAATGGAAAAACTGTTCCATTTATTTTGTATTTGATGCTTCGGGCGTTGACTTCTAAGGCCCTAACTGTTGAATATGGTGGAGCAACGCCCTAGTGTGAAGCCTAGGTTGCCCGGAACGCAGGAATGACCATAACTTTCGCACTGGTTGCAAATATTCCTGTTCTACGATGGACAAACTGTTGTATTTATATCGTATTTTATGCTTCTGGCGTTGACTTATAAGGACCTAACTATTCGATCTGGCGGAGCAACGCTCTAGAGTGAAGTCTAGGTTGCTCGGAATGTAGGAATGACCATAAATTTCACACTGGTTGCAATTATTCGTTTTATACGATGGAAAAACCGTTGCATCTTTATCGTATTTTATGCTTCTGGCGTGGACTTCTAAGGCCCTAACTATTCGATCTGGTGGAGCAACGCCCTAGAGTGAAGCCTAGGTTGCCCGGAACGTAGGACAGACCGTTACCTTCACACTGGTTGCAATTATTCCTGTTATACGATGGAAAAACTGTTGCATCTTTATTGTACTTTATGCTTTTAGCGTTGAATTCTAAGTCCCTAGCTATTCGATCGGGTGGAGCAACGCATAGAGTGAAGCCTAGGTTGCCCGGAACGTAGAAATGACCATTACTTTCACACTGGTTGCAATTATTCATTTTATACGATGGAAAAACTGTTGTACTTATATTGTGTTTTATTCTTATGGCGTTGAATTCTAAGTCCCTAGCTATACGATCTGGTGGAGCAACGCCCTAGAGTGAAAACTAGGTTACCCGGAACGTAGAAATGACCAGTACTTTCATACTGTTTGCAGTTATTCCTGTTATACGATGGAAAAACTGTTGCATCTTTATTGTATTTTATGCTTCTGGCGTTGATTTCTAAGGCCCTAACTATTCGATCTGGTGGAGCAACGCCCTAGAGTGAAGCCTAGGTTGCTCTGAATGTAGAAATGACCATCACTTTCGCACTGGTTGCAATTATTCCTGTTATACGATGAAAAAACTCTTCTATATTTAGTGTATTTCATGCTACGGTCGTTCACTTCTTAGTCCCTAACTATTCGATCTGGTGGAGCAACGCCCTAGAGTGAACCCTAGGTTGCCCGGAACGTAGAAGTAACCATATCTTTCACACTGGTTGCTATTATTCCTGTTATACGATGGAAAAGTTGTTGTATTTATATTGTGTTTTATGCTTCTGGCGTTGACTTCTAAGGCCCTAACTATTCGATCTGGTGGAGCATCGCCCTAGAGTGAAGCCTAGGTTGCTCTGAATGTAGAAATGACCATCACTTTCGCACTGGTTGCAATTATTCCTGTTATACGATGGAAAAACTCTTGTATATTTAGTGTATTTCATGCTACGGGCGTTCACTTCTTAGTCCCTAACTATTCGATCTGGTGGAGCAACGCCCTAGAGTGAAGCCTAGGTTGCCCGAAACGTAGAAATGACCATTACTTTCACACTGTTTGCAATTATACCTTTTATACGATGGAAAAACTGTTCTATTTATTTTGTATCTTATTCTTCTGGCGTTGACTTCTAAGGCCGTAGCTATTCGATGTGGTGGAGCAACGCCCTAGAGTGACGCCTAGGTTGCCCGGAACGTAGAAATGACCATTACTTTCACACTGGTTGCCATTATTCGTTTTATACAATGGAAAAACTGTTGTATTTATATTGTATTTTATGTTTCGGGCGTTGACTTCTCTGGCCCTACCCATTCGATCTGGTGGAGCAACGCCCTACAGTGAAGCCTATGTTGCCCGGAACGTAGATATGACCATAACCTTCACACAGGTTGCAATTATTCGTTTTATACGATGTAAAGGCTGTTGTATTTATTTTGTGGTTTATGCTTCTGGCGTTGATTTCAAAGGCCCTAACCCTTCTATCTGGTGGAGCAACGCCTCTGAGTTAAGTCTAGGATACCCGAAACGTCGAAATGATCATACCTTTCACACTGGTTGCTATTATTCCTGTTATACGATGGAAAAGTTGTTGTACTTATATTGTTTTTTATGCTTCTGGCGTTGACTTCTAAGGCCCTAACTATTCGATCTGGTGGTGCAACGCCCTAGAGTGAAGCCTAGGTTGCCCGGAACGTAGGTCAGACCGTTACCTTCACACTGGTTGCAATTATTCCTGTTGTACGATGGAAAAGCTGTTGCATCTTTATTGTACTTTATGCTTTTAGCGTTGAATTCTAAGTCCCTAGCTATTCGATCTGGTGGAGCAGCGCCCTAGAGTGAAGCCTAGGTTGCCCGAAACGTCGAAATGACCATTACTTTCACACTGGTTGCAATTATTCGTCTTATACCATGGAAAAACTGTTGTATTTATATTGTATTTTATGTTTCGGGCGTTGATTTCAAAGGCCCTAACCCTTCTATCTGGTGGAGCAACGCCTCTGAGTTAAGTCTAGCATGCCCGAAACGTCGAAATGATCATACCTTTCACACTTGTTGCTATTATTCCTGTTATACGATGGAAAAGTTGTTGTATTTATATTGTTTTTTATGCTTCTGGCGTTGACTTCTAAGGCCCTAACTATTCGATCTGGTTGTGCAACGCCCTAGAGTGAAGCCTAGGTTGCCCGGAACGTAGAAATGACCTTAACTTTCACACTGGTTGCTATTATTCGTTTTATACAATGGAAAATCTGTTCTATTTATTTTGTACTTTATGCTTCGGGCGTTGACTTCTAAGATCCTATCTATTCGATCTGATTTAGCAACGCCCTGGAGTGAAGCCTAGGTTGCCCGGAACGTAGGACAGACCGTTACCTTCACACTGGTTGCAATTATTCCTGTTATACCATGGAAAAGCTGTTGCATCTTTATTGTACTTTATGCTTTTAGCGTTGAATTCTAAGTCCGTAGCTATTCGATCTGGTGGAGCAGCGCCCTAGAGTGAAGCCTAGGTTGCCCGTAACGTCGAAATGATCATTACTTTCGCACTGGTTGCAATTAGCCATGCTGTACGGTGGAAAAACTGTTGCATTTTTATTGTATGTTCTGCTTCTGGCTTTGACTTCTAAGGTCGTAGCTATTCGATCTGGTGTGACAACGCCCTAGAGTGAAGCCTTGGTAGCCCGGAACGTAGAAATGACCATCACTTTCAAACTGGTTGGAATTATTCCTGTTATGCGATGGAAAAACTGTTGTAGTTTGATTGCATTTTATGCTTCGGGCGTTGACTTCTAAGGCCCTAACTATTCAATCTGGTGTAACAACGCCCTAGAGTGAAGCCTAGGTTGCCCGGAACGTAGAAATGACCATCACTTTCAAACTGGTTGGAATTATTCCTGTTATGCGATGGAAGAACTATTGTAGTTTTTTTGCATTTTAGGCTTCGGGCGTTGACTTCTAAGGCCCTAACTATTCGATCTGGTGGAGCAACGCCCTAGAGTGAAGCCTAGGTTGCCTGGAACGTAGAAATGACCATAACTTTCGCACTGGTTGCTATTACTTCTGTTATACGATGGAAAAGTTGTTGTATTTATATTGTCTTTTATGCTTCTGGCGTTGACTTCTAAGGCCCTAACTATTCGATCTGGTGGTGCAACGCCCTACAGTGAAGCCTAGGTTGCCCGGAACGTAGAAATGACCATTACTTTCACACTGTTTGCAATTATTCATTTTATACGATGGAAATGCTGTTGTATTTATATTGTATTTTATGCTTCTGGCGTCGACTTCTAAGGCCCTAGCTATTCTATCTGGTGGAGCAACGCCCTAGAGTGAAGCCTAGGTTGCCCGGGACGTAGAAATGACCATAACTTTCACACTGGTTGCTATTATTCGTTTTATACGATGCAAAAGCTGTTATATTTATATTATATTTTATGCGTCTGGCGTTGACTTCTTAGGCCCTAAATATTCGATCTGGTGGAACGACGCCGTAGAGTAAAGCCTACGTTGCCCGGAACGTAGAAATGACCATAACTTTGACACTGGTTCCTATTATTCGTTCTATACGATGGAAAAACTGTTATATTTATATTCTATATTATGCTTCTGGCCTTGATTCCTTCGGCCCTAACTATTCGATCTGGTTGAAGAACGCCCTGGAGTGAAGCCTAGGATGCTCGGAACGTAGAAATGACCATTACTTTCACACTGGTTGCAGTTATTCCTGTTATACGATGGAATAACTGTTTCATCTTTATTGTATTTTATGCTTCTGGCGTTGACTTCTAAGGCCCCAACTATTCGATCTGATGGAGCAACGCCCTCGAGTGAAGCCTAGGTTGCCCGAAACGCAGAAATAACCATAACTTTCACACTGGTTGCAATTACTCGTTTTATACGATGGAAAAGCTGTTGTATTCATATCGTATTTTATGCTCCTGGCGTTGAATTCTTAGGCCCTAACTATTCGATCTGGTGGAGCAACGCCATAGAGTGAAACGTAGGTTGCCCGGAACGTAGAAATGACCATAACCTTCACACTGGTTGCAATTATTCGTTTTATACGATGGAAAAGCTGTTGTATTTTTATTGCATTTTATGATTCGGGCGTTGACTTCTAAGGCCTCAACTATTCAATCTGTTGGAGCAACACCCTAGGGTGAAACCTAGGCTGCCAGGAAAGTAAAAATGACCATAACTTTCACACTGGTAGCAATTATTCGTTATATACAGTGGAAAATCTGTTCTATTTATTTTGTACTTTATGCTTCGGGCGTTGACTTCTAAGGCCCTGACTATTCGATCTGGTAGAGCAACGCCCTATGGTGAAGCCTAGGTTGCCCAGAACGTAGAAATGACCATAACTTTCACACTGGTTGCAATTACTCGTTTTATACGATGGAAAAGCTGTTGTATTTATATTGTAATTTCTCCTTCTGGCGTTGACTTCTTAGGCCCTAACTATTCGATCTGGTGTAACAACGCCCTAGAGTGAAGCCTAGGTTGCCCGGAACGTAGAAATGACCATCACTTTCAAACTAGTTGGAATTATTCCTGTTATACGATGGAATAACTGTTGTAGTTTTATTGTATTTTATGCTTCTGACGTTGACTTCTAAGGCCCTAACTATTCGATCTGGTGGAGCAACGCCCTAGAGTGAAGCCTAGGTTACACGGAATGTGGAAATGACCATAACTTTCACACTGGTTGCAATTATTCGTTTCATACGATGGAAACGCAGTTGTATTTATATTGTATTTTATGCGTCTGGCGTTGACTTCTAGGGCCCTAACTATTCAATCTGTTGGAGCAGCGCGCTAGGGTGAATCCTAGGTTGCCCGGAATGTAGGAATGACCATAAATTTCACACTGGTTGCAATTATTCGTTTTATACGATGGAAAAACTGTTGCATCTTTATCGTATTTTATGCTTCTGGCGTGGACTTCTAAGGCTCTAACTACTCGATCTGGTGGAGCAACGCCCTAGAGTGAAGCCTAGGTTACCCGGAACGCAGAAATGACCTTAACTTTTACACTGGTAGCAATTATTCGTTTTATACAATGGAAAAACTGTTCTATTTATTTTGTATTTTATGCTTCGGGCGTTAACTTCTAAGGCCCTAACTGATTGATCTGGAGGAGCAACCCCCTAGAGTGAAGCCTAGATTGCCCGGAACGTTGAAATGACCATAACCTTCACACTGGTTGCTATTATTCGTTTTATACGATGGAAAAACTGTAATATTTATATTGTATTTTATTCTTATGGCGTTGACTTCTTAGGCCCTACCTATTCGATCTGGAGGAACAACGCCCTAGGGTGAAGCCTAGGTTGCCTGGAACGTAGAAATGACCATTACTTTCAGACTGTTTGCAATTATTCGTTTTATACGATGGAAAAACTGTTGCATCTTTATTGTATTTTATGCATCTGGCGTTGACTTCTAAGGCCCTAACTATTCCATCTGGTGGAGCAACGCCCTAGAGTGAAGCCTAGGCTGCCCGGAACGTGGGAATGACCATAACTTCCACACTGGTAGCAATTATTCGTTTTATACGATGGAAAAACTGTACTATTTATTTTGTATTATATGCTCCAGGCGTTGACTTCTAAGGCCCTAGCTATTCGATCTGGTGGAGCAACGCCCTAAAGTGAGGCCTAGGTTGCCCGGAACGTAGAAATGAACATCACTTTCAAAATGGTTGCAATTATTCCTGTTATATGATGTAAAAACTGTTGTATTTTGATTGCATTTTATGCTTCGGGCATTGACTTCTAGGGCCCTAACTATTCAATCTGTTGGAGCAACGCCCTAGGGTGAATCCTAGGTTGCCCGGAAAGTAGAAATGACCATAACTTTCACACTGATTGCTATTATTCGTTTTATACAATGGAAAAACTGTTCCATTTATTTTGTATTTTATGCTTCGGGCGTTGACTTCTAATGCCCTAACTGTTGAATCTGGTGGAGCAACGCCCTAGTGTGAAGCCTAGGTTGCCCGGAACGCAGAAATGACCATAACTTTCGCACTGGTTGCAAATATTCCTGTTCTACGATGGACAAACTGTTGTATTTATATCGTATTTTATGCTTCTGGCGTTGACTTCTAAGGACCTAACTATTCGATCTGGTGGAGCAGCGCTCTAGAGTGAAGTCTAGGTTGCTCGGAATGTAGGAATGACCATAAATTTCACACTGGTTGCAATTACTCGTTTTATTCGATGGAAAAACTGTTGCATCTTTATCGTATTTTATACTTCTGGCGTGGACTTCTAAGGCCCTAACTATTCGATCTGGTGGAGCAACGCCCTAGAGTGAAGCCTAGGTTGCCCGGAACGTACAAATGACCATAACTTTTACACTGGTAGCAATTATTCGTTTTATACAATGGAAAAACTGTTCTATTTATTTTGTATTTTATGCTTCGGGCGTTGACTTCTAAGGCCCTAACTGATTGAACTGGTGGAGCAACTCCCTAGAGTGAAGCCTAGATTGCCCGCAACGTTGAAATGACAATAACCTTCACACTGGTTGCTATTATTCGTTTTATACGATGGAAAAACTGTTATATTTATATTGTATTTTATTCTTATGGCGTTGACTTCTTAGGCCCTACCTATTCGATCTGGTGGAACAACGCCCTAGGCTGAAGCCTAGGTTGCCTGGAACGTAGAAATGACCATTGCTTTCAGACTGTCTGCAATTAGTCGTTTTATACGATGGAAAAACTGTTGCATCTTTATTGTATTTTATGCTTCTGGCGTTGAGTTCTAAGGCCCTACCTATTGGATCAGGTGGAGCAACGCCCTAGAGTGAAGCCTAGGTTGCTCGGAATGTAGAAATGACCATAACTTTCACACTGGTTGCAATTATTCGTTTTATACGATGGAAAAACCGTTGCATCTTTATCGTATTTTATGCTTCTGGCGTGGACTTCTAAGGCCCTAACTATTCGATCTGGTGGAGCAACGCCCTAGAGTGAAGCCTAGGTTGCCCGGAACGTAGGACAGACCGTTACCTTCACACTGGTTGCAATTATTCCTGTTATACGATGGAAAAACTGTTGCATCTTTATTGTACTTTATGCTTTTAGCGTTGAATTCTAAGTCCCTAGCTATTCGATCGGGTGGAGCAACGCATAGAGTGAAGCCTAGGTTGCCCGGAACGTAGAAATGACCATTACTTTCACACTGGTTGCAATTATTCATTTTATACGATGGAAAAACTGTTGTACTTATATTGTATTTTATTCTTATGGCGTTGAATTCTAAGTCCCTAGCTATACGATCTGGTGGAGCAACGCCCTAGAGTGAAAACTAGGTTACCCGGAACGTAGAAATGACCAGTACTTTCATACTGTTTGCAGTTATTCCTGTTATACGATGGAAAAACTGTTGCATCTTTATTGTATTTTATGCTTCTGGCGTTGATTTCTAAGGCCCTAACTATTCGATCTGGTGGAGCAACGCCCTAGAGTGAAGCCTAGGTTGCTCTGAATGTAGAAATGACCATCACTTTCGCACTGGTTGCAATTATTCCTGTTATACGATGAAAAAACTCTTCTATATTTAGTGTATTTCATGCTACGGGCGTTCACTTCTTAGTCCCTAACTATTCGATCTGGTGGAGCAACGCCCTAGAGTGAACCCTCGGTTGCCCGGAACGTAGAAGTAACCATATCTTTCACACTGGTTGCTATTATTCCTGTTATACGATGGAAAAGTTGTTGTATTTATATTGTGTTTTATGCTTCTGGCGTTGACTTCTAAGGCCCTAACTATTCGATCTGGTGGAGCATCGCCCTAGAGTGAAGCCTAGGTTGCTCTGAATGTAGAAATGACCATCACTTTCGCACTGGTTGCAATTATTCCTGTTATACGATGGAAAAACTCTTGTATATTTAGTGTATTTCATGCTACGGGCGTTCACTTCTTAGTCCCTAACTATTCGATCTGGTGGAGCAACGCCCTAGAGTGAAGTCTAGGTTGCCCGGAACGTAGAAATGACCATTACTTTCACACTGTTTGCAATTATACCTTTTATACGATGGAAAAACTGTTCTATTTATTTTGTATCTTATTCTTCTGGCGTTGACTTCTAAGGCCGTAGCTATTCGATGTGGTGGAGCAACGCCCTAGAGTGACGCCTAGGTTGCCCGGAACGTAGAAATGACCATTACTTTCACACTGGTTGCCATTATTCGTTTTATACAATGGAAAAACTGTTGTATTTATATTGTATTTTATGTTTCGGGCGTTGACTTCTCTGGCCCTACCCATTCGATCTGGTGGAGCAGCGCCCTACAGTGAAGCCTATGTTGCCCGGAACGTAGATATGACCATAACCTTCACACAGGTTGCAATTATTCGTTTTATACGATGTAAAGGCTGTTGTATTTATTTTGTGGTTTATGCTTCTGGCGTTGATTTCAAAGGCCCTAACCCTTCTATCTGGTGGAGCAACGCCTCTGAGTTAAGTCTAGGATACCCGAAACGTCGAAATGATCATACCTTTCACACTGGTTGCTATTATTCCTGTTATACGATGGAAAAGTTGTTGTACTTATATTGTTTTTTATGCTTCTGGCGTTGACTTCTAAGGCCCTAACTATTCGATCTGGTGGTGCAACGCCCTAGAGTGAAGCCTAGGTTGCCCGGAACGTAGGTCAGACCGTTACCTTCACACTGGTTGCAATTATTCCTGTTGTACGATGGAAAAGCTGTTGCATCTTTATTGTACTTTATGCTTTTAGCGTTGAATTCTAAGTCCCTAGCTATTCGATCTGGTGGAGCAGCGCCCTAGAGTGAAGCCTAGGTTGCCCGAAACGTCGAAATGACCATTACTTTCACACTGGTTGCAATTATTCGTCTTATACCATGGAAAAACTGTTGTATTTATATTGTATTTTATGTTTCGGGCGTTGATTTCAAAGGCCCTAACCCTTCTATCTGGTGGAGCAACGCCTCTGAGTTAAGTCTAGCATGCCCGAAACGTCGAAATGATCATACCTTTCACACTTGTTGCTATTATTCCCGTTATACGATGGAAAAGTTGTTGTATTTTTATTGCATTTTATGCTTCAGGCGTTGACTTCTAAGGCCGTAGCTATTCGATGTGGTGGAGCAACGCCATAGAGTGAAGCCTAGGAAGCCCGGAACGTTGAAATGACCATAACTTTCACACTGGTTGCAATTATTCGTTTTATACGATGGAAAAGCTGTTGTATTTATATCGTATTTTATGCTTCGGGCGTTGACTTCTAAGGCCCTAACTATTCAATCTGTTGGAGCAACGCCCTAGGGTGAAGCCTAGGTTGCTCGGAAAGTGGAAAAGACCATAAGTTTCATACTGGTTGCAATTATTCGTTTCATACAGTGGAAAAACTGTTTTATTTATTTTGTATTTTATGCTTCGGGCGTTGACTTCTAAGGCAATAACTATTCGATCTGGTGGAGCAACGCCCTAGAGTGAAGCCTAGGTTGCCCGGAACGTAGAAATGACCATAACTTTCACACTGGTTGCTATCATTCGTTTTATACGATGGAAAAACTGTTATATTTATATTGTATTTTATGCTTCTGGCGTTGACTTCTTAGGGCCTAACTGTTCGATCTGGTGGAACAACGCGCTAGAGTGAAGCCTAGGTTGCCCGGAACGTTGAAATGACCATAACTTTCACACTGGCTGCTATTATTCGTTTTATACGACGGAAAAACTGTTATATTTATATTGTATTTTATTCTTATGGCGTTGACTTCTTAGGCCCTACCTATTCGATCTGGTGGAACAACGCCCTAGGGTGAAGCCTAGGTTGCCCGGAACGTAGAAATGACCATAACTTTCACAATGTTTGCAAGTATTCATTTTATACGATGAAAAAACTGTTGTACATATATTGTATTTTCTCCTTCTGGCGTTGAATTCTTAGTCCCTAGCTATTCGACCTATTGGAGCGACGCCCTAGAGTAAAACCTAGGTTGCCCGGAACGTAGAAATGACCATAACTTTCACACCGGTTGCAAATATTCGTTTTATACGATTGAAAAACTGTTGTATTTATATTGTATTTTATGCTTCTGGAGTTGACTCCTTAGGCACTAACTATTCCCTCTGGCGGATCAACGCCCTAGAGTGAAACCTACGTTGCCCGGAACGTAGAAATGACCATTACTTTCACACTGGTTGCAATTATTCCTGTTATATGATGTAAAAACTGTTGTATTGTAATTGTATTTTATGCTTTTAGAGAAGAATTCTAAGTCCCTAGCTATTCGATCTGGTGGAGCAACGCCCTAGAGTGACGCCTAGGTTGCTCGGAACGTAGAAATGACCATTACTTTCACACTGGTTGCAATTATCCGTTTTATACGATGGAAAAGCTGTTGTATTTATATCGTATTTTATGCTTCGGGCGTTGACTTCTAAGGCCCTAACTATTGAATCTGGTGGAGCAACGCCCTAGAGTGAAGCCTAGGTTGCCCGGAACGTAGAAATGACCATAACTTTCACACTGGTTGCTATCATTCGTTTTATACGATGGAAAAACCGTTATATTTATATTGTATTTTATGCTTCTGGCGTTGACTTCTTAGGGCCTAACTGTTCGATCTGGTGGAATAACGCCCTAGAGTGAAGCCTAGGTTGCCCGGAACGTAGAAATGACCATCACTTTCAAACTGGTTGCAATTATTCCTGTCATACGATGGAAAAGCTGTTGCATCTTTATTGTATTTTATGCATCTGGCGTTGACTTCTAAGGTCCTAACTATTCCATCTGGTGGAGCAACGCCCTAGAGTGAAGCCTAGGCTGCCCGGAACGTGGAAATTACCATAACTTCCACACTGGTGTCAATTATTCGTTTTATACGATGCAAAAACTGTACTATTTATTTTGTATTTTATGCTTCGGCCGTTGACTTCTATGGCCCTAGCTGTTGAATCTGGTGGAGCAACGCCCTAGAGTGAAGCCTAGGTTGCCCGGAACGCAGAAATGACCATAACTTTCGCACTGGTTGCAAATATTCCTGTTCTACGATGGACAAACTGTTGTATTTATATCGTATTTTATGCTTCTGGTGTTGACTTCTAAGGACCTAACTATTCGATCTGGTGGAGAAACGCTCTAGAGTGAAGTCTAGGTTGCTCGGAATATAGGAATGACCATAAATTTCACACTGGTTGCAATTATTCGTTTTATACGATGGAAAAACTGTTGCATCTTTATCGTATTTTATGCTTCTGGCGTGGACTTCTAAGGCCCTAACCATTCGATCTGGTGGAGCAACGCCCTAGAGTGAAGCCTAGGTTACCCGGAACGTAGAAATGACCATAACTTTTACACTGGTAGCAATTATTCGTTTTATACAATGGAAAAACTGTTCTATTTATTTTGTATTTTATGCTTCGGGCGTTGACTTCTAAGGCCCTAACTGATTGATCTGGTGGAGCAACGCCCTAGAGTGAAGCCTAGATTGCCCGGAACGTTGAAATGACCATAACCTTCACACTGGTTGCTATTATTCGTTTTATACGATGGAAAAACTGTTATATTTATATTGTATTTTATTCTTATGGCGTTGACTTCCTAGGCCCTACCTATTCGATCTGGTGGAACAACGCCCTAGGGTGAAGCCTAGGTTGCCTGGAACGTAGAAATGACCATTACTTTCAGACTGTTTGCAATTATTCGTTTTATACGATGGAAAAGCTGTTGCATCTTTATTGTATTTTAGAATTCTGGCGTTGAATTCTAAGGCCCTAACTATTCGATCTGGTGGAGCAACGCCCTAGAGTGAAGCCTAGGTTGCCCGGAACATGGAAATGACTATTACTTTCACACTGGTTGCAATTATTCCTGTTATATGATGGAAGAACTGTTGTACTTTTATTGCATTTTATGCTTCGGGCATTGACTTCTAAGGCCCTAACTAATCAATCTGTTGGAGCAGCGCCCTAGGGTGAAGCCTAGGTTGCCCGGAAAGTGGAAATGACCATAACTTTCATCCTGGTTGCAATTATTCGTTTTATATGATGGAAAAACTGTTGTATTTATGTTGTATTTTATGCTTCTGGCGTTCACTTCTTAGGCCCTAACTATTCAATTTGGTGGAACAACGCCCTAGGGTGAAGCCTAGGTTGCCCGGAACGCAGAAATGACCATTACCTTCACGCTTGTTGCAATTATTCCTGTCATACGGTGAAAAAACTGTTGTATTTTTATTGCATTTTATGCTTCAGGCGTTGACTTCTAAGGCCGTAGCTATTCGATGTGGTGGAGCAACGCCATAGAGTGAAGCCTAGGAAGCCCGGAACGTTGAAATGATCATAACTTTCACACTGGTTGCTATTATTCGTTTTATGCGATGGAAAAACTGTTATATTTATATTGTATTTTATGCTTCTGGCGTTGACTTCTTAGGCCCTAACTATTCGATCTGGTGGAACAACGCCCCAGACTGAAGACTAGGTCGCCCGGAACGTAGAAATGACCATAACTTTCACACTGGTTGCTATTATTCGTTTTATACGATGGAAAAACTGTTATATTTATATTGTATTTTATTCTTATGGCGTTGACTTCTTAGGCCCTACCTATTCGATCTGGTGGAACAACGCCCTAGGGTGAAGCCTAGGTTGCCTGGAACGTAGAAATGACCATAACTTTCACAATGTTTGCAAGTATTCATTTTATACGATGAAAAAACTGTTGAACATATATTGTATTTTATCCTTCTGTCGTTGAATTCTGAGTCCCTAGCTATTCGACCTATTGGAGCGACGCCCTAGAGTAAAACCTAGGTTGCCCGGAACGTAGAAATGACCATAACTTTCACACTGGTTGCAATTATTCGTTTTATACGATTGAAAAACTGTTGTATTTATATTGTATTTTATGCTTCTGGAGTTGACTGCTTAGGCCCTAACTATTCCCTCTGGCGGATCAACGCCCTAGAGTGAAACCTACGTTGCCCGGAACGTAGAAATGACCATTACTTTCACACTGGTTGCAATTATTCCTGTTATACGATGGAAAAACTGTTGTATTTTAATTGTATTTTATGCTTTTAGAGATGAATTCTAAGTCCCTAGCTATTCGATCTGGTGGAGCAACGCCCTAGAGTGAAGCCTAGGTTGCCCGGAACGCAGAAATGACCATAACTTTCGCACTGGTTGCAAATATTCCTGTTCTACGAAGGACAAAATCTTGTATTTATATCGTATTTTATGCTTCTGGTGTCAACTTCTAAGGACCTAACTATTCGATCTGGTGGAGAAACGCTCTAGAGTGAAGTCTAGGTTGCTCGGAATGTAGGAATGACCATAAATTTCACACTCGTTGCAATTATTCCTGTTATACGGTGAAAAAACTGTTGTATTTTTATTGCATTTTATGCTTCAGGCGTAGACTTCTAAGGCCGTAGCTATTCGATGTGGTGGAGCAACGCCATAGAGTGAAGCCTAGGAAGCCCGGAACGTTGAAATGACCATAACTTTCACACTGGTTGCTATTATTCGTTTTATACGATGGAAAAACCGTTATATTTATATTGTATTTTATGCTTCTGGCGTTGACTTCATAGGCCCTAACTATTCGATCTGGTGGAACAACGCCCCAGACTGAAGACTAGGTCGCCCGGAACGTAGAAGTGACCATAACTTTCACGCTGGTTGCTATTATTCGTTTTATACGATGGAAAAACTGTTATATTTATATTGTATTTTATGCTTCTGGCGTTGACTTCTTAGGCCCTAACTATTCGATCTGGTGGAACAACGCCCTAGAGTGAGGACTAGGTTGCCCGGAACGTAGAAATGACAATTACTTTCCCACTGTTTGCAAATATACATTATATACGATGGAAAAGCTGTTGTATTTTTATTGATTTTATTCTTCTGGCGTTGACTTCTTAGGCCCTAACTATTCGATCTGGTGGAACAACGTCCTAGAGTGAAGCCTAGGTTGCCCGGAACATGGAAATGACCATTACTTTCACACTGGTAGAAATTATTCGTTTAATACGATGGAAAAACTGTTATATTTATATTGTATTTTATGCTTCTGGCGTTGACTTCTTAGGGCCTAACTGTTCGATCTGGTGGAACAACGCCCTAGAGTGAAGCCTAGGTTACCCGGAACGTAGAAATGGCCATCACTTTCAAACTGTTTGCAATTATTCCTGTTATATTATGGAAACACTGTTGTATTTTTATTGCATTTTATGCTTCGGGCATTGACTTTTAAGGCCCTAACTATTCAGTCTGTTGGAGCAACGCCTAGGGTGATGCCTAGGTTGCCCGGTACGTAGAAATGAGCATAACTATCACGCTGGTTGCAATTATTCGTTTTATACGATGGAAAAGCTGCTGTATTTATATCGTATTTTATGGTTCTGGCGTTGACTTCTTAGGCCCTAACTATTCCATCTGGTGGAACAACGCCCTACGGTGAAGCCCAGGTTGCCCGGAAAGTAGAAATGTCCATAACTTCCACACTTGTAGAAATTATTCGTTTAATACGATGGAAAAACTGTACTATTTATTTTGTATTTTATGCTTCGGGCGTTGACTGCTAAGGCCCTATCTATTCTATCTGGTGGAGCAACGCCCTAGAGTGAAGCCTAGGTTGCCCGGAACGTAGAAATGACCATCACTTTCAAACTGGTTGCAATTATTCCTGTTATACGATGGAAAAACTGTTGCATCGTTATTGTATTTTATGCATCTGGCGTTGACTTCTAAGGCCCTAACTGTTCCATCTGGTGGAGCAACGCCCTAGAGTGAAGCCTAGGTTGCCCGGAACGCAGAAATGACCATAACTTTCGCACTGGTTGCAATTATTCGTTTTATACGATGGAAAAACTGTTGCATCTTTATCGTATTTTATGCTTCTGGCGTGGACTTCTAAGGCTCTAACTATTCGATCTGGTGGAGCAACGCCCTAGAGTGAAGCCTAGGTTACCCGGAACGTAGAAATGACCTTAACTTTTACACTGGTAGCAATTATTCGTTTTATACAATGGAAAAACTGTTCTATTTATTTTGTATTTTATGCTTCGGGCGTTAACTTCTAAGGCCCTAACTGATTGATCTGGAGGAGCAACGCCCTAGAGTGAAGCCTAGATTGCCCGGAACGTTGAAATGACCATAACTTTCACACTGGTTGCTCTTATTCGTTCTATACGATGGAAAAACTGTTATATTTATATTGTATTTTATTCTTATGGCGTTGACTTCTTAGGCCCTACCTATTCGATCTGGTGGAACAACGCCCTAGGGTGAAGCCTAGGTTGCCTGGAACGTAGAAATGACCATTACTTTCAGACTGTTTGCAATTATTCGTTTTATACGATGGAAAAACTGTTGCATCTTTATTGTATTTTATGCATCTGGCGTTGACTTCTAAGGCCCTAACTATTCCATCTGGTGGAGCAACGCCCTAGAGTGAAGCCTAGGCTACCCGGAACGTGGAAATGACCATAACTTTCACACTGATTGCTATTATTCGTTTTATACAATGGAAAAACTGTTCCATTTATTTTGTATTTTATGCTTCGGGCGTTGACTTCTAAGGCCCTAACTGTTGAATCTGGTGGAGCAACGCCCTAGTGTGAAGCCTAGGTTGCCCGGAACGCAGAAATGACCATAGCTTTCGCACTGGTTGCAAATATTCATGTTTTACGATGGACAAACTGTTGTATTTATATCGTATTTTATGCTTCTGGCGTTGACTTCTAAGGACCTAACTACTCGATCTGGTGGAAAAACGCTCTAGAGTGAAGTCTAGGTTGCTCGGAATGTAGGAATGACCATAAATTTCACACTGGTTGCAATTATTCGTTTTATACGATGGAAAAACTGTTGCATCTTTATCGTATTTTCTGTTTCTGGCGTGGACTTCTAAGGCTCTAACTATTCGATCTGGTGGAGCAACGCCCTAGAGTGAAGCCTAGGTTACCCGGAACGTAGAAATGACCTTAACTTTTACACTGGTAGCAATTATTCGTTTTATACGATGGAAAAACTGTTCTATTTATTTTGTATTTTATGCTTCGGGCGTTAACTTCTAAGGCCCTAACTGATTGATCTGGAGGAGCAACGCCCTAGAGTGAAGCCTAGATTGCCCGGAACGTTGAAATGACCATAACCTTCACACTGGTTGCTATTATTCGTTTTATACGATGGAAAAACTGTTATATTTATATTGTATTTTATTCTTATGGCGTTGACTTCTTAGGCCCTACCTATTCAATCTGGTGGAACAACGCCCTAGGGTGAAGCCTAGGTTGTCTGGAACGTAGAAATGACCATTACTTTCAGACTGTTTGCAATTATTCGTATTATACGATGGAAAAACTGTTGCATCTTTATTGTATTTTATGCATCTGGCGTTGACTTCTAAGGCCCTAACTATTCCATCTGGTGGAGCAACGCCCTAGAGTGAAGCCTAGGCTGCCCGGAACGTGGAAATGACCATAACTTCCACACTGGTAGCAATTATTCGTTTTATACGATGGAAAAACTGTACTATTTATTTTGTATTTTATGCTCCAGGCGTTGACTTCTAAGGCCCTAGCTATTCGATCTGGTGGAGCAACGCCCTAGAGTGAAGCCTAGGTTGCCCGGAACGTAGAAATGAACATCACTTTCAAAATGGTTGCAATTATTCCTGTTATATGATGTAAAAACTGTTGTATTTTGATTGCATTTTATGCTTCGGGCATTGACTTCTAGGGCCCTAACTATTCAATCTGTTGGAGCAACGCCCTAGGGTGAATTCTAGGTTGCCCGGAAAGTAGAAATGACCATAACTTTCACACTGATTGCTATTATTCGTTTTATACAATGGAAAAACTGTCCCATTTATTTTGTATTTTATGCTTCGGGCGTTGACTTCTAAGGCCCTAACTGTTGAATCTGGTGGAGCAACGCCCTAGTGTGAAGCCTAGGTTGCCCGGAACGCAGAAATGACCATAACTTTCGCACTGGTCGCAAATATTCCTGTTCTACGATGGACAAACTGTTGTATTTATATCGTATTTTATGCTTCTGGCGTTGACTTCTAAGGACCTAACTATTCGATCTGGTGGAGCAACGCCCTAGAGTGAAGCCTAGGTTGCTCTGAATGTAGAAATGACCATCACTTTCACACTGGTTGCAATTACTCGTTTTATACGATGGAAAAACTGCTGTATATATATTGTATTTTATGCTTCTGGCGTTCGCTTCTTAGGCCCTAACTATTTGATCTGGAGGGGCAACGTCCAAGAGTGGAGCCTATGTTGCCCGGAACGTAGAAATGACCATAACTTTCACACTGGTTGCAATTATTCGTTTTATACAATGGAAAAACTATTGTATTTATATTGTATTTTATGCTTCTGGCGTTGACTTCTTAGGCCCTAACTGATTGATCTGGAGGAGCAACGCCCTAGAGTGAAGCCTAGATTGCCCGGAACGTTGAAATGACCATAACCTTCACACTGGTTGCTATTATTCGTTTTATACGATGGAAAAACTGTTCTATTTATTTTGTATTTTATGCTTCGGGCGTTAACTTCTAAGGGCCTAACTTATTGATCTGGGGGAGCAACGCCCTAGAGTGAAGCCTAGATTGCCCGGAACGTTGAAATGACCATAACCTTCACACTGGTTGCTATTATTCGTTTTATACGATGGAAAAACTGTTATATTTATATTGTATTTTATTCTTATGGCGTTGACTTCTTAGGCCCTACCTATTCGATCTGGTGGAACAACGCCCTAGGGTGAAGCCTAGGTTGCCTGGAACGTAGAAATGACCATTACTTTCAGACTGTTTGCAATTATTCGTTTTATACGATGGAAAAACTGTTGCATCTTTATTGTATTTTATGCATCTGGCGTTGACTTCTAAGGCCCTAGCTATTCGATCTGGTGGAGCAACGCCCTAGAGTGAAGCCTAGGTTGCCCGGAACGTAGAAATGAACATCACTTTCAAAATGGTTGCAATTATTCCTGTTATATGATGTAAAAACTGTTGTATTTTGATTGCATTTTATGCTTCGGGCATTGACTTCTAGGGCCCTAACTATTCAATCTGTTGGAGCAACGCCCTAGGGTGAATCCTAGGTTGCCCGGAAAGTAGAAATGACCATAACTTTCACACTGATTGCTATTATTCGTTTTATACAATGGAAAAACTGTTCCATTTATTTTGTATTTTATGCTTCGGGCGTTGACTTCTAAGGCCCTCACTGTTGAATCTGGTGGAGCAACGCCCTAGTGTGAAGCCTAGGTTGCCCGGAACGCAGAAATGACCATAACTTTCGCACTGGTTGCAAATATTCCTGTTCTACGATGGACAAACTGTTGTATTTATATCGTATTTTATGCTTCTGGCGTTGACTTCTAAGGACCTAACTATTCGATCTGGCGGAGCAACGCTCTAGAGTGAAGTCTAGGTTGCTCGGAATGTAGGAATGACCATAAATTTCACACTGGTTGCAATTATTCGTTTTATACGATGGAAAAACTGTTGCATCTTTATCGTATTTTATGCTTCTGGCGTGGACTTCTAAGGCCCTAACTATTCGATCTGGTGGAGCAACGCCCTAGAGTGAAGCCTAGGTTGCCCGGAACGTAGGACAGACCGTTACCTTCACACTGGTTGCAATTATTCCTGTTATACGATGGAAAAACTGTTGCATCTTTATTGTACTTTATGCTTTTAGCGTTGAATTCTAAGTCCCTAGCTATTCGATCGGGTGGAGCAACGCATAGAGTGAAGCCTAGGTTGCCCGGAACGTAGAAATGACCATTACTTTCACACTGTTTGCAATTATTCATTTTATACGATGGAAATTCTGTTGTATTTATATTGTATTTTATGCTTCTGGCGTTGACCTCTAAGGCCGTAGCTATTCGATGTGGTGGAGCAACGCCCTAGAGTGACGCCTAGGTTGCCCGGAACGTAGAAATGACCATTACTTTCACACTGGTCGCCATTATTCGTTCTATACAATGGAAAAACTGTTGTATTTATATTGTATTTTATGTTCCGGGCGTTGACTTCTATGGCCCTACCCATTCGATCTGGTGGAGCAACGCCCTACAGTGAAGCCTATGTTGTCCGAAACGTCGAAATGGTCATACCTTTCACACTGGTTGCTATTATTCCTGTTATACGATGGAAAAGTTGTTGTATTTATATTGTTTTTTATGCTTCTGGCGTTGACTTCTAAGGCCCTAACTATTCGATCTGGTGGAGCAACGCCCTAGAGTGAAGCCTAGGTTGCTCTGAATGTAGAAATGACCATCACTTTCACACTGGTTGCAATTACTCGTTTTATACGATGGAAAAACTGCTGTATATATATTGTATTTTATGCTTCTGGCGTTCGCTTCTTAGGCCCTACCTATTCGATCTGGTGGAACAACGCCCTAGGGTGAAGCCTAGGTTGCCTGGAACGTAGAAATGACCATTACTTTCAGACTGTTTGCAATTATTCGTTTTATACGATGGAAAAACTGTTGCATCTTTATTGTATTTTATGCATCTGGCGTTGACTTCTAAGGCCCTAACTATTCCATCTGGTCGAGCAACGCCCTAGAGTGAAGCCTAGGCTGCCCGGAACGTGGGAATGACCATAACTTCCACACTGGTAGCAATTATTCGTTTTATACGATGGAAAAACTGTACTATTTATTTTGTATTTTATGTTCCAGGCGTTGACTTCTAAGGCCCTAGCTATTCGATCTGGTGGAGCAACGCCCTAAAGTGAAGCCTAGGTTGCCCGGAACGTAGAAATGAACATCACTTTCAAAATGGTTGCAATTATTCCTGTTATATGATGTAAGAACTGTTGTATTTTGATTGCATTTTATGCTTCGGGCATTGACTTCTAGGGCCCTAACTATTCAATCTGTTGGAGCAACGCCCTAGGGTGAATCCTAGGTTGCCCGCAAAGTAGAAATGACCATAACTTTCACACTGATTGCTATTATTCGTTTTATACAATGGAAAAACTGTTCCATTTATTTTGTATTTGATGCTTCGGGCGTTGACTTCTAAGGCCCTAACTGTTGAATCTGGTGGAGCAACGCCCTAGTGTGAAGCCTAGGTTGCCCGGAACGCAGGAATGACCATAACTTTCGCACTGGTTGCAAATATTCCTGTTCTACGATGGACAAACTGTTGTATTTATATCGTATTTTATGCTTCTGGCGTTGACTTATAAGGACCTAACTATTCGATCTGGCGGAGCAACGCTCTAGAGTGAAGTCTAGGTTGCTCGGAATGTAGGAATGACCATAAATTTCACACTGGTTGCAATTATTCGTTTTATACGATGGAAAAACCGTTGCATCTTTATCGTATTTTATGCTTCTGGCGTGGACTTCTAAGGCCCTAACTATTCGATCTGGTGGAGCAACGCCCTAGAGTGAAGCCTAGGTTGCCCGGAATGTAGGACAGACCGTTACCTTCACACTGGTTGCAATTATTCCTGTTATACGATGGAAAAACTGTTGCATCTTTATTGTACTTTATGCTTTTAGCGTTGAATTCTAAGTCCCTAGCTATTCGATCGGGTGGAGCAACGCATAGAGTGAAGCCTAGGTTGCCCGAAACGTCGAAATGACCATTACTTTCACACTGGTTGCAATTATTCGTCTTATACCATGGAAAAACTGTTGTATTTATATTGTATTTTATGTTTCGGGCGTTGATTTCAAAGGCCCTAACCCTTCTATCTGGTGGAGCAACGCCTCTGAGTTAAGTCTAGCATGCCCGAAACGTCGAAATGATCATACCTTTCACACTTGTTGCTATTATTCCTGTTATACGATGGAAAAGTTGTTGTATTTATATTGTTTTTTATGCTTCTGGCGTTGACTTCTAAGGCCCTAACTATTCGATCTGGTTGTGCAACGCCCTAGAGTGAAGCCTAGGTTGCCCGGAACGTAGAAATGACCTTAACTTTCACACTGGTTGCTATTATTCGTTTTATACAATGGAAAATCTGTTCTATTTATTTTGTACTTTATGCTTCGGGCGTTGACTTCTAAGATCCTATCTATTCGATCTGATTTAGCAACGCCCTGGAGTGAAGCCTAGGTTGCCCGGAACGTAGGACAGACCGTTACCTTCACACTGGTTGCAATTATTCCTGTTATACCATGGAAAAGCTGTTGCATCTTTATTGTACTTTATGCTTTTAGCGTTGAATTCTAAGTCCGTAGCTATTCGATCTGGTGGAGCAGCGCCCTAGAGTGAAGCCTAGGTTGCCCGTAACGTCGAAATGATCATTACTTTCGCACTGGTTGCAATTAGCCATGCTGTACGGTGGAAAAACTGTTGCATTTTTATTGTATTTTCTGCTTCTGGCTTTGACTTCTAAGGTCGTAGCTATTCGATCTGGTGTGACAACGCCCTAGAGTGAAGCCTTGGTAGCCCGGAACGTAGAAATGACCATCACTTTCAAACTGGTTGGAATTATTCCTGTTATGCGATGGAAAAACTGTTGTAGTTTGATTGCATTTTATGCTTCGGGCGTTGACTTCTAAGGCCCTAACTATTCGATCTGGTGTAACAACGCCCTAGAGTGAAGCCTAGGTTGCCCGGAACGTAGAAATGACCATCACTTTCAAACTGGTTGGAATTATTCCTGTTATGCGATGGAAGAACTATTGTAGTTTTATTGCATTTTAGGCTTCGGGCGTTGACTTCTAAGGCCCTAACTATTCGATCTGGTGGAGCAACGCCCTAGAGTGAAGCCTAGGTTGCCTGGAACGTAGAAATGACCATAACTTTCGCACTGGTTGCTATTACTTCTGTTATACGATGGAAAAGTTGTTGTATTTATATTGTCTTTTATGCTTCTGGCGTTGACTTCTAAGGCCCTAACTATTCGATCTGGTGGTGCAACGCCCTACAGTGAAGCCTAGGTTGCCCGGAACGTAGAAATGACCATTACTTTCACACTGTTTGCAATTATTCATTTTATACGATGGAAATGCTGTTGTATTTATATTGTATTTTATGCTTCTGGCGTCGACTTCTAAGGCCCTAGCTATTCTATCTGGTGGAGCAACGCCCTAGAGTGAAGCCTAGGTTGCCCGGGACGTAGAAATGACCATAACTTTCACACTGGTTGCTATTATTCGTTTTATACGATGCAAAAGCTGTTATATTTATATTATATTTTATGCGTCTGGCGTTGACTTCTTAGGCCCTAAATATTCGATCTGGTGGAACGACGCCGTAGAGTAAAGCCTACGTTGCCCGGAACGTAGAAATGACCATAACTTTGACACTGGTTGCTATTATTCGTTCTATACGATGGAAAAACTGTTATATTTATATTCTATATTATGCTTCTGGCCTTGATTCCTTCGGCCCTAACTATTCGATCTGGTTGAAGAACGCCCTGGAGTGAAGCCTAGGATGCTCGGAACGTAGAAATGACCATTACTTTCACACTGGTTGCAGTTATTCCTGTTATACGATGGAATAACTGTTTCATCTTTATTGTATTTTATGCTTCTGGCGTTGACTTCTAAGGCCCCAACTATTCGATCTGATGGAGCAACGCCCTCGAGTGAAGCCTAGGTTGCCCGAAACGCAGAAATAACCATAACCTTCACACTGGTTGCAATTACTCGTTTTATACGATGGAAAAGCTGTTGTATTCATATCGTATTTTATGCTCCTGGCGTTGAATTCTTAGGCCCTAACTATTCGATCTGGTGGAGCAACGCCATAGAGTGAAACGTAGGTTGCCCGGAACGTAGAAATGACCATAACCTTCACACTGGTTGCAATTATTCGTTTTATACGATGGAAAAGCTGTTGTATCTTTATTGCATTTTATGATTCGGGCGTTGACTTCTAAGGCCTCAACTATTCAATCTGTTGGAGCAACACCCTAGGGTGAAACCTAGGCTGCCAGGAAAGTAAAAATGACCATAACTTTCACACTGGTAGCAATTATTCGTTATATACAGTGGAAAATCTGTTCTATTTATTTTGTACTTTATGCTTCGGGCGTTGACTTCTAAGGCCCTGACTATTCGATCTGGTAGAGCAACGCCCTATGGTGAAGCCTAGGTTGCCCAGAACGTAGAAATGACCATAACTTTCACACTGGTTGCAATTACTCGTTTTATACGATGGAAAAGCTGTTGTATTTATATTGTAATTTCTCCTTCTGGCGTTGACTTCTTAGGCCCTAACTATTCGATCTGGTGTAATAACGCCCTAGAGTGAAGCCTAGGTTGCCCGGAACGTAGAAATGACCATCACTTTCAAACTAGTTGGAATTATTCCTGTTATACGATGGAATAACTGTTGTAGTTTTATTGTATTTTATGCTTCTGACGTTGACTTCTAAGGCCCTAACTATTCGATCTGGTGGAGCAACGCCCTAGAGTGAAGCCTAGGTTACACGGAATGTGGAAATGACCATAACTTTCACACTGGTTGCAATTATTCGTTTCATACGATGGAAACGCAGTTGTATTTATATTGTATTTTATGCGTCTCGCGTTGACTTCCAGGGCCCTAACTATTCAATCTGTTGGAGCAGCGCGCTAGGGTGAATCCTAGGTTGCCCGGAATGTAGGAATGACCATAAATTTCACACTGGTTGCAATTATTCGTTTTATACGATGGAAAAACTGTTGCATCTTTATCGTATTTTATGCTTCTGGCGTGGACTTCTAAGGCTCTAACTATTCGATCTGGTGGAGCAACGCCCTAGAGTGAAGCCTAGGTTACCCGGAACGCAGAAATGACCTTAACTTTTACACTGGTAGCAATTATTCGTTTTATACAATGGAAAAACTGTTCTATTTATTTTGTATTTTATGCTTCGGGCGTTAACTTCTAAGGCCCTAACTGATTGATCTGGAGGAGCAACCCCCTAGAGTGAAGCCTAGATTGCCCGGAACGTTGAAATGCCCATAACCTTCACACTGGTTGCTATTATTCGTTTTATACGATGGAAAAACTGTAATATTTATATTGTATTTTATTCTTATGGCGTTGACTTCTTAGGCCCTACCTATTCGATCTGGAGGAACAACGCCCTAGGGTGAAGCCTAGGTTGCCTGGAACGTAGAAATGACCATTACTTTCAGACTGTTTGCAATTATTCGTTTTATACGATGGAAAAACTGTTGCATCTTTATTGTATTTTATGCATCTGGCGTTGACTTCTAAGGCCCTAACTATTCCATCTGGTGGAGCAACGCCCTAGAGTGAAGCCTAGGCTGCCCGGAACGTGGGAATGACCATAACTTCCACACTGGTAGCAATTATTCGTTTTATACGATGGAAAAGCTGTACTATTTATTTTGTATTTTATGCTCCAGGCGTTGACTTCTAAGGCCCTAGCTATTCGATCTGGTGGAGCAACGCCCTAAAGTGAAGCCTAGGTTGCCCGGAACGTAGAAATGAACATCACTTTCAAAATGGTTGCAATTATTCCTGTTATATGATGTAAAAACTGTTGTATTTTGATTGCATTTTATGCTTCGGGCATTGACTTCTAGGGCCCTAACTATTCAATCTGTTGGAGCAACGCCCTAGGGTGAATCCTAGGTTGCCCGGAAAGTAGAAATGACCATAACTTTCACACTGATTGCTATTATTCGTTTTATACAATGGAAAAACTGTTCCATTTATTTTGTATTTTATGCTTCGGGCGTTGACTTCTAATGCCCTAACTGTTGAATCTGGTGGAGCAACGCCCTAGTGTGAAGCCTAGGTTGCCCGGAACGCAGAAATGACCATAACTTTCGCACTGGTTGCAAATATTCCTGTTCTACGATGGACAAACTGTTGTATTTATATCGTATTTTATGCTTCTGGCGTTGACTTCTAAGGACCTAACTATTCGATCTGGTGGAGCAGCGCTCTAGAGTGAAGTCTAGGTTGCTCGGAATGTAGGAATGACCATAAATTTCACACTGGTTGCAATTACTCGTTTTATACGATGGAAAAACTGTTGCATCTTTATCGTATTTTATACTTCTGGCGTGGACTTCTAAGGCCCTAACTATTCGATCTGGTGGAGCAACGCCCTAGAGTGAAGCCTAGGTTGCCCGGAACGTACAAATGACCATAACTTTTACACTGGTAGCAATTATTCGTTTTATACAATGGAAAAACTGTTCTATTTATTTTGTATTTTATGCTTCGGGCGTTGACTTCTAAGGCCCTAACTGATTGAACTGGTGGAGCAACTCCCTAGAGTGAAGCCTAGATTGCCCGCAACGTTGAAATGACAATAACCTTCACACTGGTTGCTATTATTCGTTTTATACGATGGAAAAACTGTTATATTTATATTGTATTTTATTCTTATGGCGTTGACTTCTTAGGCCCTACCTATTCGATCTGGTCGAACAACGCCCTAGGGTGAAGCCTAGGTTGCCTGGAACGTAGAAATGACCATTGCTTTCAGACTGTTTGCAATTAGTCGTTTTATACGATGGAAAAACTGTTGCATCTTTATTGTATTTTATGCTTCTGGCGTTGAGTTCTAAGGCCCTACCTATTGGATCAGGTGGAGCAACGCCCTAGAGTGAAGCCTAGGTTGCTCGGAATGTAGAAATGACCATAACTTTCACACTGGTTGCAATTATTCATTTTATACGATGGAAAAACTGTTGTACTTATATTGTATTTTATTCTTATGGCGTTGAATTCTAAGTCCCTAGCTATACGATCTGGTGGAGCAACGCCCTATAGTGATACCTAGGTTACCCGGAACGTAGATATGACCAGTACTTTCATACTGTTTGCAGTTATTCCTGTTATACGATGGAAAAACTGTTGCATCTTTATTGTATTTTATGCTTCTGGCGTTGATTTCTAAGGCCCTAACCATTCGATCTGGTGGAGCAACGCCCTAGAGTGAAGCCTAGGTTGCTCTGAATGTAAAAATGACCATCACTTTCGCACTGGTTGCAATTATTCCTGTTATACGATGGAAAAACTCTTCTATATTTAGTGTATTTCATGCTACGGGCGTTCACTTCTTAGTCCCTAACTATTCGATCTGGTGGAGCAACGCCCTAGAGTGAAGCCTAGGTTACACGGAATGTGGAAATGACCATAACTTTCACACTGGTTGCAATTATTCGTTTTATTCGATGGAAAAACTGCTGTATATATATTGTATTTTATGCTTCTGGCGTTCGCTTCTTAGGCCCTACCTATTCGATCTGGTGGAACAACGCCCTAGGGTGAAGCCTAGGTTGCCTGGAACGTAGAAATGACCATTACTTTCAGACTGTTTGCAATTATTCGTTTTATACCATGGAAAAACTGTTGCATCTTTATTGTATTTTATGCATCTGGCGTTGACTTCTAAGGCCCTAACTATTCCATCTGGTCGAGCAACGCCCTAGAGTGAAGCCTAGGCTGCCCGGAGTGTGGGAATGACCATAACTTCCACACTGGTAGCAATTATTCGTTTTATACGATGGAAAAACTGTACTATTTATTTTGTATTTTATGTTCCAGGCGTTGACTTCTAAGGCCCTAGCTATTCGATCTGGTGGAGCAACGCCCTAAAGTGCAGCCTAGGTTGCCCGGAACGTAGAAATGAACATCACTTTCAAAATGGTTGCAATTATTCCTGTTATATGATGTAAGAACTGTTGTATTTTGATTGCATTTTATGCTTCGGGCATTGACTTCTAGGGCCCTAACTATTCAATCTGTTGGAGCAACGCCCTAGGGTGAATCCTAGGTTGCCCGCAAAGTAGAAATGACCATAACTTTCACACTGATTGCTATTATTCGTTTTATACAATGGAAAAACTGTTCCATTTATTTTGTATTTGATGCTTCGGGCGTTGACTTCTAAGGCCCTAACTGTTGAATCTGGTGGAGCAACGCCCTAGTGTGAAGCCTAGGTTGCCCGGAACGCAGGAATGACCATAACTTTCGCACTGGTTGCAAATATTCCTGTTCTACGATGGACAAACTGTTGTATTTATATCGTATTTTATGCTTCTGGCGTTGACTTCTAAGGACCTAACTATTCGATCTGGCGGAGCAACGCTCTAGAGTGAAGTCTAGGTTGCTCGGAATGTAGGAATGACCATAAATTTCACACTGGTTGCAATTATTCGTTTTATACGATGGAAAAACCGTTGCATCTTTATCGTATTTTATGCTTCTGGCGTGGACTTCTAAGGCCCTAACTATTCGATCTGGTGGAGCAACGCCCTAGAGTGAAGCCTAGGTTGCCCGGAACGTAGGACAGACCGTTACCGTCACACTGGTTGCAATTATTCCTGTTATACGATGGAAAAACTGTTGCATCTTTATTGTACTTTATGCTTTTAGCGTTGAATTCTAAGTCCCTAGCTATTCGATCGGGTGGAGCAACGCATAGAGTGAAGCCTAGGTTGCCCGGAACGTAGAAATGACCATTACTTTCACACTGGTTGCAATTATTCATTTTATACGATGGAAAAACTGTTGTACTTATATTGTATTTTATTCTTATGGCGTTGAATTCTAAGTCCCTAGCTATACGATCTGGTGGAGCAACGCCCTAGAGTGAAAACTAGGTTACCCGGAACGTAGAAATGACCAGTACTTTCATACTGTTTGCAGTTATTCCTGTTATACGATGGAAAAACTGTTGCATCTTTATTGTATTTTATGCTTCTGGCGTTGATTTCTAAGGCCCTAACTATTCGATCTGGTGGAGCAACGCCCTAGAGTGAAGCCTAGGTTGCTCTGAATGTAGAAATGACCATCACTTTCGCACTGGTTGCAATTATTCCTGTTATACGATGAAAAAACTCTTCTATATTTAGTGTATTTCATGCTACGGGCGTTCACTTCTTAGTCCCTAACTATTCGATCTGGTGGAGCAACGCCCTAGAGTGAACCCTAGGTTGCCCGGAACGTAGAAGTAACCATATCTTTCACACTGGTTGCTATTATTCCTGTTATACGATGGAAAAGTTGTTGTATTTATATTGTGTTTTATGCTTCTGGCGTTGACTTCTAAGGCCCTAACTATTCGATCTGGTGGAGCATCGCCCTAGAGTGAAGCCTAGGTTGCTCTGAATGTAGGAATGACCATCACTTTCGCACTGGTTGCAATTATTCCTGTTATACGATGGAAAAACTCTTGTATATTTAGTGTATTTCATGCTACGGGCGTTCACTTCTTAGTCCCTAACTATTCGATCTGGTGGAGCAACGCCCTAGAGTGAAGCCTAGGTTGCCCGGAACGTAGAAATGACCATTACTTTCACACTGTTTGCAATTATACCTTTTATACGATGGAAAAACTGTTCTATTTATTTTGTATCTTATTCTTCTGGCGTTGACTTCTAAGGCCGTAGCTATTCGATGTGGTGGAGCAACGCCCTAGAGTGACGCCTAGGTTGCCCGGAACGTAGAAATGACCATTACTTTCACACTGGTTGCCATTATTCGTTTTATACAATGGAAAAACTGTTGTATTTATATTGTATTTTATGTTTCGGGCGTTGACTTCTCTGGCCCTACCCATTCGATCTGGTGGAGCAACGCCCTACAGTGAAGCCTATGTTGCCCGGAACGTAGATATGACCATAACCTTCACACAGGTTGCAATTATTCGTTTTATACGATGTAAAGGCTGTTGTATTTATTTTGTGGTTTATGCTTCTGGCGTTGATTTCAAAGGCCCTAACCCTTCTATCTGGTGGAGCAACGCCTCTGAGTTAAGTCTAGGATACCCGAAACGTCGAAATGATCATACCTTTCACACTGGTTGCTATTATTCCTGTTATACGATGGAAAAGTTGTTGTACTTATATTGTTTTTTATGCTTCTGGCGTTGACTTCTAAGGCCCTAACTATTCGATCTGGTGGTGCAACGCCCTAGAGTGAAGCCTAGGTTGCCCGGAACGTAGGTCAGACCGTTACCTTCACACTGGTTGCAATTATTCCTGTTGTACGATGGAAAAGCTGTTGCATCTTTATTGTACTTTATGCTTTTAGCGTTGAATTCTAAGTCCCTAGCTATTCGATCTGGTGGAGCAGCGCCCTAGAGTGAAGCCTAGGTTGCCCGAAACGTCGAAATGACCATTACTTTCACACTGGTTGCAATTATTCGTCTTATACCATGGAAAAACTGTTGTATTTATATTGTATTTTATGTTTCGGGCGTTGATTTCAAAGGCCCTAACCCTTCTATCTGGTGGAGCAACGCCTCTGAGTTAAGTCTAGCATGCCCGAAACGTCGAAATGATCATACCTTTCACACTTGTTGCTATTATTCCTGTTATACGATGGAAAAGTTGTTGTATTTATATTGTTTTTTATGCTTCTGGCGTTGACTTCTAAGGCCCTAACTATTCGATCTGGTTGTGCAACGCCCTAGAGTGAAGCCTAGGTTGCCCGGAACGTAGAAATGACCTTAACTTTCACACTGGTTGCTATTATTCGTTTTATACAATGGAAAATCTGTTCTATTTATTTTGTACTTTATGCTTCGGGCGTTGACTTCTAAGATCCTATCTATTCGATCTGATTTAGCAACGCCCTGGAGTGAAGCCTAGGTTGCCCGGAACGTAGGACAGACCGTTACCTTCACACTGGTTGCAATTATTCCTGTTATACCATGGAAAAGCTGTTGCATCTTTATTGTACTTTATGCTTTTAGCGTTGAATTCTAAGTCCGTAGCTATTCGATCTGGTGGAGCAGCGCCCTAGAGTGAAGCCTAGGTTGCCCGAAACGTCGAAATGATCATTACTTTCGCACTGGTTGCAATTAGCCATGCTGTACGGTGGAAAAACTGTTGCATTTTTATTGTATTTTCTGCTTCTGGCTTTGACTTCTAAGGTCGTAGCTATTTGATCTGGTGTGACAACGCCCTAGAGTGAAGCCTTGGTAGCCCGGAACGTAGAAATGACCGTCACTTTCAAACTGGTTGGAATTATTCCTGTTATGCGATGGAAAAACTGTTGTAGTTTGATTGCAGTTTATGCTTCGGGCGTTGACTTCTAAGGCCCTAACTATTCGATCTGGTGTAACAACGCCCTAGAGTGAAGCCTAGGTTGCCCGGAACGTAGAAATGACCATCACTTTCAAACTGGTTGGAATTATTCCTGTTATGCGATGGAAGAACTATTGTAGTTTTATTGCATTTTAGGCTTCGGGCGTTGACTTCTAAGGCCCTAACTATTCGATCTGGTGGAGCAACGCCCTAGAGTGAAGCCTAGGTTGCCTGGAACGTAGAAATGACCATAACTTTCGCACTGGTTGCTATTACTTCTGTTATACGATGGAAAAGTTGTTGTATTTATATTGTCTTTTATGCTTCTGGCGTTGACTTCTAAGGCCCTAACTATTCGATCTGGTGGTGCAACGCCCTACAGTGAAGCCTAGGTTGCCCGGAACGTAGAAATGAACATCACTTTCAAAATGGTTGCAATTATTCCTGTTATATGATGTAAAAACTGTTGTATTTTGATTGCATTTTATGCTTCGGGCATTGACTTCTAGGGCCCTAACTATTCAATCTGTTGGAGCAACGCCCTAGGGTGAATCCTAGGTTGCCCGGAAAGTAGAAATGACCATAACTTTCACACTGATTGCTATTATTCGTTTTATACAATGGAAAAACTGTTCCATTTATTTTGTATTTTATGCTTCGGGCGTTGACTTCTAATGCCCTAACTGTTGAATCTGGTGGAGCAACGCCCTAGTGTGAAGCCTAGGTTGCCCGGAACGCAGAAATGACCATAACTTTCGCACTGGTTGCAAATATTCCTGTTCTACGATGGACAAACTGTTGTATTTATATCGTATTTTATGCTTCTGGCGTTGACTTCTAAGGACCTAACTATTCGATCTGGTGGAGCAGCGCTCTAGAGTGAAGTCTAGGTTGCTCGGAATGTAGGAATGACCATAAATTTCACACTGGTTGCAATTACTCGTTTTATACGATGGAAAAACTGTTGCATCTTTATCGTATTTTATACTTCTGGCGTGGACTTCTAAGGCCCTAACTATTCGATCTGGTGGAGCAACGCCCTAGAGTGAAGCCTAGGTTGCCCGGAACGTACAAATGGCCATAACTTTTACACTGGTAGCAATTATTCGTTTTATACAATGGAAAAACTGTTCTATTTATTTTGTATTTTATGCTTCGGGCGTTGACTTCTAAGGCCCTAACTGATTGAACTGGTGGAGCAACTCCCTAGAGTGAAGCCTAGATTGCCCGCAACGTTGAAATGACAATAACCTTCACACTGGTTGCTATTATTCGTTTTATACGATGGAAAAACTGTTATATTTATATTGTATTTTATTCTTATGGCGTTGACTTCTTAGGCCCTACCTATTCGATCTGGTGGAACAACGCCCTAGGGTGAAGCCTAGGTTGCCTGGAACGTAGAAATGACCATTGCTTTCAGACTGTTTGCAATTAGTCGTTTTATACGATGGAAAAACTGTTGCATCTTTATTGTATTTTATGCTTCTGGCGTTGAGTTCTAAGGCCCTACCTATTGGATCAGGTGGAGCAACGCCCTAGAGTGAAGCCTAGGTTGCTCGGAATGTAGAAATGACCATAACTTTCACACTGGTTGCAATTATTCATTTTATACGATGGAAAAACTGTTGTACTTATATTGTATTTTATTCTTATGGCGTTGAATTCTAAGTCCCTAGCTATACGATCTGGTGGAGCAACGCCCTATAGTGATACCTAGGTTACCCGGAACGTAGATATGACCAGTACTTTCATACTGTTTGCAGTTATTCCTGTTATACGATGGAAAAACTGTTGCATCTTTATTGTATTTTATGCTTCTGGCGTTGATTTCTAAGGCCCTAACCATTCGATCTGGTGGAGCAACGCCCTAGAGTGAAGCCTAGGTTGCTCTGAATGTAAAAATGACCATCACTTTCGCACTGGTTGCAATTATTCCTGTTATACGATGGAAAAACTCTTCTATATTTAGTGTATTTCATGCTACGGGCGTTCACTTCTTAGTCCCTAACTATTCGATCTGGTGGAGCAACGCCCTAGAGTGAAGCCTAGGTTACACGGAATGTGGAAATGACCATAACTTTCACACTGGTTGCAATTATTCGTTTTATTCGATGGAAAAACTGCTGTATATATATTGTATTTTATGCTTCTGGCGTTCGCTTCTTAGGCCCTACCTATTCGATCTGGTGGAACAACGCCCTAGGGTGAAGCCTAGGTTGCCTGGAACGTAGAAATGAACATCACTTTCAAAATGGTTGCAATTATTCCTGTTATATGATGTAAGAACTGTTGTATTTTGATTGCATTTTATGCTTCGGGCATTGACTTCTAGGGCCCTAACTATTCAATCTGTTGGAGCAACGCCCTAGGGTGAATCCTAGGTTGCCCGCAAAGTAGAAATGACCATAACTTTCACACTGATTGCTATTAGTCGTTTTATACAATGGAAAAACTGTTCCATTTATTTTGTATTTGATGCTTCGGGCGTTGACTTCTAAGGCCCTAACTGTTGAATCTGGTGGAGCAACGCCCTAGTGTGAAGCCTAGGTTGCCCGGAACGCAGGAATGACCATAACTTTCGCACTGGTTGCAAATATTCCTGTTCTACGATGGACAAACTGTTGTATTTATATCGTATTTTATGCTTCTGGCGTTGACTTCTAAGGACCTAACTATTCGATCTGGCGGAGCAACGCTCTAGAGTGAAGTCTAGGTTGCTCGGAATGTAGGAATGACCATAAATTTCACACTGGTTGCAATTATTCGTTTTATACGATGGAAAAACCGTTGCATCTTTATCGTATTTTATGCTTCTGGCGTGGACTTCTAAGGCCCTAACTATTCGATCTGGTGGAGCAACGCCCTAGAGTGAAGCCTAGGTTGCCCGGAACGTAGGACAGACCGTTACCTTCACACTGGTTGCAATTATTCCTGTTATACGATGGAAAAACTGTTGCATCTTTATTGTACTTTATGCTTTTAGCGTTGAATTCTAAGTCCATAGCTATTCGATCGGGTGGAGCAACGCATAGAGTGAAGCCTAGGTTGCCCGGAACGTAGAAATGACCATTACTTTCACACTGGTTGCAATTATTCATTTTATACGATGGAAAAACTGTTGTACTTATATTGTATTTTATTCTTATGGCGTTGAATTCTAAGTCCCTAGCTATACGATCTGGTGGAGCAACGCCCTAGAGTGAAAACTAGGTTACCCGGAACGTAGAAATGACCAGTACTTTCATACTGTTTGCAGTTATTCCTGTTATACGATGGAAAAACTGTTGCATCTTTATTGTATTTTATGCTTCTGGCGTTGATTTCTAAGGCCCTAACTATTCGATCTGGTGGAGCAACGCCCTAGAGTGAAGCCTAGGTTGCTCTGAATGTAGAAATGACCATCACTTTCGCACTGGTTGCAATTATTCCTGTTATACGATGAAAAAACTCTTCTATATTTAGTGTATTTCATGCTACGGGCGTTCACTTCTTAGTCCCTAACTATTCGATCTGGTGGAGCAACGCCCTAGAGTGAACCCTAGGTTGCCCGGAACGTAGAAGTAACCATATCTTTCACACTGGTTGCTATTATTCCTGTTATACGATGGAAAAGTTGTTGTATTTATATTGTGTTTTATGCTTCTGGCGTTGACTTCTAAGGCCCTAACTATTCGATCTGGTGGAGCATCGCCCTAGAGTGAAGCCTAGGTTGCTCTGAATGTAGAAATGACCATCACTTTCGCACTGGTTGCAATTATTCCTGTTATACGATGGAAAAACTCTTGTATATTTAGTGTATTTCATGCTACGGGCGTTCACTTCTTAGTCCCTAACTATTCGATCTGGTGGAGCAACGCCCTAGAGTGAAGCCTAGGTTGCGCGGAACGTAGAAATGACCATTACTTTCACACTGTTTGCAATTATACCTTTTATACGATGGAAAAACTGTTCTATTTATTTTGTATCTTATTCTTCTGGCGTTGACTTCTAAGGCCGTAGCTATTCGATGTGGTGGAGCAACGCCCTAGAGTGACGCCTAGGTTGCCCGGAACGTAGAAATGACCATTACTTTCACACTGGTTGCCATTATTCGTTTTATACAATGGAAAAACTGTTGTATTTATATTGTATTTTATGTTTCGGGCGTTGACTTCTCTGGCCCTACCCATTCGATCTGGTGGAGCAACGCCCTACAGTGAAGCCTATGTTGCCCGGAACGTAGATATGACCATAACCTTCACACAGGTTGCAATTATTCGTTTTATACGATGTAAAGGCTGTTGTATTTATTTTGTGGTTTATGCTTCTGGCGTTGATTTCAAAGGCCCTAACCCTTCTATCTGGTGGAGCAACGCCTCTGAGTTAAGTCTAGGATACCCGAAACGTCGAAATGATCATACCTTTCACACTGGTTGCTATTATTCCTGTTATACGATGGAAAAGTTGTTGTACTTATATTGTTTTTTATGCTTCTGGCGTTGACTTCTAAGGCCCTAACTATTCGATCTGGTGGTGCAACGCCCTAGAGTGAAGCCTAGGTTGCCCGGAACGTAGGTCAGACCGTTACCTTCACACTGGTTGCAATTATTCCTGTTGTACGACGGAAAAGCTGTTGCATCTTTATTGTACTTTATGCTTTTAGCGTTGAATTCTAAGTCCCTAGCTATTCGATCTGGTGGAGCAGCGCCCTAGAGTGAAGCCTAGGTTGCCCGAAACGTCGAAATGACCATTACTTTCACACTGGTTGCAATTATTCGTCTTATACCATGGAAAAACTGTTGTATTTATATTGTATTTTATGTTTCGGGCGTTGATTTCAAAGGCCCTAACCCTTCTATCTGGTGGAGCAACGCCTCTGAGTTAAGTCTAGCATGCCCGAAACGTCGAAATGATCATACCTTTCACACTTGTTGCTATTATTCCTGTTATACGATGGAAAAGTTGTTGTATTTATATTGTTTTTTATGCTTCTGGCGTTGACTTCTAAGGCCCTAACTATTCGATCTGGTTGTGCAACGCCCTAGAGTGAAGCCTAGGTTGCCCGGAACGTAGAAATGACCTTAACTTTCACACTGGTTGCTATTATTCGTTTTATACAATGGAAAATCTGTTCTATTTATTTTGTACTTTATGCTTCGGGCGTTGACTTCTAAGATCCTATCTATTCGATCTGATTTAGCAACGCCCTGGAGTGAAGCCTAGGTTGCCCGGAACGTAGGACAGACCGTTACCTTCACACTGGTTGCAATTATTCCTGTTATACCATGGAAAAGCTGTTGCATCTTTATTGTACTTTATGCTTTTAGCGTTGAATTCTAAGTCCGTAGCTATTCGATCTGGTGGAGCAGCGCCCTAGAGTGAAGCCTAGGTTGCCCGAAACGTCGAAATGATCATTACTTTCGCACTGGTTGCAATTAGCCATGCTGTACGGTGGAAAGACTGTTGCATTTTTATTGTATTTTCTGCTTCTGGCTTTGACTTCTAAGGTCGTAGCTATTCGATCTGGTGTGACAACGCCCTAGAGTGAAGCCTTGGTAGCCCGGAACGTAGAAATGACCATCACTTTCAAACTGGTTGGAATTATTCCTGTTATGCGATGGAAAAACTGTTGTAGTTTGATTGCATTTTATGCTTCGGGCGTTGACTTCTAAGGCCCTAACTATTCGATCTGGTGTAACAACGCCCTAGAGTGAAGCCTAGGTTGCCCGGAACGTAGAAATGACCACCACTTTCAAACTGGTTGGAATTATTCCTGTTATGCGATGGAAGAACTATTGTAGTTTTATTGCATTTTAGGCTTCGGGCGTTGACTTCTAAGGCCCTAACTATTCGATCTGGTGGAGCAACGCCCTAGAGTGAAGCCTAGGTTGCCTGGAACGTAGAAATGACCATAACTTTCGCACTGGTTGCTATTACTTCTGTTGTACGATGGAAAAGTTGTTGTATTTATATTGTCTTTTATGCTTCTGGCGTTGACTTCTAAGGCCCTAACTATTCGATCTGGTGGTGCAACGCCCTACAGTGAAGCCTAGGTTGCCCGGAACATAGAAATGACCATTACTTTCACACTGTTTGCAATTATTCATTTTATACGATGGAAATGCTGTTGTATTTATATTGTATTTTATGCTTCTGGCGTCGACTTCTAAGGCCCTAGCTATTCTATCTGGTGGAGCAACGCCCTAGAGTGAAGCCTAGGTTGCCCGGGACGTAGAAATGACCATAACTTTCACACTGGTTGCTATTATTCGTTTTATACGATGCAAAAGCTGTTATATTTATATTATATTTTATGCGTCTGGCGTTGACTTCTTAGGCCCTAAATATTCGATCTGGTGGATCGACGCCGTAGAGTAAAGCCTACGTTGCCCGGAACGTAGAAATGACCATAACTTTGACACTGGTTGCTATTATTCGTTCTATACGATGGAAAAACTGTTATATTTATATTCTATATTATGCTTCTGGCCTTGATTCCTTCGGCCCTAACTATTCGATCTGGTTGAAGAACGCCCTGGAGTGAAGCCTAGGATGCTCGGAACGTAGAAATGACCATTACTTTCACACTGGTTGCAGTTATTCCTGTTATACGATGGAATAACTGTTTCATCTTTATTGTATTTTATGCTTCTGGCGTTGACTTCTAAGGCCCCAACTATTCGATCTGATGGAGCAACGCCCTCGAGTGAAGCCTAGGTTGCCCGAAACGCAGAAATAACCATAACTTTCACACTGGTTGCAATTACTCGTTTTATACGATGGAAAAGCTGTTGTATTCATATCGTATTTTATGCTCCTGGCGTTGAATTCTTAGGCCCTAACTATTCGATCTGGTGGAGCAACGCCATAGAGTGAAACGTAGGTTGCCCGGAACGTAGAAATGACCATAACCTTCACACTGGTTGCAATTATTCGTTTTATACGATGGAAAAGCTGATGTATTTTTATTGCATTTTATGATTCGGGCGTTGACTTCTAAGGCCTCAACTATTCAATCTGTTGGAGCAACACCCTAGGGTGAAACCTAGGCTGCCAGGAAAGTAAAAATGACCATAACTTTCACACTGTTTGCAATTATTCGTTTTATACAATGGAAAAACTGTTCTATTTATTTTGTATTTTATGCTTCGGGCGTTAACTTCTAAGGCCCTAACTGATTGATCTGGAGGAGCAACCCCCTAGAGTGAAGCCTAGATTGCCCGGAACGTTGAAATGACCATAACCTTCACACTGGTTGCTATTATTCGTTTTATACGATGGAAAAACTGTAATATTTATATTGTATTTTATTCTTATGGCGTTGACTTCTTAGGCCCTACCTATTCGATCTGGAGGAACAACGCCCTAGGGTGAAGCCTAGGTTGCCTGGAACGTAGAAATGACCATTACTTTCAGACTGTTTGCAATTATTCGTTTTATACGATGGAAAAACTGTTGCACCTTTATTGTATTTTATGCATCTGGCGTTGACTTCTAAGGCCCTAACTATTCCATCTGGTGGAGCAACGCCCTAGAGTGAAGCCTAGGCTGCCCGGAACGTGGGAATGACCATAACTTCCACACTGGTAGCAATTATTCGTTTTATACGATGGAAAAACTGTACTATTTATTTTGTATTTTATGCTCCAGGCGTTGACTTCTAAGGCCCTAGCTATTCGATCTGGTGGAGCAACGCCCTAAAGTGAAGCCTAGGTTGCCCGGAACGTAGAAATGAACATCACTTTCAAAATGGTTGCAATTATTCCTGTTATATGATGTAAAAACTGTTGTATTTTGATTGCATTTTATGCTTCGGGCATTGACTTCTAGGGCCCTAACTATTCAATCTGTTGGAGCAACGCCCTAGGGTGAATCCTAGGTTGCCCGGAAAGTAGAAATGACCATAACTTTCACACTGATTGCTATTATTCGTTTTATACAATGGAAAAACTGTTCCATTTATTTTGTATTTTATGCTTCGGGCGTTGACTTCTAATGCCCTAACTGTTGAATCTGGTGGAGCAACGCCCTAGTGTGAAGCCTAGGTTGCCCGGAACGCAGAAATGACCATAACTTTCGCACTGGTTGCAAATATTCCTGTTCTACGATGGACAAACTGTTGTATTTATATCGTATTTTATGCTTCTGGCGTTGACTTCTAAGGACCTAACTATTCGATCTGGTGGAGCAGCGCTCTAGAGTGAAGTCTAGGTTGCTCGGAATGTAGGAATGACCATAAATTTCACACTGGTTGCAATTACTCGTTTTATACGATGGAAAAACTGTTGCATCTTTATCGTATTTTATACTTCTGGCGTGGACTTCTAAGGCCCTAACTATTCGATCTGGTGGAGCAACGCCCTAGAGTGAAGCCTAGGTTGCCCGGAACGTAGAAATGACCATTGCTTTCAGACTGTTTGCAATTAGTCGTTTTATACGATGGAAAAACTGTTGCATCTTTATTGTATTTTATGCTTCTGGCGTTGAGTTCTAAGGCCCTACCTATTGGATCAGGTGGAGCAACGCCCTAGAGTGAAGCCTAGGTTGCTCGGAATGTAGAAATGACCATAACTTTCACACTGGTTGCAATTATTCATTTTATACGATGGAAAAACTGTTGTACTTATATTGTATTTTATTCTTATGGCGTTGAATTCTAAGTCCCTAGCTATACGATCTGGTGGAGCAACGCCCTATAGTGATACCTAGGTTACCCGGAACGTAGATATGACCAGTACTTTCATACTGTTTGCAGTTATTCCTGTTATACGATGGAAAAACTGTTGCATCTTTATTGTATTTTATGCTTCTGGCGTTGATTTCTAAGGCCCTAACCATTCGATCTGGTGGAGCAACGCCCTAGAGTGAAGCCTAGGTTGCTCTGAATGTAAAAATGACCATCACTTTCGCACTGGTTGCAATTATTCCTGTTATACGATGGAAAAACTCTTCTATATTTAGTGTATTTCATGCTACGGGCGTTCACTTCTTAGTCCCTAACTATTCGATCTGGTGGAGCAACGCCCTAGAGTGAAGCCTAGGTTACACGGAATGTGGAAATGACCATAACTTTCACACTGGTTGCAATTATTCGTTTTATTCGATGGAAAAGCTGTTGTATTTATATTGTATTTTATGCTTCTGGCATTGACTTCTAAGGCGCTAGCTGTTCGATCTAGTGGAGCAACGCCCTAGAGTGAAGCCTAGGTTGCCCGGAAAGGAGAAATGATCATCACGTTCAAACTGGTTGCAATTAATCCTTTTATACGATGGAAACGCTGTTGTATTTATGTTGTATTTTATGCGTCTGGCGTTGACTTCTAAGGCACTATCTATTCGATCTGGTGGAGCAACGCCCTAGCGAGAAGCCTAGGTTGCCCTGAACGTAGAATTGGCCATCACTTTCAAACTGGTTGCAATTATTCCTGTTATATGATAGAAACACTGTTGTATTTTTTTTGCATTTTATGGTTCGGGCGTTCACTTCTAAGGTCCTAACTATTCAATCTGTTGGAGCCACGCCCTATGGTGAAGCCTAGCTTGCTCGGAAAGTAGAAATGACCATAAGTTTCATACTGGTTGCAATTATTCGTTTTATACGATGGAAACACTGTTGTATTTTTATTGCATTTTATGCTTCGGGCGTTGGCTTCTAAGGCCCTAACTATTCAATCTGTTGGAGCAACGCCCTAGGGTGAAGCCTAGGTTGCTCGGAAAGTAGGAATGACCATCAGTTTCATACTGGTTGCAATTATTCGTTTTATACGATGGAAAAACTGTTGAATTTATATTGTATTTTATGCTTCTGGCGTTGACTTCTAAGGCCCTAGCAATTCGGTCTAGTGGAGCAACGCCCTAGAGTGAAGCCTAGGTTGCCCGGAAAGGAGAAATGACCATCACTTTCAAACTGGTTGCAATTAATCCTGTTATACGATGGAAAAACTGTTGTATTTTTATTGCACTTTATGCTTCTGGCGTTCACTTTTTAGGCCCTAACTATTCGATCTGGTGGAACAATGGCCTAGGGTGAAGCCTAGCTTGCACGGAACGTAGAAATGACCATTACTTTCACACTGGTTACAATTATTCGTTTTATACGATGGAATAGCTGTTGTATTTATATCGTATTTTATGCTTCTGGCGTTCACTTCCTTGGCCCTAACTATTCGGTCTGGTGGAACAACGGCCTAGGGTGAAGCCCAGCTTGCACGGAACGTAGAAATGACCATTACTTTCACACTGGTTACAATTATTCGTTTTATGCGATGGAAAAACTGTTGTATTTATATTGTATTTTATGCTTCTGGCGTTGACTTCTAAGGCCCTAGCTGTTCGATCTAGTGGAGCAACGCCCTAGAGTGAAGCCTAGGTTGCCCGGAAGGGAGAAATGACCATCACGTTCAAACTGGTTGCAATTATTCGTTTTATACGATGGAAAAACTGTTGTATTTATATTGTATTTTATGCTTCTGGCGTTGACTTCTAAGGCCCTAGCTGTTCGATCTAGTGGAGCAACGCCCTAGAGTGATGCCTAGGTTGCACGGAAGGGAGAAATGACCATCACGTTCAAACTGGTTGCAATTATTCGTTTTATACGATGGAAAAGCTGTTGTATCTATATTGTATTTTATGCTTCTGGTGTTTACTTCTAAGGACCTAACTATTCGATCTGGTGGAGCAACGCCCTAGAGTGAAGCCTAGGTTACACGGAATGTGGAAATGACCATAACTTTCACACTGGTTGCAATTATTCGTTTCATACGATGGAAACGCTGTTGTATTTATATTGTATTTTATGCGTCTGGCGTTGACTTCTAGGGCCCTAACTATTCAATCTGTTGGAGCAGCGCCCTAGGGTGAATCCTAGGTTGCCCGGAATGTAGGAATGACCATAAATTTCACACTGGTTGCAATTATTCGTTTTATACGATGGAAAAACTGTTGCATCTTTATCGTATTTTATGCTTCTGGCGTGGACTTCTAAGGCTCTAACTATTCGATCTGGTGGAGCAACGCCCTAGAGTGAAGCCTAGGTTACCCGGAACGCAGAAATGACCTTAACTTTTACACTGGTAGCAATTATTCGTTTTATACAATGGAAAAACTGTTCTATTTATTTTGTATTTTGTGCTTCGGGCGTTAACTTCTAAGGCCCTAACTGATTGATCTGGAGGAGCAACGCCCTAGAGTGAAGCCTAGATTGCCCGGAACGTTGAAATGACCATAACCTTCACACTGGTTGCTATTATTCGTTTTATACGATGGAAAAACTGTAATATTTATATTGTATTTTATTCTTATGGCGTTGACTTCTTAGGCCCTACCTATTCGATCTGGAGGAACAACGCCCTAGGGTGAAGCCTAGGTTGCCTGGAACGTAGAAATGACCATTACTTTCAGACTGTTTGCAATTATTCGTTTTATACGTTGGAAAAACTGTTGCATCTTTATTGTATTGTATGCATCTGGCGTTGACTTCTAAGGCCCTAACTATTCCATCTGGTGGAGCAACGCCCTAGAGTGAAGCCTAGGCTGCCCGGAACGTGGGAATGACCATAACTTCCACACTGGTAGCAATTATTCGTTTTATACGATGGAAAAACTGTACTATTTATTTTGTATTTTATGCTCCAGGCGTTGACTTCTAAGGCCCTAGCTATTCGATCTGGTGGAGCAACGCCCTAAAGTGAAGCCTAGGTTGCCCGGAACGTAGAAACGAACATCACTTTCAAAATGGTTGCAATTATTCCTGTTATATGATGTAAAAACTGTTGTATTTTGATTGCATTTTATGCTTCGGGCATTGACTTCTAGGGCCCTAACTATTCAATCTGTTGGAGCAACGCCCTAGGGTGAATCCTAGGTTGCCCGGAAAGTAGAAATGACCATAACTTTCACACTGATTGCTATTATTCGTTTTATACAATGGAAAAACTGTTCTATTTATTTTGTATTTTATGCTTCGGGCGTTGACTTCTAAGGCCCTAACTGATTGAACTGGTGGAGCAACTCCCTAGAGTGAAGCCTAGATTGCCCGCAACGTTGAAATGACAATAACCTTCACACTGGTTGCTATTATTCGTTTTATACGATGGAAAAACTGTTATATTTATATTGTATTTTATTCTTATGGCGTTGACTTCTTAGGCCCTACCTATTCGATCTGGTGGAACAACGCCCTAGGGTGAAGCCTAGGTTGCCTGGAACGTAGAAATGACCATTACTTTCAGACTGTTTGCAATTATTCGTTTTATACGATGGAAAAACTGTTGCATCTTTATTGTATTTTATGCATCTGGCGTTGACTTCTAAGGCCCTAACTATTCCATCTGGTGGAGCAACGCCCTAGAGTGAAGCCTAGGCTGCCCGGAACGTGGGAATGACCATAACTTCCACACTGGTAGCAATTATTCGTTTTATACGATGGAAAAACTGTACTATTTATTTTGTATTTTATGCTCCAGGCGTTGACTTCTAAGGCCCTAGCTATTCGATCTGGTGGAGCAACGCCCTAAAGTGAAGCCTAGGTTGCCCGGAACGTAGAAATGAACATCACTTTCAAAATGGTTGCAATTATTCCTGTTATATGATGTAAGAACTGTTGTATTTTGATTGCATTTTATGCTTCGGGCATTGACTTCTAGGGCCCTAACTATTCAATCTGTTGGAGCAACGCCCTAGTGTGAAGCCTAGGTTGCCCGGAACGCAGAAATGACCATAACTTTCGCACTGGTTGCAAATATTCCTGTTCTACGATGGACAAACTGTTGTATTTATATCGTATTTTATGCTTCTGGCGTTGACTTCTAAGGACCTAACTATTCGATCTGGTGGAGCAGCGCTCTAGAGTGAAGTCTAGGTTGCTCGGAATGTAGGAATGACCATAAATTTCACACTGGTTGCAATTACTCGTTTTATACGATGGAAAAACTGTTGCATCTTTATCGTATTTTATACTTCTGGCGTGGACTTCTAAGGCCCTAACTATTCGATCTGGTGGAGCAACGCCCTAGAGTGAAGCCTAGGTTGCCCGGAACGTACAAATGACCATAACTTTTACACTGGTAGCAATTATTCGTTTTATACAATGGAAAAACTGTTCTATTTATTTTGTATTTTATGCTTCGGGCGTTGACTTCTAAGGCCCTAACTGATTGAACTGGTGGAGCAACTCCCTAGAGTGAAGCCTAGATTGCCCGCAACGTTGAAATGACAATAACCTTCACACTGGTTGCTATTATTCGTTTTATACGATGGAAAAACTGTTATATTTATATTGTATTTTATTCTTATGGCGTTGACTTCTTAGGCCCTACCTATTCGATCTGGTGGAACAACGCCCTAGGGTGAAGCCTAGGTTGCCTGGAACGTAGAAATGACCATTGCTTTCAGACTGTTTGCAATTAGTCGTTTTATACGATGGAAAAACTGTTGCATCTTTATTGTATTTTATGCTTCTGGCGTTGAGTTCTAAGGCCCTACCTATTGGATCAGGTGGAGCAACGCCCTAGAGTGAAGCCTAGGTTGCTCGGAATGTAGAAATGACCATAACTTTCACACTGGTTGCAATTATTCATTTTATACGATGGAAAAACTGTTGTACTTATATTGTATTTTATTCTTATGGCGTTGAATTCTAAGTCCCTAGCTATACGATCTGGTGGAGCAACGCCCTATAGTGATACCTAGGTTACCCGGAACGTAGATATGACCAGTACTTTCATACTGTTTGCAGTTATTCCTGTTATACGATGGAAACACTGTTGTATTTTTATTGCATTTTATGCTTCGGGCGTTGGCTTCTAAGGCCCTAACTATTCAATCTGTTGGAGCAACGCCCTAGGGTGAAGCCTAGGTTGCTCGGAAAGTAGGAATGACCATCAGTTTCATACTGGTTGCAATTATTCGTTTTATACGATGGAAAAACTGTTGAATTTATATTGTATTTTATGCTTCTGGCGTTGACTTCTAAGGCCCTAGCAATTCGGTCTAGTGGAGCAACGCCCTAGAGTGAAGCCTAGGTTGCCCGGAAAGGAGAAATGACCATCACTTTCAAACTGGTTGCAATTAATCCTGTTATACGATGGAAAAACTGTTGTATTTTTATTGCACTTTATGCTTCTGGCGTTCACTTTTTAGGCCCTAACTATTCGATCTGGTGGAACAATGGCCTAGGGTGAAGCCTAGCTTGCACGGAACGTAGAAATGACCATTACTTTCACACTGGTTACAATTATTCGTTTTATACGATGGAATAGCTGTTGTATTTATATCGTATTTTATGCTTCTGGCGTTCACTTCCTTGGCCCTAACTATTCGGTCTGGTGGAACAACGGCCTAGGGTGAAGCCCAGCTTGCACGGAACGTAGAAATGACCATTACTTTCACACTGGTTACAATTATTCGTTTTATGCGATGGAAAAACTGTTGTATTTATATTGTATTTTATGCTTCTGGCGTTGACTTCTAAGGCCCTAGCTGTTCGATCTAGTGGAGCAACGCCCTAGAGTGAAGCCTAGGTTGCCCGGAAGGGAGAAATGACCATCACGTTCAAACTGGTTGCAATTATTCGTTTTATACGATGGAAAAACTGTTGTATTTATATTGTATTTTATGCTTCTGGCGTTGACTTCTAAGGCCCTAGCTGTTCGATCTAGTGGAGCAACGCCCTAGAGTGATGCCTAGGTTGCACGGAAGGGAGAAATGACCATCACGTTCAAACTGGTTGCAATTATTCGTTTTATACGATGGAAAAGCTGTTGTATCTATATTGTATTTTATGCTTCTGGTGTTTACTTCTAAGGACCTAACTATTCGATCTGGTGGAGCAACGCCCTAGAGTGAAGCCTAGGTTACACGGAATGTGGAAATGACCATAACTTTCACACTGGTTGCAATTATTCGTTTCATACGATGGAAACGCTGTTGTATTTATATTGTATTTTATGCGTCTGGCGTTGACTTCTAGGGCCCTAACTATTCAATCTGTTGGAGCAGCGCCCTAGGGTGAATCCTAGGTTGCCCGGAATGTAGGAATGACCATAAATTTCACACTGGTTGCAATTATTCGTTTTATACGATGGAAAAACTGTTGCATCTTTATCGTATTTTATGCTTCTGGCGTGGACTTCTAAGGCTCTAACTATTCGATCTGGTGGAGCAACGCCCTAGAGTGAAGCCTAGGTTACCCGGAACGCAGAAATGACCTTAACTTTTACACTCGTAGCAATTATTCGTTTTATACAATGGAAAAACTGTTCTATTTATTTTGTATTTTGTGCTTCGGGCGTTAACTTCTAAGGCCCTAACTGATTGATCTGGAGGAGCAACGCCCTAGAGTGAAGCCTAGATTGCCCGGAACGTTGAAATGACCATAACCTTCACACTGGTTGCTATTATTCGTTTTATACGATGGAAAAACTGTAATATTTATATTGTATTTTATTCTTATGGCGTTGACTTCTTAGGCCCTACCTATTCGATCTGGAGGAACAACGCCCTAGGGTGAAGCCTAGGTTGCCTGGAACGTAGAAATGACCATTACTTTCAGACTGTTTGCAATTATTCGTTTTATACGTTGGAAAAACTGTTGCATCTTTATTGTATTGTATGCATCTGGCGTTGACTTCTAAGGCCCTAACTATTCCATCTGGTGGAGCAACGCCCTAGAGTGAAGCCTAGGCTGCCCGGAACGTGGGAATGACCATAACTTCCACACTGGTAGCAATTATTCGTTTTATACGATGGAAAAACTGTACTATTTATTTTGTATTTTATGCTCCAGGCGTTGACGTCTAAGGCCCTAGCTATTCGATCTGGTGGAGCAACGCCCTAAAGTGAAGCCTAGGTTGCCCGGAACGTAGAAATGAACATCACTTTCAAAATGGTTGCAATTATTCCTGTTATATGATGTAAGAACTGTTGTATTTTGATTGCATTTTATGCTTCGGGCATTGACTTCTAGGGCCCTAACTATTCAATCTGTTGGAGCAACGCCCTAGGGTGAATCCTAGGTTGCCCGGAAAGTAGAAATGACCATAACTTTCACACTGATTGCTATTATTCGTTTTATACAATGGAAAAACTGTTCCATTTATTTTGTATTTTATGCTTCGGGCGTTGACTTCTAATGCCCTAACTGTTGAATCTGGTGGAGCAACGCCCTAGTGTGAAGCCTAGGTTGCCCGGAACGCAGAAATGACCATAACTTTCGCACTGGTTGCAAATATTCCTGTTCTACGATGGACAAACTGTTGTATTTATATCGTATTTTATGCTTCTGGCGTTGACTTCTAAGGACCTAACTATTCGATCTGGTGGAGCAGCGCTCTAGAGTGAAGTCTAGGTTGCTCGGAATGTAGGAATGACCATAAATTTCACACTGGTTGCAATTACTCGTTTTATACGATGGAAAAACTGTTGCATCTTTATCGTATTTTATACTTCTGGCGTGGACTTCTAAGGCCCTAACTATTCGATCTGGTGGAGCAACGCCCTAGAGTGAAGCCTAGGTTGCCCGGAACGTACAAATGACCATAACTTTTACACTGGTAGCAATTATTCGTTTTATACAATGGAAAAACTGTTCTATTTATTTTGTATTTTATGCTTCGGGCGTTGACTTCTAAGGCCCTAACTGATTGAACTGGTGGAGCAACTCCCTAGAGTGAAGCCTAGATTGCCCGCAACGTTGAAATGACAATAACCTTCACACTGGTTGCTATTATTCGTTTTATACGATGGAAAAACTGTTATATTTATATTGTATTTTATTCTTATGGCGTTGACTTCTTAGGCCCTACCTATTCGATCTGGTGGAACAACGCCCTAGGGTGAAGCCTAGGTTGCCTGGAACGTAGAAATGACCATTGCTTTCAGACTGTTTGCAATTAGTCGTTTTATACGATGGAAAAACTGTTGCATCTTTATTGTATTTTATGCTTCTGGCGTTGAGTTCTAAGGCCCTACCTATTGGATCAGGTGGAGCAACGCCCTAGAGTGAAGCCTAGGTTGCTCGGAATGTAGAAATGACCATAACTTTCACACTGGTTGCAATTATTCATTTTATACGATGGAAAAACTGTTGTACTTATATTGTATTTTATTTTTATGGCGTTGAATTCTAAGTCCCTAGCTATACGATCTGGTGGAGCAACGCCCTATAGTGATACCTAGGTTACCCGGAACGTAGATATGACCAGTACTTTCATACTGTTTGCAGTTATTCCTGTTATACGATGGAAAAACTGTTGCATCTTTATTGTATTTTATGCTTCTGGCGTTGATTTCTAAGGCCCTAACCATTCGATCTGGTGGAGCAACGCCCTAGAGTGAAGCCTAGGTTGCTCTGAATGTAAAAATGACCATCACTTTCGCACTGGTTGCAATTATTCCTGTTATACGATGGAAAAACTCTTCTATATTTAGTGTATTTCATGCTACGGGCGTTCACTTCTTAGTCCCTAACTATTCGATCTGGTGGAGCAACGCCCTAGAGTGAAGCCTAGGTTACACGGAATGTGGAAATGACCATAACTTTCACACTGGTTGCAATTATTCGTTTTATTCGATGGAAAAGCTGTTGTATTTATATTGTATTTTATGCTTCTGGCATTGACTTCTAAGGCGCTAGCTGTTCGATCTAGTGGAGCAACGCCCTAGAGTGAAGCCTAGGTTGCCCGGAAAGGAGAAATGATCATCACGTTCAAACTGGTTGCAATTAATCCTTTTATACGATGGAAACGCTGTTGTATTTATGTTGTATTTTATGCGTCTGGCGTTGACTTCTAAGGCACTATCTATTCGATCTGGTGGAGCAACGCCCTAGCGAGAAGCCTAGGTTGCCCTGAACGTAGAATTGGCCATCACTTTCAAACTGGTTGCAATTATTCCTGTTATATGATAGAAACACTGTTGTATTTTTTTTGCATTTTATGGTTCGGGCGTTCACTTCTAAGGTCCTAACTATTCAATCTGTTGGAGCCACGCCCTATGGTGAAGCCTAGCTTGCTCGGAAAGTAGAAATGACCATAAGTTTCATACTGGTTGCAATTATTCGTTTTATACGATGGAAACACTGTTGTATTTTTATTGCATTTTATGCTTCGGGCGTTGGCTTCTAAGGCCCTAACTATTCAATCTGTTGGAGCAACGCCCTAGGGTGAAGCCTAGGTTGCTCGGAAAGTAGGAATGACCATCAGTTTCATACTGGTTGCAATTATTCGTTTTATACGATGGAAAAACTGTTGAATTTATATTGTATTTTATGCTTCTGGCGTTGACTTCTAAGGCCCTAGCAATTCGGTCTAGTGGAGCAACGCCCTAGAGTGAAGCCTAGGTTGCCCGGAAAGGAGAAATGACCATCACTTTCAAACTGGTTGCAATTAATCCTGTTATACGATGGAAAAACTGTTGTATTTTTATTGCACTTTATGCTTCTGGCGTTCACTTCTTAGGCCCTAACTATTCGATCTGGTGGAACAATGGCCTAGGGTGAAGCCTAGCTTGCACGGAACGTAGAAATGACCATTACTTTCACACTGGTTACAATTATTCGTTTTATACGATGGAATAGCTGTTGTATTTATATCGTATTTTATGCTTCTGGCGTTCACTTCCTTGGCCCTAACTATTCGGTCTGGTGGAACAACGGCCTAGGGTGAAGCCCAGCTTGCACGGAACGTAGAAATGACCATTACTTTCACACTGGTTACAATTATTCGTTTTATGCGATGGAAAAACTGTTGTATTTATATTGTATTTTATGCTTCTGGCGTTGACTTCTAAGGCCCTAGCTGTTCGATCTAGTGGAGCAACGCCCTAGAGTGAAGCCTAGGTTGCCCGGAAGGGAGAAATGACCATCACGTTCAAACTGGTTGCAATTATTCGTTTTATACGATGGAAAAACTGTTGTATTTATATTGTATTTTATGCTTCTGGCGTTGACTTCTAAGGCCCTAGCTGTTCGATCTAGTGGAGCAACGCCCTAGCGTGATGCCTAGGTTGCACGGAAGGGAGAAATGACCATCACGTTCAAACTGGTTGCAATTATTCGTTTTATACGATGGAAAAGCTGTTGTATCTATATTGTATTTTATGCTTCTGGTGTTTACTTCTAAGGACCTAACTATTCGATCTGGTGGAGCAACGCCCTAGAGTGAAGCCTAGGTTACACGGAATGTGGAAATGACCATAACTATCACACTGGTTGCAATTATTCGTTTCATACGATGGAAACGCTGTTGTATTTATATTGTATTTTATGCGTCTGGCGTTGACTTCTAGGGCCCTAACTATTCAATCTGTTGGAGCAGCGCCCTAGGGTGAATCCTAGGTTGCCCGGAATGTAGGAATGACCATAAATTTCACACTGGTTGCAATTATTCGTTTTATACGATGGAAAAACTGTTGCATCTTTATCGTATTTTATGCTTCTGGCGTGGACTTCTAAGGCTCTAACTATTCGATCTGGTGGAGCAACGCCCTAGAGTGAAGCCTAGGTTACCCGGAACGCAGAAATGACCTTAACTTTTACACTGGTAGCAATTATTCGTTTTATACAATGGAAAAACTGTTCTATTTATTTTGTATTTTGTGCTTCAGGCGTTAACTTCTAAGGCCCTAACTGATTGATCTGGAGGAGCAACGCCCTAGAGTGAAGCCTAGATTGCCCGGAACGTTGAAATGACCATAACCTTCACACTGGTTGCTATTATTCGTTTTATACGATGGAAAAACTGTAATATTTATATTGTATTTTATTCTTATGGCGTTGACTTCTTAGGCCCTACCTATTCGATCTGGAGGAACAACGCCCTAGGGTGAAGCCTAGGTTGCCTGGAACGTAGAAATGACCATTACTTTCAGACTGTTTGCAATTATTCGTTTTATACGATGGAAAAACTGTTGCATCTTTATTGTATTGTATGCATCTGGCGTTGACTTCTAAGGCCCTAACTATTCCATCTGGTGGAGCAACGCCCTAGAGTGAAGCCTAGGCTGCCCGGAACGTGGGAATGACCATAACTTCCACACTGGTAGCAATTATTCGTTTTATACGATGGAAAAACTGTACTATTTATTTTGTATTTTATGCTCCAGGCGTTGTCTTCTAAGGCCCTAGCTATTCGATCTGGTGGAGCAACGCCCTAAAGTGAAGCCTAGGTTGCCCGGAACGTAGAAATGAACATCACTTTCAAAATGGTTGCAATTATTCCTGTTATATGATGTAAAAACTGTTGTATTTTGATTGCATTTTATGCTTCGGGCATTGACTTCTAGGGCCCTAACTATTCAATCTGTTGGAGCAACGCCCTAGGGTGAATCCTAGGTTGCCCGGAAAGTAGAAATGACCATAACTTTCACACTGATTGCTATTATTCGTTTTATACAATGGAAAAACTGTTCCATTTATTTTGTATTTTATGCTTCGGGCGTTGACTTCTAAGGCCCTAACTGATTGAACTGGTGGAGCAACTCCCTAGAGTGAAGCCTAGATTGCCCGCAACGTTGAAATGACAATAACCTTCACACTGGTTGCTATTATTCGTTTTATACGATGGAAAAACTGTTATATTTATATTGTATTTTATTCTTATGGCGTTGACTTCTTAGGCCCTACCTATTCGATCTGGTGGAACAACGCCCTAGGGTGAAGCCTAGGTTGCCTGGAACGTAGAAGTGACCATTGCTTTCAGACTGTTTGCAATTAGTCGTTTTATACGATGGAAAAACTGTTGCATCTTTATTGTATTTTATGCTTCTGGCGTTGAGTTCTAAGGCCCTACCTATTGGATCAGGTGGAGCAACGCCCTAGAGTGAAGCCTAGGTTGCTCGGAATGTAGAAATCACCATAACTTTCACACTGGTTGCAATTATTCATTTTATACGATGGAACAACTGTTGTACTTATATTGTATTTTATTCTTATGGCGTTGAATTCTAAGTCCCTAGCTATACGATCTGGTGGAGCAACGCCCTATAGTGATACCTAGGTTACCCGGAACGTAGATATGACCAGTACTTTCATACTGTTTGCAGTTATTCCTGTTATACGATGGAAAAACTGTTGCATCTTTATTGTATTTTATGCTTCTGGCGTTGATTTCTAAGGCCCTAACCATTCGATCTGGTGGAGCAACGCCCTAGAGTGAAGCCTAGGTTGCTCTGAATGTAAAAATGACCATCACTTTCGCACTGGTTGCAATTATTCCTGTTATACGATGGAAAAACTCTTCTATATTTAGTGTATTTCATGTTACGGGCGTTCACTTCTTAGTCCCTAACTATTCGATCTGGTGGAGCAACGCCCTAGAGTGAAGCCTAGGTTACACGGAATGTGGAAATGACCATAACTTTCACACTGGTTGCAATTATTCGTTTTATTCGATGGAAAAGCTGTTGTATTTATATTGTATTTTATGCTTCTGGCATTGACTTCTAAGGCGCTAGCTGTTCGATCTAGTGGAGCAACGCCCTAGAGTGAAGCCTAGGTTGCCCGGAAAGGAGAAATGATCATCACGTTCAAACTGGTTGCAATTAATCCTTTTATACGATGGAAACGCTGTTGTATTTATGTTGTATTTTATGCGTCTGGCGTTGACTTCTAAGGCACTATCTATTCGATCTGGTGGAGCAACGCCCTAGAGAGAAGCCTAGGTTGCCCTGAACGTAGAATTGGCCATCACTTTCAAACTGGTTGCAATTATTCCTGTTATATGATAGAAACACTGTTGTATTTTTTTTGCATTTTATGGTTCGGGCGTTCACTTCTAAGGTCCTAACTATTCAATCTGTTGGAGCCACGCCCTATGGTGAAGCCTAGCTTGCTCGGAAAGTAGAAATGACCATAAGTTTCATACTGGTTGCAATTATTCGTTTTATACGATGGAAACACTGTTGTATTTTTATTGCATTTTATGCTTCGGGCGTTGGCTTCTAAGGCCCTAACTATTCAATCTGTTGGAGCAACGCCCTAGGGTGAAGCCTAGGTTGCTCGGAAAGTAGGAATGACCATCAGTTTCATACTGGTTGCAATTACTCGTTTTATACGATGGAAAAACTGTTGTATTTATATTGTATTTTATGCTTCTGGCGTTGACTTCTAAGGCCATAGCTGTTCGATCTAGTGGAGCAACGCCCTAGAGTGATGCCTAGGTTGCACGGAAGGGAGAAATGACCATCACGTTCAAACTGGTTGCAATTATTCGTTTTATACGATGGAAAAGCTGTTGTATCTATATTGTATTTTATGCTTCTGGTGTTTACTTCTAAGGACCTAACTATTCGATCTGGTGGAGCAACGCCCTAGAGTGAAGCCTAGGTTACACGGAATGTGGAAATGACCATAACTTTCACACTGGTTGCAATTATTCGTTTCATACGATGGAAACGCTGTTGTATTTATATTGTATTTTATGCGTCTGGCGTTGACTTCTAGGGCCCTAACTATTCAATCTGTTGGAGCAGCGCCCTAGGGTGAATCCTAGGTTGCCCGGAATGTAGGAATGACCATAAATTTCACTCTGGTTGCAATTATTCGTTTTATACGATGGAAAAACTGTTGCATCTTTATCGTATTTTATGCTTCTGGCGTGGACTTCTAAGGCTCTAACTATTCGATCTGGTGGAGCAACGCCCTAGAGTGAAGCCTAGGTTACCCGGAACGCAGAAATGACCTTAACTTTTACACTGGTAGCAATTATTCGTTTTATACAATGGAAAAACTGTTCTATTTATTTTGTATTTTGTGCTTCGGGCGTTAACTTCTAAGGCCCTAACTGATTGATCTGGAGGAGCAACGCCCTAGAGTGAAGCCTAGATTGCCCGGAACGTTGAAATGACCATAACCTTCACACTGGTTGCTATTATTCGTTTTATACGATGGAAAAACTGTAATATTTATATTGTATTTTATTCTTATGGCGTTGACTTCTTAGGCCCTACCTATTCGATCTGGAGGAACAACGCCCTAGGGTGAAGCCTAGGTTGCCTGGAACGTAGAAATGACCATTACTTTCAGACTGTTTGCAATTATTCGTTTTATACGATGGAAAAACTGTTGCATCTTTATTGTATTTTATGCATCTGGCGTTGACTTCTAAGGCCCTAACTATTCCATCTGGTGGAGCAACGCCCTAGAGTGAAGCCTAGGCTGCCCGGAACGTGAGAATGACCATAACTTCCACACTGGTAGCAATTATTCGTTTTATACGATGGAAAAACTGTACTATTTATGTTGTATTTTATGCGTCTGGCGTTGACTTCTAAGGCACTATCTATTCGATCTGGTGGAGCAACGCCCTAGCGAGAAGCCTAGGTTGCCCTGAACGTAGAATTGGCCATCACTTTCAAACTGGTTGCAATTATTCCTGTTATATGATAGAAACACTGTTGTATTTTTTTTGCATTTTATGGTTCGGGCGTTCACTTCTAAGGTCCTAACTATTCAATCTGTTGGAGCCACGCCCTATGGTGAAGCCTAGCTTGCTCGGAAAGTAGAAATGACCATAAGTTTCATACTGGTTGCAATTATTCGTTTTATACGATGGAAACACTGTTGTATTTTTATTGCATTTTATGCTTCGGGCGTTGGCTTCTAAGGCCCTAACTATTCAATCTGTTGGAGCAACGCCCTAGGGTGAAGCCTAGGTTGCTCGGAAAGTAGGAATGACCATCAGTTTCATACTGGTTGCAATTATTCTTTTTATACGATGGAAAAACTGTTGAATTTATATTGTATTTTATGCTTCTGGCGTTGACTTCTAAGGCCCTAGCAATTCGGTCTAGTGGAGCAACGCCCTAGAGTGAAGCCTAGGTTGCCCGGAAAGGAGAAATGACCATCACTTTCAAACTGGTTGCAATTAATCCTGTTATACGATGGAAAAACTGTTGTATTTTTATTGCACTTTATGCTTCTGGCGTTCACTTCTTAGGCCCTAACTATTCGATCTGGTGGAACAATGGCCTAGGGTGAAGCCTAGCTTGCACGGAACGTAGAAATGACCATTACTTTCACACTGGTTACAATTATTCGTTTTATACGATGGAATAGCTGTTGTATTTATATCGTATTTTATGCTTCTGGCGTTCACTTCCTTGGCCCTAACTATTCGGTCTGGTGGAACAACGGCCTAGGGTGAAGCCCAGCTTGCACGGAACGTAGAAATGACCATTACTTTCACACTGGTTACAATTATTCGTTTTATGCGATGGAAAAACTGTTGTATTTATATTGTATTTTATGCTTCTGGCGTTGACTTCTAAGGCCCTAGCTGTTCGATCTAGTGGAGCAACGCCCTAGAGTGAAGCCTAGGTTGCCCGGAAGGGAGAAATGACCATCACGTTCAAACTGGTTGCAATTATTCGTTTTATACGATGGAAAAACTGTTGTATTTATATTGTATTTTATGCTTCTGGCGTTGACTTCTAAGGCCCTAGCTGTTCGATCTAGTGGAGCAACGCCCTAGAGTGATGCCTAGGTTGCACGGAAGGGAGAAATGACCATCACGTTCAAACTGGTTGCAATTATTCGTTTTATACGATGGAAAAGCTGTTGTATCTATATTGTATTTTATGCTTCTGGTGTTTACTTCTAAGGACCTAACTATTCGATCTGGTGGAGCAACGCCCTAGAGTGAAGCCTAGGTTACACGGAATGTGGAAATGACCATAACTATCACACTGGTTGCAATTATTCGTTTCATACGATGGAAACGCTGTTGTATTTATATTGTATTTTATGCGTCTGGCGTTGACTTCTAGGGCCCTAACTATTCAATCTGTTGGAGCAGCGCCCTAGGGTGAATCCTAGGTTGCCCGGAATGTAGGAATGACCATAAATTTCACACTGGTTGCAATTATTCGTTTTATACGATGGAAAAACTGTTGCATCTTTATTGTATTGTATGCATCTGGCGTTGACTTCTAAGGCCCTAACTATTCCATCTGGTGGAGCAACGCCCTAGAGTGAAGCCTAGGCTGCCCGGAACGTGGGAATGACCATAACTTCCACACTGGTAGCAATTATTCGTTTTATACGATGGAAAAACTGTACTATTTATTTTGTATTTTATGCTCCAGGCGTTGACTTCTAAGGCCCTAGCTATTCGATCTGGTGGAGCAACGCCCTAAAGTGAAGCCTAGGTTGCCCGGAACGTAGAAATGAACATCACTTTCAAAATGGTTGCAATTATTCCTGTTATATGATGTAAAAACTGTTGTATTTTGATTGCATTTTATGCTTCGGGCATTGACTTCTAGGGCCCTAACTATTCAATCTGTTGGAGCAACGCCCTAGGGTGAATCCTAGGTTGCCCGGAAAGTAGAAATGACCATAACTTTCACACTGATTGCTATTATTCGTTTTATTCAATGGAAAAACTGTTCCATTTATTTTGTATTTTATGCTTCGGGCGTTGACTTCTAAGGCCCTAACTGATTGAACTGGTGGAGCAACTCCCTAGAGTGAAGCCTAGATTGCCCGCAACGTTGAAATGACAATAACCTTCACACTGGTTGCTATTATTCGTTTTATACGATGGAAAAACTGTTATATTTATATTGTATTTTATTCTTATGGCGTTGACTTCTTAGGCCCTACCTATTCGATCTGGTGGAACAACGCCCTAGGGTGAAGCCTAGGTTGCCTGGAACGTAGAAATGACCATTGCTTTCAGACTGTTTGCAATTAGTCGTTTTATACGATGGAAAAACTGTTGCATCTTTATTGTATTTTATGCTTCTGGCGTTGAGTTCTAAGGCCCTACCTATTGGATCAGGTGGAGCAACGCCCTAGAGTGAAGCCTAGGTTGCTCGGAATGTAGAAATCACCATAACTTTCACACTGGTTGCAATTATTCATTTTATACGATGGAACAACTGTTGTACTTATATTGTATTTTATTCTTATGGCGTTGAATTCTAAGTCCCTAGCTATACGATCTGGTGGAGCAACGCCCTATAGTGATACCTAGGTTACCCGGAACGTAGATATGACCAGTACTTTCATACTGTTTGCAGTTATTCCTGTTATACGATGGAAAAACTGTTGCATCTTTATTGTATTTTATGCTTCTGGCGTTGATTTCTAAGGCCCTAACCATTCGATCTGGTGGAGCAACGCCCTAGAGTGAAGCCTAGGTTGCTCTGAATGTAAAAATGACCATCACTTTCGCACTGGTTGCAATTATTCCTGTTATACGATGGAAAAACTCTTCTATATTTAGTGTATTTCATGTTACGGGCGTTCACTTCTTAGTCCCTAACTATTCGATCTGGTGGAGCAACGCCCTAGAGTGAAGCCTAGGTTACACGGAATGTGGAAATGATCATAACTTTCACACTGGTTGCAATTATTCGTTTTATTCGATGGAAAAGCTGTTGTATTTATATTGTATTTTATGCTTCTGGCATTGACTTCTAAGGCGCTAGCTGTTCGATCTAGTGGAGCAACGCCCTAGAGTGAAGCCTAGGTTGCCCGGAAAGGAGAAATGATCATCACGTTCAAACTGGTTGCAATTAATCCTTTTATACGATGGAAACGCTGTTGTATTTATGTTGTATTTTATGCGTCTGGCGTTGACTTCTAAGGCACTATCTATTCGATCTGGTGGAGCAACGCCCTAGAGAGAAGCCTAGGTTGCCCTGAACGTAGAATTGGCCATCACTTTCAAACTGGTTGCAATTATTCCTGTTATATGATAGAAACACTGTTGTATTTTTTTTGCATTTTATGGTTCGGGCGTTCACTTCTAAGGTCCTAACTATTCAATCTGTTGGAGCCACGCCCTATGGTGAAGCCTAGCTTGCTCGGAAAGTAGAAATGACCATAAGTTTCATACTGGTTGCAATTATTCGTTTTATACGATGGAAACACTGTTGTATTTTTATTGCATTTTATGCTTCGGGCGTTGGCTTCTAAGGCCCTAACTATTCAATCTGTTGGAGCAACGCCCTAGGGTGAAGCCTAGGTTGCTCGGAAAGTAGGAATGACCATCAGTTTCATACTGGTTGCAATTATTCGTTTTATACGATGGAAAAACTGTTGAATTTATATTGTATTTTATGCTTCTGGCGTTGACTTCTAAGGCCCTAGCAATTCGGTCTAGTGGAGCAACGCCCTAGAGTGAAGCCTAGGTTGCCCGGAAAGGAGAAATGACCATCACTTTCAAACTGGTTGCAATTAATCCTGTTATACGATGGAAAAACTGTTGTATTTTTATTGCACTTTATGCTTCTGGCGTTCACTTCTTAGGCCCTAACTATTCGATCTGGTGGAACAATGGCCTAGGGTGAAGCCTAGCTTGCACGGAACGTAGAAATGACCATTACTTTCACACTGGTCACAATTATTCGTTTTATACGATGGAATAGCTGTTGTATTTATATCGTATTTTATGCTTCTGGCGTTCACTTCCTTGGCCCTAACTATTCGGTCTGGTGGAACAACGGCCTAGGGTGAAGCCCAGCTTGCACGGAACGTAGATATGACCATTACTTTCACACTGGTTACAATTATTCGTTTTATGCGATGGAAAAACTGTTGTATTTATATTGTATTTTATGCTTCTGGCGTTGACTTCTAAGGCCCTAGCTGTTCGATCTAGTGGAGCAACGCCCTAGAGTGAAGCCTAGGTTGCCCGGAAGGGAGAAATGACCATCCCGTTCAAACTGGTTGCAATTATTCGTTTTATACGATGGAAAAACTGTTGTATTTATATTGTATTTTATGCTTCTGGCGTTGACTTCTAAGGCCCTAGCTGTTCGATCTAGTGGAGCAACGCCCTAGAGTGATGCCTAGGTTGCACGGAAGGGAGAAATGACCATCACGTTCAAACTGGTTGCAATTATTCGTTTTATACGATGGAAAAGCTGTTGTATCTATATTGTATTTTATGCTTCTGGTGTTTACTTCTAAGGACCTAACTATTCGATCTGGTGGAGCAACGCCCTAGAGTGAAGCCTAGGTTACACGGAATGTGGAAATGACCATAACTTTCACACTGGTTGGAATTATTCGTTTCATACGATGGAAACGCTGTTGTATTTATATTGTATTTTATGCGTCTGGCGTTGACTTCTAGGGCCCTAACTATTCAATCTGTTGGAGCAGCGCCCTAGGGTGAATCCTAGGTTGCCCGGAATGTAGGAATGACCATAAATTTCACTCTGGTTGCAATTATTCGTTTTATACGATGGAAAAACTGTTGCATCTTTATCGTATTTTATGCTTCTGGCGTGGACTTCTAAGGCTCTAACTATTCGATCTGGTGGAGCAACGCCCTAGAGTGAAGCCTAGGTTACCCGGAACGCAGAAATGACCTTAACTTTTACACTGGTAGCCATTATTCGTTTTATACAATGGAAAAACTGTTCTATTTATTTTGTATTTTGTGCTTCGGGCGTTAACTTCTAAGGCCCTAACTGATTGATCTGGAGGAGCAACGCCCTAGAGTGAAGCCTAGATTGCCCGGAACGTTGAAATGACCATAACCTTCACACTGGTTGCTATTATTCGTTTTATACGATGGAAAAACTGTAATATTTATATTGTATTTTATTCTTATGGCGTTGACTTCTTAGGCCCTACCTATTCGATCTGGAGGAACAACGCCCTAGGGTGAAGCCTAGGTTGCCTGGAACGTAGAAATGACCATTACTTTCAGACTGTTTGCAATTATTCGTTTTATACGATGGAAAAACTGTTGCATCTTTATTGTATTTTATGCATCTGGCGTTGACTTCTAAGGCCCTAACTATTCCATCTGGTGGAGCAACGCCCTAGAGTGAAGCCTAGGCTGCCCGGAACGTGAGAATGACCATAACTTCCACACTGGTAGCAATTATTCGTTTTATACGATGGAAAAACTGTACTATTTATTTTGTATTTTATGCTCCAGGCGTTGACTTCTAAGGCCCTAGCTATTCGATCTGGTGGAGCAACGCCCTAAAGTGAAGCCTAGGTTGCCCGGAACGTAGAAATGAACATCACTTTCAAAATGGTTGCAATTATTCCTGTTATATGATGTAAAAACTGTTGTATTTTGATTGCATTTTATGCTTCGGGCATTGACTTCTAGGGCCCTAACTATTCAATCTGTTGGAGCAACGCCCTAGGGTGAATCCTAGGTTGCCCGGAAAGTAGAAATGACCATAACTTTCACACTGATTGCTATTATTCGTTTTATACAATGGAAAAACTGTTCCATTTATTTTGTATTTTATGCTTCGGGCGTTGACTTCTAATGCCCTAACTGTTGAATCTGGTGGAGCAACGCCCTAGTGTGAAGCCTAGGTTGCCCGGAACGCAGAAATGACCATAACTTTCGCACTGGTTGCAAATATTCCTGTTCTACGATGGACAAACTGTTGTATTTATATCGTATTTTATGCTTCTGGCGTTGACTTCTAAGGACCTAACTATTCGATCTGGTGGAGCAGCGCTCTAGAGTGAAGTCTAGGTTGCTCGGAATGTAGGAATGACCATAAATTTCACACTGGTTGCAATTACTCGTTTTATACGATGGAAAAACTGTTGCATCTTTATCGTATTTTATACTTCTGGCGTGGACTTCTAAGGCCCTAACTATTCGATCTGGTGGAGCAACGCCCTAGAGTGAGGCCTAGGTTGCCCGGAACGTACAAATGACCATAACTTTTACACTGGTAGCAATTATTCGTTTTATACAATGGAAAAACTGTTCTATTTATTTTGTATTTTATGCTTCGGGCGTTGACTTCTAAGGCCCTAACTGATTGAACTGGTGGAGCAACTCCCTAGAGTGAAGCCTAGATTGCCCGCAACGTTGAAATGACCATAACCTTCACACTGGTTGCTATTATTCGTTTTATACGATGGAAAAACTGTTATATTTATATTGTATTTTATTCTTATGGCGTTGACGTCTTAGGCCCTACCTATTCGATCTGGTGGAACAACGCCCTAGGGTGAAGCCTAGGTTGCCTGGAACGTAGAAATGACCATTACTTTCAGACTGTTTGCAATTAGTCGTTTTATACGATGGAAAAACTGTTGCATCTTTATTGTATTTTATGCTTCTGGCGTTGACTTCTAAGGCCCTGCCTATTGGATCAGGTGGAGCAACGCCCTAGAGTGAAGCCTAGGATGCCCGAAACGCAGAAATAACCATAACTTTCACACTGGTTGCAATTACTCGTTTTATACGATGGAAGAGCTGTTGTATTTATATCGTATTTTATGCTCCTGGCGTTGAATTCTTAGGCCCTAACTATTCGATCTGGTGGAGCAACGCCATAGAGTGAAACGTAGGTTGCCCGGAACGTAGAAGTGACCATTATATTCACACTGGTTGCAATCATTCCTGTTATACGATGGAAGAACGGTTGTATTTTTATTGTATTTAATGCTTCTGGCGTTGAGTTCTAAGTCCCTAGCTTTTCGATCTGGTGGAGCAACGCCCTAGAGTGAAGCCTAGGTCGCCCGGAACGTAGAATTGGATATCACTTCCAAACTGGTCGCAATTATTCCTGTTATATGATGGAAACACTGTTGCATTTTTTTTGCATTTTATGCTTCGGGCGTTGGCTTCTAAGGCCCTAACTATTCAATCTGTTGGAGCAACGCCCTAGGGTGAAGCCTAGGTTGCTCGGAAAGTAGAAATGACCATCAGTTTCATACTGGTTGCAATTATTCGTTTTATACGATGGAAAAACTGTTGTATTTATATTGTATTTTATGTTTCTGGCGTTGACTTCTAAGGCCCTAGCAATTCGATCTAGTGGAGCAACGCCATAGAGTGAAGCCTAGGTTGCCCGGAAAGGAGAAATGACCATCACTTTCAAACTGGTTGCAATTAATCCTGTTATACGATGGAAAAACTGTTGTATTTTTATTGCATTTTATGCTTCTGGCGTTCACTTCTTAGGCCCTAACTATTCGATCTGGTGGAACAACGGCCTAGGGTGAAGCCTAGCTTGCCCGGAACGTAGAAATGACCACTACTTTCACACTGTTTGCAAGTATTCCTTTTATACGATGGAAAAGCTGTTGTATTTATATCGTATTTAATGCTTCTGGCGTTTACTTCTAAGGACTTAACCATTCGGTCTGGTGGAGCAACGCCCTGGAGTGAAACCTAGGTTGCTCGGAACGTAGAATTGGCCATCACTTTCAAACTGGTTGCAATTATTCCTGTTATATGATGGAAACACTGTTGTATTTTTTTTGCATTTTATGGTTCGGGCGTTGACTTCTAAGGCCCTAACTATTCAATCCGTTGGAGCAACGCCCTAGGGTGAAGCCTAGGTTGCTCGGAAAGTAGAAATGACCATAAGTTTCATACTGGTTGGAATTATTCGTTTTATACGATGGAAAAGCTGTTGTATTTATATTGTATTTTCTGCCTCTGGCGTTGACTTCTAAGGCCGTAGCTATTAGATGTGGTGGAGCAACGCCCTAGAGAGACGCCTAGGGTGCTCGGAACGTAGAAATGACCATTACTTTCACACTGGTTGCAATTATTCGTTATATACGATGGAAAAGCTGTTGTATTAATATCGTATTTTATGCTTCTGGCGTTGACTTCTTAGGCCGTAACTATTCGGTCTGCTGGAGCAACGCCCTGGAGTGAAACCTAGGTTGCCCGGAACGTAGAATTGGCCATCACTTTCAAACTGGTTGCAATTATTGCTGCTATATGATGGAAACACTGTTCTATTTTTTTTGCATTTTATGGTTCGGGCGTTGACTTCTAAGGCCCTAACTATTCAATCCGTTGGAGCAACGCCCTAGGGTGAAGCCTAGGTTGTTCGGAAAGTAGAAATGACCATAAGTTTCATACTGGTTGCAATTATTCGTTTTATACGATGGAAAAACTGTTGTATTTATATTGTATTTTATGCTTCTGGCGTTGACTTCTAAGGCACTAACTATTCGATCTGGTGGAGCAACGCCCTAGAGTGAAGCCTAGGTTGCCCGGAAGGTAGAATTGGCCATCACTTTCACACTGGTTGTAGTTATTCGTTTTATATGATGGAAAAGCTGTTGTATTTATATTGTATTTTATGCCTCTGGCGTTGACTTCTAACGCCCTAACTATTCAATCCGTTGGAGCAGCGCCCTAGGGTGAAGCCTAGGTTGCTCGGAGAGTAGAAGTGACCATAAGTTTCATACTGGTTGCAATTATTCGTTTTATACGATGGAGAAGCTGTTGTATTTATATTGCATTTTATGCCTCTGGCGTTGACTTCTAAGGTCCTAGCTGTTCGGTCTAGTGGAGCAACGCCCTAGAGTGAAGCCTAGGTTGCCCGGAAGGGAGAAATGACCATCACGTTCAAACTGGTTGCAATTAATCCTTTTATACGATGGAAAAGCTGTTGTATCTATATTGTATTTTATGCTTCTGGCGTTTACATCTAAGGACCTAACTATTCGATCTGGTGGAGCAACGCCCTAGAGTGAAGCCTAGGTTACACGGAATGTGGAAATGACCATAACTTTCACACTGATTGCAATTATTCGTTTTATACGATGGAAACGCTGTTGTATTTATATCGTATTTTATGCTTCTGGCGTTGACTTCTTAGGGCGTAACTATTCGGTCTGGTGGAGCAACACACTGGAGTGAAACATAGGTTTCCCGGAACGTAGAATTGGCCATCACTTTCAAACTGGTTGCAATTATTGCTGTTATATGATGGAAACACTGTTGTATTTTTTTTGCATTTTATGGTACGGGCGTTGACTTCTAAGGCCCTAACTATTCAATCCGTTGGAGCAACGCCCTAGGGTGAAGCCTAGGTTGTTCGGAAAGTAGAAATGACCATAAGTTTCATACTGGTTGCAATTATTCGTTTTATACGATGGAAAAACTGTTGTATTTATATTGTATTTTATGCTTCTGGCGTTGACTTCTAAGGCACTAACTATTCGATCTGGTGGAGCAACGCCCTATAGTGAAGCCTGGTATGCCCGGAAGGTAGAATTCGCCATCACTTTCACACTGGTTGCAATTATTCGTTTTATACGATGGAAAAGCTGTAGTATTTATATTGTATTTTATACTTCTGGCGTTGACTTCTAAGGCCCTAACTATTCAATCTGTTGGAGCAACGCCCTAGGGTGAAGCCTAGGTTGCTCGAAAAGTAGAAATGACCATAAGTTTCATACTGGTTGCAATTATTCGTTTTATACGATGGAAAAACTGTTGTATTTATATTGTATTTTATGCTTCTGGCGTTGACTTCTAAGGCCCTAGCTGTTCGATCTAGCGGAGCAACGCCCTAGAGTGAAGCCTAGGTTGCCCGGAAGGGAGAAGTGACCATCACGTTCAAACTGGTTGCAATTAATCCTTTTATACGATGGAAAAGCTGTTGTATCTATATTGTATTTTATGCTTCTGGCGTTTGCTTCTAAGGACCTAACTATTCGATCTGGTGGAGCAACGCCCTAGAGTGAATCCTAGGTTGCTCGGAATGTAGAAATGACCATAACTTTCACACTGGTTGCAATTATTCGTTTTATACGATGCAAACGCTGTTGTATTTACATCGTATTTTATGCTTCTGGCGTTTACATCTAAGGACCTAACTATTCGATCTGGTGGAGCAACGCCCTAGAGTGGATCCTAGGTTGCTCGGAATGTAGAAATGACCATAACTTTCACACAGGTTGCAATTATTCGTTTTATACGATGGAAACGCTGTTGTATTTATATTGTACTTTATGCCTCTGGCGCTGACTTCTAAGGCCGTAGCTATTAGATGTGGTGGAGCAACTCCCTAGAGTGACGCCTAGGGTGCTCGGAACGTAGAAATGACCATTACTTTCACACTGGTTGCAATTATTCGTTTTATACGATGGAAAAGCTGTTGTATTTATATCGTATTTTATGCTCCTGGCGTTGACTTCTTAAGCCGTAACGATTCGGTCTGGTGGAGCAACGCCCTGGAGTGAAATCTAGGTTGCCCGGAAAGTAGAATTGGCCATCACTTTCAAACTGGTTGCAATTATTCCTGTTATATGATGGAAACACTGTTGTATTTTTTTTGCATTTTATGGTTCGGGCGTTGACTTCTAAGGCCCTAACTATTCAATCTGTTGGAGCAACGCCCTAGTGTGAAGCCTAGGTTGCTCGGAAAGTAGAAATGACCATAAGTTTCATACTGGTTGCTATTATTCGCTTTATACGATGGAAAAGCTGTAGTATTTATATTGTATTTTATGCCTCTTGCGTTGACTTCTAAGGCCGTAGCTATTAGATGTGGTGGAGCAACGCCCTACAGTGACGCCTAGGGTGCTCGGGACGTAGAAATGACCATTACTTTCACACTGGTTGCAATTATTCGTTTTATACGATGGAAAAGCTGTTGCATTTATATCGTATTTTATGCTTCTCGCGTTGACTTCTTCGGCCGTAACTATTCGGTCTGGTGGAGCAACGCCCTGGAGTGAAACCTAGGTTGCCCGGAACGTAGAATTGGCCATCACTTTCAAACTGGTTGCAATTATTGCTGTTATATGATGGAAACACTGTTGTATTTTTTTTGCATTTTATATTTCGGGCGTTGACTTCTAAGGCCCTAACTATTCAATCCGTTGGAGCAACGCCCTAGGGTGAAGCCTAGGTTGCTCGGAAAGTAGAAATGACCATAAGTTTCATACTGGTTGCAATTATTCGTTTTATGCGATGGAAAAACTGTTTTATTCATATTGTATTTCATGCTTCTCGCGTTCACTTCTAAGGCACTAACTATTCGATCTGGTGGAGCAACGCCCTAGAGTGGAGCCTAGGTTGCCCGGAAGGTAGAATTGGCCATCGCTTTCAAACTGGTTGCAATTATTCGTTTTATACGATGTAAAAACTGTTGTATTTATATTGTATTTTATGCTTCTGGCGTTTACTTCTAAGGACCTAACTATTCTATCTGGTGGAGCAACGCCTTAGAGTGGATCCTAGCTTGCTCGGAATGTAGAAATGAACATAACTTTCACACTGGTTGCAATTATTCGTTTTATACGATGGAAACGCTGTTGTATTTATATTGTACTTTATGCCTCTGGCGTTGACTTCTAAGGCCGTAGCTATTAGATGTGGTGGAGCAACGCCCTACAGTGACGCCTAGGGTGCTCGGGACGTAGAAATGACCATTAGTTTCACACTGGTTGCAATTGTTCGTTATATACGATGGAAAAGCTGTTGCATTTATATCGTATTTTATGCTTCTGGCGTTGACTTCTTAGGCCGTAACTATTCGGTCTGGTGGAGCAACGCCCTGGAGTGAAACCTAGGTTGCCCGGAACGTAGAATTGGCCATCACTTTCAAACTGGTTGCAATTATTGCTGTTATATGATGGAAACACTGTTGTATTTTTTTTGCATTTTATGGTTCGGGCGTTGACTTCTAAGGCCCTAACTATTCAATCCGTTGGAGCAACGCCCTAGGGTGAAGCGTAGGTTGTTCGGAAAGTAGAAACGACCATATGTTTCATACTGGTTGCAATTATTCGTTTTATACGATGGAAAAACTGTTGTATTTATATTGTATTTTATGCTTCTGGCGTTGACTTCTAAGGCACTAACTTTTCGATCTGGTGGAGCAACGCCCTATAGTGAAGCCTAGAATGCCCGGAAGGTAGAATTCGCCATCACTTTCACACTGGTTGCAATTATTCGTTTTATACGATGGAAAAGCTGTTGTATTTATATTGTATTTTATGCCTCTGTCGTTGACTTCCAAGGCCCTAGCTGTTCGATCTAGTGGAGCAACGCCCTAGAGTGAAGCCTAGGTTGCCCGGAAGGGAGAAATGACCATCACGTTCAAACTGGTTGCAATTAATCCTTTTATACGATGGAAAAGCTGTTGTATCTATATTGTATTATATGCTTCTGGCGTATGCTTCTAAGGACCTAACTATTCGATCTGGTGGAGCAACGCCCTAGAGTGAATCCTAGGTTGCTCGGAATGTAGAAATGACCATAACTTTCACACTGGTTGCAATTATTCGTTTTATACGATGCAAACGCTGTTGTATTTATATCGTATTTTATGCTTCTGGCGTTTACTTCTAAGGACCTAACTATTCGATCTTGTGGAGCAACGCCCTGGAGTGGATCCTAGGTTGCTCGGAATGTAGAAATGACCATAACTTTCACACTGGTTGCAATTATTCGTTTTATACGATGGAAACGCTGTTGTATTTATATTGTACTTTATGCCTCTGGCGTTGACTACTAAGGCCGTAGCTATTAGATGTGGTGGAGCAACGCCCTAGAGTGACGCCTAGGGTCCTCGGGACGTAGAAATGACCATTACTTTCACACTGGTTGCAATTATTCGCTTTATACGATGGAAAAGCTGTTGTATTTATATCGTATTTTATGCTTCTGGCGTTGACTTCTTAGGCCGTAATTATTGGGTCTGGTGGAGCAACGCCCTGGAGTGAAATCTAGGTTGCCCGGAACGTAGAATTGGCCATCACTTTCAAACTGGTTGCAATTATTCCTGTTATATGATGGAAACACTGTTGTATTTTTTTTGCATTTTATATTTCGGGCGTTGACTTCTAAGGCCCTAACTATTCAATCCGTTGGAGCACCGCCCTAGGGTGAAGCCTAGGTTGCTCGGAAAGTAGAAATGACCATAAGTTTCATACTGGTTGCAATTATTCGTTTTATACGATGGAAAAACTGTTGTATTTATATTGTATTTTATGCCTCTGGCGTTGACTTCTTAGGCCCTAACTATTCAATCTGTTGGAGCAACGCCCTAGGGTGAAGCCTAGGTTGCTCGGAAAGTAGAAATGACCATAAGTTTCATACTGGTTGCAATTATTCGTTTTATACGATGGAAAAACTGTTGTATTTATATTGTATTTTATGCTTCTGGCGTTGACTTCTAAGGCCCTAGCTGTTCGATCTAGTGGAGCAACGCCCTAGAGTGATGCCTAGCTTGCCCGGAAGGGAGAAATGACCATCACGTTCAAACTGGTTGCAATTAATCCTTTTATACGATGGAAAAGCTGTTGTATCTATATTGTATTTTATGCTTCTGGCGTTTACTTCTAAGGACCTAACTATTCGATCTGGTGGAGCAACGCCCTAGAGTGAAGCCTATGTTACACGGAATGTGGAAATGACCATAACTTTCACACTGGTTGCAATTATTCGTTTTATACGATGGAAACGCTGTTGTATTTATATTGTATTTTATGCGTCTGGTGTTGACTTCTAAGGCACTATCTATTCGATCTGGTGGAGCAACGCCCTTGAGAGAAGCCTAGGTTGCCCGGAACGTAGAATTGGCCATCACTTTCAAACTGGTTGCAATTATTCCTGTTATATGATGGAAACACTGTTGTATTTTTTTTGCATTTTATGGTTTGGGCGTTCACTTCTAAGGTCCTAACTATTCAATCTGTTGGAGCCACGCCCTAGGGTGAAGCCTAGCTTGCTCGGAAAGTAGAAATGACCATAAGTTTCATACTGGTTGCAATTATTCGTTTTATACGATGGAAACACTGTTGTATTTTTATTGCATTTTATGCTTCGGGCGTTGGCTTCTAAGGCCCTAACTATTCAATCTGTTGGAGCAACGCCCTAGGGTGAAGCCTAGGTTGCTCGGAAAGTAGGAATGACCATCAGTTCCATACTGGTTGCAATTATTCGTTTTATACGATGGAAAAACTGTTGAATTTATATTGTATTTTATGCTTCTGGCGTTGACCTCTAAGGCCCTAGCAATTCGGTCTAGTGGAGCAACGCCCTAGAGTGAAGCCTAGGTTGCCCGGAAAGGAGAAATGACCATCACTTTCAAACTGGTTGCAATTAATCCTGTTATACGATGGAAAAACTGTTGTATTTTTATTGCATTTTATGCTTCTGGCGTTCACTTCTTAGGCCCTAACTATTCGAACTGGTGGAACAACGGCCTAGGGTGAAGCCTAGCTTGCCTGGAACGTAGAAATGACCATTACTTTCACACTGGTTACAATTATTCGTTTTATACGATGGAATAGCTGTTGTATTTATATCGTATTTTATGCTTCTGGCGTTCACTTCTTAGGCCCTAACTATTCGATCTGGTGGAACAACGGCCTAGGGTGAAGCCCAGCTTGCACGGAACATAGAAATTACCATTACTTTCACACTGGTTACAATTATTCGTTTTATGCGATGGAAAAACTGTTGTATTTATATTGTATTTTATGTTTCTGGCGTTGACTTCTAAGGCACCAGCTGTTCGATCTAGTGGAGCAACGCCCTAGAGTGAAGCCTAGCTTGCCCGGAAGGGAGAAATGACCATCACGTTCAAACTGGTTGCAATTATTCGTTTTATACGATGGAAAAACTGTTGTATTTATATTGTATTTTATGCTTCTGGCGTTGACTTCTAAGGCCCTAGCTGTTCGATCTAGTGGAGCAACGCCCTAGAGTGATGCCTAGGTTGCACGGAAGGGAGAAATGACCATCACGTTCAAACTGGTTGCAATTAATCCTTTTATACGATGGAAAAGCTGTTGTATCTATATTGTATTTTATGCTTCTGGCGTTTACTTCTAAGGACCTAACTATTCGATCTGGTGGAGCAACGCCCTAGAGTGAAGCCTAGGTTACACGGAATGTGGAAATGACCATAACTTTCACACTGGTTGCAATTATTCGTTTTATACGATGGAAACGCTGTTGTATTTATGTTGTATTTTATGCGTCTGGCGTTGACTTCTAAGGCACTATCTATTCGATCTGGTGGAGCAACGCCCTAGAGAGAAGCCTAGGTTGCCCGGAACGTAGAATTGGCCATCACTTTCAAACTGGTTGCAATTATTCCTGTTATATGATAGAAACACTGTTGTATTTTTTTTGCATTTTATGGTTCGGGCGTTCACTTCTAAGGTCCTAACTATTCAATCTGTTGGAGCCACGCCCTATGGTGAAGCCTAGCTTGCTCGGAAAGTAGAAATGACCATAAGTTTCATACTGGTTGCAATTATTCGTTTTATACGATGGAAACACTGTTGTATTTTTATTGCATTTTATGCTTCGGGCGTTGGCTTCTAAGGCCCTAACTATTCAATCTGTTGGAGCAACGCCCTAGGGTGAAGCCCAGGTTGCTCGGAAAGTAGGAATGACCATCAGTTTCATACTGGTTGCAATTATTCGTTTTATACGATGGAAAAACTGTTGAATTTATATTGTATTTTATGCTTCTGACGTTGACTTCTAAGGCCCTAGCAATTCGGTCTAGTGGAGCAACGCCCTAGAGTGAAGCCTAGGTTGCCCGGAAAGGAGAAATGACCATCACTTTCAAACTGGTTGCAATTAATCCTGTTATACGAGGGAAAAACTGTTGTATTTTTATTGCACTTTATGCTTCTGGCGTTCACTTCTTAGGCCCTAACTATTCGATCTGGTGGAACAACAGCCTAGGGTGAAGCCTAGCTTGCACGGAACGTAGAAATGACCATTACTTTCACACTGGTTACAATTATTCGTTTTATACGATGGAATAGCTGTTGTATTTATATCGTATTTTATGCTTCTGGCGTTCACTTCCTTGGCCCTAACTATTCGGTCTGGTGGAACAACGGCCTAGGGTGAAGCCCAGCTTGCACGGAACGTAGAAATGACCATTACTTTCACACTGGTTACAATTATTCGTTTTATGCGATGGAAAAACTGTTGTATTTATATTGTATGTTATGCCTCTGGCGTTGACTTCTTAGGCCCTAACTATTCAATCTGTTGGAGCAACGCCCTAGGGTGAAGCCTAGGTTGCTCGGAAAGTAGAAATGACCATAAGTTTCATACTGGTTGCAATTATTCGTTTTATACGATGGAAAAACTGTTGTATTTATATTGTATTTTATGCTTCTGGCGTTGACTTCTAAGGCCCTAGCTGTTCGATCTAGTGGAGCAACGCCCTAGAGTGATGCCTAGCTTGCCCGGAAGGGAGAAATGACCATCACGTTCAAACTGGTTGCAATTAATCCTTTTATACGATGGAAAAGCTGTTGTATCTATATTGTATTTTATGCTTCTGGCGTTTACTTCTAAGGACCTAACTATTCGATCTGGTGGAGCAACGCCCTAGAGTGAAGCCTATGTTACACGGAATGTGGAAATGACCATAACTTTCACACTGGTTGCAATTATTCGTTTTATACGATGGAAACGCTGTTGTATTTATATTGTATTTTATGCGTCTGGTGTTGACTTCTAAGGCACTATCTATTCGATCTGGTGGAGCAACGCCCTTGAGAGAAGCCTAGGTTGCCCGGAACGTAGAATTGGCCATCACTTTCAAACTGGTTGCAATTATTCCTGTTATATGATGGAAACACTGTTGTATTTTTTTTGCATTTTATGGTTTGGGCGTTCACTTCTAAGGTCCTAACTATTCAATCTGTTGGAGCCACGCCCTAGGGTGAAGCCTAGCTTGCTCGGAAAGTAGAAATGACCATAAGTTTCATACTGGTTGCAATTATTCGTTTTATACGATGGAAACACTGTTGTATTTTTATTGTATTTTATGCGTCTGGCGTTGACTTCTAGGGCCCTAACTATTCAATCTGTTGGAGCAGCGCCCTAGGGTGAATCCTAGGTTGCCCGGAATGTAGGAATGACCATAAATTTCACACTGGTTGCAATTATTCGTTTTATACTATGGAAAAACTGTTGCATCTTTATCGTATTTTATGCTTCTGGCGTGGACTTCTAAGGCTCTAACTATTCGATCTGGTGGAGCAACGCCCTAGAGTGAAGCCTAGGTTACCCGGAACGCAGAAATGACCTTAACTTTTACACTGGTAGCAATTATTCGTTTTATACAATGGAAAAACTGTTCTATTTATTTTATATTTTATGCTTCGGGCGTTAACTTCTAAGGCCCTAACTGATTGATCTGGAGGAGCAACGCCCTAGAGTGAAGCCTAGATTGCCCGGAACGTTGAAATGACCATAACCTTCACACTGGTTGCTATTATTCGTTTTATACGATGGAAAAACTGTAATATTTATATTGTATTTTATTCTTATGGCGTTGACTTCTTAGGCCCTACCTATTCGATCTGGAGGAACAACGCCCTAGGGTGAAGCCTAGGTTGCCTGGAACGTAGAAATGACCATTACTTTCAGACTGTTTGCAATTATTCGTTTTATACGATGGAAAAACTGTTGCATCTTTATTGTATTTTATGCATCTGGCGTTGACTTCTAAGGCCCTAACTATTCCATCTGGTGGAGCAACGCCCTAGAGTGAAGCCTAGGCTGCCCGGAACGTGGGAATGACCATAACTTCCACACTGGTAGCAATTATTCGTTTTATACGATGGAAAAACTGTACTATTTATTTTGTATTTTATGCTCCAGGCGTTGACTTCTAAGGCCCTAGCTATTCGATCTGGTGGAGCAACGCCCTAAAGTGAAGCCTAGGTTGCCCGGAACGTAGAAATGAACATCACTTTCAAAATGGTTGCAATTATTCCTGTTATATGATGTAAAAACTGTTGTATTTTGATTGCATTTTATGCTTCGGGCATTGACTTCTAGGGCCCTAACTATTCAATCTGTTGGAGCAACGCCCTAGGGTGAATCCTAGGTTGCCCGGAAAGTAGAAATGACCATAACTTTCACACTGATTGCTATTATTCGTTTTATACAATGGAAAAACTGTTCCATTTATTTTGTATTTTATGCTTCGGGCGTTGACTTCTAAGGCCCTAACTGTTGAATCTGGTGGAGCAACGCCCTAGTGTGAAGCCTAGGTTGCCCGGAACGCAGAAATGACCATAACTTTCGCACTGGTTGCAAATATTCCTGTTCTACGATGGACAAACTGTTGTATTTATATCGTATTTTATGCTTCTGGCGTTGACTTCTAAGGACCTAACTCTTCGATCTGGTGGAGCAGCGCTCTAGAGTGAAGTCTAGGTTGCTCGGAATGTAGGAATGACCATAAATTTCACACTGGTTGCAATTACTCGTTTTATACGATGGAAAAACTGTTGCATCTTTATCGTATTTTATACTTCTGGCGTGGACTTCTAAGGCCCTAACTATTCGATCTGGTGGAGCAACGCCCTAGAGTGAAGCCTAGGTTGCCCGGAACGTACAAATGACCATAACTTTTACACTGGTAGCAATTATTCGTTTTATACAATGGAAAAACTGTTCTATTTATTTTGTATTTTATGCTTCGGGCGTTGACTTCTAAGGCCCTAACTGATTGATCTGGTGGAGCAACTCCCTAGAGTGAAGCCTAGATTGCCCGCAACGTTGAAATGACCATAACCTTCACACTGGTTGCTATTATTCGTTTTATACGATGGAAAAACTGTTATATTTATATTGTATTTTATTCTTATGGCGTTGACTTCTTAGGCCATACCTATTCGATCTGGTGGAACAACGCCCTAGGGTGAAGCCTAGGTTGCCTGGAACGTAGAAATGACCATTACTTTCAGACTGTTTGCAATTAGTCGTTTTATACGATGGAAAAACTGTTGCATCTTTATTGTATTTTATGCTTCTAGCGTTGACTTCTAAGGCCCTACCTATTGGATCAGGTGGAGCAACGCCCTAGAGTGAAGCCTAGGTTGCTCGGAATGTAGAAATGACCATAACTTTCACACTGGTTGCAATTATTCATTTTATACGATGGAAAAACTGTTGTACTTATATTGTATTTTATTCTTATGGCGTTGAATTCTAAGTCCCTAGCTATACGATCTGGTGGAGCAACGCCCTATAGTGATACCTAGGTTACCCGGAACGTAGATATGACCAGTACTTTCATACTGTTTGCAGTTATTCCTGTTATACGATGGAAAAACTGTTGCATCTTTATTGTATTTTATGCTTCTGGCGTTGATTTCTAAGGCCCTAACCATTCGACCTGGTGGAGCAACGCCCTAGAGTGAAGCCTAGGTTGCTCTGAATGTAGAAATGACCATCACTTTCGCACTGGTTGCAATTATTCCTGTTATACGATGGAAAAACTCTTCTATATTTAGTGTATTTCATGCTACGGGCGTTCACTTCTTAGTCCCTAACTATTCGATCTGGTGGAGCAACGCCCTAGAGTGAACCCTAGGTTGCCCGGAACGTAGAAGTGACCATAACTTTCACACTGGTTGCTATTATTCGTTTTATACGATGGAAAAACTGCTGTATATGTATTGTATTTTATGCTCTTGGCGTTCGCTTCTTAGGCCCTAACTATTCAATCTGGTGGAGCAGCGCCCTAGAGTGAGGCCTAGGTTGCCCGGGACGTAGAAATGACCATATCTTTCACACTGGTTGCTATTATTCGTTTTATACGATGCAAAAACTGTTATATTTATATTATATTTTATGCGTCTGGCGTTGACTTCTTAGGCCCTAAATATTCGATCTGGTGGAACGACGCCGTAGAGTAAAGCCTACGTTGCCCGGAACGTAGAAATGACCATAACTTTGACACTGGTTGCTATTATTCGTTCTATACGATGGAAAAACTGTTATATTTATATTCTATGTTATGCTTCTGGCCTTGATTCCTTTGGCCCTAACTATTCGATCTGGTTGACGAACGCCCTGGAGTGAAGCCTAGGATGCTCGGAACGTAGAAATGACCATTACTTTCACACTGGTTGCAGTTATTCCTGTTATACGATGGAAAAACTGTTGCATCTTTATTGTATTTTAGGCTTCTGGCGTTGACTTCTAAGGCCCTAACTATTCGATCAGGTGGAGCAACGCCCTAGAGTGAAGCCTAGGTTGCCGGGAACATGGAAATGACCATTACTTTCACACTGGTTGCAATTATTCCTGTTATATGATGGAAGAACTGATGTACTTTTATTGCACTTTATGCTTCGGGCATTGACTTCTAAGGCCCTAACTAATCAATCTGTTGGAGCAGCGCCCTAGGGTGAAGCCTAGGTTGCCCGGAAAGTAGAAATGACCATAACTTTCATCCTGGTTGCAATTATCCGTTTTATATGATGGTAAAACTGTTGTATTTATATTGTATTTTATGCTTCTGGCGTTCACTTCTTAGGCCCTAACTATTCGATTTGGTGGAACAACGCCCTAGGGTGAAGCCTAGGTTGTCCGGAACGCAGAAATGACCATTACCTTCACGCTTGTTGCAATTATTCCTGTTATACGGTGAAAAAACTGTTGTATTTTTATTGCATTTTATGCTTCAGGCGTTGACTTCTAAGGCCGTAGCTATTCGATGTCGTGGAGCAACGCCATAAAGTGAAGCCTAGGAAGCCCGGAACGTAGAAATGACCATAACTTTCACACTGGTTGCTATTATTCGTTTTATACAATGGAAAAACTGTTCTATTTATTTTATATTTTATGCTTCGGGCGTTAACTTCTAAGGCCCTAACTGATTGATCTGGAGGAGCAACGCCCTAGAGTGAAGCCTAGATTGCCCGGAACGTTGAAATGACCATAACCTTCACACTGGTTGCTATTATTCGTTTTATACGATGGAAAAACTGTAATATTTATATTGTATTTTATTCTTATGGCGTTGACTTCTTAGGCCCTACCTATTCGATCTGGAGGAACAACGCCCTAGGGTGAAGCCTAGGTTGCCTGGAACGTAGAAATGACCATTACTTTCAGACTGTTTGCAATTATTCGTTTTATACGATGGAAAAACTGTTGCATCTTTATTGTATTTTATGCATCTGGCGTTGACTTCTAAGGCCCTAACTATTCCATCTGGTGGAGCAACGCCCTAGAGTGAAGCCTAGGCTGCCCGGAACGTGGGAATGACCATAACTTCCACACTGGTAGCAATTATTCGTTTTATACGATGGAAAAACTGTACTATTTATTTTGTATTTTATGCTCCAGGCGTTGACTTCTAAGGCCCTAGCTATTCGATCTGGTGGAGCAACGCCCTAAAGTGAAGCCTAGGTTGCCCGGAACGTAGAAATGAACATCACTTTCAAAATGGTTGCAATTATTCCTGTTATATGATGTAAAAACTGTTGTATTTTGATTGCATTTTATGCTTCGGGCATTGACTTCTAGGGCCCTAACTATTCAATCTGTTGGAGCAACGCCCTAGGGTGAATCCTAGGTTGCCCGGAAAGTAGAAATGACCATAACTTTCACACTGATTGCTATTATTCGTTTTATACAATGGAAAAACTGTTCCATTTATTTTGTATTTTATGCTTCGGGCGTTGACTTCTAAGGCCCTAACTGTTGAATCTGGTGGAGCAACGCCCTAGTGTGAAGCCTAGGTTGCCCGGAACGCAGAAATGACCATAACTTTCGCACTGGTTGCAAATATTCCTGTTCTACGATGGACAAACTGTTGTATTTATATCGTATTTTATGCTTCTGGCGTTGACTTCTAAGGACCTAACTCTTCGATCTGGTGGAGCAGCGCTCTAGAGTGAAGTCTAGGTTGCTCGGAATGTAGGAATGACCATAAATTTCACACTGGTTGCAATTACTCGTTTTATACGATGGAAAAACTGTTGCATCTTTATCGTATTTTATACTTCTGGCGTGGACTTCTAAGGCCCTAACTATTCGATCTGGTGGAGCAACGCCCTAGAGTGAAGCCTAGGTTGCCCGGAACGTACAAATGACCATAACTTTTACACTGGTAGCAATTATTCGTTTTATACAATGGAAAAACTGTTCTATTTATTTTGTATTTTATGCTTCGGGCGTTGACTTCTAAGGCCCTAACTGATTGATCTGGTGGAGCAACTCCCTAGAGTGAAGCCTAGATTGCCCGCAACGTTGAAATGACCATAACCTTCACACTGGTTGCTATTATTCGTTTTATACGATGGAAAAACTGTTATATTTATATTGTATTTTATTCTTATGGCGTTGACTTCTTAGGCCATACCTATTCGATCTGGTGGAACAACGCCCTAGGGTGAAGCCTAGGTTGCCTGGAACGTAGAAATGACCATTACTTTCAGACTGTTTGCAATTAGTCGTTTTATACGATGGAAAAACTGTTGCATCTTTATTGTATTTTATGCTTCTAGCGTTGACTTCTAAGGCCCTACCTATTGGATCAGGTGGAGCAACGCCCTAGAGTGAAGCCTAGGTTGCTCGGAATGTAGAAATGACCATAACTTTCACACTGGTTGCAATTATTCATTTTATACGATGGAAAAACTGTTGTACTTATATTGTATTTTATTCTTATGGCGTTGAATTCTAAGTCCCTAGCTATACGATCTGGTGGAGCAACGCCCTATAGTGATACCTAGGTTACCCGGAACGTAGATATGACCAGTACTTTCATACTGTTTGCAGTTATTCCTGTTATACGATGGAAAAACTGTTGCATCTTTATTGTATTTTATGCTTCTGGCGTTGATTTCTAAGGCCCTAACCATTCGACCTGGTGGAGCAACGCCCTAGAGTGAAGCCTAGGTTGCTCTGAATGTAGAAATGACCATCACTTTCGCACTGGTTGCAATTATTCCTGTTATACGATGGAAAAACTCTTCTATATTTAGTGTATTTCATGCTACGGGCGTTCACTTCTTAGTCCCTAACTATTCGATCTGGTGGAGCAACGCCCTAGAGTGAACCCTAGGTTGCCCGGAACGTAGAAGTGACCATAACTTTCACACTGGTTGCTATTATTCGTTTTATACGATGGAAAAACTGCTGTATATGTATTGTATTTTATGCTCTTGGCGTTCGCTTCTTAGGCCCTAACTATTCAATCTGGTGGAGCAGCGCCCTAGAGTGAGGCCTAGGTTGCCCGGGACGTAGAAATGACCATATCTTTCACACTGGTTGCTATTATTCGTTTTATACGATGCAAAAACTGTTATATTTATATTATATTTTATGCGTCTGGCGTTGACTTCTTAGGCCCTAAATATTCGATCTGGTGGAACGACGCCGTAGAGTAAAGCCTACGTTGCCCGGAACGTAGAAATGACCATAACTTTGACACTGGTTGCTATTATTCGTTCTATACGATGGAAAAACTGTTATATTTATATTCTATGTTATGCTTCTGGCCTTGATTCCTTTGGCCCTAACTATTCGATCTGGTTGACGAACGCCCTGGAGTGAAGCCTAGGATGCTCGGAACGTAGAAATGACCATTACTTTCACACTGGTTGCAGTTATTCCTGTTATACGATGGAAAAACTGTTGCATCTTTATTGTATTTTAGGCTTCTGGCGTTGACTTCTAAGGCCCTAACTATTCGATCAGGTGGAGCAACGCCCTAGAGTGAAGCCTAGGTTGCCGGGAACATGGAAATGACCATTACTTTCACACTGGTTGCAATTATTCCTGTTATATGATGGAAGAACTGATGTACTTTTATTGCACTTTATGCTTCGGGCATTGACTTCTAAGGCCCTAACTAATCAATCTGTTGGAGCAGCGCCCTAGGGTGAAGCCTAGGTTGCCCGGAAAGTAGAAATGACCATAACTTTCATCCTGGTTGCAATTATCCGTTTTATATGATGGTAAAACTGTTGTATTTATATTGTATTTTATGCTTCTGGCGTTCACTTCTTAGGCCCTAACTATTCGATTTGGTGGAACAACGCCCTAGGGTGAAGCCTAGGTTGTCCGGAACGCAGAAATGACCATTACCTTCACGCTTGTTGCAATTATTCCTGTTATACGGTGAAAAAACTGTTGTATTTTTATTGCATTTTATGCTTCAGGCGTTGACTTCTAAGGCCGTAGCTATTCGATGTCGTGGAGCAACGCCATAAAGTGAAGCCTAGGAAGCCCGGAACGTAGAAATGACCATAACTTTCACACTGGTTGCTATTATTCGTTTTATACGATGGAAAAACTGTTATATTTATATTGTATTTTATGGTTCTGGCGTTGACTTCTTAGGCCCTAACTATTCCATCTGGTGGAACAACGCCCTAGGGTGAAGCCCAGGTTGCTCGGAATGTAGGAATGACCATAAATTTCACACTGGTTGCAATTATTCGTTTTATACGATGGAAAAACTGTTGCATCTTTATCGTATTTTATGCTTCTGGCGTGGACTTCTAAGGCCCTAACTATTCGATCTGGTGGAGCAACGCCCTAGAGTGAAGCCTAGGTTACCCGGAACGTAGAAATGACCATAACTTTTACACTGGTAGCAATTATTCGTTTTATGCAATGGAAAAACTGTTCTATTTATTTTGTATTTTATGCTTCGGGCGTTGACTTCTAAGGCCCTAACTGATTGATCTGGTGGAGCAACGCCCTAGAGTGAAGCCTAGATTGCCCGGAACGTTGAAATGACCATAACCTTCACACTGGTTGCTATTATTCGTTTTATATGATGGTAAAACTGTTGTATTTATATTGTATTTTATGCTTCTTGCGTTCACTTCTTAGGCCCTAACTATTCGATTTGGTGGAACAACGCCCTAGGGTGAAGCCAGGTTGCCCGGAACACAGAAATGACCATTACCTTCACGCTTGTTGCAACTATTCCAGTTATACGGTGAAAAAACTGTTGTATTTTTATTGCATTTTATGCTTCAGGCGTTGACTTCTAAGGACGTAGCTATTCGATGTGGTGGAGCAACGCCATATAGTGAAGCCTAGGAAGCCCGGAACGCAGAAATGACTATAACTTTCACACTGGTTGCTATTATTCGTTTTATACGATGGAAAAACTGTTATATTTATATTGTATTTTATGCTTCTGGCGTTGACTTCTTAGGCCCTAACTATTCGATCTGGTGGAACAACGCCCTAGGGTGAAGCCTAGGTTGCCTGGAACGTAGAAATGACCATTACTTTCAGACTGTTTGCAATTATTCGTTTTATACTATGGAAAAACTGTTGCATCTTTATTGTATTTTAGGCTTCTGGCGTTGACTTCTAAGGCCCTAACTATTCGATCAGGTGGAGCAACGCCCTACGGTGAAGCCTAGGTTGCTCGGAAAGTGGAAATGACCATAAGTTTCATACTGGTTGCAATTATTCGTTTTATACGATGGAAAAACTGTTTTATTTATTTTGTATTTTATGCTTCGGGCGTTGACTTCTAAGGCCCTAACTATTCGATCTGGTGTAACAACGCCCTAGAGTGAAGCCTAGGTTGCCCGGAACGTAGAAAAGACCATCACTATCAAACTGGTTGGAATTATTCCTGTTATACTATCGAAAAACTGTTGCATCTTTATCGTATTTTATGCTTTTGGCGTGGACTTCTAAGGCCCTAACTATTCGATCTGGTGGAGCAACGCCCTAGAGTGAAGCCTTGGTTGCCCGGAACGTAGAAATGACCATAGCTTTTACACTGGTAGCAATTATTCGTTTTATACAATGGAAAAACTGTTCTATTTATTTTGTATTTTATGCTTCGGGCGTTGACTTCTAAGGCCCTAACTGATTGATCTGGTGGAGCAACGCCCTAGAGTGAAGCCTAGATTGCCCGGAACGTTGAAATGACCATAACCTTCACACTGGTTGCTATTATTCTTTTTATACGATGGAAAAACAGTTATATCTATATTGTATTTTATTCTTATGGCGTTGACTTCTTAGGCCCTACCTATTCGACCTGGTGGAACAACGCCCTAGGGTGAAGCCTAGGTTGCCTGGAACGTAGAAATGACCATTACTTTCAGACTGTTTGCAATTATTCGTTTTATACTATGGAAAAACTGTTGTATTTATATTGATTTTATTCTTCTGGCGTTGACTTCTTAGGCCTTAATTATTCGATCTGGTGGAACAACGCCCTAGAGTGAAGCCTAGGTTGCCCGGAACATGGAAATGACCATTACTTTCACACTGTTTGCAAATATACATTATATACGATGGAAAAGCTGTTGTATTTATATTGTATTTTATGCTTCTGGCGTTGGCTTCTAAGGTACTAACTATTCGATCTGGTGGAGCAATGCCCTAGAGTGAAGCCTAGCTTGCCCGGAACGTAGAAATGACCATCACATTCAAGCTGGTTGCAATTATTCCTGTTATATGATGGAGGATCTGTTGTACTTTTATTGCATTTTATGCTTCGGGCATTGAGTTCTAAGGCCCTAGCTATTCAATCTGTTGGAGCAGCGCCCTAGGGTGAAGCCTAGGTTGCCCGGAAAGTAGAAATGACCATAACTTTCACAATGTTTGCAAGTATTCATTTTATACGATGAAAAAACTGTTGTACATATATTGTATTTTATCCTCCTGGCGTTGAATTCTAAGTCCCTAGCTATTCGACCTATTGGAGCGACGCCCTAGAGTGAAACCTAGGTTGACCGGAACGTAGAAATGACCATAACTTTCACACTGGTTGCAATTATTCGTTTTATACGATTGAAAAGCTGTTGTATTTATATTGTATTTTATGCTTCTGGAGTTGACTCCTTAGGCCCTAACTATTCCCTCTGGCGGATCAACGCCCTAGAGTGAAACCTACGTTGCCCGGAACGTAGAAATGACCATTACTTTCAAACTGGTTGCAATTATTCCTGTTATATGATGGAAACACTGTTGTATTTTTTTTGCATTTTATATTTTGGGCGTTGACTTCTAAGGCCCTAACTATTCAATCCGTTGGAGCACCGCCCTAGGGTGATGCCTAGGTTGCCCGGTACGTAGAAATGAGCATAACTATCACGCTGGTTGCAATTATTCGTTTTATACGATGGAAAAGCTGCTGTATTTATATCGTATTTTATGGTTCTGGCGTTGACTTCTTAGGCCCTAACTATTCCATCTGGTGGAACAACGCCCTAGGGTGAAGCCCAGGTTGTCCGGAAAGTAGAAATGTCCATAACTTCCACACTGGTAGAAATTATTCGTTTAATACGATGGAAAAACTGTACTATTTATTTTGTATTTTATGCTTCGGGCGTTGACTGCTAAGGCCCTATATATTCTATCTGGTGGAGCAACGCCCTAGAGTGAAGCCTAGGTTGCCCGGAACGTAGAAATGACGATCACTTTCATACTGGTTGCAATTATTCGTTTTATACGATGCAAAAACTGTACTATTTATTTTATATTTTATGCTTCGGGCGTTGACTTATAAGGCCCTAACAGCTGAATCTGGTGGAGCAACGCCCTAGTGTGAAGCCTAGGTTGCCCGGAACGCAGAAATGACCATCACTTTCGCACTGGTCGCAAATATTCCTGTTCTACGATGGACAAACTGTTGTATTTATATCGTATTTTATGCTTCTGGCGTTGACTTCTAAGGACCTAACTATTCGATCTGGTGGAGCAACGCTCTAGAGTGAAGTCTAGGTTGCTCGGAATGTAGGAATGACCATAAATTTCACACTGGTTGCAATTATTCGTTTTATACGATGGAAAAACTGTTGCATCTTTATCGTATTTTATGCTTCTGGCGTGGACTTCTTAGGCCCTAACTATTCGATCTGGTGGAACAACGCCCTAGAGTGAAGCCTAGGTTGCCCGGAACATGGAAATGACCATTACTTTCACACTGGTAGAAATTATTCGTTTAATACGATGGAAAAACTGTTATATTTATATTGTATTTTATGCTTCGGGCGTTGACTTCTAAGGCCCTAACTGATTGATCTGGTGGAGCAACGCCCTAGAGTGAAGCCTAGGAAGCCCGGAACGTTGAAATGACCATAACTTTCACACTGGTTGCTATTATTCGTTTTATACGATGGAAAAACTGTTATATTTATATTGTATTTTATGCTTCTGGCGTTGACTTCTTGTTCCCTAACTATTCGATCAGGTGGAACAACGCCCCAGACTGAAGACTAGGTCGCCCGGAACGTAGAAGTGACCATAACTTTCACACTGGTTGCTATTATTCGTTTTATACGATGGAAAAACTGTTATATTTATATTGTATTTTATGCTTCTGGCGTTGACTTCTTAGGCCCTAACTATTCGATCTGGTGGAGCAACGCCCTAGAGTGAAGCCTAGGTTACCCGGAACGTAGAAATGGCCATCACTTTCAAACTGTTTGCAATTATTCCTGTTATATGATGGAAACACCGTTGTATTTTTATTGCGTTTTATGCTTCGGGCATTGACTTTTAAGGCCCTAACTATTCAGTCTGTTGGAGCAACGCCCTAGGGTGATGCCTAGGTTGCCCGGTACGTAGAAATGAGAATAACTATCACGCTGGTTGCAATTATTCGTTTTATACGATGGAAAAGCTGCTGTATTTATATCGTATTTTATGGCTCTGGCGTTGACTTCTTAGGCCCTAACTATTCCATCTGATGGAGCAACGCCCTAGAGTGAAGCCTAGGCTACCCGGAACGTGGAAATGACCATAACTTCCACACTGGTAGCAATTATTCGTTTTATACGATGCAAAAACTGTACTATTTATTTTATATTTTATGCTTCGGGCGTTGACTTCTAAGGCCCTAACTGTTGAATCTGGTGGAGCAACGCCCTAGAGTGAAGCCTAGGTTGCCCGGAACGCAGAAATGACCATAACTTTCGCACTGGTTGCAAATATTCCTGTTTTACGATGGACAAACTGTTGTATTTATATCGTATTTTATGCTTCTGGCGTTGACTTCTAAGGACCTAACTATTCGATCTGGTGGAGAAACGCTCTAGAGTGAAGTCTAGGTTGCTCGGAATGTAGGAATGACCATAAATTTCACACTGGTTGCAATTATTCGTTTTATACGATGGAAAAACTGTTGCATCTTTATCGTATTTTATGCTTCTGGCGTGGACTTCTAAGGCTCTAACTATTCGATCTGGTGGAGCAACGCCCTAGAGTGAAGCCTAGGTTACCCGGAACGTAGAAATGACCTTAACTTTTACACTGGTAGCAATTATTCGTTTTATACAATGGAAAAACTGTTCTATTTATTTTGTATTTTATGCTTCGGGCGTTAACTTCTAAGGCCCTAACTGATTGATCTGGAGGAGCAACGCCCTAGAGTGAAGCCTAGATTGCCCGGAACGTTGAAATGACCATAACCTTCACACTGGTTGCTATTATTCGTTTTATACGATGGAAAAACTGTTATATTTATATTGTATTTTATTCTTATGGCGTTGACTTCTTAGGCCCGACCTATTCAATCTGGTGGAACAACGCCCTAGGGTGAAGCCTAGGTTGCCCGGAAAGTAGAAATGTCCACAACTTCCACACTTGTAGAAATTATTCGTTTAATACGATGGAAAAACTGTACTATTTATTTTGTATTTTATGCTTCGGGCGTTGACTGCTAAGGCCCTATCGATTCTATCTGGTGGAGCAACGCCCTAGAGTGAAGCCTAGGTTGCCCGGAACGTAGAAATGACCATCACTATCAAACTGGTTGCAATTATTCCTGTTATACGATGGAAAAACTGTTGCATCGTTATTGTATTTTATGCATCTGGCGTTGACTTCTAAGGCCCTAACTATTCCATCTGGTGGAGCAACGCCCTAGAGTGAAGCCTAGGCTACCCGGAACGTGGAAATGACCATAACTTCCACACTGGTAGCAATTATTCGTTTTATACGATGCAAAAACTGTACTATTTATTTTATATTTTATGCTTCGGGCGTTGACTTCTAAGGCCCTAACTGTTGAATCTGGTGGAGCAACGCCCTAGAGTGAAGCCTAGGTTGCCCGGAACGCAGAAATGACCATAACTTTCGCACTGGTTGCAAATATTCCTGTTTTACGATGGACAAACTGTTGTATTTATATCGTATTTTATGCTTCTGGCGTTGACTTCTAAGGACCTAACTATTCGATCTGGTGGAGAAACGCTCTAGAGTGAAGCCTAGGTTGCTCTGAATGTAGAAATGACCATCACTTTCGCACTGGTTGCAATTATTCCTGTTATACGATGGAAAAACTCTTGTATATTTAGTGTATTTCATGCTACGGGCGTTCACTTCTTAGTCCCTAACTATTCGATCTGGTGGAGCAACGCACTAGAGTGAACCCTAGGTTGCCCGGAACGTAGAAGTGACCATATCTTTCACACTGGTTGCTATTATTCCTGTTATACGATGGAAAAGTTGTTGTATTTATATTGTGTTTTATGCTTCTGGCGTTGACTTCTAAGGCCCTAACTATTCGATCTGGTGGAGCATCGCCCTAGAGTGAGGCCTAGGTTGCTCTGAATGTAGAAATGACCATTTACTTTCGCACTGGTTGCAATTATTCCTGTTATACGATGGAAAAACTCTTGTATATTTAGTGTATTTCATGCTACGGGCGTTCACTTCTTATTCCCTAACTATTCGATCTGGTGGAGCAACGCCCTAGAGTGAAGCCTAGGTTACCCGGAACGTAGGACAGACCGTTACCTTCACACTGGTTGCAATTATTCCTGTTATACGATGGAAAAACTGTTGCTTCTTTATTGTACTTTATGCTTTTAGCGTTGAATTCTAAGTCCCTAGCTATTCGATCGGGTGGAGCAACGCATAGAATGAAGCCTAGGTTGCCCGGAACGTAGAAATGACCATTACTTTCACACTGTTTGCAATTATTCATTTTATACGATGGAAATACTGTTGTATTTATATTGTATTTTATGCTTCTGGCGTTGACTTCTAAGGCCGTAGCTATTCGATGTGGTGGAGCAACGCCCTAGAGTGACGCCTAGGTTGCCCGGAACGTAGAAATGACCATTACTTTTACACTGGTTGCCATTATTCGTTTTATACAATGGAAAAACTGTTGTATTTATACTGTATTTTATGTTTCGGGCGTTGACTTCTATGGCCCTACCCATTCGATCTGGTGGAGCAACGCCCTACAGTGAAGCCTATGTTGCCCGGAACGTAGATATGACCATAACCTTCACACAGGTTGCAATTATTCGTTTTATACGATGTAAAGGCTGTTGTATTTATTTTGTAGTTTATGCTTCTGGCGTTGATTTCAAAGGCCCTAACCCTTCTATCTGGTGGAGCAACGCCTCTGAGTTAAGTCTAGGATACCCGAAACGTCGAAATGATCATACCTTTCACACTGGTTGCTATTATTCCTGTTATACGATGGAAAAGTTGTTGTATTTATATTGTTTTTTATGCTTCTGGCGTTGACTTCTAAGGCCCTAACTATTCGATCTGGTGGTGCAACGCCCAAGAGTGAAGCCTAGGTTGCCCGGAACGTAGAAATGACCATAACTGTCTCACTGGTTGCTATTGTTCGTTTTATACGATGGAAAAACTGTTATATTTATATTGTATTTTATGCTTCTGGCGTTGCCTTCTTAGGCCCTAACTACTCGATCTGGTGGAACAACGCCCCAGACTGAAGACTAGGTCGCCCGGAACGTAGAAATGACCATCACTTTCACACTGGTTGCAATTATTCCTGTTATACAATGGAAAAACTCTTGTATATTTAGCGCATTTCATGCTACGGGCGTTCACTTCTTAGTCCCTAACTATTCGATCTGGTGGAGCAACGCCCTAGAGTGAAGCGTAGGTTGCCCGGAACGTAGAAATGACCATAACTTTCACACTCGTTGCTATTATTCGTTCTATACGATGGAAGAGTTGTTATATTTATATTGTATTTTATGCTTCTGGCGTTGAGTTCTAAGGCCGTAACTATTCGACCTGGTGGAAGCACGCCCTAGGGTGAAGGCCAGGTTTCCCGGAAGGTAGAAATGACCATTACTTTCACACTGTTTGCAATTATTCATTTTATACGATGGAAATGCTGTTGTATTTATATTGTATTTTATGCTGCTGGCGTTGACTTCTAAGGCCGTAGCTATTCGATGTGGTGGAGCAACGCCCTAGAGTGACGCCTAGGTTGCCCGGAACGTAGAAATGACCATAACTTTCACACTGGTTGCTATTATTCGTTTTATACATTGGAAAATCTGTTCTATTTATTATGTACTTTATGCTTCGGGCGTTGACTTCTCAGGTCCTATCTATTCGATCTGGTTTAGCAACGCCCTGGAGTGAAACCTCGGTTGCCCGGAACGTAGGACAGACCGTTACCTTCACACTGGTTGCAATTATTCCTGTTATACGATGGAAAAACTGTTGCATCTTTATTGTATTTTATGCTTTTAGCGTTGAATTCTAAGTCCCTAGCTATTCGATCTGGTGTAACAACGCCCTAGAGTGAAGCCTTGGTTGCGCGGAACGTAGAAATGACCATCACTTTCAAACTGGTTGGAATTGTTCCTGTTATGCGATGGAAAAACTGTTGTAGTTTTATTGCATTTTATGCTTCGGGCGTTGACTTCTAAGGCCCTAACTATTCGATCTGGTGTAGCAACGCCCTAGAGTGAAGCCTAGGTTGCCCGGAACGTAGAAATGACCATCACTTTCAAACTGGTTGGAATTATTCCTGTTATGCGATGGAAAAACTGTTGTATTTATATTGTATTTTATGCTTCTGGCGTCGACTTCTAAGGCCGTAGCTATTCGCTGTGGTGGAGCAACGCCCTAGAGTGACGCCTAGGTTGCCCGGAACGCAGAAATAACCATAACTTTCACACTGGTTGCAATTACTCGTTTTATACGATGGAAGAGCTGTTGTATTTATATCGTATTTTATGCTCCTGGCGTTGAATTCTTAGGCCCTAACTATTCGATCTGGTGGAGCAACGCCATAGAGTGAAACGTAGGTTGCCCGGAACGTAGAAGTGACCATTATATTCACACTGGTTGCAATCATTCCTGTTATACGATGGAAGAACGGTTGTATTTTTATTGTATTTAATGCTTCTGGCGTTCACTTCTTAGGCCCTAACTATTCGATCTGGTGGAACAACGGCCTAGGGTTAAGCCTAGCTTGCCCGGAACGTAGAAATGACCACTACTTTCACACGGTTTGCAAGTATTCCTTTTATACGATGGAAAAGCTGTTGTATCTATATCGTATTTAATGCTTCTGGCGTTTACTTCTAAGGACTTAACTATTCGGTCTGGTGGAGCAACGCCCTGGAGTGAAACGTAGGTTGCCCGGAACGTAGAAATGACCATTACATTCACACTGGTTGCAATCATTCCTGTTATACGATGGAAAAACTGTTGTATTTTTATTGTATTTTATGCTCCTGGCGTTGACTTCTAAGGCCCTAACTATTCGATCTGATGGAGCAACGCCCTCGAGTGAAGCCTAGGTTGCTCGGATGGTAGAAATGTCCATAACCTTCACACTGGTTGCAATTATTCGTTTTATACGATGGAAAAACTGTTATATTTATATTGTATTTTATGCTTCTGGCGTTGTCTTCTTAGGCCCTAACTACTCGATCTGGTGGAACAACGCCCCAGACTGAAGACTAGGTCGCCCGGAACGTAGAAATGACCATCACTTTCACACTGGTTGCAATTATTCCTGTTATACGATGGAAAAACTCTTGTATATTTAGCGCATTTCATGCTACGGGCGTTCACTTCTTAGTCCCTAACTATTCGATCTGGTGGAGCAACGCCCTAGAGTGAAGCGTAGGTTGCCCGGAACGTAGAAATGACCATAACTTTCACACTGGTTGCTATTATTCGTTCTATACGATGGAAGAGTTGTTATATTTATATTGTATTTTATGCTTCTGGCGTTGAGTTCTAAGGCGGTAACTATTCGACCTGGTGGAAGCAGGCCCTAGGGTGAAGGCCAGGTTTCCCGGAAGGTAGAAATGACCATTACTTTCACACTGTTTGCAATTATTCATTTTATACGATGGAAATGCTGTTGTATTTATATTGTATTTTATGCTTCTGGCGTTGACTTCTAAGGCCGTAGCTATTCGATGTGGTGGAGCAACACCCTAGAGTGACGCCTAGGTTGCCCGGAACGTAGAAATGACCATAACTTTCACACTGGTTGCTATTATTCGTTTTATACAATGGAAAATCTGTTCTATTTATTATGTAGTTTATGCTTCGGGCGTTGACTTCTAAGGTCCTATCTATTCGATCTGGTATAGCAACGCCCTGGAGTGAAACCTAGGTTGCCTGGAACGTAGAAATGACCATCACTTTCAAACTGGTTGGAATTATTCCTGTTATGCGATGGAAAAACTGTTGCAGTTTTATTGCATTTTATGTTTCGGGCGTTGACTTCTAAGGCCCTAACTATTCGATCTGGTGGAGCAACGCCCTAGAGTGAAGCCTAGGTTGCCTGGAACGTAGAAATGACCATAACTTTCACACTGGTTGCTATTATTCCTGTTATACGATGGAAAAGTTGTTGTATTTATATTGTCTTTTATGCTTCTGGCGTTGACTTCTAAGGCCCTAACTATTCGATCTGGTGGTGCAACGCCCTACAGTGAAGCCTAGGTTGCCCGGAACGTAGAAATGATCATTAGTTTCACACTGTTTGCAATTATTCATTTTATACGATGGAAAAACTGTTATACTTATTTTGTACTTTATGCTTCGGGCGTTCACTTCTAAGGTCCTATCTATTCGATCTGGTTTAGCAGCGCCCTGGAGTGAGGCCTAGGTTGCCCGGAACGTAGGACAGACCGTTACCTTCACACTGGTTGCAATCATTCCTGTTATACGATGGAAAAACTGCTGCATCTTTATTGTACTTTATGCTTTTAGCGTTGAATTCTAAGTCCCTAGCTATTCGATCTGGTGGAGCAACGCCCTAGAGTGAAGCCTAGGTTGCCCGGAACGTAGAAATGACCATAACATTCACACTGGCTACAATTTTTCGTTTTATACGTTGGAAAAACTGTTGCATTTTTATTGTATTTTCCGCTTCTGGCTTCGACTTCTAAGGTCCTAGCTATTCGATCTGGTGGGGCATCGTCCAAGAGTGAAGCCTATGTTGCCCGGAACGTAGAAATGACCATAACTTTCACACTGGTTGCAATTATTCGTTTTATACAATGGAAAAACGGTTGTATTTATATTGTATTTTATGCTTCTGGCGTTGACTTCTAAGGCTGTAGCTATTCGATGTGGTGGGGCAACGCCCTAGAGTGAAGACTAGGTTGCCGGAACGTAGAAATGACCATTACTTTCACACTGGTTGCAATTATTCGTTTTATACGATGGCAAAACTGTTGTATTTTTATTGTATTTTATGCTTCTGGCGTTGACTTCTAAGGCCCTAACTATTCAATGTGGTGGAGCAACGCCCTAGAGTGAGGCCTAGGTGGCCCGGGACGTAGAAATGACCATAACTTTCACACTGGTTGCTATTATTCCTTTTATACGATGCAAAAACTGTTACATTTAGATTATATTTTATGCGTCTGGCGTTGACTTCTTAGGCCCTAACTATTCGATCTGGTGGAACGACGCCGTAGAGTAAAGCCTACGTTGCCCGGAACGTAGAAATGACCATAACTTTCACACTGGTTGCTATTATTCGTTCTATACGATGGAAAAACTGTTATATTTATATTCTATATTATGTTTCTGGCCTTGATTCCTTCGGCCCTAACTATTCGATCTGGTTGGACAACGCCCTGGAGTGAAGCCTAGGATGCTCGGAACGTAGAAATGACCATTACTTTCACACTGGTTGCAGTTATTCCTGTTATACGATGGAATAACTGTTGTAGTTTTATTGTATTTTATGCTTCTGACGTTGACTTCTAAGGCCCTAACTATTCGATCTGGTGGAGCAACGCCCTAGAGTGAAGACTAGGTTGCTCGGAATGTAGAAATGTCCATAAATTTCACACTGGATGCAATTATTCCTGTTATAGGATGTAAAAACTATGGTATTTTTATTGTATTTTATGCTTCGGGAGTTGACTTCTAAGGCCCTAACCATACAAGCTGGTGGAGCATCGCCACAGGATGAAGCCTAGGTTGCCCGGAACGTAGAAATGACCATAACTTCCACACTGGTTGCAATTATTCCTGTTATACAATGGAAAAACTGTTGTATTTATATTGTATCTTATGCTTCTGGCGTTGACTTCTAAGGCCCTAACTATTCGAGCTGGCGGAGCAACGCCCTAGAGTGAAGCCAAGGTTGACTTGAACGTAGAAGTGACCATAACTTTCACACTGGTTGCAATTATTCGTTTTATACGATGGAAAAGCTGTTGTATTTATATTGTATTTTATGCTTCAGGCGTTGACTTCTTAGGCCCTAACTATACGATCTGGTGCAGCAACGCCCTAGAGTGAATCCTAGATTGCCCGAAACGTAGAACTGACCATTACCTTCACGCTTGTTGCAATTATCCGTTTTATACGATGAAAAAACTGTTGTATTTTCATTGTACATTATGGTTCTGGCGTTGAATTGTTAGGCCCTAGCTATTGGATCTGGTGGATCAACGCCCTAGAGTGAAGCCTAGGTTGCCCGGAACGTATTAATGACCATAACATTCACACTGGTTACAATTATTCGCTTTATACGTTGGAAAACCTGTTGCATTTTTATTGTATTTTCCGCTTCTGGCTTCGACTTCTAAGGTCCTTGCTATTCGATCTGGTGGGGCATCGTCCAAGAGTGAAGCCTATGTTGCCCGGAACGTAGAAATGACCATAACTTTCACACTGGATGCAATTATTCGTTTTATACAATGGAAAAACGGTTGTATTTATATTGTATTTTATGCTTCTGGCGTTGACTTCTAAGGCTGTAGCTATTCGATGTGGTGGGGCAACGCCCTAGAGTGAAGACTAGGTTGCCCGGAACGTAGAAATGTCCGTTACTTTCACGCTGGATGCAATTATCCGTTTTATGCGATGCAAAAACTGTTATATTTATATTATATTTTATGCGTCTGGCGTTGACTTCTTAGGCCATAACTATACGATCTGGTGGAACGACGCCGTAGAGTAAAGCTTACGTTGCCCGGAACGTAGAAATGACCATAACTTTCACACTGGTTGCTATTATTCGTTCTATACGATGGAAAAACTTTTATATTTATATTGTATATTATGCTTCTGGCCTTGATTCCTTCGGCCCTAACCATTCGATCTGGTTGAACAACGCCCTGGAGTGAAGCCTAGGATGCTCGGAACGTAGAAATGACCATTACTTTCACACTGGTTGCAGTTATTCCTGTTATACGATGGAATAACTGTTTCATCTTTATTGTATTTTATGCTTCTGGCGTTGACTTCTAAGGCCCTAACTATTCGATCTGATGGATCAACGCCCTCGAGTGAAGCCTAGGTTGCCCGAAACGCAGAAATAACCATAACTTTCACACTGGTTGCAATTACTCGTTTTATACGATGGAAGAGCTGTTGTATTTATATCGTATTTTATGCTCCTGGCGTTGAATTCTTAGGCCCTAACTATTCGATCTGGTGGAGCAACGCCATAGAGTGAAACGTAGGTTGCCCGGAACGTAGAAGTGACCATTATATTCACACTGGTTGCAATCATTCCTGTTATACGATGGAAGAACGGTTGTATTTTTATTGTATTTAATGCTTCTGGCGTTCACTTCTTAGGCCCTAACTATTCGATCTGGTGGAACAACGGCCTAGGGTTAAGCCTAGCTTGCCCGGAACGTAGAAATGACCACTACTTTCACACGGTTTGCAAGTATTCCTTTTATACGATGGAAATGCTGTTGTATCTATATCGTATTTAATGCTTCTGGCGTTTACTTCTAAGGACTTAACTATTCGGTCTGGTGGAGCAACGCCCTGGAGTGAAACGTAGGTTGCCCGGAACGTAGAAATGACCATTACATTCACACTGGTTGCAATCATTCCTGTTATACGATGGAAAAACTGTTGTATTTTTATTGTATTTTATGCTCCTGGCGTTGACTTCTAAGGCCCTAACTATTCGATCTGATGGAGCAACGCCCTCGAGTGAAGCCTAGGTTGCTCGGATGGTAGAAATGTCCATAACCTTCACACTGGTTGCAATTATTCGTTTTATACGATGGAAAAGCTGTTGTATTTTTATTGCATTTTATGATTCGGGCGTTGACTTCTAAGGCCTCAACTATTCAATCTGTTGGAGCAACACCCTAGGGTGAAACCTAGGCTGCCAGGAAAGTAAAAATGACCATAACTTTCACACTGGTAGCAATTATTCGTTATATACAATGGAAAATCTGTTCTATTTATTTTGTACTTTATGCTTCGGGCGTTGACTTCTAAGGCCCTGACTATTCGATCTGGTAGAGCAACGCCCTATGGTGAAGCCTAGGTTGCCCAGAACGTAGAAATGACCATAACTTTCACACTGGTTGCAATTACTCGTTTTATACGATGGAAAAGCTGTTGTATTCATATCGTATTTTATGCTCCTGGCGTTGAATTCTTAGGCCCTAACTATTCGATCTGGTGGAGCAACGCCATAGAGTGAAACGTAGGTTGCACGGAACGTAGAAATGACCATTACATTCACACAGGTTGCAATCATTCCTGTTATACGATGGAAAAACTGTTGTATTTTTATTGTATTTTATGCTCCTGGCGTTGACTTCTAAGGCCCTAACTATTCAATCTGGTGGAGCAACTCCCTAGAGTGAGGCCTAGGTTGCCCGGGACGTAGAAATGACCATAACTTTCACACTGGTTGCAATTATTCGTTTTATACAATGGAAAAACGGTTGTATTTATATTGTATTTTATGCTTCTGGCGTTGAATTCTAAGTCCGTAACTATTTGATCTCGTGGAGCAACGCCCTAGAGTGATGCCTGGGTTGCCTGGAACGTAGAAATGACAATTACATTCACACTGCAAATATACATTATATCCGATGGAAAAGCTGTTGTATTTATATTGTATTTTATGCTTCTGTCGTTGACTTCTAAGGCCCTAGCTATTCGATCTGGTGGAACAACGCCCCAGACTGAAGACTAGGTCGCCCGGAACGTAGAAATGACCATCACTTTCACACTGGTTGCAATTATTCCTGTTATACAATGGAAAAACTCTTGTATATTTAGCGCATTTCATGCTACGGGCGTTCACTTCTTAGTCCCTAACTATTCGATCTGGTGGAGCAACGCCCTAGAGTGAAGCGTAGGTTGCCCGGAACGTAGAAATGACCATAACTTTCACACTGGTTGCTATTATTCGTTCTATACGATGGAAGAGTTGTTATATTTATATTGTATTTTATGCTTCTGGCGTTGAGTTCTAAGGCCGTAACTATTCGACCTGGTGGAAGCAGGCCCTAGGGTGAAGGCCAGGTTTCCCGGAAGGTAGAAATGACCATTACTTTCACACTGTTTGCAATTATTCATTTTATACGATGGAAATGCTGTTGTATTTATATTGTATTTTATGCTTCTGGCGTTGACTTCTAAGGCCGTAGCTATTCGATGTGGTGGAGCAACGCCCTAGAGTGACGCCTAGGTTGCCCGGAACGTAGGACAGACCGTTACCTTAACACCGGTTGCAATTATTCCTGTTATACGATGGAAAAACTGTTGCATCTTTATTGTATTTTATGCTTTTAGCGTTGAATTCTAAGTCCCTAGCTATTCGATCTGGTGTAACAACGCCCTAGAGTGAAGCCTTGGTTGCGCGGAACGTAGAAATGACCATCACTTTCAAACTGGTTGGAATTGTTCCTGTTATGCGATGGAAAAACTGTTGTAGTTTTATTGCATTTTATGCTTCGGGCGTTGACTTCTAAGGCCCTAACTATTCGATCTGGTGTAGCAACGCCCTAGAGTGAAGCCTAGGTTGCCCGGAACGTAGAAATGACCATCACTTTCAAACTGGTTGGAACTATTCCTGTTATGCGATGGAAAAACTGTTGTATTTATATTGTATTTTATGCTTCTGGCGTCGACTTCTAAGGCCGTAGCTATTCGCTGTGGTGGAGCAACGCCCTAGAGTGACGGCTAGGTTGCCCGGAACGTAGAAATGACCATAACTGTCTCACTGGTTGCTATTATTCGTTTTATACGATGGAAAAACTGTTATATTTATATTGTATTTTATGCTTCTGGCGTTGTCTTCTTAGGCCCTAGCTACTCGATCTGGTGGAACAACGCCCCAGACTGAAGACTAGGTCGCCCGGAACGTAGAAATGACCATCACTTTCACACTGGTTGCAATTATTCCTGTTATACGATGGAAAAACTCTTGTATATTTAGCGCATTTCATGCTACGGGCGTTCACTTCTTAGTCCCTAACTATTCGATCTGGTGGAGCAACGCCCTAGAGTGAAGCGTAGGTTGCCCGGAACGTAGAAATGACCATAACTTTCACACTGGTTGCTATTATTCGTTCTATACGATGGAAGAGTTGTTATATTTATATTGTATTTTATGCTTCTGGCGTTGAGTTCTAAGGCCGTAACTATTCGACCTGGTGGAAGCACGCCCTAGGGTGAAGGCCAGGTTTCCCGGAAGGTAGAAATGACCATTACTTTCACACTGTTTGCAATTATTCATTTTATACGATGGAAATGCTGTTGTATTTATATTGTATTTTATGCTTCTGGCGTTGACTTCTAAGGCCGTAGCTATTCGATGTGGTGGAGCAACACCGTAGAGTGACGCCTAGGTTGCCCGGAACGTAGAAATGACCATAACTTTCACACTGGTTGCTATTATTCGTTTTATACAATGGAAAATCTGTTCTATTTATTATGTACTTTATGCTTCGGGCGTTGACTTCTAAGGTCCTATCTATTCGATCTGGTATAGCAACGCCCTGGAGTGAAACCTAGGTTGCCCGGAACGTAGAAATGACCATCACTTTCAAACTGGTTGGAATTATTCCTGTTATGCGATGGAAAAACTGTTGCAGTTTTATTGCATTTTATGTTTCGGGCGTTGACTTCTAAGGCCCTAACTATTCGATCTGGTGGAGCAACGCCCTAGAGTGAAGCCTAGGTTGCCTGGAACGTAGAAATGACCATAACTTTCACACTGGTTGCTATTATTCCTGTTATACGATGGAAAAGTTGTTGTATTTATATTGTCTTTTATGCTTCTGGCGTTGACTTCTAAGGCCCTAACTATTCGATCTGGTGGTGCAACGCCCTACAGTGAAGCCTAGGTTGCCCGGAACGTAGAAATGATCATTAGTTTCACACTGTTTGCAATTATTCATTTTATACGATGGAAAAACTGTTATATTTATTTTGTACTTTATGCTTCGGGCGTTCACTTCTAAGGTCCTATCTATTCGATCTGGTTTAGCAGCGCCCTGGAGTGAGGCCTAGGTTGCCCGGAACGTAGGACAGACCGTTACCTTCACACTGGTTGCAATCATTCCTGTTATACGATGGAAAAACTGCTGCATCTTTATTGTACTTTATGCTTTTAGCGTTGAATTCTAAGTCCCTAGCTATTCGATCTGGTGGAGCAACGCCCTAGAGTGAAGCCTAGGTTGCCCGGAACGTAGAAATGACCATAACATTCACACTGGCTACAATTTTTCGTTTTATACGTTGGAAAAACTGTTGCATTTTTATTGTATTTTCCGCTTCTGGCTTCGACTTCTAAGGTCCTAGCTATTCGATCTGGTGGGGCATCGTCCAAGAGTGAAGCCTATGTTGCCCGGAACGTAGAAATGACCATAACTTTCACACTGGTTGCGATTATTCGTTTTATACAATGGAAAAACGGTTGTATTTATATTGTATTTTATGCTTCTGGCGTTGACTTCTAAGGCTGTAGCTATTCGATGTGGTGGGGCAACGCCCTAGAGTGAAGACTAGGTTGCCGGAACGTAGAAATGACCATTACTTTCACACTGGTTGCAATTATTCGTTTTATACGATGGCAAAACTGTTGTATTTTTATTGTATTTTATGCTTCTGGCGTTGACTTCTAAGGCCCTAACTATTCAATGTGGTGGAGCAACGCCCTAGAGTGAGGCCTAGGTGGCCCGGGACGTAGAAATGACCATAACTTTCACACTGGTTGCTATTATTCCTTTTATACGATGCAAAAACTGTTACATTTAGATTATATTTTATGCGTCTGGCGTTGACTTCTTAGGCCCTAACTATTCGATCTGGTGGAACGACGCCGTAGAGTAAACCCTACGTTGCCCGGAACGTAGAAATGACCATAACTTTCACACTGGTTGCTATTATTCGTTCTATACGATGGAAAAACTGTTATATTTATATTCTATATTATGTTTCTGGCCTTGATTCCTTCGGCCCTAACTATTCGATCTGGTTGGACAACGCCCTGGAGTGAAGCCTAGGATGCTCGGAACGTAGAAATGACCATTACTTTCACACTGGTTGCAGTTATTCCTGTTATACGATGGAATAACTGTTGTAGTTTTATTGTATTTTATGCTTCTGACGTTGACTTCTAAGGCCCTAACTATTCGATCTGGTGGAGCAACGCCCTAGAGTGAAGACTAGGTTGCTCGGAATGTAGAAATGTCCATAAATTTCACACTGGATGCAATTATTCCTGTTATAGGATGTAAAAACTATGGTATTTTTATTGTATTTTATGCTTCGGGAGTTGACTTCTAAGGCCCTAACCATACAAGCTGGTGGAGCATCGCCACAGGATGAAGCCTAGGTTGCCCGGAACGTAGAAATGACCATAACTTCCACACTGGTTGCAATTATTCCTGTTATACAATGGAAAAACTGTTGTATTTATATTGTATCTTATGCTTCTGGCGTTGAATTCTAAGGCCCTAACTATTCGAGCTGGCGGAGCAACGCCCTAGAGTGAAGCCAAGGTTGACCTGAACGTAGAAGTGACCATAACTTTCACACTGGTTGCAATTATTCGTTTTATACGATGGAAAAGCTGTTGTATTTATATTGTATTTTATGCTTCAGGCGTTGACTTCTTAGGCCCTAACTATACGATCTGGTGCAGCAACGCCCTAGAGTGAATCCTAGATTGCCCGAAACGTAGAACTGACCATTACCTTCACGCTTGTTGCAATTATCCGTTTTATACGATGAAAAAACTGTTGTATTTTCATTGTACATTATGCTTCTGGCGTTGAATTGTTAGGCCCTAGCTATTGGATCTGGTGGATCAACGCCCTAGAGTGAAGCCTAGGTTGCCCGGAACGTATTAATGACCATAACATTCACACTGGTTACAATTATTCGCTTTATACGTTGGAAAACCTGTTGCATTTTTATTGTATTTTCCGCTTCTGGCTTCGACTTCTAAGGTCCTTGCTATTCGATCTGGTGGGGCATCGTCCAAGAGTGAAGCCTATGTTGCCCGGAACGTAGAAATGACCATAACTTTCACACTGGTTGCAATTATTCGTTTTATACAATGGAAAAACGGTTGTATTTATATTGTATTTTATGCTTCTGGCGTTGACTTCTAAGGCTGTAGCTATTCGATGTGGTGGGGCAACGCCCTAGAGTGAAGACTAGGTTGCCCGGAACGTAGAAATGTCCGTTACTTTCACGCTGGATGCAATTATCCGTTTTATGCGATGCAAAAACTGTTATATTTATATTATATTTTATGCGTCTGGCGTTGACTTCTTAGGCCATAACTATACGATCTGGTGGAACGACGCCGTAGAGTAAAGCTTACGTTGACCGGAACGTAGAAATGACCATAACTTTCACACTGGTTGCTATTATTCGTTCTATACGATGGAAAAACTTTTATATTTATATTGTATATTATGCTTCTGGCCTTGATTCCTTCGGCCCTAACCATTCGATCTGGTTGAACAACGCCCTGGAGTGAAGCCTAGGATGCTCGGAACGTAGAAATGACCATTACTTTCACACTGGTTGCAGTTATTCCTGTTATACGATGGAATAACTGTTTCATCTTTATTGTATTTTATGCTTCTGGCGTTGACTTCTAAGGCCCTAACTATTCGATCTGATGGATCTACGCCCTCGAGTGAAGCCTAGGTTGCCCGAAACGCAGAAATAACCATAACTTTCACACTGGTTGCAATTACTCGTTTTATACGATGGAAGAGCTGTTGTATTTATATCGTATTTTATGCTCCTGGCGTTGAATTCTTAGGCCCTAACTATTCGATCTGGTGGAGCAACGCCATAGAGTGAAACGTAGGTTGCCCGGAACGTAGAAGTGACCATTATATTCACACTGGTTGCAATCATTCCTGTTATACGATGGAAGAACGGTTGTATTTTTATTGTATTTAATGCTTCTGGCGTTCACTTCTTAGGCCCTAACTATTCGATCTGGTGGAATAACGGCCTAGGGTTAAGCCTAGCTTGCCCGGAACGTAGAAATGACCACTACTTTCACACGGTTTGCAAGTATTCCTTTTATACGATGGAAAAGCTGTTGTATCTATATCGTATTTAATGCTTCTGGCGTTTACTTCTAAGGACTTAACTATTCGGTCTGGTGGAGCAACGCCCTGGAGTGAAACGTAGGTTGCCCGGAACGTAGAAATGACCATTACATTCACACTGGTTGCAATCATTCCTGTTATACGATGGAAAAACTGTTGTATTTTTATTGTATTTTATGCTCCTGGCGTTGACTTCTAAGGCCCTAACTATTCGATCTGATGGAGCAACGCCCTCGAGTGAAGCCTAGGTTGCTCGGATGGTAGAAATGTCCATAACCTTCACACTGGTTGCAATTATTCGTTTTATACGATGGAAAAGCTGTTGTATTTTTATTGCATTTTATGATTCGGGCGTTGACTTCTAAGGCCTCAACTATTCAATCTGTTGGAGCAACACCCTAGGGTGAAACCTAGGCTGCCAGGAAAGTAAAAATGACCATAACTTTCACACTGGTAGCAATTATTCGTTATATACAATGGAAAATCTGTTCTATTTATTTTGTACTTTATGCTTCGGGCGTTGACTTCTAAGGCCCTGACTATTCGATCTGGTAGAGCAACGCCCTATGGTGAAGCCTAGGTTGCCCAGAACGTAGAAATGACCATAACTTTCACACTGGTTGCAATTACTCGTTTTATACGATGGAAAAGCTGTTGTATTCATATCGTATTTTATGCTCCTGGCGTTGAATTCTTAGGCCCTAACTATTCGATCTGGTGGAGCAACGCCATAGAGTGAAACGTAGGTTGCCCGGAACGTAGAAATGACCATCACATTCACACTGGTTGCAATCATTCCTGTTATACGATGGAAAAACTGTTGTATTTTTATTGTATTTTATGCTCCTGGCGTTGACTTCTAAGGCCCTAACTATTCAATCTGGTGGAGCAACTCCCTAGAGTGAGGCCTAGGTTGCCCGGGACGTAGAAATGACCATAACTTTCACACTGGTTGCAATTATTCGTTTTATACAATGGAAAAACGGTTGTATTTATATTGTATTTTATGCTTCTGGCGTTGAATTCTAAGTCCGTAACTATTTGATCTCGTGGAGCAACGCCCTAGAGTGATGCCTGGGTTGCCTGGAACGTAGAAATGACAATTACATTCACACTGCAAATATACATTATATCCGATGGAAAAGCTGTTGTATTTATATTGTATTTTATGCTTCTGTCGTTGACTTCTAAGGCCCTAGCTATTCGATCTGGTGGAACAACGCCCCAGACTGAAGACTAGGTCGCCCGGAACGTAGAAATGACCATCACTTTCACACTGGTTGCAATTATTCCTGTTATACAATGGAAAAACTCTTGTATATTTAGCGCATTTCATGCTACGGGCGTTCACTTCTTAGTCCCTAACTATTCGATCTGGTGGAGCAACGCCCTAGAGTGAAGCGTAGGTTGCCCGGAACGTAGAAATGACCATAACTTTCACACTGGTTGCTATTATTCGTTCTATACGATGGAAGAGTTGTTATATTTATATTGTATTTCATGCTTCTGGCGTTGAGTTCTAAGGCCGTAACTATTCGACCTTGTGGAAGCAGGCCCTAGGGTGAAGGCCAGGTTTCCCGGAAGGTAGAAATGACCATTACTTTCACACTGTTTGCAATTATTCATTTTATACGATGGAAATGCTGTTGTATTTATATTGTATTTTATGCTTCTGGCGTTGACTTCTAAGGCCGTAGCTATTCGATGTGGTGGAGCAACGCCCTAGAGTGACGCCTAGGTTGCCCGGAACGTAGGACAGACCGTTACCTTAACACCGGTTGCAATTATTCCTGTTATACGATGGAAAAACTGTTGCATCTTTATTGTAATTTATGCTTTTAGCGTTGAATTCTAAGTCCCTAGCTATTCGATCTGGTGTAACAACGCCCTAGAGTGAAGCCTTGGTTGCGCGGAACGTAGAAATGACCATCACTTTCAAACTGGTTGGAATTGTTCCTGTTATGCGATGGAAAAACTGTTGTAGTTTTATTGCATTTTATGCTTCGGGCGTTGACTTCTAAGGCCCTAACTATTCGATCTGGTGTAGCAACGCCCTAGAGTGAAGCCTAGGTTGCCCGGAACGTAGAAATGACCATCACTTTCAAACTGGTTGGAATTATTCCTGTTATGCGATGGAAAAACTGTTGTATTTATATTGTATTTTATGCTTCTGGCGTCGACTTCTAAGGCCGTAGCTATTCGCTGTGGTGGAGCAACGCCCTAGAGTGACGCCTAGGTTGCCCGGAACGTAGAAATGACCATAACTGTCTCACTGGTTGCTATTATTCGTTTTATACGATGGAAAAACTGTTATATTTATATTGTATTTTATGCTTCTGGCGTTGTCTTCTTAGGCCCTAACTACTCGATCTGGTGGAACAACGCCCCAGACTGAAGACTAGGTCGCCCGGAACGTAGAAATGACCATCACTTTCACACTGGTTGCAATTATTCCTGTTATACGATGGAAAAACTCTTGTATATTTAGCGCATTTCATGCTACGGGCGTTCACTTCTTAGTCCCTAACTATTCGATCTGGTGGAGCAACGCCCTAGAGTGAAGCGTAGGTTGCCCGGAACGTAGAAATGACCATAACTTTCACACTGGTTGCTATTATTCGTTCTATACGATGGAAGAGTTGTTATATTTATATTGTATTTTATGCTTCTGGCGTTGAGTTCTAAGGCCGTAACTATTCGACCTGGTGGAAGCACGCCCTAGGGTGAAGGCCAGGTTTCCCGGAAGGTAGAAATGACCATTACTTTCACACTGGTTGCAGTTATTCCTGTTATACGATGGAATAACTGTTGTAGTTTTATTGTATTTTATGCTTCTGACGTTGACTTCTAAGGCCCTAACTATTCGATCTGGTGGAGCAACGCCCTAGAGTGAAGACTAGGTTGCTCGGAATGTAGAAATGTCCATAAATTTCACACTGGATGCAATTATTCCTGTTATAGGATGTAAAAACTATGGTATTTTTATTGTATTTTATGCTTCGGGAGTTGACTTCTAAGGCCCTAACCATACGACCTGGTGGAGCAACGCCACAGGATGAAGCCTAGGTTGCCCGGAACGTAGAAATGACCATAACTTCCACACTGGTTGCACCTGTTATACGATGGAAAAACTGTTGTATTTATATTGTATCTTATGCTTCTGGCGTTGACTTCTAAGGCCCTAACTATTCGAGCTGGCGGAGCAACGCCCTAGAGTGAAGCCAAGGTTGACCGGAACGTAGAAGTGACCATAACTTTCACACTGGTTGCAATTATTCGTTTTATACGATGGAAAAGCTGTTGTATTTATATTGTATTTTATGCTTCAGGCGTTGACTTCTTAGGCCCTAACTATACGATCTGGTGCAGCAACGCCCTAGAGTGAATCCTAGATTGCCCGAAACGTAGAACTGACCATTACCTTCACGCTTGTTGCAATTATCCGTTTTATACGATGAAAAAACTGTTGTACTTTCATTGTACTTTATGCTTCTGGCGTTGAATTGTTAGGCCCTAGCTATTGGATCTGGTGGATCAACGCCCTAGAGTGAAGCCTAGGTTGCCCGGAACGTATTAATGACCATAACATTCACACTGGTTACAATTATTCGCACTGGTTACGTTGGAAAACCTGTTGCATTTTTATTGTATTTTCCGCTTCTGGCTTCGACTTCTAAGGTCCTTGCTATTCGATCTGGTGGGGCATCGTCCAAGGGTGAAGCCTATGTTGCCCGGAACGTAGAAATGACCATAACTTTCACACTGGATGCAATTATTCGTTTTATACAATGGAAAAACGGTTGTATTTATATTGTATTTTATGCTTCTGGCGTTGACTTCTAAGGCTGTAGCTATTCGATGTGGTGGGGCAACGCCCTAGAGTGAAGACTAGGTTGCCCGGAACGTAGAAATGTCCGTTACTTTCACGCTGGATGCAATTATCCGTTTTATGCGATGCAAAAACTGTTATATTTATATTATATTTTATGCGTCTGGCGTTGACTTCCTAGGCCATAACTATACGATCTGGTGGAACGACGCCGTAGAGTAAAGCTTACGTTGCCCGGAACGTAGAAATGACCATAACTTTCACACTGGTTGCTATTATTCGTTCTATACGATGGAAAAACTTTTATATTTATATTGTATATTATGCTTCTGGCCTTGATTCCTTCGGCCCTAACCATTCGATCTGGTTGAACAACGCCCTGGAGTGAAGCCTAGGATGCTCGGAACGTAGAAATGACCATTACTTTCACACTGGTTGCAGTTATTCCTGTTATACGATGGAATAACTGTTTCATCTTTATTGTATTTTATGCTTCTGGCGTTGACTTCTAAGGCCCTAACTATTCGATCTGATGGATCAACGCCCTCGAGTGAAGCCTAGGTTGCCCGAAACGCAGAAATAACCATAACTTTCACACTGGTTGCTATTACTCGTTTTATACGATGGAAGAGCTGTTGTATTTATATCGTATTTTATGCTCCTGGCGTTGAATTCTTAGGCCCTAACTATTCGATCTGGTGGAGCAACGCCATAGAGTGAAACGTAGGTTGCCCGGAACGTAGAAGTGACCATTATATTCACACTGGTTGCAATCATTCCTGTTATACGATGGAAGAACGGTTGTATTTTTATTGTATTTAATGCTTCTGGCGTTGAGTTCTAAGTCCCTAGCTTTTCGATCTGGTGGAGCAACGCCCTAGAGTGAAGCCTAGGTCGCCCGGAACGTAGAATTGGATATCACTTCCAAACTGGTCGCAATTATTCCTGTTATATGATGGAAACACTATTGCATTTTTTTTGCATTTTATGCTTCGGGCGTTGGCTTCTAAGGCCCTAACTATTCAATCTATTGGAGCAACGCCCTAGGGTGAGGCCTAGGTTGCTCGGAAAGTAGAAATGACCATCAGTTTCATACTGGTTGCAATTATTCGTTTTATACGATGGAAAAACTGTTGTATTTATATTGTATTTTATGCTTCTGGCGTTGACTTCTAAGGCCCTAGCAATTCGATCTAGTGGAGCAACGCCCTAGAGTGAAGCCTAGGTTGCCCGGAAAGGAGAAATGACCATCACTTTCAAACTGGTTGCAATTAATCCTGTTATACGATGGAAAAACTGTTGTATTTTTATTGCATTTTATGCTTCTGGCGTTCACTTCTTAGGCCCTAACTATTCGATCTGGTGGAACAACGGCCTAGGGTGAAGCCTAGCTTGCCCGGAACGTAGAAATGACCACTACTTTCACACTGTTTGCAAGTATTCCTTTTATACGATGGAAAAGCTGTTGTATTTATATCGTATTTAATGCTTCTGGCGTTTACTTCTAAGGACTTAACTATTCGGTCTGGTGGAGCAACGCCCTGGAGTGAAACCTAGGTTGCCCGGAACGTAGAATTTGCCATCACTTTCAAACTGGTTGCAATTATTCCTGTTATATGAACGAAACACTGTTGTATTTTTTTTGCATTTTATGGTTCGGGCGTTGACTTCTAAGGCCCTAACTATTCAATCCGTTGGAGCAACGCCCTAGGGTGAAGCCTAGGTTGCTCGGAAAGTAGAAATGACCATAAGTTTCATACTGGTTGGAATTATTCGTTTTATACGATGGAAAAGCTGTTGTATTTATATTGTATTTTCTGCCTCTGGCGTTGACTTCTAAGGCCGTAGCTATTAGATGTGGTGGAGCAACGCCCTAGAGAGACGCCTAGGGTGCTCGGAACGTAGAAATGACCATTACTTTCACACTGGTTGCAATTATTCGTTATATACGATGGAAAAGCTGTTGTATTAATATCGTATTTTATGCTTCTGGCGTTGACTTCTTAGGCCGTAACTATTCGGTCTGGTGGAGCAACGCCCTGGAGTGAAACCTAGGTTGCCCGGAACGTAGAATTGGCCATCACTTTCAAACTGGTTGCGATTATTGCTGCTATATGATGGAAACACTGTTCTATTTTTTTTGCATTTTATGGTTCGGGCGTTGACTTCTAAGGCCCTATCTATTCAATCCGTTGGAGCAACGCCCTAGGGTGAAGCCTAGGTTGTTCGGAAAGTAGAAATGACCATAAGTTTCATACTGGTTGCAATTATTCGTTTTATACGATGGAAAAACTGTTGTATTTATATTGTATTTTATGCTTCTGGCGTTGACTTCTAAGGCACTAACTATTCGATCTGGTGGAGCAACGCCCTAGAGTGAAGCCTAGGTTGCCCGGAAGGTAGAATTGGCCATCACTTTCACACTGGTTGTAATTATTCGTTTTATATGATGGAAAAGCTGTTGTATTTATATTGTATTTTATGCCTCTGGCGTTGACTTCTAACGCCCTAACTATTCAATCTGTTGGAGCAGCGCCCTAGGGTGAAGCCTAGGTTGCTCGGAAAGTAGAAATGACCATAAGTTTCATACTGGTTGCAATTATTCGTTTTATACGATGGAAAAACTGCTGTATTTATATTGTATTTTATGCTTCTGGCGCTGACTTCTAAGGCCCTAGCTGTTCGATCTAGTGGAGCTACGCCCTAGAGTGAAGCCTAGGTTGCCCGGAAGGGAGAAATGACCATCACGTTCAAACTGGTTGCAATTAATCCTTTTATACGATGGAAAAGCTGTTGTATCTATATTGTATTTTATGCTTCTGGCGTTTACTTCTAAGGACCTAACTATTCGATCTGGTGGAGCAACGCCCTAGAGTGGATCCTAGCTTGCCCGGATGGGAGAAATGACCATCACGTTCAAACTGGTTGCAATTAATCCTTTTATACGATGGAAAAGCTGTTGTATCTATATTGTATTTTATGCTTCTCGCGTTGACTTCTTCGGCCGTAACTATTCGGTCTGGTGGAGCAACGCCCTGGAGTGAAACCTAGGTTGCCCGGAACGCAGAATTGGCCATCACTTTCAAACTGGTTGCAATTATTCCTGTTATATGATGGAAACACTGTTGTATTTTTTTTGCATTTTATATTTCGGGCGTTGACTTCCAAGGCCCTAACTATTCAATCCGTTGGAGCAACGCCCTAGGGTGAAGCCTAGGTTGCTCGTAAAGTAGAAATGACCATAAGTTTCATACTGGTTGCAATTATTCGTTTTATACGATGGAGAAGCTGTTGTATTTATATTGTATTCTATGCCTCTGGCGTTGACTTCTAAGGCCCTAGCTGTTCGATCTAGTGGAGCAACGCCCTAGAGTGAAGCCTAGGTTGCCCGGAAGGGAGAAATGACCATCACGTTCATACTGGTTGCAATTAATCCTTTTATACGATGGAAATGCTGTTGTATCTATATTGTATTTTATGCTTCTGGCGTTTACTTCTAAGGACCTAACTATTCGATCTGGTGGAGCAACGCCCTAGAGTGACGGCTAGGGTGCTCGGAACGTAGAAATGACCATTACTTTCACACTGGTTGCAATTATTCGTTTTATACGATGGAAAAGCTGTTGTATTTATATCGTATTTTATGCTTCTGGCGTTGACTTCTTAAGCCGTAACTATTCGGTCTGGTGGAGCAACGCCCTGGAGTGAAATCTAGGTTGCCCGGAAAGTAGAATTGGCCATCACTTTCAAACTGGTTGCAATTATTCCTGTTATATGATGGAAACACTGTTGTATTTTTTTTGCATTTTATGGTTCGGGCCTTGACTTCTAAGGCCCTAACTATTCAATCCGTTGGAGCAACGCCCTAGGGTGAAGCCTAGGTTGCTCGGAAAGTAGAAATGACCATATGTTTCATACTGGTTGCAATTATTTGTTCCATACGATGGAAAAACTGTTGTATTTATATTGTATTTTATGCTTCTGGCGTTGACTTCTATGGCACTAACTATTCGATCTGGTGGAGCAACGCCCTAGAGTGAAGCCTAGGTTACCCGGAACGTAGAATTGGCCATCACTTTCAAACTGGTCGAAATTATTCCTGTTATATGATGGAAATACTGTTGTATTTTTTTTGCATTTTATGGTTCGGCCGTAGACTTCTAAGGCCCTAACTATTCAATCTGTTGGAGCAACGCCCTAGGGTGAAGCCTAGGTTGCTCGGAAAGTAGAAATGACCATAAGTTTCATACTGGTTGCAATTATTCGCTTTATACGATGGAAAAGCTGTAGTATTTATATTGTATTTTATGCCTCTGGCGTTGACTTCTAAGGCCGTAGCTATTAGATGTGGTGGAGCAACGCCCTAGAGAGACGCCTAGGGTGCTCGGAGCGTAGAAATGACCATTACTTTCACACTGGTTGCAATTATTCGTTTTATACGATGGAAAAGCTGTTGTATTTATATCGTATTTTATGCTTCTCGCGTTGACTTCTTCGGCCGTAACTATTCGGTCTGGTGGAGCAACGCCCTGGAGTGAAACCTAGGTTGCCCGGAACGTAGAATTGGCCATCACTTTCAAACTGGTTGCAATTATTGCTGTTATATGATGGAAACACTGTTGTATTTTTTTTGCATTTTATATTTCGGGCGTTGACTGCTAAGGCCCTAACTATTCAATCCGTTGGAGCAACGCCCTAGGGTGAAGCCTAGGTTGCTCGGAAAGTAGAATTGACCATAAGTTTCATACTGGTTGCAATTATTCGTTTTATGCGATGGAAAAACTGTTTTATTCATATTGTATTTCATGCTTCTCGCGTTCACTTCTAAGGCACTAACTATTCGATCTGGTGGAGCAAAGCCCTAGAGTGGAGCCTAGGTTGCCCGGAAGGTAGAATTGGCCATCACTTTCAAACTGGTTGCAATTATTCGTTTTATACGATGTAAAAACTGTTGTATTTATATTGTATTTTATGCTTCTGGCGTTTACTTCTAAGGACCTAACTATTCTATCTGGTGGAGCAACGCCTTAGAGTGGATCCTAGCTTGCTCGGAATGTAGAAATGAACATAACTTTCACACTGGTTGCAATTATTCGTTTTATACGATGGAAACGCTGTTGTATTTATATTGTACTTTATGCCTCTGGCGTTGACTTCTAAGGCCGTAGCTATTAGATGTGGTGGAGCAACGCCCTACAGTGACGCCTAGGGTGCTCGGGACGTAGAAATGACCATTACTTTCACACTGGTTGCAATTGTTCGTTATATACGATGGAAAAGCTGTTGCATTTATATCGTATTTTATGCTTCTGGCGTTGACTTCTAAGGCACTAACTATTCGATCTGGTGGAGCAACGCCCTATAGTGAAGCCTAGAATGCCCGGAAGGTAGAATTCGCCATCACTTTCACACTGCTTGCAATTATTCGTTTTATACGATGGAAAAGCTGTTGTATTTATATTGTATTTTATGCCTCTGGCGTTGACTTCCAAGGCCCTAGCTGTTCGATCTAGTGGAGCAACGCCCTAGAGTGAAGCCTAGGTTGCCCGGAAGGGAGAAATGACCATCACGTTCAAACTAGTTGCAATTAATCCTTTTATACGATGGAAAAGCTGTTGTATCTATATTGTATTATATGCTTCTGGCGTATGCTTCTAAGGACCTAACTATTCGATCTGGTGGAGCAACGCCCTAGAGTGAATCCTAGGTTGCTCGGAATGTAGAAATGACCATAACTTTCACACTGGTTGCAATTATTCGTTTTATACGATGCAAACGCTGTTGTATTTATATCGTATTTTATGCTTCTGGCGTTTACTTCTAAGGACCTAACTATTCGATCTTGTGGAGCAACGCCCTAGAGTGGATCCTAGGTTGCTCGGAATGTAGAAATGACCATAACTTTCACACTGGTTGCAATTATTCGTTTTATACGATGGAAACGCTGTTGTATTTATATTGTACTTTATGCCTCTGGCGTTGACTACTAAGGCCGTAGCTATTAGATGTGGTGGAGCAACGCCCTAGAGTGACGCCTAGGGTCCTCGGGACGTAGAAATGACCATTACTTTCACACTGGTTGCAATTATTCGCTTTATACGATGGAAAAGCTGTTGTATTTATATCGTATTTTATGCTTCTGGCGTTGACTTCTTAGGCCGTAATTATTGGGTCTGGTGGAGCAACGCCCTGGAGTGAAATCTAGGTTGCCCGGAACGTAGAATTGGCCATCACTTTCAAACTGGTTGCAATTATTCCTGTTATATGATGGAAACACTGTTGTATTTTTTTTGCATTTTATATTTCGGGCGTTGACTTCTAAGGCCCTAACTATTCTATCCGTTGGAGCACCGCCCTAGGGTGAAGCCTAGGTTGTTCGGAACGTAGAAATGACCATAAGTTTCATACTGGTTGCAATTATTCGTTTTATACGATGGAAAAACTGTTGTATTTATATTGTATTTTATGCCTCTGGCGTTGACTTCTTAGGCCCTAACTATTCAATCTGTTGGAGCAACGCCCTAGGGTGAAGCCTAGGTTGCTCGGAAAGTAGAAATGACCATAAGTTTCATACTGGTTGCAATTATTCGTTTTATACGATGGAAAAACTGTTGTATTTATATTGTATTTTATTCTTCTGGCGTTGACTTCTAAGGCCCTAGCTGTTCGATCTAGTGGAGCAACGCCCTAGAGTGATGCCTAGCTTGCCCGGAAGGGAGAAATGACCATCACGTTCAAACTGGTTGCAATTAATCCTTTTATACGATGGAAAAGCTGTTGTATCTATATTGTATTTTATGCTTCTGGCGTTTACTTCTAAGGACCTAACTATTCGATCTGGTGGAGCAACGCCCTAGAGTGAAGCCTATGTTACACGGAATGTGGAAATGACCATAACTTTCACACTGGTTGCAATTATTCGTTTTATACGATGGAAACGCTGTTGTATTTATATTGTATTTTATGCGTCTGGTGTTGACTTCTAAGGCACTATCTATTCGATCTGGTGGAGCAACGCCCTTGAGAGAAGCCTAGGTTGCCCGGAACGTAGAATTGGCCATCACTTTCAAACTGGTTGCAATTATTCCTGTTATATGATGGAAACACTGTTGTATTTTTTTTGCATTTTATGGTTTGGGCGTTCACTTCTAAGGTCCTAACTATACAATCTGTTGGAGCCACGCCCTAGGGTGAAGCCTAGCTTGCTCGGAAAGTAGAAATGACCATAAGTTTCATACTGGTTGCAATTATTCGTTTTATACGATGGAAACACTGTTGTATTTTTATTGCATTTTATGCTTCGGGCGTTGGCTTCTAAGGCCCTAACTATTCAATCTGTTGGAGCAACGCCCTAGGGTGAAGCCTAGGTTGCTCGGAAAGTAGGAATGACCATCAGTTTCATACTGGTTGCAATTATTCGTTTTATACGATGGAAAAACTGTTGAATTTATATTGTATTTTATGCTTCTGGCGTTGGCCTCTAAGGCCCTAGCAATTCGGTCTAGTGGAGCAACGCCCTAGAGTGAAGCCTAGGTTGCCCGGAAAGGAGAAATGACCATCACTTTCAAACTGGTTGCAATTAATCCTGTTATACGATGGAAAAACTGTTGTATTTTTATTGCATTTTATGCTTCTGGCGTTCACTTCTTAGGCCCAAACTATTCGAACTGGTGGAACAACGGCCTAGGGTGAAGCCTAGCTTGCCCGGAACGTAGAAATGACCATTACTTTCACACTGGTTACAATTATTCGTTTTATACGATGGAATAGCTGTTGTATTTATATCGTATTTTATGCTTCTGGCGTTCACTTCTTAGGCCCTAACTATTCGATCTGATGGAACAACGGCCTAGGGTGAAGCCCAGCTTGCACGGAACATAGAAATTACCATTACTTTCACACTGGTTACAATTATTCGTTTTATGCGATGGAAAAACTGTTGTATTTATATTGTATTTTATGCTTCTGGCGTTGACTTCTAAGGCCCCAGCTGTTCGATCTAGTGGAGCAACGCCCTAGAGTGAAGCCTAGCTTGCCCGGAAGGGAGAAATGACCATCACGTTCAAACTGGTTGCAATTATTCGTTTTATACGATGGAAAAACTGTTGTATTTATATTGTATTTTATGCTTCTGGCGTTGACTTCTAAGGCCCTAGCTGTTCGATCTAGTGGAGCAACGCCCTAGAGTGATGCCTAGGTTGCACGGAAGGGAGAAATGACCATCACGTTCAAACTGGTTGCAATTAATCCTTTTATACGATGGAAAAGCTGTTGTATCTATATTGTATTTTATGCTTCTGGCGTTTACTTCTAAGGACCTAACTATTCGATCTGGTGGAGCAACGCCCTAGAGTGAAGCCTAGGTTACACGGAATGTGGAAATGACCATAACTTTCACACTGGTTGCAATTATTCGTTTTATACGATGGAAACGCTGTTGTATTTATGTTGTATTTTATGCGTCTGGCGTTGACTTCTAAGGCACTATCTATTCGATCTCGTGGAGCAACGCCCTAGAGAGAAGCCTAGGTTGCCCGGAACGTAGAATTGGCCATCACTTTCAAACTGGTTGCAATTATTCCTGTTATATGATGGAAACACTGTTGTATTTTTTTTGCATTTTATGGTTCGGGCGTTCACTTCTAAGGTCCTAACTATTCAATCTGTTGGAGCCACGCCCTATGGTGAAGCCTAGCTTGCTCGGAAAGTAGAAATGACCATAAGTTTCATACTGGTTGCAATTATTCGTTTTATACGATGGAAACACTGTTGTATTTTTATTGCATTTTATGCTTCGGGCGTTGGCTTCTAAGGCCCTAACTATTCAATCCGTTGGAGCAACGCCCTAGGGTGAAGCCTAGGTTGCTCGGAAAGTAGGAATGACCATCAGTTTCATACTGGTTGCAATTATTCGTTTTATACGATGGAAAAACTGTTGAATTTATATTGTATTTTATGCTTCTGGCGTTGACTTCTAAGGCCCTAGCAATTCGGTCTAGTGGAGCAACGCCCTAGAGTGAAGCCTAGGTTGCCCGGAGAGGAGAAATGACCATCACTTTCAAACAGGTTGCAATTAATACTGTTATACGATGGAAAAACTGTTGTATTTTCATTGCATTTTATGCTTCTGGCGTTCACTTCTTAGGCCCTAACTATTCGATCTGGTGGAACAACGGCCTAGGGTGAAGCCTAGCTTGCCCGGAACGTAGAAATGACCATTACTTTCACACTGGTTACAATTATTCGTTTTATACGATGGAATAGCTGTTGTATTTATATCGTATTTTATGCTTCTGGCGTTCACTTCCTTGGCCCTAACTATTCGGTCTGGTGGAACAACGGCCTAGGGTGAAGCCCAGCTTGCACGGAACGTAGAAATGACCATTACTTTCACACTGGTTACAATTATTCGTTTTATGCGATGGAAAAACTGTTGTATTTATATTGTATTTTATGCTTCTGGCGTTGACTTCTAAGGCCCTAGCTGTTCGATCTAGTGGAGCAACGCCCTAGAGTGAAGCCTAGGTTGCCCGGAAGGGAGAAATGACCATCACGTTCAAACTGGTTGCAATTATTCGTTTTATACGATGGAAAAACTGTTGTATTTATATTGTATTTTATGCTTCTGGCGTTGACTTCTAAGGCCCTAGCTGTTCGATCTAGTGGAGCAACGCCCTAGAGTGATGCCTAGGTTGCACGGAAGTGAGAAATGACCATCACGTTCAAACTGGTTGCAATTAATCCTTTTATACGATGGAAAAGCTGTTGTATCTATATTGTATTTTATGCTTCTGGTGTTTACTTCTAAGGACCTAACTATTCGATCTGGTGGAGCAACGCCCTAGGGTGAAGCCTAGGTTACACGGAATGTGGAAATGACCATAACTTTCACACTGGTTGCAATTATTCGTTTTATACGATGGAAACGCTGATGTATTTATATTGTATTTTATGCGTCTGGCGTTGACTTCTAAGGCACTATCTATTCGATCTGGTGGAGCAACGCCCTAGAGAGAAGCCTAGGTTGCCCGGAACGTAGAATTGACCATCACTTTCAACTGGTTGTAATTATTCCTGTTATATGATGGAAACACTGTTGTATTTTTCTTGCATTTTATGGTACGGGCGTTAACTTCTAAGGTCCTAACTATTCAATCTGGTGGAGCAACGCCCTAGAGTGAAGCCTAGGTTACACGGAATGTGGAAATGACCATAACTTTCACACAGGTTGCAATTATTCGTTTTATACGATGGAAACGCTGTTGTATTTATATTGTATTTTATGCGTCTGGCGTTGACTTCTAGGGCACTATCTATTCGATCTGGTGGAGCAACGCCCTAGAGAGAAGCCTAGGTTGCCCGGAACGTAGAATTGACCATCACTTTCAAACTGGTTGCAATTATTCCTGTTATATGATGGAAACACTGTTGTATTTTTTTTGCATTTTATGGTTCAGGCGTTCATTTCTAAGTTCCTAACTATTCAATCTGTTGGAGCAACGCCCTAGGGTGAAGCCTAGCTTGCTCGGAAAGTAGAAAGGACCATAAGTTTCATACTGGTTGCAATTATTCGTTTTATACGATGGAAACACTGTTGTATTTTTATTGCATTTTATGCTTCGGGCGTTGGCTTCTAAGGCCCTAACTATTCAATCTGTTGGTGCAACGCCATAGGGTGAAGCCTAGGTTGCTCGGAAAGTAGAAATGACCATCAGTTTCATACTGGTTGCAATTATTCGTTTTATACGATGGAAAAACTGTTGAATTTATATTGTATTTTATGCTTCTGGCGTTGACTTCTAAGGCCCTAGCAATTCGGTCTAGTGGAGCAACGACCTAGAGTGAAGCCTAGGTTGCCCGGAAAGGAGAAATGACCATCACTTTCAAACTGGTTGCAATTAATCCTGTTATACGATGGAAAAACTGTTGTATTTTTATTGCATTTTATGCTTCTGGCGTTCACTTCTTAGGCCCTAACTATTCGATCTGGTGGAACAACGGCCTAGGGTGAAGCCTAGCTTGCCCGGAACGTAGAAATGACCATTACTTTCACACTGGTTACAATTATTCGTTTTAAACGATGGAATAGCTGTTGTATTTATATCGTATTTTATGCTTCTGGCGTTGACTTCTTAGGCCGTAACTATTCGGTCTGGTGGAGCAACGCCCTGGAGTGAAACCTAGGTTGCCCGGAACGTAGAATTGGCCATCACTTTCAAACTGGTTGCAATTATTCCTGTTATATGATGGAAACACTGTTGTATTTTTTTTGCATTTTACGGTTCGGGCGTTGACTTCTAAGGCCCTAACTATTCAATCTGTTGGAGCAACGCCCTTGGGTGAAGCCTAGGTTGCTCGGAAAGTAGAAATGACCATAAGTTTCATACTGGTTGCAATTATTCGCTTTATACGATGGAAAAACAGTTGTATCTATATTGTATTTTATGCTTCTGGCGTTGACTTCTAAGGCACTAACTATTCGACCTGGTGGCGCAACGCCCTAGAGTGAAGCCTAGGTTGCCCGGAAGGTAGAATTGGCCATCACTTTCAAACTGGTTGCAATTATTCGTTTTATACGATGGAAAAACTGTTGTATTTATATTGTATTTTATGCTTCTGGCGTTGACTTCTAAGGCACTAACTACTCGATCTGGTGGAGCAACGCCCTAGAGTGAAGCCTAGGTTGCCCGGAACGTAGAATTGGCCATCACTTTCAAACTGGTCGCAATTATTCCTGTTATATGATGGAAACACTGTTGTATTTTAATAGCATTTTATGCTTCGGGCGTTGACTTCTAAGGCCCTAACTATTCAAGCTGTTGGAGCAACGCCCTAGGGTGAAGCCCAGCTTGCTCGGAAAGTAGAAATGAACATAAATTTCATACTGGTTGCAATTATTCGTTTTATACGATGGTATAGTTGTTGTATTTATATCGTATTTTATGCTTCTGGCGTTGACTTCTTAGGCCGTAACTATTCGGTCTGGTGGAGCAACGCCCTGGAGTGAAACCTAGGTTGCCCGGAACGTAGAATTGGCCATCACTTTCACACTGGTTGCAATTATTCGTTTTATACGATGGAAACGCTGTTGTATTTATATTGTATTTTATGCCTCTGGCGTTGACTTCTAAGGCACTATCTATTCGATCTGGTGGAGCAACGCCCTAGAGAGAAGCCTAGGTTGCCCGGAACGTAGAATTGGCCATCACTTTCAAACTGGTTGCAATTATTCCTGTTATATGATGGAAACACTGTTGTATTTTTTTTGCATTTTATGGTTCGGGCGTACACTTCTAAGGTCCTAACTATTCAATCTGTTGGAGCACCGCCCTAGGGTGAAGACTAGCTTGCTCGGAAAGTAGAAATGACCATAAGTTTCATACGGGTTGCAATTATTCGTTTTATACGATGGAAACACTGATGTATTTTTATTGCATTTTATGCTTCTGGCGTTGACTTCTAAGGCTCTAACTATTCGATCTGTTGGAGCAAGGCCCTAGAGTGAAGCCTAGGTTGCCCGGAACGTAGAATTCTCCATCACTTTCAAACTGGTCACACTTATTCCTGTTATATGCTGGAAACACTGTTGTATTTTTTTTGCATTTTATGGTTCGGGCGTAGACTTCTAAGGCCCTAACTATTCAACCTGTGGGAGAAACGCCCTAGGGTGAAGCCTAGGTTGCTCGGAAAGTAGAAATGACCATAAGTTTCATACTGGTTGCAATTATTCGTTTTATACGATGGAAAAGCTGTTGTATTTATATTGTATTTCATGCTTCTGGCGTTGACTTCTAAGGCACTAACTATTCGATCTGGTGGAGCAACGCCCTAGAGTGAAGCCTAGGTTGCCCGGAACGTAGAATTGGCCATCACTTTCCAAATTGGTTGCAATTATTCCTGTTATATGATGGAAACACTGTTGTATTTTTTTTGCATTTTATGGTTCGGGCGTTGACTTCTAAGGCCCTAACTATTCAATCCGTTGAGCATCGCCACAGGATGAAGCCTAGGTTGCCCGGAACGTAGAAATGACCATAACTTCCACACTGGTTGCAATTATTCCTGTTATACAATGGAAAAACTGTTGTATTTATATTGTATCTTATGCTTCTGGCGTTGAATTCTAAGGCCCTAACTATTCGAGCTGGCGGAGCAACGCCCTAGAGTGAAGCCAAGGTTGACCTGAACGTAGATGTGACCATAACTTTCACACTGGTTGCAATTATTCGTTTTATACGATGGAAAAGCTGTTGTATTTATATTGTATTTTATGCTTCAGGCGTTGACTTCTTAGGCCCTAACTATACGATCTGGTGCAGCAACGCCCTAGAGTGAATCCTAGATTGCCCGAAACGTAGAACTGACCATTACCTTCACGCTTGTTGCAATTATCCGTTTTATACGATGAAAAAACTGTTGTATTTTCATTGTACATTATGCTTCTGGCGTTGAATTGTTAGGCCCTAGCTATTGGATCTGGTGGATCAACGCCCTAGAGTGAAGCCTAGGTTGCCCGGAACGTATTAATGACCATAACATTCACACTGGTTACAATTATTCGCTTTATACGTTGGAAAACCTGTTGCATTTTTATTGTATTTTCCGCTTCTGGCTTCGACTTCTAAGGTCCTTGCTATTCGATCTGGTGGGGCATCGTCCAAGAGTGAAGCCTATGTTGCCCGGAACGTAGAAATGACCATAACTTTCACACTGGATGCAATTATTCGTTTTATACAATGGAAAAACGGTTGTATTTATATTGTATTTTATGCTTCTGGCGTTGACTTCTAAGGCTGTAGCTATTCGATGTGGTGGGGCAACGCCCTAGAGTGAAGACTAGGTTGCCCGGAACGTAGAAATGTCCGTTACTTTCACGCTGGATGCAATTATCCGTTTTATGCGATGCAAAAACTGTTATATTTATATTATATTTTATGCGTCTGGCGTTGACTTCTTAGGCCATAACTATACGATCTGGTGGAACGACGCCGTAGAGTAAAGCTTACGTTGCCCGGAACGTAGAAATGACCATAACTTTCACACTGGTTGCTATTATTCGTTCTATACGATGGAAAAACTTTTATATTTATATTGTATATTATGCTTCTGGCCTTGATTCCTTCGGCCCTAACCATTCGATCTGGTTGAACAACGCCCTGGAGTGAAGCCTAGGATGCTCGGAACGTAGAAATGACCATAACTTCCACACTGGTTGCAATTATTCCTGTTATACAATGGAAAAACTGTTGTATTTATATTGTATCTTATGCTTCTGGCGTTGAATTCTAAGGCCCTAACTATTCGAGCTGGCGGAGCAACGCCCTAGAGTGAAGCCAAGGTTGACCTGAACGTAGATGTGACCATAACTTTCACACTGGTTGCAATTATTCGTTTTATACGATGGAAAAGCTGTTGTATTTATATTGTATTTTATGCTTCAGGCGTTGACTTCTTAGGCCCTAACTATACGATCTGGTGCAGCAACGCCCTAGAGTGAATCCTAGATTGCCCGAAACGTAGAACTGACCATTACCTTCACGCTTGTTGCAATTATCCGTTTTATACGATGAAAAAACTGTTGTATTTTCATTGTACATTATGCTTCTGGCGTTGAATTGTTAGGCCCTAGCTATTGGATCTGGTGGATCAACGCCCTAGAGTGAAGCCTAGGTTGCCCGGAACGTATTAATGACCATAACATTCACACTGGTTACAATTATTCGCTTTATACGTTGGAAAACCTGTTGCATTTTTATTGTATTTTCCGCTTCTGGCTTCGACTTCTAAGGTCCTTGCTATTCGATCTGGTGGGGCATCGTCCAAGAGTGAAGCCTATGTTGCCCGGAACGTAGAAATGACCATAACTTTCACACTGGATGCAATTATTCGTTTTATACAATGGAAAAACGGTTGTATTTATATTGTATTTTATGCTTCTGGCGTTGACTTCTAAGGCTGTAGCTATTCGATGTGGTGGGGCAACGCCCTAGAGTGAAGACTAGGTTGCCCGGAACGTAGAAATGTCCGTTACTTTCACGCTGGATGCAATTATCCGTTTTATGCGATGCAAAAACTGTTATATTTATATTATATTTTATGCGTCTGGCGTTGACTTCTTAGGCCATAACTATACGATCTGGTGGAACGACGCCGTAGAGTAAAGCTTACGTTGCCCGGAACGTAGAAATGACCATAACTTTCACACTGGTTGCTATTATTCGTTCTATACGATGGAAAAACTTTTATATTTATATTGTATATTATGCTTCTGGCCTTGATTCCTTCGGCCCTAACCATTCGATCTGGTTGAACAACGCCCTGGAGTGAAGCCTAGGATGCTCGGAACGTAGAAATGACCATTACTTTCACACTGGTTGCAGTTATTCCTGTTATACGATGGAATAACTGTTTCATCTTTATTGTATTTTATGCTTCTGGCGTTGACTTCTAAGGCCCTAACTATTCGATCTGATGGATCAACGCCCTCGAGTGAAGCCTAGGTTGCCCGAAACGCAGAAATAACCATAACTTTCACACTGGTTGCAATTACTCGTTTTATACGATGGAAGAGCTGTTGTATTTATATCGTATTTTATGCTCCTGGCGTTGAATTCTTAGGCCCTAACTATTCGATCTGGTGGAGCAACGCCATAGAGTGAAACGTAGGTTGCCCGGAACGTAGAAGTGACCATTATATTCACACTGGTTGCAATCATTCCTGTTATACGATGGAAGAACGGTTGTATTTTTATTGTATTTAATGCTTCTGGCGTTCACTTCTTAGGCCCTAACTATTCGATCTGGTGGAACAACGGCCTAGGGTTAAGCCTAGCTTGCCCGGAACGTAGAAATGACCACTACTTTCACACGGTTTGCAAGTATTCCTTTTATACGATGGAAAAGCTGTTGTATCTATATCGTATTTAATGCTTCTGGCGTTTACTTCTAAGGACTTAACTATTCGGTCTGGTGGAGCAACGCCCTGGAGTGAAACGTAGGTTGCCCGGAACGTAGAAATGACCATTACATTCACACTGGTTGCAATCATTCCTGTTATACGATGGAAAAACTGTTGTATTTTTATTGTATTTTATGCTCCTGGCGTTGACTTCTAAGGCCCTAACTATTCGATCTGATGGAGCAACGCCCTCGAGTGAAGCCTAGGTTGCTCGGATGGTAGAAATGTCCATAACCTTCACACTGGTTGCAATTATTCGTTTTATACGATGGAAAAGCTGATGTATTTTTATTGCATTTTATGATTCGGGCGTTGACTTCTAAGGCCTCAACTATTCAATCTGTTGGAGCAACACCCTAGGGTGAAACCTAGGCTGCCAGGAAAGTAAAAATGACCATAACTTTCACACTGGTAGCAATTATTCGTTATATACAATGGAAAATCTGTTCTATTTATTTTGTACTTTATGCTTCGGGCGTTGACTTCTAAGGCCCTGACTATTCGATCTGGTAGAGCAACGCCCTATGGTGAAGCCTAGGTTGCCCAGAACGTAGAAATGACCATAACTTTCACACTGGTTGCAATTACTCGTTTTATACGATGGAAAAGCTGTTGTATTCATATCGTATTTTATGCTCCTGGCGTTGAATTCTTAGGCCCTAACTATTCGATCTGGTGGAGCAACGCCATAGAGTGAAACGTAGGTTGCCCGGAACGTAGAAATGACCATCACATTCACACTGGTTGCAATCATTCCTGTTATACGATGGAAAAACTGTTGTATTTTTATTGTATTTTATGCTCCTGGCGTTGACTTCTAAGGCCCTAACTATTCAATCTGGTGGAGCAACTCCCTAGAGTGAGGCCTAGGTTGCCCGGGACGTAGAAATGACCATAACTTTCACACTGGTTGCAATTATTCGTTTTATACAATGGAAAAACGGTTGTATTTATATTGTATTTTATGCTTCTGGCGTTGAATTCTAAGTCCGTAACTATTTGATCTCGTGGAGCAACGCCCTAGAGTGATGCCTGGGTTGCCTGGAACGTAGAAATGACAATTACATTCACACTGCAAATATACATTATATCCGATGGAAAAGCTGTTGTATTTATATTGTATTTTATGCTTCTGTCGTTGACTTCTAAGGCCCTAGCTATTCGATCTGGTGGAACAACGCCCCAGACTGAAGACTAGGTCGCCCGGAACGTAGAAATGACCATCACTTTCACACTGGTTGCAATTATTCCTGTTATACAATGGAAAAACTCTTGTATATTTAGCGCATTTCATGCTACGGGCGTTCACTTCTTAGTCCCTAACTATTCGATCTGGTGGAGCAACGCCCTAGAGTGAAGCGTAGGTTGCCCGGAACGTAGAAATGACCATAACTTTCACACTGGTTGCTATTATTCGTTCTATACGATGGAAGAGTTGTTATATTTATATTGTATTTTATGCTTCTGGCGTTGAGTTCTAAGGCCGTAACTATTCGACCTTGTGGAAGCAGGCCCTAGGGTGAAGGCCAGGTTTCCCGGAAGGTAGAAATGACCATTACTTTCACACTGTTTGCAATTATTCATTTTATACGATGGAAATGCTGTTGTATTTATATTGTATTTTATGCTTCTGGCGTTGACTTCTAAGGCCGTAGCTATTCGATGTGGTGGAGCAACGCCCTAGAGTGACGCCTAGGTTGCCCGGAACGTAGGACAGACCGTTACCTTAACACCGGTTGCAATTATTCCTGTTATACGATGGAAAAACTGTTGCATCTTTATTGTAATTTATGCTTTTAGCGTTGAATTCTAAGACCCTAGCTATTCGATCTGGTGTAACAACGCCCTAGAGTGAAGCCTTGGTTGCGCGGAACGTAGAAATGACCATCACTTTCAAACTGGTTGGAATTGTTCCTGTTATGCGATGGAAAAACTGTTGTAGTTTTATTGCATTTTATGCTTCGGGCGTTGACTTCTAAGGCCCTAACTATTCGATCTGGTGTAGCAACGCCCTAGAGTGAAGCCTAGGTTGCCCGGAACGTAGAAATGACCATCACTTTCAAACTGGTTGGAATTATTCCTGTTATGCGATGGAAAAACTGTTGTATTTATATTGTATTTTATGCTTCTGGCGTCGACTTCTAAGGCCGTAGCTATTCGCTGTGGTGGAGCAACGCCCTAGAGTGACGCCTAGGTTGCCCGGAACGTAGAAATGACCATAACTGTCTCACTGGTTGCTATTATTCGTTTTATACGATGGAAAAACTGTTATATTTATATTGTATTTTATGCTTCTGGCGTTGTCTTCTTAGGCCCTAACTACTCGATCTGGTGGAACAACGCCCCAGACTGAAGACTAGGTCGCCCGGAACGTAGAAATGACCATCACTTTCACACTGGTTGCAATTATTCCTGTTATACGATGGAAAAACTCTTGTATATTTAGCGCATTTCATGCTACGGGCGTTCACTTCTTAGTCCCTAACTATTCGATCTGGTGGAGCAACGCCCTAGAGTGAAGCGTAGGTTGCCCGGAACGTAGAAATGACCATAACTTTCACACTGGTTGCTATTATTCGTTCTATACGATGGAAGAGTTGTTATATTTATATTGTATTTTATGCTTCTGGCGTTGAGTTCTAAGGCCGTAACTATTCGACCTGGTGGAAGCACGCCCTAGGGTGAAGGCCAGGTTTCCCGGAAGGTAGAAATGACCATTACTTTCACACTGGTTGCAGTTATTCCTGTTATACGATGGAATAACTGTTGTAGTTTTATTGTATTTTATGCTTCTGACGTTGACTTCTAAGGCCCTAACTATTCGATCTGGTGGAGCAACGCCCTAGAGTGAAGACTAGGTTGCTCGGAATGTAGAAATGTCCATAAATTTCACACTGGATATAATTATTCCTGTTATAGGATGTAAAAACTATGGTATTTTTATTGTATTTTATGCTTCGGGAGTTGACTTCTAAGGCCCTAACCATACGACCTGGTGGAGCAACGCCACAGGATGAAGCCTAGGTTGCCCGGCACGTAGAAATGACCATAACTTCCACACTGGTTGCACCTGTTATACGATGGAAAAACTGTTGTATTTATATTGTATCTTATGCTTCTGGCGTTGACTTCTAAGGCCCTAACTATTCGAGCTGGCGGAGCAACGCCCTAGAGTGAAGCCAAGGTTGACCGGAACGTAGAAGTGACCATAACTTTCACACTGGTTGCAATTATTCGTTTTATACGATGGAAAAGCTGTTGTATTTATATTGTATTTTATGCTTCAGGCGTTGACTTCTTAGGCCCTAACTATACGATCTGGTGCAGCAACGCCCTAGAGTGAATCCTAGATTGCCCGAAACGTAGAACTGACCATTACCTTCACGCTTGTTGCAATTATCCGTTTTATACGATGAAAAAACTGTTGTACTTTCATTGTACTTTATGCTTCTGGCGTTGAATTGTTAGGCCCTAGCTATTGGATCTGGTGGATCAACGCCCTAGAGTGAAGCCTAGGTTGCCCGGAACGTATTAATGACCATAACATTCACACTGGTTACAATTATTCGCACTGGTTACGTTGGAAAACCTGTTGCATTTTTATTGTATTTTCCGCTTCTGGCTTCGACTTCTAAGGTCCTTGCTATTCGATCTGGTGGGGCATCGTCCAAGGGTGAAGCCTATGTTGCCCGGAACGTAGAAATGACCATAACTTTCACACTGGATGCAATTATTCGTTTTATTCAATGGAAAAACGGTTGTATTTATATTGTATTTTATGCTTCTGGCGTTGACTTCTAAGGCTGTAGCTATTCGATGTGGTGGGGCAACGCCCTAGAGTGAAGACTAGGTTGCCCGGAACGTAGAAATGTCCGTTACTTTCACGCTGGATGCAATTATCCGTTTTATGCGATGCAAAAACTGTTATATTTATATTATATTTTATGCGTCTGGCGTTGACTTCCTAGGCCATAACTATACGATCTGGTGGAACGACGCCGTAGAGTAAAGCTTACGTTGCCCGGAACGTAGAAATGACCATAACTTTCACACTGGTTGCTATTATTCGTTCTATACGATGGAAAAACTTTTATATTTATATTGTATATTATGCTTCTGGCCTTGATTCCTTCGGCCCTAACCATTCGATCTGGTTGAACAACGCCCTGGAGTGAAGCCTAGGATGCTCGGAACGTAGAAATGACCATTACTTTCACACTGGTTGCAGTTATTCCTGTTATACGATGGAATAACTGTTTCATCTTTATTGTATTTTATGCTTCTGGCGTTGACTTCTAAGGCCCTAACTATTCGATCTGATGGATCAACGCCCTCGAGTGAAGCCTAGGTTGCCCGAAACGCAGAAATAACCATAACTTTCACACTGGTTGCTATTACTCGTTTTATACGATGGAAGAGCTGTTGTATTTATATCGTATTTTATGCTCCTGGCGTTGAATTCTTAGGCCCTAACTATTCGATCTGGTGGAGCAACGCCATAGAGTGAAACGTAGGTTGCCCGGAACGTAGAAGTGACCATTATATTCACACTGGTTGCAATCATTCCTGTTATACGATGGAAGAACGGTTGTATTTTTATTGTATTTAATGCTTCTGGCGTTGAGTTCTAAGTCCCTAGCTTTTCGATCTGGTGGAGCAACGCCCTAGAGTGAAGCCTAGGTCGCCCGGAACGTAGAATTGGATATCACTTCCAAACTGGTCGCAATTATTCCTGTTATATGATGGAAACACTATTGCATTTTTTTTGCATTTTATGCTTCGGGCGTTGGCTTCTAAGGCCCTAACTATTCAATCTATTGGAGCAACGCCCTAGGGTGAGGCCTAGGTTGCTCGGAAAGTAGAAATGACCATCAGTTTCATACTGGTTGCAATTATTCGTTTTATACGATGGAAAAACTGTTGTATTTATATTGTATTTTATGCTTCTGGCGTTGACTTCTAAGGCCCTAGCAATTCGATCTAGTGGAGCAACGCCCTAGAGTGAAGCCTAGGTTGCCCGGAAAGGAGAAATGACCATCACTTTCAAACTGGTTGCAATTAATCCTGTTATACGATGGAAAAACTGTTGTATTTTTATTGCATTTTATGCTTCTGGCGTTCACTTCTTAGGCCCTAACTATTCGATCTGGTGGAACAACGGCCTAGGGTGAAGCCTAGCTTGCCCGGAACGTAGAAATGACCACTACTTTCACACTGTTTGCAAGTATTCCTTTTATACGATGGAAAAGCTGTTGTATTTATATCGTATTTAATGCTTCTGGCGTTTACTTCTAAGGACTTAACTATTCGGTCTGGTGGAGCAACGCCCTGGAGTGAAACCTAGGTTGCCCGGAACGTAGAATTTGCCATCACTTTCAAACTGGTTGCAATTATTCCTGTTATATGAACGAAACACTGTTGTATTTTTTTTGCATTTTATGGTTCGGGCGTTGACTTCTAAGGCCCTAACTATTCAATCCGTTGGAGCAACGCCCTAGGGTGAAGCCTAGGTTGCTCGGAAAGTAGAAATGACCATAAGTTTCATACTGGTTGGAATTATTCGTTTTATACGATGGAAAAGCTGTTGTATTTATATTGTATTTTCTGCCTCTGGCGTTGACTTCTAAGGCCGTAGCTATTAGATGTGGTGGAGCAACGCCCTAGAGAGACGCCTAGGGTGCTCGGAACGTAGAAATGACCATTACTTTCACACTGGTTGCAATTATTCGTTATATACGATGGAAAAGCTGTTGTATTAATATCGTATTTTATGCTTCTGGCGTTGACTTCTTAGGCCGTAACTATTCGGTCTGGTGGAGCAACGCCCTGGAGTGAAACCTAGGTTGCCCGGAACGTAGAATTGGCCATCACTTTCAAACTGGTTGCGATTATTGCTGCTATATTATGGAAACACTGTTCTATTTTTTTTGCATTTTATGGTTCGGGCGTTGACTTCTAAGGCCCTATCTATTCAATCCGTTGGAGCAACGCCCTAGGGTGAAGCCTAGGTTGTTCGGAAAGTAGAAATGACCATAAGTTTCATACTGGTTGCAATTATTCGTTTTATACGATGGAAAAACTGTTGTATTTATATTGTATTTTATGCTTCTGGCGTTGACTTCTAAGGCACTAACTATTCGATCTGGTGGAGCAACGCCCTAGAGTGAAGCCTAGGTTGCCCGGAAGGTAGAATTGGCCATCACTTTCACACTGGTTGTAATTATTCGTTTTATATGATGGAAAAGCTGTTGTATTTATATTGTATTTTATGCCTCTGGCGTTGACTTCTAACGCCCTAACTATTCAATCTGTTGGAGCAGCGCCCTAGGGTGAAGCCTAGGTTGCTCGGAAAGTAGAAATGACCATAAGTTTCATACTGGTTGCAATTATTCGTTTTATACGATGGAAAAACTGCTGTATTTATATTGTATTTTATGCTTCTGGCGCTGACTTCTAAGGCCCTAGCTGTTCGATCTAGTGGAGCTACGCCCTAGAGTGAAGCCTAGGTTGCCCGGAAGGGAGAAATGACCATCACGTTCAAACTGGTTGCAATTAATCCTTTTATACGATGGAAAAGCTGTTGTATCTATATTGTATTTTATGCTTCTGGCGTTTACTTCTAAGGACCTAACTATTCGATCTGGTGGAGCAACGCCCTAGAGTGGATCCTAGCTTGCCCGGAAGGGAGAAATGACCATCACGTTCAAACTGGTTGCAATTAATCCTTTTATACGATGGAAAAGCTGTTGTATCTATATTGTATTTTATGCTTCTCGCGTTGACTTCTTCGGCCGTAACTATTCGGTCTGGTGGAGCAACGCCCTGGAGTGAAACCTAGGTTGCCCGGAACGCAGAATTGGCCATCACTTTCAAACTGGTTGCAATTATTCCTGTTATATGATGGAAACACTGTTGTATTTTTTTTGCATTTTATATTTCGGGCGTTGACTTCCAAGGCCCTAACTATTCAATCCGTTGGAGCAACGCCCTAGGGTGAAGCCTAGGTTGCTCGTAAAGTAGAAATGACCATAAGTTTCATACTGGTTGCAATTATTCGTTTTATACGATGGAGAAGCTGTTGTATTTATATTGTATTCTATGCCTCTGGCGTTGACTTCTAAGGCCCTAGCTGTTCGATCTAGTGGAGCAACGCCCTAGAGTGAAGCCTAGGTTGCCCGGAAGGGAGAAATGACCATCACGTTCATACTGGTTGCAATTAATCCTTTTATACGATGGAAATGCTGTTGTATCTATATTGTATTTTATGCTTCTGGCGTTTACTTCTAAGGACCTAACTATTCGATCTGGTGGAGCAACGCCCTAGAGTGACGGCTAGGGTGCTCGGAACGTAGAAATGACCATTACTTTCACACTGGTTGCAATTATTCGTTTTATACGATGGAAAAGCTGTTGTATTTATATCGTATTTTATGCTTCTGGCGTTGACTTCTTAAGCCGTAACTATTCGGTCTGGTGGAGCAACGCCCTGGAGTGAAATCTAGGTTGCCCGGAAAGTAGAATTGGCCATCACTTTCAAACTGGTTGCAATTATTCCTGTTATATGATGGAAACACTGTTGTATTTTTTTTGCATTTTATGGTTCGGGCCTTGACTTCTAAGGCCCTAACTATTCAATCCGTTGGAGCAACGCCCTAGGGTGAAGCCTAGGTTGCTCGGAAAGTAGAAATGACCATATGTTTCATACTGGTTGCAATTATTTGTTCCATACGATGGAAAAACTGTTGTATTTATATTGTATTTTATGCTTCTGGCGTTGACTTCTATGGCACTAACTATTCGATCTGGTGGAGCAACGCCCTAGAGTGAAGCCTAGGTTACCCGGAACGTAGAATTGGCCATCACTTTCAAACTGGTCGAAATTATTCCTGTTATATGATGGAAATACTGTTGTATTTTTTTTGCATTTTATGGTTCGGCCGTAGACTTCTAAGGCCCTAACTATTCAATCTGTTGGAGCAACGCCCTAGGGTGAAGCCTAGGTTGCTCGGAAAGTAGAAATGACCATAAGTTTCATACTGGTTGCAATTATTCGCTTTATACGATGGAAAAGCTGTAGTATTTATATTGTATTTTATGCCTCTGGCGTTGACTTCTAAGGCCGTAGCTATTAGATGTGGTGGAGCAACGCCCTAGAGAGACGCCTAGGGTGCTCGGAGCGTAGAAATGACCATTACTTTCACACTGGTTGCAATTATTCGTTTTATACGATGGAAAAGCTGTTGTATTTATATCGTATTTTATGCTTCTCGCGTTGACTTCTTCGGCCGTAACTATTCGGTCTGGTGGAGCAACGCCCTGGAGTGAAACCTAGGTTGCCCGGAACGTAGAATTGGCCATCACTTTCAAACTGGTTGCAATTATTGCTGTTATATGATGGAAACACTGTTGTATTTTTTTTGCATTTTATATTTCGGGCGTTGACTGCTAAGGCCCTAACTATTCAATCCGTTGGAGCAACGCCCTAGGGTGAAGCCTAGGTTGCTCGGAAAGTAGAATTGACCATAAGTTTCATACTGGTTGCAATTATTCGTTTTATGCGATGGAAAAACTGTTTTATTCATATTGTATTTCATGCTTCTCGCGTTCACTTCTAAGGCACTAACTATTCGATCTGGTGGAGCAAAGCCCTAGAGTGGAGCCTAGGTTGCCCGGAAGGTAGAATTGGCCATCACTTTCAAACTGGTTGCAATTATTCGTTTTATACGATGTAAAAACTGTTGTATTTATATTGTATTTTATGCTTCTGGCGTTTACTTCTAAGGACCTAACTATTCTATCTGGTGGAGCAACGCCTTAGAGTGGATCCTAGCTTGCTCGGAATGTAGAAATGAACATAACTTTCACACTGGTTGCAATTATTCGTTTTATACGATGGAAACGCTGTTGTATTTATATTGTACTTTATGCCTCTGGCGTTGACTTCTAAGGCCGTAGCTATTAGATGTGGTGGAGCAACGCCCTACAGTGACGCCTAGGGTGCTCGGGACGTAGAAATGACCATTACTTTCACACTGGTTGCAATTGTTCGTTATATACGATGGAAAAGCTGTTGCATTTATATCGTATTCTATGCTTCTGGCGTTGACTTCTAAGGCACTAACTATTCGATCTGGTGGAGCAACGCCCTATAGTGAAGCCTAGAATGCCCGGAAGGTAGAATTCGCCATCACTTTCACACTGGTTGCAATTATTCGTTTTATACGATGGAAAAGCTGTTGTATTTATATTGTATTTTATGCCTCTGGCGTTGACTTCCAAGGCCCTAGCTGTTCGATCTAGTGGAGCAACGCCCTAGAGTGAAGCCTAGGTTGCCCGGAAGGGAGAAATGACCATCACGTTCAAACTAGTTGCAATTAATCCTTTTATACGATGGAAAAGCTGTTGTATCTATATTGTATTATATGCTTCTGGCGTATGCTTCTAAGGACCTAACTATTCGATCTGGTGGAGCAACGCCCTAGAGTGAATCCTAGGTTGCTCGGAATGTAGAAATGACCATAACTTTCACACTGGTTGCAATTATTCGTTTTATACGATGCAAACGCTGTTGTATTTATATCGTATTTTATGCTTCTGGCGTTTACTTCTAAGGACCTAACTATTCGATCTTGTGGAGCAACGCCCTAGAGTGGATCCTAGGTTGCTCGGAATGTAAAAATGACCATAACTTTCACACTGGTTGCAATTATTCGTTTTATACGATGGAAACGCTGTTGTATTTATATTGTACTTTATGCCTCTGGCGTTGACTACTAAGGCCGTAGCTATTAGATGTGGTGGAGCAACGCCCTAGAGTGACGCCTAGGGTCCTCGGGACGTAGAAATGACCATTACTTTCACACTGGTTGCAATTATTCGCTTTATACGATGGAAAAGCTGTTGTATTTATATCGTATTTTATGCTTCTGGCGTTGACTTCTTAGGCCGTAATTATTGGGTCTGGTGGAGCAACGCCCTGGAGTGAAATCTAGGTTGCCCGGAACGTAGAATTGGCCATCACTTTCAAACTGGTTGCAATTATTCCTGTTATATGATGGAAACACTGTTGTATTTTTTTTGCATTTTATATTTCGGGCGTTGACTTCTAAGGCCCTAACTATTCTATCCGTTGGAGCACCGCCCTAGGGTGAAGCCTAGGTTGTTCGGAACGTAGAAATGACCATAAGTTTCATACTGGTTGCAATTATTCGTTTTATACGATGGAAAAACTGTTGTATTTATATTGTATTTTATGCCTCTGGCGTTGACTTCTTAGGCCCTAACTATTCAATCTGTTGGAGCAACGCCCTAGGGTGAAGCCTAGGTTGCTCGGAAAGTAGAAATGACCATAAGTTTCATACTGGTTGCAATTATTCGTTTTATACGATGGAAAAACTGTTGTATTTATATTGTATTTTATTCTTCTGGCGTTGACTTCTAAGGCCCTAGCTGTTCGATCTAGTGGAGCAACGCCCTAGAGTGATGCCTAGCTTGCCCGGAAGGGAGAAATGACCATCACGTTCAAACTGGTTGCAATTAATCCTTTTATACGATGGAAAAGCTGTTGTATCTATATTGTATTTTATGCTTCTGGCGTTTACTTCTAAGGACCTAACTATTCGATCTGGTGGAGCAACGCCCTAGAGTGAAGCCTATGTTACACGGAATGTGGAAATGACCATAACTTTCACACTGGTTGCAATTATTCGTTTTATACGATGGAAACGCTGTTGTATTTATATTGTATTTTATGCGTCTGGTGTTGACTTCTAAGGCACTATCTATTCGATCTGGTGGAGCAACGCCCTTGAGAGAAGCCTAGGTTGCCCGGAACGTAGAATTGGCCATCACTTTCAAACTGGTTGCAATTATTCCTGTTATATGATGGAAACACTGTTGTATTTTTTTTGCATTTTATGGTTTGGGCGTTCACTTCTAAGGTCCTAACTATTCAATCTGTTGGAGCCACGCCCTAGGGTGAAGCCTAGCTTGCTCGGAAAGTAGAAATGACCATAAGTTTCATACTGGTTGCAATTATTCGTTTTATACGATGGAAACACTGTTGTATTTTTATTGCATTTTATGCTTCGGGCGTTGGCTTCTAAGGCCCTAACTATTCAATCTGTTGGAGCAACGCCCTAGGGTGAAGCCTAGGTTGCTCGGAAAGTAGGAATGACCATCAGTTTCATACTGGTTGCAATTATTCGTTTTATACGATGGAAAAACTGTTGAATTTATATTGTATTTTATGCTTCTGGCGTTGGCCTCTAAGGCCCTAGCAATTCGGTCTAGTGGAGCAACGCCCTAGAGTGAAGCCTAGGTTGCCCGGAAAGGAGAAATGACCATCACTTTCAAACTGGTTGCAATTAATCCTGTTATACGATGGAAAAGCTGTTGTATTTTTATTGCATTTTATGCTTCTGGCGTTCACTTCTTAGGCCCAAACTATTCGAACTGGTGGAACAACGGCCTAGGGTGAAGCCTAGCTTGCCCGGAACGTAGAAATGACCATTACTTTCACACTGGTTACAATTATTCGTTTTATACGATGGAATAGCTGTTGTATTTATATCGTATTTTATGCTTCTGGCGTTCACTTCTTAGGCCCTAACTATTCGATCTGATGGAACAACGGCCTAGGGTGAAGCCCAGCTTGCACGGAACATAGAAATTACCATTACTTTCACACTGGTTACAATTATTCGTTTTATGCGATGGAAAAACTGTTGTATTTATATTGTATTTTATGCTTCTGGCGTTGACTTCTAAGGCCCCAGCTGTTCGATCTAGTGGAGCAACGCCCTAGAGTGAAGCCTAGCTTGCCCGGAAGGGAGAAATGACCATCACGTTCAAACTGGTTGCAATTATTCGTTTTATACGATGGAAAAACTGTTGTATTTATATTGTATTTTATGCTTCTGGCGTTGACTTCTAAGGCCCTAGCTGTTCGATCTAGTGGAGCAACGCCCTAGAGTGATGCCTAGGTTGCACGGAAGGGAGAAATGACCATCACGTTCAAACTGGTTGCAATTAATCCTTTTATACGATGGAAAAGCTGTTGTATCTATATTGTATTTTATGCTTCTGGCGTTTACTTCTAAGGACCTAACTATTCGATCTGGTGGAGCAACGCCCTAGAGTGAAGCCTAGGTTACACGGAATGTGGAAATGACCATAACTTTCACACTGGTTGCAATTATTCGTTTTATACGATGGAAACGCTGTTGTATTTATGTTGTATTTTATGCGTCTGGCGTTGACTTCTAAGGCACTATCTATTCGATCTCGTGGAGCAACGCCCTAGAGAGAAGCCTAGGTTGCCCGGAACGTAGAATTGGCCATCACTTTCAAACTGGTTGCAATTATTCCTGTTATATGATGGAAACACTGTTGTATTTTTTTTGCATTTTATGGTTCGGGCGTTCACTTCTAAGGTCCTAACTATTCAATCTGTTGGAGCCACGCCCTATGGTGAAGCCTAGCTTGCTCGGAAAGTAGAAATGACCATAAGTTTCATACTGGTTGCAATTATTCGTTTTATACGATGGAAACACTGTTGTATTTTTATTGCATTTTATGCTTCGGGCGTTGGCTTCTAAGGCCCTAACTATTCAATCCGTTGGAGCAACGCCCTAGGGTGAAGCCTAGGTTGCTCGGAAAGTAGGAATGACCATCAGTTTCATACTGGTTGCAATTATTCGTTTTATACGATGGAAAAACTGTTGAATTTATATTGTATTTTATGCTTCTGGCGTTGACTTCTAAGGCCCTAGCAATTCGGTCTAGTGGAGCAACGCCCTAGAGTGAAGCCTAGGTTGCCCGGAGAGGAGAAATGACCATCACTTTCAAACAGGTTGCAATTAATACTGTTATACGATGGAAAAACTGTTGTATTTTCATTGCATTTTATGCTTCTGGCGTTCACTTCTTAGGCCCTAACTATTCGATCTGGTGGAACAACGGCCTAGGGTGAAGCCTAGCTTGCCCGGAACGTAGAAATGACCATTACTTTCACACTGGTTACAATTATTCGTTTTATACGATGGAATAGCTGTTGTATTTATATCGTATTTTATGCTTCTGGCGTTCACTTCCTTGGCCCTAACTATTCGGTCTGGTGGAACAACGGCCTAGGGTGAAGCCCAGCTTGCACGGAACGTAGAAATGACCATTACTTTCACACTGGTTACAATTATTCGTTTTATGCGATGGAAAAACTGTTGTATTTATATTGTATTTTATGCTTCTGGCGTTGACTTCTAAGGCCCTAGCTGTTCGATCTAGTGGAGCAACGCCCTAGAGTGAAGCCTAGGTTGCCCGGAAGGGAGAAATGACCATCACGTTCAAACTGGTTGCAATTAATCCTTTTATACGATGGAAAAGCTGTTGTATCTATATTGTATTTTATGCTTCTGGTGTTTACTTCTAAGGACCTAACTATTCGATCTGGTGGAGCAACGCCCTAGGGTGAAGCCTAGGTTACACGGAATGTGGAAATGACCATAACTTTCACACTGGTTGCAATTATTCGTTTTATACGATGGAAACGCTGATGTATTTATATTGTATTTTATGCGTCTGGCGTTGACTTCTAAGGCACTATCTATTCGATCTGGTGGAGCAACGCCCTAGAGAGAAGCCTAGGTTGCCCGGAACGTAGAATTGACTATCACTTTCAACTGGTTGTAATTATTCCTGTTATATGATGGAAACACTGTTGTATTTTTCTTGCATTTTATGGTACGGGCGTTAACTTCTAAGGTCCTAACTATTCAATCTGGTGGAGCAACGCCCTAGAGTGAAGCCTAGGTTACACGGAATGTGGAAATGACCATAACTTTCACACTGGTTGCAATTATTCGTTTTATACGATGGAAACGCTGTTGTATTTATATTGTATTTTATGCGTCTGGCGTTGACTTCTAGGGCACTATCTATTCGATCTGGTGGAGCAACGCCCTAGAGAGAAGCCTAGGTTGCCCGGAACGTAGAATTGACCATCACTTTCAAACTGGTTGCAATTATTCCTGTTATATGATGGAAACACTGTTGTATTTTTTTTGCATTTTATGGTTCAGGCGTTCATTTCTAAGTTCCTAACTATTCAATCTGTTGGAGCAACGCCCTAGGGTGAAGCCTAGCTTGCTCGGAAAGTAGAAAGGACCATAAGTTTCATACTGGTTGCAATTATTCGTTTTATACGATGGAAACACTGTTGTATTTTTATTGCATTTTATGCTTCGGGCGTTGGCTTCTAAGGCCCTAACTATTCAATCTGTTGGTGCAACGCCATAGGGTGAAGCCTAGGTTGCTCGGAAAGTAGAAATGACCATCAGTTTCATACTGGTTGCAATTATTCGTTTTATACGATGGAAAAACTGTTGAATTTATATTGTATTTTATGCTTCTGGCGTTGACTTCTAAGGCCCTAGCAATTCGGTCTAGTGGAGCAACGACCTAGAGTGAAGCCTAGGTTGCCCGGAAAGGAGAAATGACCATCACTTTCAAACTGGTTGCAATTAATCCTGTTATACGATGGAAAAACTGTTGTATTTTTATTGCATTTTATGCTTCTGGCGTTCACTTCTTAGGCCCTAACTATTCGATCTGGTGGAACAACGGCCTAGGGTGAAGCCTAGCTTGCCCGGAACGTAGAAATGACCATTACTTTCACACTGGTTACAATTATTCGTTTTAAACGATGGAATAGCTGTTGTATTTATATCGTATTTTATGCTTCTGGCGTTGACTTCTTAGGCCGTAACTATTCGGTCTGGTGGAGCAACGCCCTGGAGTGAAACCTAGGTTGCCCGGAACGTAGAATTGGCCATCACTTTCAAACTGGTTGCAATTATTCCTGTTATATGATGGAAACACTGTTGTATTTTTTTTGCATTTTACGGTTCGGGCGTTGACTTCTAAGGCCCTAACTATTCAATCTGTTGGAGCAACGCCCTAGGGTGAAGCCTAGGTTGCTCGGAAAGTAGAAATGACCATAAGCTTCATACTGGTTGCAATTATTCGTTTTATGCGATGGAAAAACTGTTGTATTTATATTGTATTTTATGCTTCTGGCGTTGACTTCTAAGGCCCTAGCAATTCGGTCTAGTGGAGCAACGCCCTAGAGTGAAGCCTAGGTTGCCCGGAGAGGAGAAATGACCATCACTTTCAAACAGGTTGCAATTAATACTGTTATACGATGGAAAAACTGTTGTATTTTCATTGCATTTTATGCTTCTGGCGTTCACTTCTTAGGCCCTAACTATTCGATCTGGTGGAACAACGGCCTAGGGTGAAGCCTAGCTTGCCCGGAACGTAGAAATGACCATTACTTTCACACTGGTTACAATTATTCGTTTTATACGATGGAATAGCTGTTGTATTTATATCGTATTTTATGCTTCTGGCGTTCACTTCCTTGGCCCTAACTATTCGGTCTGGTGGAACAACGGCCTAGGGTGAAGCCCAGCTTGCACGGAACGTAGAAATGACCATTACTTTCACACTGGTTACAATTATTCGTTTTATGCGATGGAAAAACTGTTGTATTTATATTGTATTTTATGCTTCTGGCGTTGACTTCTAAGGCCCTAGCTGTTCGATCTAGTGGAGCAACGCCCTAGAGTGAAGCCTAGGTTGCCCGGAAGGGAGAAATGACCATCACGTTCAAACTGGTTGCAATTATTCGTTTTATACGATGGAAAAACTGTTGTATTTATATTGTATTTTATGCTTCTGGCGTTGACTTCTAAGGCCCTAGCTGTTCGATCTAGTGGAGCAACGCCCTAGAGTGATGCCTAGGTTGCACGGAAGTGAGAAATGACCATCACGTTCAAACTGGTTGCAATTAATCCTTTTATACGATGGAAAAGCTGTTGTATCTATATTGTATTTTATGCTTCTGGTGTTTACTTCTAAGGACCTAACTATTCGATCTGGTGGAGCAACGCCCTAGGGTGAAGCCTAGGTTACACGGAATGTGGAAATGACCATAACTTTCACACTGGTTGCAATTATTCGTTTTATACGATGGAAACGCTGATGTATTTATATTGTATTTTATGCGTCTGGCGTTGACTTCTAAGGCACTATCTATTCGATCTGGTGGAGCAACGCCCTAGAGAGAAGCCTAGGTTGCCCGGAACGTAGAATTGACCATCACTTTCAAACTGGTTGTAATTATTCCTGTTATATGATGGAAACACTGTTGTATTTTTCTTGCATTTTATGGTACGGGCGTTAACTTCTAAGGTCCTAACTATTCAATCTGGTGGAGCAACGCCCTAGAGTGAAGCCTAGGTTACACGGAATGTGGAAATGACCATAACTTTCACACTGGTTGCAATTATTCGTTTTATACGATGGAAACGCTGTTGTATTTATATTGTATTTTATGCGTCTGGCGTTGACTTCTAGGGCACTATCTATTCGATCTGGTGGAGCAACGCCCTAGAGAGAAGCCTAGGTTGCCCGGAACGTAGAATTGACCATCACTTTCAAACTGGTTGCAATTATTCCTGTTATATGATGGAAACACTGTTGTATTTTTTTTGCATTTTATGGTTCGGGCGTTCATTTCTAAGTTCCTAACTATTCAATCTGTTGGAGCAACGCCCTAGGGTGAAGCCTAGCTTGCTCGGAAAGTAGAAAGGACCATAAGTTTCATACTGGTTGCAATTATTCGTTTTATACGATGGAAACACTGTTGTATTTTTATTGCATTTTATGCTTCGGGCGTTGGCTTCTAAGGCCCTAACTATTCAATCTGTTGGTGCAACGCCATAGGGTGAAGCCTAGGTTGCTCGGAAAGTAGAAATGACCATCAGTTTCATACTGGTTGCAATTATTCGTTTTATACGATGGAAAAACTGTTGAATTTATATTGTATTTTATGCTTCTGGCGTTGACTTCTAAGGCCCTAGCAATTCGGTCTAGTGGAGCAACGACCTAGAGTGAAGCCTAGGTTGCCCGGAAAGGAGAAATGACCATCACTTTCAAACTGGTTGCAATTAATCCTGTTATACGATGGAAAAACTGTTGTATTTTTATTGCATTTTATGCTTCTGGCGTTCACTTCTTAGGCCCTAACTATTCGATCTGGTGGAACAACGGCCTAGGGTGAAGCCTAGCTTGCCCGGAACGTAGAAATGACCATTACTTTCACACTGGTTACAATTATTCGTTTTAAACGATGGAATAGCTGTTGTATTTATATCGTATTTTATGCTTCTGGCGTTGACTTCTTAGGCCGTAACTATTCAGTCTGGTGGAGCAACGGCCTGGAGTGAAACCTAGGTTGCCCGGAACGTAGAATTGGCCATCACTTTCAATCTGGTTGCAATTATTCCTGTTATATGATGGAAACACTGTTGTATTTTTTTTTGCATTTTATGGTTCGGGCGTTGACTTCTAAGGCGCTAACTATTCAATCTGTTGGAGCAACGCCCTTGGGTGAAGCCTAGGTTGCTCGGAAAGTAGAAATGACCATAAGTTTCATACTGGTTGCAATTATTCGCTTTATACGATGGAAAAACAGTTGTATCTATATTGTATTTTATGCTTCTGGCGTTGACTTCTAAGGCACTAACTATTCGACCTGGTGGCGCAACGCCCTAGAGTGAAGCCTAGGTTGCCCGGAAGGTAGAATTGGCCATCACTTTCAAACTGGTTGCAATTATTCGTTTTATACGATGGAAAAACTGTTGTATTTATATTGTATTTTATGCTTCTGGCGTTGACTTCTAAGGCACTAACTACTCGATCTGGTGGAGCAACGCCCTAGAGTGAAGCCTAGGTTGCCCGGAACGTAGAATTGGCCATCACTTTCAAACTGGTCGCAATTATTCCTGTTATATGATGGAAACACTGTTGTATTTTAATAGCATTTTATGCTTCGGGCGTTGACTTCTAAGGCCCTAACTATTCAAGCTGTTGGAGCAACGCCCTAGGGTGAAGCCCAGCTTGCTCGGAAAGTAGAAATGAACATAAATTTCATACTGGTTGCAATTATTCGTTTTATACGATGGTATAGTTGTTGTATTTATATCGTATTTTATGCTTCTGGCGTTGACTTCTTAGGCCGTAACTATTCGGTCTGGTGGAGCAACGCCCTGGAGTGAAACCTAGGTTGCCCGGAACGTAGAATTGGCCATCACTTTCACACTGGTTGCAATTATTCGTTTTATACGATGGAAACGCTGTTGTATTTATATTGTATTTTATGCCTCTGGCGTTGACTTCTAAGGCACTATCTATTCGATCTGGTGGAGCAACGCCCTAGAGAGAAGCCTAGGTTGCCCGGAACGTAGAATTGGCCATCACTTTCAAACTGGTTGCAATTATTCCTGTTATATGATGGAAACACTGTTGTATTTTTTTTGCATTTTATGGTTCGGGCGTACACTTCTAAGGTCCTAACTATTCAATCTGTTGGAGCACCGCCCTAGGGTGAAGACTAGCTTGCTCGGAAAGTAGAAATGACCATAAGTTTCATACGGGTTGCAATTATTCGTTTTATACGATGGAAACACTGATGTATTTTTATTGCATTTTATGCTTCTGGCGTTGACTTCTAAGGCTCTAACTATTCGATCTGTTGGAGCAAGGCCCTAGAGTGAAGCCTAGGTTGCCCGGAACGTAGAATTCTCCATCACTTTCAAACTGGTCACACTTATTCCTGTTATATGCTGGAAACACTGTTGTATTTTTTTTGCATTTTATGGTTCGGGCGTAGACTTCTAAGGCCCTAACTATTCAACCTGTGGGAGAAACGCCCTAGGGTGAAGCCTAGGTTGCTCGGAAAGTAGAAATGACCATAAGTTTCATACTGGTTGCAATTATTCGTTTTATACGATGGAAAAGCTGTTGTATTTATATTGTATTTCATGCTTCTGGCGTTGACTTCTAAGGCACTAACTATTCGATCTGGTGGAGCAACGCCCTAGAGTGAAGCCTAGGTTGCCCGGAACGTAGAATTGGCCATCACTTTCCAAATTGGTTGCAATTATTCCTGTTATATGATGGAAACACTGTTGTATTTTTTTTGCATTTTATGGTTCGGGCGTTGACTTCTAAGGCCCTAACTATTCAATCCGTTGAGCAACGCCCTAGGGTGAAGCCTAGGTTGCTCGGAAAGTAGAAATGACCATAAGCTTCATACTGGTTGCAATTATTCGTTTTATGCGATGGAAAAACTGTTGTATTTATATTGTATTTTATGCTTCTGGCGTTGACTTCTAAGGCCCTAGCTGTTCGATCTAGTGGAGCAACGCCCTAGAGTGAAGCCTAGGTTGCCCGGAAGGGAGAAATGGCCATCACGTTCAAACTGGTTGCAATTAATCCTTTTATACGATGAAAAAGCTGTTGTATCTATATTGTATTTTATGCTTCTGGCGTTTACTTCTAAGGACCTAACTATTCGATCTGGTGGAGCAACGCCCTAGAGTGAAGCCTAGGTTACACGGAATGTGGAAATGACCATAACTTTCACACTGGTTGCAATTATTCGTTTTATACGATGGAAACGCTGATGTATTTTTATTGCATTTTATGCTTCGGGCGTTGGCTTCTAAGGCCCTAACTATTCAATCTGTTGGAGTAACGCCCTAGGGTGAAGCCTCGGTTGCTTGGAAAGTAGAAATGACCATCAGTTTCATACTGGTTGCAATTATTCGCTTTATACGATGGAAAAACTGTTGAATTTATATTGTATTTTATGCTTCTGGCGATGACTTCTATGGCCCTAGCAATTCGGTCTAGTGGAGCAACGCCCTAGAGTGAAGCCTAGGTTGCCCGGAAAGGAGAAATGACCATCACTTTCAAACTGGTTGCTATTAATCCTGTTATACGATGGAAAAGCTGTTGTATTTTTATTGCATTTTATGCTTCTGGCGTTCACTTCTTAGGCCCTAACTATTCGATCTGTTGGAGCAACGCCGTAGGGTGAAGCCTAGCTTGCTCGGAAAGTAGAAATGACCATAAGTTTCATACTGGTTGCAATTATTCGTTTTATACGATGGAAACGCTGTTGTATTTTTATTGCATTTTATGCTTCGGGCGTTGGCTTCTAAGGCCCTAACTATTCAATCTGTTGGAGCAACGCCCTAGGGTGAAGCCTAGGTTGCTCGGAAAGTAGAAATGACCATCAGTTTCATACTGGTTGCAATTATTCGTTTTATACGATGGAAACACTGTTGTATTTTTATTGCATTTTATGCATCGGGCGTTGACTTCTAAGGCCCTAACTATTCAATCTGTTGGAGCAACGCCCTAGAGTGAAGCCTAGGTTGCCCGGAAAGGAGAAATGACCATCACTTTCAAACTGGTTGCAATTAATCCTGTTATACATTGGAAAAACTGTTGTATTTTTATTGCATTTTATGCTTCTGGCGTTCACTTCTTAGGCCCTAACTATTCGATCTGGTGGAACAACGGCCTAGGGTGAAGCCTAGCTTGCCCGAAACGGAGAAATGACCATTACCTTCACACTGTTTGCAATTATTCCTTTTATACGATGGAAAAGCTTTTGTATTTATATCGTATTTTATGCTTCTGGCGTTGACTTCTTAGGCCGTAACTATTCCGTCTGGTGGAGCAACGCCCTGGTGTGAAACCTAGGTTGCCCGGAACGTAGAATTGGCCATCACCTTCAAACTGGTTGCAATTATTCCTGTTATATGATGGAAAAGCTGTTGTATTTATATTGTATTTCATGCTTCTGGCGTTGACTTCTAAGGCCCTAGCTATTCGATCTGTTGGAGCAACGCCGTAGGGTGAAGCCTAGCTTGCTCGGAAAGTAGAAATGACCATAAGTTTCATACTGGTTGCAATTATTCGTTTTATGCGATGGAAAAACTGTTGTATTTATATTGTATTTTATGCTTCTGGCGTTGACTTCTAAGGCCCTAGCTGTTCGATCTAGTGGAGCAACGCCCTAGAGTCAAGCCTAGGTTGCCCGGAAGGGAGAAATGACCATCACGTTCAAACTGGTTGCAATTAATCCTTTTATACGATGAAAAAGCTGTTGTATCTATATTGTATTTTATGCTTCTGGCGTTTACTTCTAAGGACCTAACTATTCGATCTGGTGGAGCAACGCCCTAGAGTGAAGCCTAGGTTACACGGAATGTGGAAATGACCATAACTTTCACACTGGTTGCAATTATTCGTTTTATACGATGGAAACGCTGTTGTATTTATATTGTATTTTATGCCTCTGGCGTTGACTTCTAAGGCACTATCTATTCGATCTGGTGGAGCAACGCCCTAGAGAGAAGCCTAGGTTGCCCGGAACGTAGAATTGGCCATCACTTTCAAACTGGTTGCAATTATTCCTGTTATATGATGGAAACACTGTTGTATTTTTTTTGCATTTTATGGTTCGGGCGTACACTTCTAAGGTCCTAACTATTCAATCTGTTGGAGCACCGCCCTAGGGTGAAGACTAGCTTGCTCGGAAAGTAGAAATGACCATAAGTTTCATACGGGTTGCAATTATTCGTTTTATACGATGGAAACACTGTTGTATTTTTATTGCATTTTATGCTTCGGGCGTTGGCTTCTAAGGCCCTAACTATTCAATCTGTTGGAGCAACGCCCTAGGGTGAAGCCTCGGTTGCTTGGAAAGTAGAAATGACCATCAGTTTCATACTGGTTGCAATTATTCGCTTTATACGATGGAAAAACTGTTGAATTTATATTGTATTTTATGCTTCTGGCGTTGACTTCTATGGCCCTAGCAATTCGGTCTAGTGGAGCAACGCCCTAGAGTGAAGCCTAGGTTGCCCGGAAAGGAGAAATGACCATCACTTTCAAACTGGTTGCTATTAATCCTGTTATACGATGGAAAAACTGTTGTATATTTATTGCATTTTATGCTTCTGGCGTTCACTTCTTAGGCCCTAACTATTCGATCTGTTGGAGCAACGCCGTAGGGTGAAGCCTAGCTTGCTCGGAAAGTAGAAATGACCATAAGTTTCATACTGGTTGCAATTATTCGTTTTATACGATGGAAACGCTGTTGTATTTTTATTGCATTTTATGCTTCGGGCGTTGGCTTCTAAGGCCCTAACTATTCAATCTGTTGGAGCAACGCCCTAGGGTGAAGCCTAGGTTGCTCGGAAAGTAGAAATGACCATCAGTTTCATACTGGTTGCAATTATTCGTTTTATACGATGGAAACACTGTTGTATTTTTATTGCATTTTATGCATCGGGCGTTGACTTCTAAGGCCCTAACTATTCAATCTGTTGGAGCAACGCCCTAGAGTGAAGCCTAGGTTGCCCGGAAAGGAGAAATGACCATCACTTTCAAACTGGTTGCAATTAATCCTGTTATACATTGGAAAAACTGTTGTATTTTTATTGCATTTTATGCTTCTGGCGTTCACTTCTTAGGCCCTAACTATTCGATCTGGTGGAACAACGGCCTAGGGTGAAGCCTAGCTTGCCCGAAACGGAGAAATGACCATTACCTTCACACTGTTTGCAATTATTCCTTTTATACGATGGAAAAGCTGTTGTATTTATATCGTATTTTATGCTTCTGGCGATTACTTCTAAGGACCTAACTATTCGATCTGGTGGAGCAACTCCCTAGAGTGACGCCTAGGGTGCTCGGAACGTAGAAATGACCATTACTTTCACACTGGTTGCAATTATTCGTTTTATACGATGGAAAAGCTTTTGTATTTATATCGTATTTTATGCTTCTGGCGTTGACTTCTTAGGCCGTAACTATTCCGTCTGGTGGAGCAACGCCCTGGTGTGAAACCTAGGTTGCCCGGAACGTAGAATTGGCCATCACCTTCAAACCGGTTGCAATTATTCCTGTTATATTATGGAAACACTGTTGTATTTTTTTTTGCATTTTATGGTTCGGGCGTTGACTTCTAAGGCGCTAACTATTCAACCTGTTGGAGCAACGCCCTAGGGTGAAGCCTAGGTTGCTCGGAAAGTAGAAATGACCATAAGTTTCATACTGGTTGCAATTATTCGCTTTATACGATGGAAAAACAGTTGTATCTATATTGTATTTTATGCTTCTGGCGTTGACTTCTAAGGCACTAACTATTCGACCTGGTGGAGCAACGCCCTAGAGTGAAGCCTAGGTTGCCCGGAAGGTAGAATTCTCCATCACTTTCAAACTGGTCACACTTATTCCTGTTATATGCTGGAAACACTGTTGTATTTTTTTTGCATTTCATGGTTCGGGCGTAGACTTCTAAGGCCCTAACTATTCAACCTGTGGGAGAAACGCCCTAGGGTGAAGCCTAGGTTGCTCGGAAAGTAGAAATGACCATAAGTTTCATACTGGTTGCAATTATTCGTTTTATACGATGGAAAAGCTGTTGTATTTATATTGTATTTCATGCTTCTGGCGTTGACTTCTAAGGCACTAACTATTCGATCTGGTGGAGCAACGCCCTAGAGTGAAGCCTAGGTTGCCCGGAACGTAGAATTGGCCATCACTTTCCAAATTGGTTGCAATTATTCCTGTTATATGATGGAAACACTGTTGTATTTTTTTTGCATTTTATGGTTTGGGCGTTGACTTCTAAGGCCCTAACTATTCAATCCGTTGAGCAACGCCCTAGGGTGAAGCCTAGGTTGTTCGGAAAGTAGAAATGACCATAAGTTTCATACTGGTTGCAATTATTCGTTTTATACGATGGAAAAACTGTTGTATTTATGTTGTATTTTATGCTTCTGGCGTTGACTTCTAAGGCACTAACTATTCGATCTGGTGGAGCAACGCCCTATAGTGAAGCCTAGGTTGCCCGGAAGGTAGAATTGGCCATCACTTTCACACTGGTTGCAATTATTCGTTTTATACGATGGAAAAGCTGTTGTATTTATATCGTATTTTATGCTTCTGGCGTTGACTTCTAAGGCACTAACTATTCGATCTGGTGGAGCAACGCCCTAGAGTGAAGCCTAGGTTGCCCGGAGCGTAGAATTGTCCATCACTTTCAAACTGGTCGCAATTATTCCTGTTATATGATGGAAACACTGTTGTATTTTTTTTGCATTTTATGGTCCTGGCGTAGACTTCTAAGGCCCTAACTATTCAATCTGTGGGAGCAACGCCCTAGGGTGAAGGCTAGGTTGCTCGGAAAGTAGAAATGACCATAAGTTTCATACTGGTTGCAATTATTCGTTTTATTCGATGGAAAAGCTGTTGTATTTATATTGTATTTTATGCTTCTGGCATTGACTTCTAAGGCGCTAGCTGTTCGATCTAGTGGAGCAACGCCCTAGAGTGAAGCCTAGGTTGCCCGGAAAGGAGAAATGATCATCACGTTCAAACTGGTTGCAATTAATCCTTTTATACGATGGAAAAGCTGTTGTATTTATATCGTATTTTATGCTTCTGGCGTTTACTTCTATGGACCTAACTATTCGATCTGGTGGAGCAACGCCCTAGAGTGAAGCCTAGGTTGCTCGGAATGTGGAAATGATCATAACTTTCAAACTGGTTGCAATTATTCGTTTTATACGATGTAAACGCTGTTGTATTTATATTGTATTTTATGCCTCTGGCGTTGACTTCTAAGGCCGTAGCTATTAGATGTGGTTGAGCAACGCCCTAGAGTGACGCCTAGGGTGCTCGGAACGTAGAAATGACCATTACTTTCACACTGGTTGCAATTATTCGGTTTATATGATGGAAAAGCTGTTGTATTTATATCGTATTTTATGCTTCTGGCGTTGACTTCTTAGGCCGTAACTATTCCGTCTGGTGGAGCAACGCCCTGGTGTGAAACCTAGGTTGCCCGGAACATAGAATTGGCCATCACCTTCAAACTGGTTGCAATTATTCCTGTTATATGATGGAAACACTGTTGTATTTTTTTTTGCATTTTATGGTTCCGGCGTTGACTTCTAAGGCGCTAACTATTCAATCTGTTGGAGCAACGCCCTAGGGTGAAGCCTAGGTTGCTCGGAAAGTAGAAATGACCATAAGTTTCATACTGGTTTCAATTATTCGCTTTATACGATGGAAAAACAGATGTATCTATATTGTATTTTATGCTTCTGGCGTTGACTTCTAAGGCACTAACTATTCGACCTGGTGGAGCAACGCCCTAGAGTGAAGCCTAGGTTGCCCGGAAGGTAGAATTGGCCATCACTTTCAAACTGGTTGCAATTATTCGTTTTATACGATGGAAAAACTGTTGTATTTATATTGTATTTTATGCTTCTGGCGTTGACTTCTAAGGCACTAACTATTCGATCTGGTGGAGCAACGCCCTAGAGTGAAGCCTAGGTTGCCCGGAACGTAGAATTGGCCATCACATTCAAACTGGTCGCAATTATTCCTGTTATATGATGGAAACACTGTTGTATTTTAATAGCATTTTATGCTTCGGCCGTTGACTTCTAAGGCCCTAACTATTCAATCTGTTGGAGCAACGCCCTAGGGTGAAGCCTAGCTTGCTTGGAAAGTAGAAATGAACATAAGTTTCATACTGGTTGCAATTATTCGTTTTATACGATGGAAAAGCTGTTGTATTTATATTGTATTTTATGCTTCTGGCGTTGACTTCTAAGGCTCTAACTATTCGATCTGTTGGAGCAAGGCCCTAGAGTGAAGCCTAGGTTGCCCGGAAGGTAGAATTGGCCATCACTTTCAAACTGGTTGCAATTATTCGTTTTATACGATGGAAAAACTGTTGTATTTATATTGTATTTTATGCTTCTGGCGTTGACTTCTAAGGCACTAACTATTCGATCTGGTGGAGCAACGCCCTAGAGTGAAGCCTAGGTTGCCCGGAACGTAGAATTGGCCATCACATTCAAACTGGTCGCAATTATTCCTGTTATATGATGGAAACACTGTTGTATTTTAATAGCATTTTATGCTTCGGCCGTTGACTTCTAAGGCCCTAACTATTCAATCTGTTGGAGCAACGCCCTAGGGTGAAGCCTAGCTTGCTTGGAAAGTAGAAATGAACATAAGTTTCATACTGGTTGCAATTATTCGTTTTATACGATGGAAAAGCTGTTGTATTTATATTGTATTTTATGCTTCTGGCGTTGACTTCTAAGGCTCTAACTATTCGATCTGTTGGAGCAAGGCCCTAGAGTGAAGCCTAGGTTGCCCGGAACGTAGAATGGTCCATCACTTTCAAACTGGTCACACTTATTCCTGTTATAGGCTGGAAACACTGTTGTATTTTTTTTGCATTTTATGGTTCGGGCGTAGACTTCTAAGGCCCTAACTATTCAACCTGTGGGAGAAACGCCCTAGGGTGAAGCCTAGGTTGCTCGGAAAGTAGAAATGACCATAAGTTTCATACTGGTTGCAATTATTCGTTTTATACGATGGAAAAGCTGTTGTATTTATATTGTATTTCATGCTTCTGGCGTTGACTTCTAAGGCACTAACTATTCGATCTGGTGGAGCATCGCCCTAGAGTGAAGCCTAGGTTGCCCGGAACGTAGAATTGGCCATCACTTTCCAAATTGGTTGCAATTATTCCTGTTATATGATGGAAACACTGTTGTATTTTTTTTGCATTTTATGGTTCGGGCGTTGACTTCTAAGGCCCTAACTATTCAATCCGTTGAGCAACGCCCTATGGTGGAGCCTAGGTTGCTCGGGAAGTAGAAATAACCATAAGTTTCATACTGGTTGGAATTATTCGCTTTATACGATGGAAAACCTGTTGTATTTATATTGTATTTTATGCCTCTGGCGTTGACTTCTAAGGCCGTAGCTATTAGATGTGGTGGAGCAACGCCCCAGAGAGACGCCTAGGGTGCTCGGAACGTAGAAATGACCATTACTTTCACACTGGTTGCAATTATTCGTTTTATACGATGGAAAAACTGTTGTATTTATATTGCATGTTATGCTTCTGGCGTTGACTTCTAAGGCACTATCTATTCCATCTGGTGGAGCAACGTCCTAGAGTTAAGCCTAGGTTGCCCGGAAAGGAGAAATGACCATCACTTTCAAACTGGATGCAAATAATCCTGTTATACGATGGAAAAACTGTTGTATTTTTATTGCATTTTATGCTTCTGGCGTTCACTTCTTAGGCCCTAACTATTCGATCTGTTGGAGCAACGCCGTAGGGTGAAGCCTAGCTTGCTCGGAAAGTAGAAATGACCATAAGTTTCATACTGGTTGCAATTATTCGTTTTATACGATGGAAACACTGTTGTATTTTTATTGCATTTTATGCTTCGGGCGTTGGCTTCTAAGGCCCTAACTATTCAATCTGTTGGAGCAACGCCCTAGGGTGAAGCCTAGGTTGCTCGGAAAGTAGAAATGACCATCAGTTTCATACTGGTTGCAATTATTCGTTTTATACGATGGAAACACTGTTGTATTTTTATTGCATTTTATGCATCGGGCGTTGACTTCTAAGGCCCTAACTATTCAATCTGTTGGAGCAACGCCCTAGAGTGAAGCCTAGGTTGCCCGGAAAGGAGAAATGACCATCACTTTCAAACTGGTTGCAATTAATCCTGTTATACATTGGAAAAACTGTTGTATTTTTATTGCATTTTATGCTTCTGGCGTTCACTTCTTAGGCCCTAACTATTCGATCTGGTGGAACAACGGCCTAGGGTGAAGCCTAGCTTGCCCGAAACGTAGAAATGACCATTACCTTCACACTGTTTGCAATTATTCCTTTTATACGATGGAAAAGCTGTTGTATTTATATCGTATTTTATGCTTCTGGCGATTACTTCTAAGGACCTAACTATTCGATCTGGTGGAGCAACGCCCTAGAGTGACGCCTAGGGTGCTCGGAACGTAGAAATGACCATTACTTTCACACTGGTTGCAATTATTCGTTTTATACGATGGAAAAGCTTTTGTATTTATATCGTATTTTATGCTTCTGGCGTTGACTTCTTAGGCCGTAACTATTCGGTCTGGTGGAGCAACGCCCTGGAGTGAAACCTAGGTTGCCCGGAACGTAGAATTGGCCATCACTTTCAAAGTGGTTGCAATTATTCCTGTTATATGATGGAAACACTGTTGTATTTTTTTTGCGTTTTATGGTTCGGGCGTAGACTTCTAAGGCCCTAACTATTCAATCTGTTGGAGCAATGCCCTAGGGTGAAGCCTAGGTTGCTCGGAAAGTAGAAATGACCATAAGTTTCATACTGGTTGCAATTATTCGTTTTATACGATGGAAAAGCTGTTGTATTTATATCGTATTTTATGCTTCTGGCGTTGACTTCTAAGGCACTAACTATTCGATCTGGTGGAGCAACGCCCTAGAGTGAAGCCTAGGTTGCCCGGAACGTAGAATTGTCCATCACTTTCAAACTGGTCGCAATTATTCCTGTTATATGATGGAAACACTGTTGTATTTTTTTTTGCATTTTATGGTTCGGGCGTTGACTTCTAAGGCGCTAACTATTCACTCTGTTGGAGCAACGCCCTAGGGTGAAGCCTAGGTTGCTCGGAAAGTAGAAATGTCCATAAGTTTCATACTGGTTGCAATTATTCGCTTTATACGATGGAAAAACAGTTGTATCTATATTGTATTTTATGCTTCTGGCGTTGACTTCTAAGGCACTAACTATTCGACCTGGTGGAGCAACGCCCTAGAGTGAAGCCTAGGTTGCCCGGAAGGTAGAATTGGCCATCACTTTCAAACTGGTTGCAATTATTCGTTTTATACGATGGAAGAACTGTTGTATTTATATTGTATTTTATGCTTCTGGCGTTGACTTCTAAGGCACTAACTATTCAACCTGTGGGAGAAACGCCCTAGGGTGAAGCCTAGGTTGCTCGGAAAGTAGAAATGACCATAAGTTTCATACTGGTTGCAATTATTCGTTTTATACGATGGAAAAGCTGTTGTATTTATATTGTATTTCATGCTTCTGGCGTTGACTTCTAAGGCACTAACTATTCGAGCTGGCGGAGCAACGCCCTAGAGTGAAGCCAAGGTTGACCGGAACGTAGAAGTGACCATAACTTTCACACTGGTTGCAATTATTCGTTTTATACGATGAAAAAACTGTTGTATTTTCATTGTACTTTATGCTTCTGGCGTTGAATTGTTAGGCCCTAGCTATTGGATCTGGTGGATCAACGCCCTAGAGTGAAGCCTAGGTTGCCCGGAACGTATTAATGACCATAACATTCACACTGGTTGCAATTATTCGTTTTATACATTGGAAAAACTGTTGCATTTTTATTGTATTTTCCGCTTCTGGCTTCGACTTCTAAGGTCCTAGCTATTCGATCTGGTGGGGCATCGTCCAATAGTGAAGCCTATGTTGCGCGGAACGTAGAAATGACCATAACTTTCACACTGGTTGCAATTATTCGTTTTATACGATGGCAAAACTGTTGTATTTATTTTGTAATTGGTGCTTCTGGCGTTGACTGCTTACGCCCTATCTATTGGAGCTGGTGGTCGAACGTCCTAGAGTGAACCCTAGGTTGCCCGGAACGTAGAAGTGACCATATCTTTCACACTGGTTGCTGTTATTCCTGTTATACGATGGAAAAGTTGTTGTATTTATATTGCCTTTTATGCTTCTGGCGTTGACTTCTAAGGCCCTAACTATTCGATCTGGTGGTGCAGCGCCCTACAGTGAAGCCTAGGTTGCCCGGAACGTAGAAATGACCATAACTTTCACACTGGTTGCTATTACTCGTTCTATACGATGGAAGAGTTGTTATATTTATATTGTATTTTATGCTTCTGGCGTTGAGTTCTAAGGCTGTAACTATTCGACCTGGTGGAAGCACGCCCTAGGGTGAAGGACAGGTTTCCCGGAAGGTAGAAATGACCATTACTTTCACACTGTTTGCAATTATTCATTTTATACGATGGAAATGCTGTTGTATTTATATTGTATTTTATGCTTCTGGCGTTGACTTCTAAGGCCGTAGCTATTCAATGTGGTGGAGCAACGCCGTAGAGTGACGCCTAGGTTGCCCGGAACGTAGAAATGACCATAACTTTCACACTGGTTGCAATTATTCGTTTTATACGATGGAAAAGCTTTTGTATTTATATCGTATTTTATGCTTCTGGCGTTGACTTCTTAGGCCGTAACTATTCGGTCTGGTGGAGCAACGCCCTGGAGTGAAACCTAGGTTGCCCGGAACGTAGAATTGGCCATCACTTTCAAAGTGGTTGCAATTATTCCTGTTATATGATGGAAACACTGTTGTATTTTTTTTGCGTTTTATGGTTCGGGCGTAGACTTCTAAGGCCCTAACTATTCAATCTGTTGGAGCAATGCCCTAGGGTGAAGCCTAGGTTGCTCGGAAAGTAGAAATGACCATAAGTTTCATACTGGTTGCAATTATTCGTTTTATACGATGGAAAAGCTGTTGTATTTATATCGTATTTTATGCTTCTGGCGTTGACTTCTAAGGCACTAACTATTCGATCTGGTGGAGCAACGCCCTAGAGTGAAGCCTAGGTTGCCCGGAACGTAGAATTGTCCATCACTTTCAAACTGGTCGCAATTATTCCTGTTATATGATGGAAACACTGTTGTATTTTTTTTTGCATTTTATGGTTCGGGCGTTGACTTCTAAGGCGCTAACTATTCACTCTGTTGGAGCAACGCCCTAGGGTGAAGCCTAGGTTGCTCGGAAAGTAGAAATGACCATAAGTTTCATACTGGTTGCAATTATTCGCTTTATACGATGGAAAAACAGTTGTATCTATATTGTATTTTATGCTTCTGGCGTTGACTTCTAAGGCACTAACTATTCGACCTGGTGGAGCAACGCCCTAGAGTGAAGCCTAGGTTGCCCGGAAGGTAGAATTGGCCATCACTTTCAAACTGGTTGCAATTATTCGTTTTATACGTTGGAAAAACTGTTGTATTTATATCGTATTTTATGCTTCTGGCGTTTACTTCCAAGGACCTAACTATTCGATCTGGTAGAGCAACGCCGTAGTGTGAATCCTAGGTTGCTCGGAATGTAGAAATGACCACAACTTTCACACTGGTTGCTATTATTCGTTTTTTACGATGCAAACGCTGTTGTATTTATATTGTATTTTATGCTTCTGGCGTTTACTTCTAAGGACCTAACTATTCGATCTGGTGGAGCAACGCCCTAGAGTGGATCCTAGGTTGCTCGGAATGTAGAAATGACCATAAGTTTCATACTGGTTGCAATTATTCGTTTTATACGATGGAAAAGCTGTTGTATTTTTATTGTATCTTATGCTTCTGGCGTTGTCTTCTAAGGCCCTAACTATTCGAGCTGGCGGAGCAACGCCCTAGAGTGAAGCCAAGGTCGACCGGAACGTAGAAGTGACCATAACTTTCTCACTGGTTGCAATTATTCGTTTTATACGATGAAAAAACTGTTGTATTTTCATTGTACTTTATGCTTCTGGCATTGAATTGTTAGGCCCTAGCTATTGGATCTGGTGGATCAACGCCCTAGAGTGAAGTCTAGGTTGCCCGGAACGTATTAATGACCATAACATTCACACTGGTTACAATTATTCGTTTTATACGTTGGAAAAACTGTTGCATTTTTATTGTATTTGCCGCTTCTGGCTTCGACTTCTAAGGTCCTAGCTATTCGATCTGGTTGGGCATCGTCCAAGACTGAAGCCTATGTTGCGCGGAACGTAGAAATGACCATAACTTTCACACTGGTTGCAATTATTCGTTTTATACAATGGAAAAACGGTTGCATTTATATTGTATTTTATGCTTCTGGCGTTGACTTCTAAGGCTGTAGCTATTCGATGTGGTGGGGCAACGCCCTAGAGAGAAGACTAGGTTGCCCGGGACGTAGAAATGACCATAACTTTCACACTGGTTGCTATTATTCGTTTTATACGATGCAAAAACCGTTATATTTATATTCTATTTTATGCGTCTGGCGTTGACTTCTTAGGCCTTAACTATTCGATCTGGTGGAACGACCCCGTAGAGTAAAGCCTACGTTGCCCGGAACGTAGAAATGACCATAACTTTCACACTGGTTGCTATTATTCGTTCTATACGATGGAAAAACTGTTATATTTATATTCTATGTTATGCTTCTGGCCTTGATTCCTTCGGCCCTAACCATTCGATCTGGTTGAACAACGCCCTGGAGTGAAGCCCAGGATGCTCGGAACGTAGAAATGACCATTACTTTCACACTGGTTGCAGTTATTGCTGTTATACGATGGAATAACTGTTTCATCTTTATTGTATTTTATGCTTCTGGCGTTGACTTCTAAGGCCCTAACTATTCGATCTGATGGAGCAACGCCCTCGAGTGAAGCCTAGGTTGCCCGAAACGCAGAAATAACCATAACTTTCACACTGGTTGCAATTACTCGTTTTATACGATGGAAGAGCTGTTGTATTTATATCGTATTTTATGCTCCTGGCGTTGAATCCTTAGGCCCTAACTATTCGATCTGGTGGAGCAACGCCCTAGAGTGAAGCCTAGGTTGCTCGGAAGGTAGAAATGTCCATAACTTTCACACTGGTTGCAATTATTCGTTTTATACGATGGAAAAGCAGTTGTATTTTTATTGCATTTTATGCTTCGGGCCTTGACTTCTAAGGCCTTAATTATTCAACCTGTTGGAGCAACACCCTAGGGTGAAACCTAGGCTGCCAGGAAAGTAAAAATGACCATAACTTTCACACTGGTAGCAATTATTCGTTATATACAATGGAAAAACTGTTCTATTTATTTTGTACTTTATGCTTCGGGCGTTGACTTCTAAGGCCCTAACTATTCGATCTGGTAGAGCAACGCCCTATGGTGAAGCCTAGGTTGCCCAGAACGTAGAAATGACCATAACTTTCACACTGGTTGCAATTACTCGTTTTATACGATGGAAAAGCTGTTGTATTTGTATTGCAATTTATCCTTCTGGCGTTGACTTCTTAGGCCCTAACCATTCGATCTGGTGTAACAACGCCCTAGAGTGAAGCCTAGGTTGCCCGGAAAGGAGAAATGACCATCACTTTCAAACTGGTTGCAATTAATCCTGTTATACATTGGAAAAACTGTTGTATTTTTATTGCATTTTATGCTTCTGGCGTTCACTTCTTAGGCCCTAACTATTCGATCTGGTGGAACAACGGCCTACGGTGAAGCCTAGCTTGCCCGGAACGTAGAAATGACCATTACCTTCACACTGTTTGCAATTATACCTTTTATACGATGGAAAAGCTGTTGTATTTATATCGTATTTTATGCTTCTGGCGTTTACTTCTAAGGACCTAACTATTCGATCTTGTGGAGCAACGGTCTATAGTGAATCCTAGGTTGCTCGGAATGGTAAAATGACCATAACTTTCACACTGGTTGCAATTATTCGTTTTATACGATGGAAACGCTGTTGTGTTTATATCGTATTTTATGCTTCTGGCGTTTACTTCTAAGGACCTAACTATTCGATCTGGTGGAGCAACGCCCTAGAGTGGATCCTAGGTTGCTCGGAATGTAGAAATGACCATAACTTTCACACTGGTTGCAATTATTCGTTTTATACGATGCAAACGCTGTTGTATTTATATTGTATTTTATGCTTCTGGCGTTCACATCTTAGGCCCTAACTATTCGATCTGGGGGAACAACGCCGTAGGGTGAAGCCTAGGTTGCCCGGAACGTAGAAATGACCATTACTTTCACACTGTTTGCAATTATTCCTTTTATACGATGGAAAAGCTGTTGTATTTATAACGTATTTTATGCTTCTGGCGTTTACTTCTAAGGACCTAACTATTCGATCTGGTGGAGCAACGCCCTAGAATGAAGCCTAGGTTGCTCGGAATGTAGAAATGACCATAACTTTCACACTGGTTGCAATTAATCCTGTTATACATTGGAAAAACTGTTGTATTTTTATTGCATTTTATGCTTCTGGCGTTCACTTCTTAGGCCCTAACTATTCGATCTGGTGGAACAACGCCCTAGAGTGAAGCATAGGTTACCTGGAACGTAGAAATGACCATCACTTTCACACTGGTTGCAATTATTCCTGTTATAGGATGGAAAGACTGTTATATTTATATTGTAATTTATGCTTCTGGCGTTCACTTCTTAGGCCCTAACTATTCGGTCTGGTGGAACAACGCCGTAGAGTGAAGCCTAGGTTGCCCGGAACGTAGAAATGACCATTACTTTCACACTGTTTGCAATTATTCCTTTTATACGATGGAAAAGCTGTTGTATATATATCGTATTTTATGCTTCTGGCGTTTACTTCTAAGGACCTAACTATTCAATCCGTTGGAGCAACGCCCTACGGTGAAGCCTAGGTTGCTCGGAAAGTAGAAATGACCATAAGTTTCATACTGGTTGCAATTATTCGTTTTATACGATGGAAAAACAGCTGAATTTATATTGTATTTTATGCATCTGGCGTTGACTTCTAAGGCCCTAGCTGTTCGATCTAGTGGAGCAACGCCCTAGAGTGAAGCCTAGGTTGCCCGGAAGGGAGAAATGGCCATCACGTTCAAACTGGTTGCAATTAATCCTTTTATACGATGGAAAAGCTGTTGTATTTATATCGTATTTTATGCTTCTGGCGTTTACTTCTAAGGACCTAACTATTCGATTTGGTGGAGCAACGCCCTAGAATGAAGCCTAGGTTGCTCGGAATGTAGAAGTGACCATAACTTTCACACTGGTTGCAATTATTCGTTTTATACGATGAAAAGCAGTTGTATTTATATTGTATTTTATGCCTCTGGCGTTGACTTCTAAGGCCGTAGCTATTAGATGTGGTGGAGCAACGACCTAGAGAGACGCCTAGGGTGCTCGGAACGTAGAAATGACCATTACTTTCACACTGGTTGCAATTATTCGTTTTATACGATGGAAAAGCTGTTGTATTTATATCGTATTTTATGCTTCTGGCGTTGACTTCTTAGGCCGTAACTATTCGGTCTGGTGGAGCAACGCCCTGGAGCGAAACCTAGGTTGCCCGGAACGTAGAATTGGCCATCACTTTCAAACTGGTTGCAATTATTACTGTTATATGATGGAAACACTGTTGTATTTTTTTTGAATTTTATGGTTCGGGCGTTGACTTCTAAGGCCCTAACTATTCAATCCGTTGGAGCAACGCCCTACGGTGAAGCCTAGGTTGCTCGGAAAGTAGAAATGACCATAAGTTTCATACTGGTTGCAATTATTCGTTTTGTACGATGGAAAAGCTGTTGAATTTATATTGTATTTTATGCTTCTGGCGTTGACTTCTAAGGCCCTAGCTGTTCGATCTAGTGGAGCAACGCCCTAGGGTGAAGCCTCGGTTGCTTGGAAAGTAGAAATGACCATCAGTTTCATACTGGTTGCAATTATTCGCTTTATACGATGGAAAAACTGTTGAATTTATATTGTATTTTATGCTTCTGGCGTTGACTTCTATGGCCCTAGCAATTCGGTCTAGTGGAGCAACGCCCTAGAGTGAAGCCTAGGTTGCCCGGAAAGGAGAAATGACCATCACTTTCAAACTGGTTGCTATTAATCCTGTTATACGATGGAAAAACTGTTGTATATTTATTGCATTTTATGCTTCTGGCGTTCACTTCTTAGGCCCTAACTATTCGATCTGTTGGAGCAACGCCGTAGGGTGAAGCCTAGCTTGCTCGGAAAGTAGAAATGACCATAAGTTTCATACTGGTTGCAATTATTCGTTTTATACGATGGAAACGCTGTTGTATTTTTATTGCATTTTATGCTTCGGGCGTTGGCTTCTAAGGCCCTAACTATTCAATCTGTTGGAGCAACGCCCTAGGGTGAAGCCTAGGTTGCTCGGAAAGTAGAAATGACCATCAGTTTCATACTGGTTGCAATTATTCGTTTTATACGATGGAAACACTGTTGTATTTTTATTGCATTTTATGCATCGGGCGTTGACTTCTAAGGCCCTAACTATTCAATCTGTTGGAGCAACGCCCTAGAGTGAAGCCTAGGTTGCCCGGAAAGGAGAAATGACCATCACTTTCAAACTGGTTGCAATTAATCCTGTTATACATTGGAAAAACTGTTGTATTTTTATTGCATTTTATGCTTCTGGCGTTCACTTCTTAGGCCCTAACTATTCGATCTGGTGGAACAACGGCCTAGGGTGAAGCCTAGCTTGCCCGAAACGGAGAAATGACCATTACCTTCACACTGTTTGCAATTATTCCTTTTATACGATGGAAAAGCTGTTGTATTTATATCGTATTTTATGCTTCTGGCGATTACTTCTAAGGACCTAACTATTCGATCTGGTGGAGCAACTCCCTAGAGTGACGCCTAGGGTGCTCGGAACGTAGAAATGACCATTACTTTCACACTGGTTGCAATTATTCGTTTTATACGATGGAAAAGCTTTTGTATTTATATCGTATTTTATGCTTCTGGCGTTGACTTCTTAGGCCGTAACTATTCCGTCTGGTGGAGCAACGCCCTGGTGTGAAACCTAGGTTGCCCGGAACGTAGAATTGGCCATCACCTTCAAACCGGTTGCAATTATTCCTGTTATATTATGGAAACACTGTTGTATTTTTTTTTGCATTTTATGGTTCGGGCGTTGACTTCTAAGGCGCTAACTATTCAACCTGTTGGAGCAACGCCCTAGGGTGAAGCCTAGGTTGCTCGGAAAGTAGAAATGACCATAAGTTTCATACTGGTTGCAATTATTCGCTTTATACGATGGAAAAACAGTTGTATCTATATTGTATTTTATGCTTCTGGCGTTGACTTCTAAGGCACTAACTATTCGACCTGGTGGAGCAACACCCTAGAGTGAAGCCTAGGTTGCCCGGAAGGTAGAATTCTCCATCACTTTCAAACTGGTCACACTTATTCCTGTTATATGCTGGAAACACTGTTGTATTTTTTTTGCATTTCATGGTTCGGGCGTAGACTTCTAAGGCCCTAACTATTCAACCTGTGGGAGAAACGCCCTAGGGTGAAGCCTAGGTTGCTCGGAAAGTAGAAATGACCATAAGTTTCATACTGGTTGCAATTATTCGTTTTATACGATGGAAAAGCTGTTGTATTTATATTGTATTTCATGCTTCTGGCGTTGACTTCTAAGGCACTAACTATTCGATCTGGTGGAACAACGCCCTAGAGTGAAGCCTAGGTTGCCCGGAACGTAGAATTGGCCATCACTTTCCAAATTGGTTGCAATTATTCCTGTTATATGATGGAAACACTGTTGTATTTTTTTTGCATTTTATGGTTTGGGCGTTGACTTCTAAGGCCCTAACTATTCAATCCGTTGAGCAACGCCCTAGGGTGAAGCCTAGCTTGTTCGGAAAGTAGAAATGACCATAAGTTTCATACTGGTTGCAATTATTCGTTTTATACGATGGAAAAACTGTTGTATTTATGTTGTATTTTATGCTTCTGGCGTTGACTTCTAAGGCACTAACTATTCGATCTGGTGGAGCAACGCCCTATAGTGAAGCCTAGGTTGCCCGGAAGGTAGAATTGGCCATCACTTTCACACTGGTTGCAATTATTCGTTTTATACGATGGAAAAGCTGTTGTATTTATATCGTATTTTATGCTTCTGGCGTTGACTTCTAAGGCACTAACTATTCGATCTGGTGGAGCAACGCCCTAGAGTGAAGCCTAGGTTGCCCGGAGCGTAGAATTGTCCATCACTTTCAAACTGGTCGCAATTATTCCTGTTATATGATGGAAACACTGTTGTATTTTTTTTGCATTTTATGGTCCTGGCGTAGACTTCTAAGGCCCTAACTATTCAATCTGTGGGAGCAACGCCCTAGGGTGAAGGCTAGGTTGCTCGGAAAGTAGAAATGACCATAAGTTTCATACTGGTTGCAATTATTCGTTTTATTCGATGGAAAAGCTGTTGTATTTATATTGTATTTTATGCTTCTGGCATTGACTTCTAAGGCGCTAGCTGTTCGATCTAGTGGAGCAACGCCCTAGAGTGAAGCCTAGGTTGCCCGGAAAGGAGAAATGATCATCACGTTCAAACTGGTTGCAATTAATCCTTTTATACGATGGAAAAGCTGTTGTATTTATATCGTATTTTATGCTTCTGGCGTTTACTTCTATGGACCTAACTATTCGATCTGGTGGAGCAACGCCCTAGAGTGAAGCCTAGGTTGCTCGGAATGTGGAAATGATCATAACTTTCAAACTGGTTGCAATTATTCGTTTTATACGATGTAAACGCTGTTGTATTTATATTGTATTTTATGCCTCTGGCGTTGACTTCTAAGGCCGTAGCTATTAGATGTGGTTGAGCAACGCCCTAGAGTGACGCCTAGGGTGCTCGGAACGTAGAAATGACCATTACTTTCACACTGGTTGCAATTATTCGGTTTATATGATGGAAAAGCTGTTGTATTTATATCGTATTTTATGCTTCTGGCGTTGACTTCTTAGGCCGTAACTATTCCGTCTGGTGGAGCAACGCCCTGGTGTGAAACCTAGGTTGCCCGGAACATAGAATTGGCCATCACCTTCAAACTGGTTGCAATTATTCCTGTTATATGATGGAAACACTGTTGTATTTTTTTTTGCATTTTATGGTTCCGGCGTTGACTTCTAAGGCGCTAACTATTCAATCTGTTGGAGCAACGCCCTAGGGTGAAGCCTAGGTTGCTCGGAAAGTAGAAATGACCATAAGTTTCATACTGGTTTCAATTATTCGCTTTATACGATGGAAAAACAGATGTATCTATATTGTATTTTATGCTTCTGGCGTTGACTTCTAAGGCACTAACTATTCGACCTGGTGGAGCAACGCCCTAGAGTGAAGCCTAGGTTGCCCGGAAGGTAGAATTGGCCATCACTTTCAAACTGGTTGCAATTATTCGTTTTATACGATGGAAAAACTGTTGTATTTATATTGTATTTTATGCTTCTGGCGTTGACTTCTAAGGCACTAACTATTCGATCTGGTGGAGCAACGCCCTAGAGTGAAGCCTAGGTTGCCCGGAACGTAGAATTGGCCATCACATTCAAACTGGTCGCAATTATTCCTGTTATATGATGGAAACACTGTTGTATTTTAATAGCATTTTATGCTTCGGCCGTTGACTTCTAAGGCCCTAACTATTCAATCTGTTGGAGCAACGCCCTAGGGTGAAGCCTAGCTTGCTTGGAAAGTAGAAATGAACATAAGTTTCATACTGGTTGCAATTATTCGTTTTATACGATGGAAAAGCTGTTGTATTTATATTGTATTTTATGCTTCTGGCGTTGACTTCTAAGGCTCTAACTATTCGATCTGTTGGAGCAAGGCCCTAGAGTGAAGCCTAGGTTGCCCGGAAGGTAGAATTGGCCATCACTTTCAAACTGGTTGCAATTATTCGTTTTATACGATGGAAAAACTGTTGTATTTATATTGTATTTTATGCTTCTGGCGTTGACTTCTAAGGCACTAACTATTCGATCTGGTGGAGCAACGCCCTAGAGTGAAGCCTAGGTTGCCCGGAACGTAGAATTGGCCATCACATTCAAACTGGTCGCAATTATTCCTGTTATATGATGGAAACACTGTTGTATTTTAATAGCATTTTATGCTTCGGCCGTTGACTTCTAAGGCCCTAACTATTCAATCTGTTGGAGCAACGCCCTAGGGTGAAGCCTAGCTTGCTTGGAAAGTAGAAATGAACATAAGTTTCATACTGGTTGCAATTATTCGTTTTATACGATGGAAAAGCTGTTGTATTTATATTGTATTTTATGCTTCTGGCGTTGACTTCTAAGGCTCTAACTATTCGATCTGTTGGAGCAAGGCCCTAGAGTGAAGCCTAGGTTGCCCGGAACGTAGAATGGTCCATCACTTTCAAACTGGTCACACTTATTCCTGTTATAGGCTGGAAACACTGTTGTATTTTTTTGGCATTTTATGGTTCGGGCGTAGACTTCTAAGGCCCTAACTATTCAACCTGTGGGAGAAACGCCCTAGGGTGAAGCCTAGGTTGCTCGGAAAGTAGAAATGACCATAAGTTTCATACTGGTTGCAATTATTCGTTTTATACGATGGAAAAGCTGTTGTATTTATATTGTATTTCATGCTTCTGGCGTTGACTTCTAAGGCACTAACTATTCGATCTGGTGGAGCATCGCCCTAGAGTGAAGCCTAGGTTGCCCGGAACGTAGAATTGGCCATCACTTTCCAAATTGGTTGCAATTATTCCTGTTATATGATGGAAACACTGTTGTATTTTTTTTGCATTTTATGGTTCGGGCGTTGACTTCTAAGGCCCTAACTATTCAATCCGTTGAGCAACGCCCTATGGTGGAGCCTAGGTTGCTCGGGAAGTAGAAATAACCATAAGTTTCATACTGGTTGGAATTATTCGCTTTATACGATGGAAAACCTGTTGTATTTATATTGTATTTTATGCCTCTGGCGTTGACTTCTAAGGCCGTAGCTATTAGATGTGGTGGAGCAACGCCCCAGAGAGACGCCTAGGGTGCTCGGAACGTAGAAATGACCATTACTTTCACACTGGTTGCAATTATTCGTTTTATACGATGGAAAAACTGTTGTATTTATATTGCATGTTATGCTTCTGGCGTTGACTTCTAAGGCACTATCTATTCCATCTGGTGGAGCAACGTCCTAGAGTTAAGCCTAGGTTGCCCGGAAAGGAGAAATGACCATCACTTTCAAACTGGATGCAAATAATCCTGTTATACGATGGAAAAACTGTTGTATTTTTATTGCATTTTATGCTTCTGGCGTTCACTTCTTAGGCCCTAACTATTCGATCTGTTGGAGCAACGCCGTAGGGTGAAGCCTAGCTTGCTCGGAAAGTAGAAATGACCATAAGTTTCATACTGGTTGCAATTATTCGTTTTATACGATGGAAACACTGTTGTATTTTTATTGCATTTTATGCTTCGGGCGTTGGCTTCTAAGGCCCTAACTATTCAATCTGTTGGAGCAACGCCCTAGGGTGAAGCCTAGGTTGCTCGGAAAGTAGAAATGACCATCAGTTTCATACTGGTTGCAATTATTCGTTTTATACGATGGAAACACTGTTGTATTTTTATTGCATTTTATGCATCGGGCGTTGACTTCTAAGGCCCTAACTATTCAATCTGTTGGAGCAACGCCCTAGAGTGAAGCCTAGGTTGCCCGGAAAGGAGAAATGACCATCACTTTCAAACTGGTTGCAATTAATCCTGTTATACATTGGAAAAACTGTTGTATTTTTATTGCATTTTATGCTTCTGGCGTTCACTTCTTAGGCCCTAACTATTCGATCTGGTGGAACAACGGCCTAGGGTGAAGCCTAGCTTGCCCGAAACGTAGAAATGACCATTACCTTCACACTGTTTGCAATTATTCCTTTTATACGATGGAAAAGCTGTTGTATTTATATCGTATTTTATGCTTCTGGCGATTACTTCTAAGGACCTAACTATTCGATCTGGTGGAGCAACGCCCTAGAGTGACGCCTAGGGTGCTCGGAACGTAGAAATGACCATTACTTTCACACTGGTTGCAATTATTCGTTTTATACGATGGAAAAGCTTTTGTATTTATATCGTATTTTATGCTTCTGGCGTTGACTTCTTAGGCCGTAACTATTCGGTCTGGTGGAGCAACGCCCTGGAGTGAAACCTAGGTTGCCCGGAACGTAGAATTGGCCATCACTTTCAAAGTGGTTGCAATTATTCCTGTTATATGATGGAAACACTGTTGTATTTTTTTTGCGTTTTATGGTTCGGGCGTAGACTTCTAAGGCCCTAACTATTCAATCTGTTGGAGCAATGCCCTAGGGTGAAGCCTAGGTTGCTCGGAAAGTAGAAATGACCATAAGTTTCATACTGGTTGCAATTATTCGTTTTATACGATGGAAAAGCTGTTGTATTTATATCGTATTTTATGCTTCTGGCGTTGACTTCTAAGGCACTAACTATTCGATCTGGTGGAGCAACGCCCTAGAGTGAAGCCTAGGTTGCCCGGAACGTAGAATTGTCCATCACTTTCAAACTGGTCGCAATTATTCCTGTTATATGATGGAAACACTGTTGTATTTTTTTTTGCATTTTATGGTTCGGGCGTTGACTTCTAAGGCGCTAACTATTCACTCTGTTGGAGCAACGCCCTAGGGTGAAGCCTAGGTTGCTCGGAAAGTAGAAATGTCCATAAGTTTCATACTGGTTGCAATTATTCGCTTTATACGATGGAAAAACAGTTGTATCTATATTGTATTTTATGCTTCTGGCGTTGACTTCTAAGGCACTAACTATTCGACCTGGTGGAGCAACGCCCTAGAGTGAAGCCTAGGTTGCCCGGAAGGTAGAATTGGCCATCACTTTCAAACTGGTTGCAATTATTCGTTTTATACGATGGAAGAACTGTTGTATTTATATTGTATTTTATGCTTCTGGCGTTGACTTCTAAGGCACTAACTATTCAACCTGTGGGAGAAACGCCCTAGGGTGAAGCCTAGGTTGCTCGGAAAGTAGAAATGACCATAAGTTTCATACTGGTTGCAATTATTCGTTTTATACGATGGAAAAGCTGTTGTATTTATATTGTATTTCATGCTTCTGGCGTTGACTTCTAAGGCACTAACTATTCGAGCTGGCGGAGCAACGCCCTAGAGTGAAGCCAAGGTTGACCGGAACGTAGAAGTGACCATAACTTTCACACTGGTTGCAATTATTCGTTTTATACGATGAAAAAACTGTTGTATTTTCATTGTACTTTATGCTTCTGGCGTTGAATTGTTAGGCCCTAGCTATTGGATCTGGTGGATCAACGCCCTAGAGTGAAGCCTAGGTTGCCCGGAACGTATTAATGACCATAACATTCACACTGGTTGCAATTATTCGTTTTATACATTGGAAAAACTGTTGCATTTTTATTGTATTTTCCGCTTCTGGCTTCGACTTCTAAGGTCCTAGCTATTCGATCTGGTGGGGCATCGTCCAATAGTGAAGCCTATGTTGCGCGGAACGTAGAAATGACCATAACTTTCACACTGGTTGCAATTATTCGTTTTATACGATGGCAAAACTGTTGTATTTATTTTGTAATTGGTGCTTCTGGCGTTGACTGCTTACGCCCTATCTATTGGAGCTGGTGGTCGAACGTCCTAGAGTGAACCCTAGGTTGCCCGGAACGTAGAAGTGACCATATCTTTCACACTGGTTGCTGTTATTCCTGTTATACGATGGAAAAGTTGTTGTATTTATATTGCCTTTTATGCTTCTGGCGTTGACTTCTAAGGCCCTAACTATTCGATCTGGTGGTGCAGCGCCCTACAGTGAAGCCTAGGTTGCCCGGAACGTAGAAATGACCATAACTTTCACACTGGTTGCTATTACTCGTTCTATACGATGGAAGAGTTGTTATATTTATATTGTATTTTATGCTTCTGGCGTTGAGTTCTAAGGCTGTAACTATTCGACCTGGTGGAAGCACGCCCTAGGGTGAAGGACAGGTTTCCCGGAAGGTAGAAATGACCATTACTTTCACACTGTTTGCAATTATTCATTTTATACGATGGAAATGCTGTTGTATTTATATTGTATTTTATGCTTCTGGCGTTGACTTCTAAGGCCGTAGCTATTCAATGTGGTGGAGCAACGCCGTAGAGTGACGCCTAGGTTGCCCGGAACGTAGAAATGACCATAACTTTCACACTGGTTGCAATTATTCGTTTTATACGATGGAAAAGCTTTTGTATTTATATCGTATTTTATGCTTCTGGCGTTGACTTCTTAGGCCGTAACTATTCGGTCTGGTGGAGCAACGCCCTGGAGTGAAACCTAGGTTGCCCGGAACGTAGAATTGGCCATCACTTTCAAAGTGGTTGCAATTATTCCTGTTATATGATGGAAACACTGTTGTATTTTTTTTGCGTTTTATGGTTCGGGCGTAGACTTCTAAGGCCCTAACTATTCAATCTGTTGGAGCAATGCCCTAGGGTGAAGCCTAGGTTGCTCGGAAAGTAGAAATGACCATAAGTTTCATACTGGTTGCAATTATTCGTTTTATACGATGGAAAAGCTGTTGTATTTATATCGTATTTTATGCTTCTGGCGTTGACTTCTAAGGCACTAACTATTCGATCTGGTGGAGCAACGCCCTAGAGTGAAGCCTAGGTTGCCCGGAACGTAGAATTGTCCATCACTTTCAAACTGGTCGCAATTATTCCTGTTATATGATGGAAACACTGTTGTATTTTTTTTTGCATTTTATGGTTCGGGCGTTGACTTCTAAGGCGCTAACTATTCACTCTGTTGGAGCAACGCCCTAGGGTGAAGCCTAGGTTGCTCGGAAAGTAGAAATGACCATAAGTTTCATACTGGTTGCAATTATTCGCTTTATACGATGGAAAAACAGTTGTATCTATATTGTATTTTATGCTTCTGGCGTTGACTTCTAAGGCACTAACTATTCGACCTGGTGGAGCAACGCCCTAGAGTGAAGCCTAGGTTGCCCGGAAGGTAGAATTGGCCATCACTTTCAAACTGGTTGCAATTATTCGTTTTATACGTTGGAAAAACTGTTGTATTTATATCGTATTTTATGCTTCTGGCGTTTACTTCCAAGGACCTAACTATTCGATCTGGTAGAGCAACGCCGTAGTGTGAATCCTAGGTTGCTCGGAATGTAGAAATGACCACAACTTTCACACTGGTTGCTATTATTCGTTTTTTACGATGCAAACGCTGTTGTATTTATATTGTATTTTATGCTTCTGGCGTTTACTTCTAAGGACCTAACTATTCGATCTGGTGGAGCAACGCCCTAGAGTGGATCCTAGGTTGCTCGGAATGTAGAAATGACCATAAGTTTCATACTGGTTGCAATTATTCGTTTTATACGATGGAAAAGCTGTTGTATTTTTATTGTATCTTATGCTTCTGGCGTTGTCTTCTAAGGCCCTAACTATTCGAGCTGGCGGAGCAACGCCCTAGAGTGAAGCCAAGGTCGACCGGAACGTAGAAGTGACCATAACTTTCTCACTGGTTGCAATTATTCGTTTTATACGATGAAAAAACTGTTGTATTTTCATTGTACTTTATGCTTCTGGCATTGAATTGTTAGGCCCTAGCTATTGGATCTGGTGGATCAACGCCCTAGAGTGAAGTCTAGGTTGCCCGGAACGTATTAATGACCATAACATTCACACTGGTTACAATTATTCGTTTTATACGTTGGAAAAACTGTTGCATTTTTATTGTATTTGCCGCTTCTGGCTTCGACTTCTAAGGTCCTAGCTATTCGATCTGGTTGGGCATCGTCCAAGACTGAAGCCTATGTTGCGCGGAACGTAGAAATGACCATAACTTTCACACTGGTTGCAATTATTCGTTTTATACAATGGAAAAACGGTTGCATTTATATTGTATTTTATGCTTCTGGCGTTGACTTCTAAGGCTGTAGCTATTCGATGTGGTGGGGCAACGCCCTAGAGAGAAGACTAGGTTGCCCGGGACGTAGAAATGACCATAACTTTCACACTGGTTGCTATTATTCGTTCTATACGATGGAAAAACTGTTATATTTATATTCTATGTTATGCTTCTGGCCTTGATTCCTTCGGCCCTAACCATTCGATCTGGTTGAACAACGCCCTGGAGTGAAGCCCAGGATGCTCGGAACGTAGAAATGACCATTACTTTCACACTGGTTGCAGTTATTGCTGTTATACGATGGAATAACTGTTTCATCTTTATTGTATTTTATGCTTCTGGCGTTGACTTCTAAGGCCCTAACTATTCGATCTGATGGAGCAACGCCCTCGAGTGAAGCCTAGGTTGCCCGAAACGCAGAAATAACCATAACTTTCACACTGGTTGCAATTACTCGTTTTATACGATGGAAGAGCTGTTGTATTTATATCGTATTTTATGCTCCTGGCGTTGAATCCTTAGGCCCTAACTATTCGATCTGGTGGAGCAACGCCCTAGAGTGAAGCCTAGGTTGCTCGGAAGGTAGAAATGTCCATAACTTTCACACTGGTTGCAATTATTCGTTTTATACGATGGAAAAGCAGTTGTATTTTTATTGCATTTTATGCTTCGGGCCTTGACTTCTAAGGCCTTAATTATTCAACCTGTTGGAGCAACACCCTAGGGTGAAACCTAGGCTGCCAGGAAAGTAAAAATGACCATAACTTTCACACTGGTAGCAATTATTCGTTATATACAATGGAAAAACTGTTCTATTTATTTTGTACTTTATGCTTCGGGCGTTGACTTCTAAGGCCCTAACTATTCGATCTGGTAGAGCAACGCCCTATGGTGAAGCCTAGGTTGCCCAGAACGTAGAAATGACCATAACTTTCACACTGGTTGCAATTACTCGTTTTATACGATGGAAAAGCTGTTGTATTTGTATTGCAATTTATCCTTCTGGCGTTGACTTCTTAGGCCCTAACCATTCGATCTGGTGTAACAACGCCCTAGAGTGAAGCCTAGGTTGCCCGGAAAGGAGAAATGACCATCACTTTCAAACTGGTTGCAATTAATCCTGTTATACATTGGAAAAACTGTTGTATTTTTATTGCATTTTATGCTTCTGGCGTTCACTTCTTAGGCCCTAACTATTCGATCTGGTGGAACAACGGCCTACGGTGAAGCCTAGCTTGCCCGGAACGTAGAAATGACCATTACCTTCACACTGTTTGCAATTATACCTTTTATACGATGGAAAAGCTGTTGTATTTATATCGTATTTTATGCTTCTGGCGTTTACTTCTAAGGACCTAACTATTCGATCTTGTGGAGCAACGGTCTATAGTGAATCCTAGGTTGCTCGGAATGGTAAAATGACCATAACTTTCACACTGGTTGCAATTATTCGTTTTATACGATGGAAACGCTGTTGTGTTTATATCGTATTTTATGCTTCTGGCGTTTACTTCTAAGGACCTAACTATTCGATCTGGTGGAGCAACGCCCTAGAGTGGATCCTAGGTTGCTCGGAATGTAGAAATGACCATAACTTTCACACTGGTTGCAATTATTCGTTTTATACGATGCAAACGCTGTTGTATTTATATTGTATTTTATGCTTCTGGCGTTCACATCTTAGGCCCTAACTATTCGATCTGGGGGAACAACGCCGTAGGGTGAAGCCTAGGTTGCCCGGAACGTAGAAATGACCATTACTTTCACACTGTTTGCAATTATTCCTTTTATACGATGGAAAAGCTGTTGTATTTATAACGTATTTTATGCTTCTGGCGTTTACTTCTAAGGACCTAACTATTCGATCTGGTGGAGCAACGCCCTAGAATGAAGCCTAGGTTGCTCGGAATGTAGAAATGACCATAACTTTCACACTGGTTGCAATTAATCCTGTTATACATTGGAAAAACTGTTGTATTTTTATTGCATTTTATGCTTCTGGCGTTCACTTCTTAGGCCCTAACTATTCGATCTGGTGGAACAACGCCCTAGAGTGAAGCATAGGTTACCTGGAACGTAGAAATGACCATCACTTTCACACTGGTTGCAATTATTCCTGTTATAGGATGGAAAGACTGTTATATTTATATTGTAATTTATGCTTCTGGCGTTCACTTCTTAGGCCCTAACTATTCGGTCTGGTGGAACAACGCCGTAGAGTGAAGCCTAGGTTGCCCGGAACGTAGAAATGACCATTACTTTCACACTGTTTGCAATTATTCCTTTTATACGATGGAAAAGCTGTTGTATATATATCGTATTTTATGCTTCTGGCGTTTACTTCTAAGGACCTAACTATTCAATCCGTTGGAGCAACGCCCTACGGTGAAGCCTAGGTTGCTCGGAAAGTAGAAATGACCATAAGTTTCATACTGGTTGCAATTATTCGTTTTATACGATGGAAAAACAGCTGAATTTATATTGTATTTTATGCATCTGGCGTTGACTTCTAAGGCCCTAGCTGTTCGATCTAGTGGAGCAACGCCCTAGAGTGAAGCCTAGGTTGCCCGGAAGGGAGAAATGGCCATCACGTTCAAACTGGTTGCAATTAATCCTTTTATACGATGGAAAAGCTGTTGTATTTATATCGTATTTTATGCTTCTGGCGTTTACTTCTAAGGACCTAACTATTCGATTTGGTGGAGCAACGCCCTAGAATGAAGCGTAGGTTGCTCGGAATGTAGAAGTGACCATAACTTTCACACTGGTTGCAATTATTCGTTTTATACGATGAAAAGCAGTTGTATTTATATTGTATTTTATGCCTCTGGCGTTGACTTCTAAGGCCGTAGCTATTAGATGTGGTGGAGCAACGACCTAGAGAGACGCCTAGGGTGCTCGGAACGTAGAAATGACCATTACTTTCACACTGGTTGCAATTATTCGTTTTATACGATGGAAAAGCTGTTGTATTTATATCGTATTTTATGCTTCTGGCGTTGACTTCTTAGGCCGTAACTATTCGGTCTGGTGGAGCAACGCCCTGGAGCGAAACCTAGGTTGCCCGGAACGTAGAATTGGCCATCACTTTCAAACTGGTTGCAATTATTACTGTTATATGATGGAAACACTGTTGTATTTTTTTTGAATTTTATGGTTCGGGCGTTGACTTCTAAGGCCCTAACTATTCAATCCGTTGGAGCAACGCCCTACGGTGAAGCCTAGGTTGCTCGGAAAGTAGAAATGACCATAAGTTTCATACTGGTTGCAATTATTCGTTTTGTACGATGGAAAAGCTGTTGAATTTATATTGTATTTTATGCTTCTGGCGTTGACTTCTAAGGCCCTAGCTGTTCGATCTAGTGGAGCAACGCCCTAGAGTGAAGCCTAGGTTGCCCGGAAGGGAGAAATGGCCATCACGTTCAAACTGGTTGCAATTAATCCTTTTATACGATGGAAAAGCTGTTGTATTTATATCGTATTTTATGCTTCTGGCGTTTACTTCTAAGGACCTAACTATTCGATCTGGTGGGGCAACGCCCTAGAGTGAAGCCTAGGTTACTCGGAATGTGGAAATGACCATAACTTTCACACTGGTTGCAGTTATTCGTTTTATACGATGGAAACGCTGTTGTATTTATATTGTATTTTATGCCTCTGGCGTTGACTTCTAAGGCACTATTTATTCGATCTGGTGGAGCAACGCCCTAGAGAGAAGCCTAGGTTGCCCGGAACGTAGAATTGGCTATCACTTTCAAACTGGTTGCAATTATTCCTGTTATATGATGGAAACACTGTTGTATTTTTTTGCATTTTCTGGTTCGGGCGTTCACTTCTAAGGTCCTAACTATTCAATCTGTTGGAGCAACGCCCTAGGGTGAAGCCTAGCTTGCTCGGAAAGTAGAAATGACCATCAGTTTCATACTGGTAGCAATCATTCGTTTTATGCGATGGTAAAACTGTTGTATTTATATTGTATTTTATGCTTCTGGCGTTGACTTCTAAGGCACTAACTATACGATCTGGTGGAGCAACGCCCTAGAGTGAAGCCTAGGTTGCCCGGAACGTAGAATTGGTCAACACTTTCAAACTGGTTGCAATTATTCCTGTTATATGATGGAAATACTGTTGTATTTTTATTGCATTTTATGGTTTGGGCGATCGCTTCTAAGGTCCTAACTATTCAATCTGTTGGAGCAACGCCCTAGGGTGAAGCCTAGCTTGCTCGGAAAGTAGAAATGACCATAAGTTTCATACTGGTTTCAATTATTCGTTTTATACGATGGAAACACTGTTGTATTTTTATTGCATTTTATGCTTCTGGCGTTTACTTCTAAGGACCTAACTATTCGATCTGGTGGAGCAACGCCCTAGAGTGGATCCTAGGTTGCTCGGAATGTAGAAATGACCATCACGTTCACACTGGTTGCAGTTATTCGTTTTATACGGTGGAAAAACTGTTGTATTTATATTGTATTTTATGCTTCTGGCGTTGACTTCTAAGGCCCTAGCTATTCGATCTAGAGGAGCAACGCCCTAGAGTGAAGCCTAGGTTGCCCGGAAAGGGGAAATGACCATCACTTTCAAACTGGTTGCAATTAATCCTGTTATACATTGGATAAACTGTTGTATTTTTATTGCATTATATGCTTCTGGCGTTCACTTCTTAGGCCCTAACTATTCGATCTGGTGGAACAACGCCCTAGGGTGAAGCCTAGCTTGCCCGGAACGTAGAAATGACCATTACCTTCACACTGTTTGCAATTATTCCTTTTATACGATGGAAAAGCTGTTGTATTTATATCGTATTTTATGCTTCTGGCGTTTACTTCTAAGGACCTAACTATTCGATCTTGTGGAGCAACGGTCTAGAGTGAATCCTAGGTTGCTCGGAATGTAGAAATGACCATAACTTTCACACTGGCTGCAATTATTCGTTTTATACGATGCAAACGCTGTTGTATTTATATTGTATTTTATGTCTCTGGCGTTTACTTCTAAGGACCTAACTATTCGATCTGGTGGAGCTACGCCCTAGAGTGGATCCTAGGTTGCTCGGAATGTAGAAATGACCACAACTTTCACACTGGTTGCTATTATTCGTTTTATACGATGGAAAAACTGTTATATTTATATTGTATTTTATTCTTCTGGCGTTCACTTCTTAGGCCCGAACTATTCGATCTGGTGGAACAACGCCCTAGGGTGAAGCCTAGGTTGCCCGGAACGTAGAATTGACCATAAAGTTTACACTGGTAGCAATTATTCGTTTTATACAATGGAAAGACTGTTCTATTATGTTGTATTTTATGCTTCGGGCGTTGACTTCTAAGGCCCTAACTGTTTGATCTGGTGGAGCAACGTCCTAGAGTGCAGGCTAGGTTGCCCGGTACGTAGAAATGACCATCACTTTCAAACTGGTTGCAATTATTCGTTTTATGCGATGGAAACGCTGTTGTATTTATATCGTATTTTATGCTTCTGGCGTTCACTTCTTAGGCCCTAACTATTCCATCAGGCGGAACAACGCCCTAGGGTGAAGCCTAGGTTGCCCGGCAAGTAGAAATGACCATAACTTTCACACTGGCAGCAATTATTCGTTTTATACGATGGAAAAACTGTTCTATTTATCTTGTATTTTATGCTACGGGAGTTGACTTCTAAGGCCCTAACTATTCGACCTGGTGGAGCAACGCCCTCGAGTGAAGCGTAGGTTGCCCGGTACGTATAAATGACCATCACTTTCAAATTGGTTGCAATTATTCCTGTTATATGATGGAAATACTGTTTTATTTTTATTGCATTATATGCTTCGGGCATTGACTTCTAAGGCCCTAACTATACAATCTGTTGGAGCAGCGCCCTAGGGTGAAGCCTAGGTTGCCCGGAAAGTAGAAATGACCATAACTTTCATACTGGTAGCAATTATTCGTTTTATACAATGGAAAAACTGTTCTATTTATTTTGTATTTAATGCTTCGGGAGTTGGCTTCTAAGGCCCTAACTGTTTGACCTGGTGGAGCAACGCCCTATAGTGAAGCCTAGGTTGCGCGGTACGTAGAAATGACCATCACTTTCAAACTGGTTGCAATTATTCGTTTTATACGATGGAAAAGCTGTTGTATTTATATCGTATTTTATGCTTCTGGCGTTGACTTCTTGGGACCTAACTATTCCATCAGGTGGAACAACGCCCTAGGGTGAAGCCTAGGTTGCCCGGAAAGTGGAAATGACCATAACTTTCACACTGGTAGCAATTAATCCTGTCATAGGGTGGAAAGACTGTTGTATTTTTATTGTATTTTAGACTTCAGGTGTTGACTTCTGAGGCCGTAGCTATTCGATGTGGTGGAAGAACGCCATAGAGTGAAGCCTAGGTTGCCCGGAACATAGAAATGACCATAACTTTTACACTGGTAGCAATTATTCGTTTTACACAATGGAAAAACTCTTCTATTTATCTTGTATTTTACGCTTCGGGCGTTGCCTTCTGATGCCCTAACTGTTTGATCTGGTGGAGCAACGCCCTAGAGTGAAGCCTAGGTTGCCCGCAAAGTAGAAATGACCATAACTTTCACACTGGTAGCAATTATTCGTTTTATACGATGGAAAAGCTGTTGTATTTATATTGTATTTTATGCCTCTGGCGTTGACTTCTAAGGCCGTAGCTATTAGATGTGGTGGAGCAACGCCCTAGAGTGAAGCCTAGGTTGCCCGGAACGTAGAAATGACCATTACTTTCACACTGGTTGCAATTATTCGTTTTATACGATGGAAAAGCAGTTGTATTTATATCGTATTTTATGCTTCTGGCGTTTACTTCTTAGGCCCTAGCTATACGATCTGGTGGAACAACGCCCTAGAGTGAAGCCTAGGTTGCCTGGAACGTAGAAATGACCATCACTTTCACACGGGTTGCAATTATTCGTTTTATACGGTGTAAAGGCTGTTGTATTTATTTTGTATTTTATTCTTCTGGTGTTGACTTCTTAGGCCCTAACTATTCGATCTGGTGGAACAACGCCGTGGAGTGAAGCCTAGGTTGCCCGGAACGTAGAAATGGCCATAACTTTTACACTGGTAGCAATTATTCGTTTTACACAATGGAAAAACTCTTCTATTTATCTTGTATTTTATGCTTCGGGCGTTGACTTCTGCGGCCCTAACTGTTTGATCTGGTGGAGCAACGCCCTAGAGTGAAGCCTAGGTTGCCCGGAAAGGAGAAATGACCATCACTTTCAAACTGGTTGCAATTAATCCTGTTATACGATGGAAAAACTGTTGTATTTTTATTGCATTTTATGGTTCTGGCGTTCACTTCTTAGGCCCTAACTATTCGATCTGGTGGAACAACGGCCTAGGGTGAAGCCCAGGTTGGCCGGAACGTAGAAATGACCATTACTTTCACACTGTTTGCAATTATTCCTTTTATACGATGTAAAAGCTGTTATATTTATATTGTATTTTATTCTTCTGGCGTTCACTTCTTAGGCCCGAACTATTCGATCTGGTGGAACAACGTCCTAGGGTGAAGCCTAGGTTGCCCGGCAAGTAGAAATGACCATAACTTTCACACTGGCAGCAATTATTCGTTTTATACGATGGAAAAACTGTTCTATTTATCTTGTATTTTATGCTACGGGAGTTGACTTCTAAGGCCCTAACTATTCGATCTGGTGGAGCAACGCCCTCGAGTGAAGCGTAGGTTGCCCGGTACGTATAAATGACCATCACTTTCAAATTGGTTGCAATTATTCCTGTTATATGATGGAAATACTGTTTTATTTTTATTGCATTATATGCTTCGGGCATTGACTTCTATGGCCCTATCTATACAATCTGTTGGAGCAGCGCCCTAGGGTGAAGCCTGGGTTGCCCGGAAAGTAGAAATGACCATAACTTTCATACTGGTAGCAATTATTCGTTTTATACAATGGAAAAACTGTTCTATTTATTTTGTATTTAATGCTTCGGGAGTTGGCTTCTAAGGCCCTAACTGTTTGACCTGGTGGAGCAACGCCCTATAGTGAAGCCTAGGTTGCGCGGTACGTAGAAATGACCATCACTTTCAAACTGGTTGCAATTATTCGTTTTATACGATGGAAAAGCTGTTGTATTTATATCGTATTTTATGCTACTGGCGTTGACTTCTTGGGACCTAACTATTCCATCAGGTGGAACAACGCCCTAGGGTGAAGCCTAGGTTGCCCGGAAAGTAGAAATGACCATAACTTTCACACTGGTAGCAATTAATCCTGTCATAGGGTGGAAAGACTGTTGTATTTTTATTGTATTTTAGACTTCAGGTGTTGACTTCTGAGGCCGTAGCTATTCGATGTGGTGGAAGAACGCCATAGAGTGAAGCCTAGGTTGCCCGGAACATAGAAATGACCATAACTTTTACACTGGTAGCAATTATTCGTTTTACACAATGGAAAAACTCTTCTATTTATCTTGTATTTTATGCTTCGGGCGTTGCCTTCTGTGGCCCTAACTGTTTGATCTGGTGGAGCAACGCCCTAGAGTGAAGCCTACGTTGCTCGGAACGTAGAAATGACCACTACTTTCACACTGTTAGCAATTATTCATTTAATACGATGGAAATGCTGTTGCATTTATATCGTATTTTATGCTTCGGGCGTTGACTTCTTAGGCCCTAACATTTCGATCTGGTGGAGCAACGCCCTAGAGTGGAGCCTAGGTTGCCCGGAACGTAGAAATGACCATAACATTCACACTGGTTGCTATTATTCGTTTTATACGATGGAAAAACTGTTATATTTATATTGTATTTTATTCTTCTGGCGTTCACATCTTAGGCCCGAACTATTCGATCTGGTGGAAAAACGCCCTTGGGTGAAGCCTAGGTTGCCCGGAACGTAGAAATGACCATAACTTTTACACTGGTAGCAATTATGCGTTTTATACAATGGAATAACTGTTCTATTTATTTTGTATTTTATGCTTCTAGCGTTGACTTCTAAGGCCCTAACTGTTTCGTCTGGTGGAGCAACGCCCTAGAGTGAAGCCTAGGTTGCCCGGTACGTAGAAATGACCATCACCTTCAAACTGGTTGCAATTATTCGTTTTATACGATGGAAAAGTTGTTGTATTTATATCGTATTTAATGCTACTGGCGTTGACTTCTTAGGCCCTAACTATTCGATCTGGTGGAACAACGCCCTAGAGTGAAGCCTAGGTTGCCTGGAACGCAGAAATGACCATCACCTTCACCCGGGTTGCAATTATTCCTGTTATAGGATGGAAAGACTGTTGTATTTTTATTGTATTTTAGACTTCAGGTGTTGACTTCTGGGGCCGTAGCTATTCGATGTGGTGGAAGAACGCCAAAGAGTGAAGCCTAGGTTGCCCGGAACGTAGAAATGACCATAACTTTTACACTGGTAGCAATTATTCGTTTTACACAATGGAAAAACTCTTCTATTTATCTTGTATTTTATGCTTCGGGCGTTGACTTCTGAGGCCCTAACTGTTTGATCTGGTGGAGCAACGCCCTAGAGTGAAGCCTAGGTTGCCCGGAAAGGAGAAATGACCATCACTTTCAAACTGGTTGCAATTAATCCTGTTATACGATGGAAAAACTGTTGTATTTTTATTGCATTTTATGGTTCTGGCGTTCACTTCTTAGGCCCTAACTATTCGATCTGGTGGAACAACGGCCTAGGGTGAAGCCCAGGTTGGCCGGAACGTAGAAATGACCATTACTTTCACACTGTTTGCAATTATTCCTTTTATACGATGTAAAAGCTGTTGTATTTATATCGCATTTTATGCTTCTGGCGTTTACTTCTAAGGACCTAACTATTCGATCTGGTGGAGCAACGCCCTAGAGTGAAGCCTAGGTTGCTCGGAATGTAGAAATGACCATAACTTTCACACTGGTTGCAATTATTCGTTTTATACGATGGAAACGCTGTTGTATTTATATTGTATTTTATGCCTCTGGCGTTGACTTCTAAGGCCGTAGCTATTAGATGTGGTGGAGCAACGCCCTAGAGTGAAGCCTAGGTTGCCCGGAACGTAGAAATGACCATTACTTTCACACTGGTTGCAATTATTCTTTTATACGATGGAAAAGCAGTTGTATTTGTATCGTATTTTATGCTTCTGGCGTTTACTTCTTAGGCCCTAGCTATACCATCTGGTGGAACAACGCCCTAGAGTGAAGCCTAGGTTGCCTGGAACGTAGAAATGACCATCACTTTCACACGGGTTGCAGTTATTCGTTTTATACGGTGTAAAGGCTGTTGTATTTATTTTGTATTTTATTCTTCTGGCGTTCACTTCTTAGGCCCGAACTATTCGATCTGGTGGAACAACGCCCTAGCGTGAAGCCTAGGTTGCCCGGAACGTAGAATTGACCATAAAGTTTACACTGGTAGCAATTATTCGTTTTATACAATGGAAAGACTGTTCTATTATGTTGTATTTTATGCTTCGGGCGTTGACTTCTAAGGCCCTAACTGTTTGATCTGGTGGAGCAACGCCCTAGAGTGCAGGCTAGGTTGCCCGATACGTAGAAATGACCATCACTTTCAAACTGGTTGCAATTATTCGTTTTATACGATGGAAACGCTGTTGTATTTATATCGTATTTTATGCTTCTGGCGTTGACTTCTTAGGCCCTAACTATTCCATCAGGCGGAACAACGCCCTAGGGTGAAGCCTAGGTTGCGCGGCAAGTAGAAATGACCATAACTTTCACACTGGCAGCAATTATTCGTTTTATACGATGGAAAAACTGTTCTATTTATATTGTATTTGATGCTACGGGAGTTGACTTCTAAGGCCCTAACTATTCGATCTGGTGGAGCAACGCCCTCGAGTGAAGCGTAGGTTGCCCGGTACGTATAAATGACCATCACTTTCAAATTGGTTGCAATTATTCCTGTTATATGATGGAAATACTGTTTTATTTTTATTGCATTATATGCTTCGGTCATTGACTTCTAAGGCCCTAACTATACAATCTGTTGGAGCAGCGCCCTAGGGTGAAGCCTAGGTTGCCCGGAAAGTAGAAATGACCATAACTTTCACACTGGTTGCAATTATTCGTTTTATACGATGGAAACGCTGTTGTATTTATATTGTATTTTATGCCTCTGGCGTTGACTTCTAAGGCCGTAGCTATTAGATGTGGTGGAGCAACGCCCTAGAGTGAAGCCTAGGTTGCCCGGAACGTAGAAATGACCATTACTTTCACACTGGTTGCAATTATTCTTTTATACGATGGAAAAGCAGTTGTATTTGTATCGTATTTTATGCTTCTGGCGTTTACTTCTTAGGCCCTAGCTATACCATCTGGTGGAACAACGCCCTAGAGTGAAGCCTAGGTTGCCTGGAACGTAGAAATGACCATCACTTTCACACGGGTTGCAGTTATTCGTTTTATACGGTGTAAAGGCTGTTGTATTTATTTTGTATTTTATTCTTCTGGCGTTCACTTCTTAGGCCCGAACTATTCGATCTGGTGGAACAACGCCCTAGCGTGAAGCCTAGGTTGCCCGGAACGTAGAATTGACCATAAAGTTTACACTGGTAGCAATTATTCGTTTTATACAATGGAAAGACTGTTCTATTATGTTGTATTTTATGCTTCGGGCGTTGACTTCTAAGGCCCTAACTGTTTGATCTGGTGGAGCAACGCCCTAGAGTGCAGGCTAGGTTGCCCGATACGTAGAAATGACCATCACTTTCAAACTGGTTGCAATTATTCGTTTTATACGATGGAAACGCTGTTGTATTTATATCGTATTTTATGCTTCTGGCGTTGACTTCTTAGGCCCTAACTATTCCATCAGGCGGAACAACGCCCTAGGGTGAAGCCTAGGTTGCCCGGCAAGTAGAAATGACCATAACTTTCACACTGGCAGCAATTATTCGTTTTATACGATGGAAAAACTGTTCTATTTATCTTGTATTTGATGCTACGGGAGTTGACTTCTAAGGCCCTAACTATTCGATCTGGTGGAGCAACGCCCTCGAGTGAAGCGTAGGTTGCCCGGTACGTATAAATGACCATCACTTTCAAATTGGTTGCAATTATTCCTGTTATATGATGGAAATACTGTTTTATTTTTATTGCATTATATGCTTCGGTCATTGACTTCTAAGGCCCTAACTATACAATCTGTTGGAGCAGCGCCCTAGGGTGAAGCCTAGGTTGCCCGGAAAGTAGAAATGACCATAACTTTCATACTGGTAGCAATTATTCGTTTTATACAATGGAAAAACTGTTCTATTTATTTTGTATTTAATGCTTCGGGAGTTGGCTTCTAAGGCCCTAACTGTTTGATCTGGTGGAGCAACGCCCTAGAGTGAAGCCTAGGTTGCCCGGAAAGTAGAAATGACCATAACTTTCACACTGGTAGCAATTATTCGTTTTATACGATGGAAAAGCTGTTGTATTTATATTGTATTTTATGCTTCTGGCGTTTACTTCTTGGGACCTAACTATTCCATCAGGTGGAACAACGCCCTAGGGTGAAGCCTAGGTTGCCCGGAAAGTAGAAATGACCATAACTTTCACACGGGTTGCAATTATTCGTTTTATACGGTGTAAAGGCTGTTGTATTTATTTTGTATTTTATTCTTCTGGTGTTGACTTCTTAGGCCCTAACTATTCGATCTGGTGGAACAACGCCGTGGAGTGAAGCCTAGGTTGCCCGGAACGTAGAAATGACCATAACTTTTACACTGGTAGCAATTATTCGTTTTACACAATGGAAAAACTCTTCTATTTATCTTGTATTTTATGCTTCGGGCGTTGACTTCTGAGGCCCTAACTGTTTGATCTGGTGGAGCAACGCCCTAGAGTGAAGCCTAGGTTGCCCGGAAAGGAGAAATGACCATCACTTTCAAACTGGTTGCAATTAATCCTGTTATACGATGGAAAAACTGTTGTATTTTTATTGCATTTTATGGTTCTGGCGTTCACTTCTTAGGCCCTAACTATTCGATCTGGTGGAACAACGGCCTAGGGTGAAGCCCAGGTTGGCCGGAACGTAGAAATGACCATTACTTTCACACTGTTTGCAATTATTCCTTTTATACGATGTAAAAGCTGTTGTATTTATATCGCATTTTATGCTTCTGGCGTTTACTTCTAAGGACCTAACTATTCGATCTGGTGGAGCAACGCCCTAGAGTGAAGCCTAGGTTGCTCGGAATGTAGAAATGACCATAACTTTCACACTGGTTGCAATTATTCGTTTTATACGATGGAAACGCTGTTGTATTTATATTGTATTTTATGCCTCTGGCGTTGACTTCTAAGGCCGTAGCTATTAGATGTGGTGGAGCAACGCCCTAGAGTGAAGCCTAGGTTGCCCGGAACGTAGAAATGACCATTACTTTCACACTGGTTGCAATTATTCTTTTATACGATGGAAAAGCAGTTGTATTTGTATCGTATTTTATGCTTCTGGCGTTTACTTCTTAGGCCCTAGCTATACCATCTGGTGGAACAACACCCTAGAGTGAAGCCTAGGTTGCCTGGAACGTAGAAATGACCATCACTTTCACACGGGTTGCAGTTATTCGTTTTATACGGTGTAAAGGCTGTTGTATTTATTTTGTATTTTATTCTTCTGGCGTTCACTTCTTAGGCCCGAACTATTCGATCTGGTGGAACAACGCCCTAGCGTGAAGCCTAGGTTGCCCGGAACGTAGAATTGACCATAAAGTTTACACTGGTAGCAATTATTCGTTTTATACAATGGAAAGACTGTTCTATTATGTTGTATTTTATGCTTCGGGCGTTGACTTCTAAGGCCCTAACTGTTTGATCTGGTGGAGCAACGCCCTAGAGTGCAGGCTAGGTTGCCCGATACGTAGAAATGACCATCACTTTCAAACTGGTTGCAATTATTCGTTTTATACGATGGAAACGCTGTTGTATTTATATCGTATTTTATGCTTCTGGCGTTGACTTCTTAGGCCCTAACTATTCCATCAGGCGGAACAACGCCCTCGGGTGAAGCCTAGGTTGCCCGGCAAGTAGAAATGACCATAACTTTCACACTGGCAGCAATTATTCGTTTTATACGATGGAAAAACTGTTCTATTTATCTTGTATTTGATGCTACGGGAGTTGACTTCTAAGGCCCTAACTATTCGATCTGGTGGAGCAACGCCCTCGAGTGAAGCGTAGGTTGCCCGGTACGTATAAATGACCATCACTTTCAAATTGGTTGCAATTATTCCTGTTATATGATGGAAATACTGTTTTATTTTTATTGCATTATATGCTTCGGTCATTGACTTCTAAGGCCCTAACTATACAATCTGTTGGAGCAGCGCCCTAGGGTGAAGCCTAGGTTGCCCGGAAAGTAGAAATGACCATAACTTTCATACTGGTAGCAATTATTCGTTTTATACAATGGAAAAACTGTTCTATTTATTTTGTATTTAATGCTTCGGGAGTTGGCTTCTAAGGCCCTAACTGTTTGATCTGGTGGAGCAACGCCCTAGAGTGAAGCCTAGGTTGCCCGGAAAGTAGAAATGACCATAACTTTCACACTGGTAGCAATTATTCGTTTTATACGATGGAAAAGCTGTTGTATTTATATTGTATTTTATGCTTCTGGCGTTTACTTCTTGGGACCTAACTATTCCATCAGGTGGAACAACGCCCTAGGGTGAAGCCTAGGTTGCCCGGAAAGTAGAAATGACCATAACTTTCACACGGGTTGCAATTATTCGTTTTATACGGTGTAAAGGCTGTTGTATTTATTTTGTATTTTATTCTTCTGGTGTTGACTTCTTAGGCCCTAACTATTCGATCTGGTGGAACAACGCCGTGGAGTGAAGCCTAGGTTGCCCGGAACGTAGAAATGACCACTACTATCACACTGGTTGCATATTACTCCTGCTACACGATGGAAAAACTGTTGTATTTTTATTGCATTTTATGCTTCTGGCGTTCACTTCTTAGGCCCTAACTATTCGATCTGGTGGAACAACGCCCTAGAGTGAGGCCTAGGTTGCTCGGAATGTAGAAATGACCATAACTTTCACACTGGTTGCAATTATTCGTGTTATACGATGGAAAAACTGTTGCACCTTTATCGTATTTTATGCTTCAGGCGTTGACTGCTTAGGCCGTAACTATTCGATCTCGAGGAGCAACGCCCTTGAGTGAAACCTAGGTTGCCCGGAACGTAGAAATGACCATAAATTTTACACTGGTAACAATTATTCGTTTTATACTATGGAAAAACCGTTCTATTTATTTTGTGTTTTATGCTTCGGGCGTTGGCTTCTAAGGCCCTAACTGTATGATCTGGTGGATCAACGCCCTAGAGTGAAGCCTAGGTTGCCCGGAACTTAGAAATGACCATAACTTTCACACTGGTTGCTATTATTCGTTTTATACGATGGAAAAACTGTTATATTTATATTGTATTTTATGCTTCTGGCGTTGACTACTGAGGCCGTTGCTATTCGATGTGGTGGAAGAACGCCACAGAGTGAAGCCTAGGTAGCCCGGAACGTAGAAATGACCATAACTTTCACACTGGTTGCTGTTATTCGTTCTATACGATGGAAGAACTGTTATATTTATATTGTATTTTATGCTTCAGGCGTAGACTCCTAAGGCCGTAGCTATTCGATATGTTGGAGCACCGCCCTAGAGTGAAGCCTACGTTGCTCGGAACGTAGAAATGACCACTACTTTCACACTGTTAGCAATTATTCATTTAATACGATGGAAATGCTGTTGCATTTATATCGTATTTTATGCTTCGGGCGTTGACTTCTTAGGCCCTAACATTTCGATCTGGTGGAGCAACGCCCTAGAGTGGAGCCTAGGTTGCCCGGAACGTAGAAATGACCATAACTTTCACACTGGTTGCTATTATTCGTTTTATACGATGGAAAAACTGTTATATTTATATTGTATTTTATTCTTCTGGCGTTCACATCTTAGGCCCGAACTATTCGATCTGGTGGAAAAACGCCCTTGGGTGAAGCCTAGGTTGCCCGGAACGTAGAAATGACCATAACTTTTACACTGGTAGCAATTATGCGTTTTATACAATGGAATAACTGTTCTATTTATTTTGTATTTTATGCTTCGGGCGTTGACTTCTAAGGCCCTAACTGTTTCGTCTGGTGGAGCAACGCCCAAGAGTGAAGCCTAGGTTGCCCGGTACGTAGAAATGACCATCACCTTCAAACTGGTTGCAATTATTCGTTTTATACGATGGAAAAGTTGTTGTATTTATATCGTATTTAATGCTACTGGCGTTGACTTCTTAGGCCCTAACTATTCGATCTGGTGGAACAACGCCCTAGAGTGAAGCCTAGGTTGCCTGGAACGCAGAAATGACCATCACCTTCACCCGGGTTGCAATTATTCCTGTTATAGGATGGAAAGACTTGTATTTTTATTGTATTTTAGATTTCAGGTGTTGACTTCTGGGGCCGTAGCTATTCGATGTGGTGGAAGAACGCCAAAGAGTGAAGCCTAGGTTGCCCGGAACGTAGAAATGACCATAACTTTTACACTGGTAGCAATTATTCGTTTTACACAATGGAAAAACTCTTCTATTTATCTTGTATTTTATGCTTCGGGCGTTGACTTCTGAGGCCCTAACTGTTTGATCTGGTGGAGCAACGCCCTAGAGTGAAGCCTAGGTTGCCCGGAAAGGAGAAATGACCATCACTTTCAAACTGGTTGCAATTAATCCTGTTATACGATGGAAAAACTGTTGTATTTTTATTGCATTTTATGGTTCTGGCGTTCACTTCTTAGGCCCTAACTATTCGATCTGGTGGAACAACGGCCTAGGGTGAAGCCCAGGTTTGCCGGAGCGTAGAAATGACCATTACTTTCACACTGTTTGCAATTATTCCTTTTATACGATGTAAAAGCTGTTGTATTTATATTGCATTTTATGCTTCTGGCGTTTACTTCTAAGGACCTAACTATTCGATCTGGTGGAGCAACGCCCTAGAGTGAAGCCTAGGTTGCTCGGAATGTAGAAATGACCATCACTTTCAAACTGGTTGCAATTATTCTTTTATACGATGGAAAAGCAGTTGTATTTGTATCGTATTTTATGCTTCTGGCGTTTACTTCTTAGGCCCTAGCTATACCATCTGGTGGAACAACGCCCTAGAGTGAAGCCTAGGTTGCCTGGAACGTAGAAATGACCATCACTTTCACACGGGTTGCAGTTATTCGTTTTATACGGTGTAAAGGCTGTTGTATTTATTTTGTATTTTATTCTTCTGGCGTTCACTTCTTAGGCCCGAACTATTCGATCTGGTGGAACAACGCCCTAGCGTGAAGCCTAGGTTGCCCGGAACGTAGAATTGACCATAAAGTTTACACTGGTAGCAATTATTCGTTTTATACAATGGAAAGACTGTTCTATTATGTTGTATTTTATGCTTCGGGCGTTGACTTCTAAGGCCCTAACTGTTTGATCTGGTGGAGCAACGCCCTAGAGTGCAGGCTAGGTTGCCCGATACGTAGAAATGACCATCACTTTCAAACTGGTTGCAATTATTCGTTTTATACGATGGAAACGCTGTTGTATTTATATCGTATTTTATGCTTCTGGCGTTGAGTTCTTAGGCCCTAACTATTCCATCAGGCGGAACAACGCCCTAGGGTGAAGCCTAGGTTGCCCGGCAAGTAGAAATGACCATAACTTTCACACTGGCAGCAATTATTCGTTTTATACGATGGAAAAACTGTTCTATTTATCTTGTATTTTATGCTACGGGAGTTGACTTCTAAGGCCCTAACTATTCGATCTGGTGGAGCAACGCCCTCGAGTGAAGCGTAGGTTGCCCGGTACGTATAAATGACCATCACTTTCAAATTGGTTGCAATTATTCCTGTTATATGATGGAAATACTGTTTTATTTTTATTGCATTATATGCTTCGGTCATTGACTTCTAAGGCCCTAACTATACAATCTGTTGGAGCAGCGCCCTAGGGTGAAGCCTAGGTTTCCCGGAAAGTAGAAATGACCATAACTTTCATACTGGTAGCAATTATTCGTTTTATACAATGGAAAAACTGTTCTATTTATTTTGTATTTAATGCTTCGGGAGTTGGCTTCTAAGGCCCTAACTGTTTGACCTGGTGGAGCAACGCCCTATAGTGAAGCCTAGGTTGCGCGGTACGTAGAAATGACCATCACTTTCAAACTGGTTGCAATTATTCGTTTTATACGATGGAAAAGCTGTTGTATTTATATCGTATTTTATGCTTCTGGCGTTGACTTCTTGGGACCTAACTATTCCATCAGGTGGAACAACGCCCTAGTGTGGAGCCTAGGTTGCCCGGTACGTAGAAATGACCATTACTTTGACACTGTTTGCAAATATACATTATATACGATGGAAAAGCTGTTGCATTTATATCGTATTTTATGCTTCTGGCGTTGACTTCTTCCAAACCCTAACTATTCCGTCTGGTGGAACATCGCCCTGGGGTAAAGCCCAGGTTGCGCGGAACGTCGAAATGACCATAACTTTCACACTGGTAGCAATTATTCGTTTTATACAATGGAAAAACTGTTTTATTTATATCGTATTTTATGCTTCGGGCATTGACTTCTAAGGCCCTAACTATTCAATCTGTTGGAGCAACGCCCTAGAGTGAAGCCTAGGTTGCCCGGTACGTAGAAATGACCATCACTTTCAAACTGGTTGCAATTATTCGCTTTATACGATGGAAAAGCTGTTGTATTTATATCGTATTTTATGCTTCTGGCGTTGGCTTCTTAGGCCCTAACTATTCCATCAGGTGGAACAACGCCCTAGGGTGTAGCCTAGGTTGGCCGGAAAGTAGAAATGACCATAACTTTCACACTGGTAGCAATAATTCTTTTTATACGATGGAAAAGCTGTTGTATCTATATCGTATTTTATGCTTCTGGCGTTGACTTCTTAGGCCCTAACTATTCCACCATGTGGAACAACGCCCTAGGGTGAAGCCTAGGTTGCCCGGAAAGTAGAAATGACCATAACTTACACGGGTTGCAATTATTCCTGTTATATGATGGAAAGGCTGTTGTACTTTCATTGCATTTTATGCTTTGGGCTTTGACTTCTATAGCCCTAGCTATTCAATCTGTTGGAGCAACGCCCTAGGGTGAAGCCTAGGTTGCCCGGAAAGTAGAAATGACCATAACTTTCATACTAGTTGCAATTATTCGTTTTATATGATGGAAAAACTGTTGTATTTATAATGTATTTTATGCTTCGGGCATTGACTTCTAAGGCCCTAACTATTCAATCTGTTGGAGCAACGTCCTAGGGTGAAGCCCTGGTCGCCCGGAAAGTAGAAATGACCATAACTTTTATACTGGTTGCAATTATTCGTTTTATATGATGGAAAAACTGTTGTATTTATACTGTATTTTATGCTTCTGGCGTTCACTTCTTAGGCCCTAACTATTCGATCTGGTGGAACAACGCCCTAGAGTGAAGCCTAGGTTGCTCGAAATGTAGAAATGGCCATAACTTTCACACTGGTTGCAATTATTCATTTCATACGATGGAAAAACTGTTGTACTTATATTGTATTTTATTCTTAAGGCGTTGAATTCTAAGTCCCTAGCTATTCCATCTGGTGGAGCAACGCCCTAGCGTGAAACCTAGGTTACCCGGAACGTAGAAATGACCAGTACTTTAATACTGTTTGCAGTTATTCCCGTAATACGATGGAAAAACTTTTGCATCTTTATTGTATTTTATGCTTCTGGCGTTGACTTCTAGGTACCTAGCTATTCGATTTGGTGGAGCAACGCCCTAGAGTGAAGACTAGGTTGCACGGAACGTAGAAATGACTATCACTTTCACACTGGTAGCAATTATTCGTTTTATACAATGGAAAAACTGTTTTATTTATATCGTATTTTATGCTTCGGGCATTGACTTCTAAGGCCCAAACTATTCAATCTGTTGGAGCAACGCCCTAGGGTGAAGTGTAGGTTGCTCGGAAAGTAGAAATGACCATAAGTTTCATACTGGTTGCAATTATTTGTTTTATACGATGGAAAAAGTGTTGTATTTATATTGTATTTTATGCTTCTGGCGTTGACTTCAAGGGGCCTAGCTATTCGATCTAGTGGAGCAACGCCATAGAGTGAAGCCTGGGTTGCCCGGAACGTAGAAATGACCATAACGTTTACACTGGTAGCAATTATTCGTTTTATACAATGGAAAAACTGTTCTACTTATTTTGTATTTAATGCTTCGGGCGTTGGCTTCTAAGGCCCTAACTGTTTGATCTGGTAGTTCAACGCCCTAGAGTGAAGCCTAGTTTGCCCGGAACGTAGAATTGGCCATCGCTTTCAAACTGATTGCAATTATTCCTGTTATATGATGGAAACACTGTTGTATTTTTATTGCATTTTATGCTTCGGGCGTTGACTTCTAAGGCCCTAACTATTCAATCTGTTGGAGCATCGCCCTAGGGTGAAGTGTAGGTTGCTCGGAAAGTAGAAATGACCATAAGTTTCATACTGGTTGTAATTATTTGTTTTATACGATGGAAAAAGGGTTGTATTTATACTGTATTTTATGCTTCTGGCATTGACTTCAAAGGCCCTAGCTATTCGATCTAGTGGAGCAACGCCATAGAGTGAAGCCTGGGTTGCCCGGAACTTAGAAATGACCATAACGTTTACACTGGTAGCAATTATTCGTTTTTTACAATGGAAAAACTGTTCTACTTATTTTGTATTTAATGCTTCGGGCGTTGGCTTCTAAGGCCCTAACTGTTTGATCTGGTGGAGCAACGCCCTAGAGTGAAACCTAGGTTACCCGGAACGTAGAAATGACCATAACTTTCAAACTGGTTGCTACTATTCGTTTTATACGATGGAAAAACTGTTATATTTATATTGTATTTTGTTCTTCTGGCGTTCACTTCTTAGGCCCGAACTATTCGATCTGGTGGAACAACGCCCTTGGGTGAACCCTAGGTTGCCCGGAACGTAGAAATGACCATAACTTTTACACTGGTAGCAATTATGCGTTTTATACAATGGAATAACTGTTCTATTTATTTTGTATTTTGTGCTTCGGGCGTTGACTTCTAAGGCCCTAACTGTTTCGTCTGGTGGAGCAACGACCTAGAGTGAAGCCTAGGTTGCCCGGCACGTAGAAATGACCATCACCTTCAAACTGGTTGCAATTATTCGTTTTATACGATGGAAAAGTTGTTGTATTTATATCGTATTTTATGCTACTGGCGTTGACTTCTTAGGCCCTAACTATTCGATCTGGTGAAACAACGCCTTAGAGTGAAGCCTATGTTGCCTGGATCGCAGAAATGACCATCACCTTCACACGGGTTGCAATTATTCCTGTTATAGGATGGAAAGACTGTTGTATTTTTATTGTATTTTAGACTTCAGGTGTTGACTTCTGAGGCCGTAGCTATTCGATGTGGTGGAAGAACGCCATAGAGTGAAGCCTAGGTTGCCCGGAATGTAGAAATGACCATAACTTTTACACTGGTAGCAATTATTCGTTTTACACAATGGAAAAACTCTTCTATTTATCTTGTATTTTATGCTTCGGGCGTTGACTTCTGAGGCCCTAACTGTTTGATCTGGTGGAGCAATGCCCTAGAGTGAAGCCTAGGTTGCCCGGTACGTAGAAATGACCATCACTTTCAACTGGTTGCAATTATTCGTTTTATACGATGTAAAAGCTGTTGTATTTATATCGTATTTCATGCTTCTGGCGTTGACTTCTTAGGCCCTAACTATTCCATCAGGTGGAACAACGACCTAGGGTGTAGCCTAGGTTGGCCGGAAAGTAGAAATGACCATAACTTTCACACTGGTAGCAATAATTCGTTTTATACGATGGAAAAGCTGTTGTACCTATATCGTATTTTATGCTTCTGGCTTGACTTCTTAGGCCCTAACTATTCCATCATGTGGAACAACGCCCTAGGGTGAAGCCTAGGTTGCCCGGAAAGTAGAAATGACCATCACTTACACGGGTTGCAATTATTCCTGTTATATGATGGAAAGACTGTTGTATTTTTATTGCATTTTATGCTTTGGGCTTTGACTTCTAAGGCCCTAGCTATTAAATCTGTTGGAGCAACGCCCTTGGGTGAAGCCTAGGTTGCCCGGAAAGTAGAAATGACCATAACTTTCATACTAGTTGCAATTATTCGTTTCATATGATGGAAAAACTGTTGTATTTATATCGTACTTTATGCTTCTGGCGTTGACTTCTTGGGACCTAACTATTCCATCAGGTGGAACAACGCCCTAGGGTGAAGCCTAGGTTGCCCGGAAAGTAGAAATGACCATAACTTTCACACTGGTAGCAATTATTCGTTTTATACGATGGAAATGCTGTTGTATTTATATTGTATTTTATGCTTCTGGCGTTGACTTCTAAGGCCCTAGCATTTCGATCTAGTGGAGCAACGCCCTAGAGTGAAGCCTAGGTTGCCCGGAACGTAGAAATGACGATCACTTTCAAACTGGTTGCAATTAATCCTGTTATACGATGGAAAAACTGTTTAATTTTCATTGCATTTTATCATTCGGGCATTGACTTCTAAGGCCCAAACTATTCAATCTGTTTGCGCAACGCCCCAGGGTGAAGCCTAGGTTGCCCGGAAAGTAGAAATGACCATAACTTTCATACTCGTTGCAATTATTCGTTTTATATGATGGAAAAACTGTTGTATTTATATTGTATGTTATGCTTCTGGCGTTCACTCCTTAGGCCCTAACTATTCGATCTGGTGGAACAACGGCCTAGGGTGAAGCCTAGGTAGCCCGGAACGTAGAAATGACCATAACTTTTACACTGTTAGCAATTATTCGTTTTATACAATGGAAAGCTGTTCTATTTATTTTGTATTTAATGCTTCGGGCGTTGGCGTCTAAGGCCCTAACTGTTTGATCTGGTGGAGCAACGCCCTGGAGTGAAAGCTAGGTTGCCCGGAACGTAGAAATGACCATAACTTTCACACTGGTTGCTATTATTCGTTTTATACGATGGAAAAGTTGTTGTATTTATATCGTATTTTATGCTACTGGCGTTGAGTTCTTAGGCCCTAACTATTCGATCTGGTGGAACAACGCCCTAGAGTGAAGCCTAGGTTGCCTGGAACGCAGAAATGACCATCACCTTCACACGGGTTGCAATTATTCCTGTTATAGGATGGAAAGACTGTTGTATTTTTATTGTATTTTATGGTTCTGGCGTTCACTTCTTAGGCCCTAACTATTCGATCTGGTGGAACAACGGCCTAGGGTGAAGCCCAGGTTGGCCGGAACGTAGAAATGACCATTACTTTCACACTGTTTGCAATTATTCCTTTTATACGATGTAAAAGCTGTTGTATTTATATCGCATTTTATGCTTCTGGCGTTTACTTCTAAGGACCTAACTATTCGATCTGGTGGAGCAACGCCCTAGAGTGAAGCCTAGGTTGCTCGGAATGTAGAAATGACCATAACTTTCACACTGGTTGCAATTATTCCTGTTATAGGATGGAAAGACTGTTGTATTTTTATTGTATTTTAGACTTCAGTTGTTGACTTCTGAGGCCGTAGCTATTCGATGTGGTGGAAGAACACCATAGAGTGAAGCCTAGGTTGCCCGGAACGTAGAAATGACCATAACTTTTACACTGGTAGCAATTATTCGTTTTACACAATGGAAAAACTCTTCTATTTATCTTGTATTTTATGCTTCGGGCGTTGACTTCTGAGGCCCTAACTGTTTCGTCTGGTGGAGCAACGCCCTAGAGTGAAGCCTAGGTTGCCCGGTACGTAGAAATGACCATCACCTTCAAACTGGTTGCAATTATTCGTTTTATACGATGGAAAAGATGTTGTATTTATATCGTATTTTATGCTACTGGCGTTGACTTCTTAGGCCCTAACTATTCGATCTGGAGGAACAACGCCCTAGAGTGATGCCTAGGTTGCCCGGAACGTAGAAGTGACGATTACTTTCACACTGGTTGCAATTATTCGTTTTATAAGATGGAAAAGCTGTTGTATTTATATCGTATTTTATGCTTCTGGCGTTTAATTCTTAGGTCCTAGCTATACGATCTGGTGGAACAACGCCCTAGAGTGAAGCCTAGGTTGCCTGGAACGTAGAAATGACCATCACTTTCACACGGGTTGCAATTACTCGTTTTATACGGTGTAAAGGCTGTTGTATTTATTTTGTATTTTATTCTTCTGGTGTTGACTTCTTAGGCCCTAACTATTCGGTCTGGTGGAACAACGCCGTGGAGTGAAGCCTAGGTTGCCCGGAACGTAGAAATGACCACTACTATCACACTGGTTGCATATTACTCCTGCTACACGATGGAAAAACTGTTGTATTTTTATTGCATTTTATGCTTCTGGCGTTCACTTCTTAGGCCCTAACTATTCGATCTGGTGGAACAACGCCCTAGAGTGAGGCCTAGGTTGCTCGGAATGTAGAAATGACCATAACTTTCACACTGGTTGCAATTATTCGTTTTATACGATGGAAAAACTGTTGCACCTTTATCGTATTTTATGCTTCTGGCGTTGACTGCTTAGGCCGTAACTATTCGATCTCGAGGAGCAACGCCCTGGAGTGAAACCTAGGTTGCCCGGAACGTAGAAATGACCATAAATTTTACACTGGTAGCAATTATTCGTTTTATACAATGGAAAAACCGTTCTGTTTATTTTGTGTTTTATGCTTCGGGCGTTGGCTTCTAAGGCCCTAATTGTATGATCTGGTGGAGCAACGCCCTAGAGTGAAGCCTAGGTTGCCCGGAACTTAGAAATGACCATAACTTTCACACTGGTTGCTATTATTCGTTTTATACGATGGAAAAACTGTTATATTTATATTGTATTTTATGCTTCTCGCGTTGACTACTGAGGCCGTTGCTATACGATGTGGTGGAAGAACGCCACAGAGTGAAGCCTAGGTAGCCCGGAACGTAGAAATGACCATTACTTTCACACCGTTTGCAATCATTCCTTTTATACAATGGAAAAGCTGTTGTATTTATATCGTATTTTATGCTTCTGGCGTTGACATCTAAGGACCTAACTATTCGATCTGGTGGAGCAGCGCCCTAGAGTGAAGCCTAGGTTTCTCGGAATGTAGAAATGACCATTACTTTCACACTGGTTGCAATCATTCGTTTTATACGATGGAAAACCTGTTGTATTTATATTGCATTTTATGCCTCTGGCGTTGACTTCTAAGGCCGTAGCTATTAGATGTGGTGGAGCAACGCCCTAGAGTGACGCCTAGGGTGCTCGGAACGTAGAAATGACCATTACTTACACACTGGTTGCAATTATTCGTTTTATACGATGGAAAAGCTGTTGTATTTATATTGTATTTTATGCTTCTGGCGTTGACTTCTAAGGCCCTAGCTATTCGATCTAGTGGAGCAACGCCCTAGAGTGAGGCCTAGGTTGCCCGGAAAGGAGAAATGACCATCACTTTCAAACTGGTTGCAATTATTCCTGTTATATGATGGAAACACTGATGTATTTTTTTTTGTATTTTATGGTTCGGGCGTTGACTTCTAAGGCCCTAACTGTTTGATCTGGTGGAGCAACGCCCTAGAGTGAAGCCTAGCTTGCCCGGAACGTAGAAATGACCATAACATTAACACTGGTTGCTATTATTCGTTTTATACGATGGAAAAACTGTTATATTTATATTGTATTTTATTCTTCTCTCGTTCACTTCTTAGGCCCTAACTATTCGATCTGGTGGAGCAACGCCCTAGAGTGAAAGCTAGGTTGCCCGGAACGTAGAAATGACCATAACTTTCACACTGGTTGCTATTATTCGTTTTATACGATTGAAAAACTGTTATATTTATATTGTATTTTATTCTTCTGGCGTTCACATCTTAGGCCCTAACTATTCGATCTGGTGGAACAACGCCCTTGGGTGAAGCCTAGGTTGCCCGGAACGTAGAAATGACCATAACTTTTACACTGGTAGCAATTATGCGTTTTATACAATGGGATAACTGTTCTATTTATTTTGTATTTTATGCTTCGGGCGTTGACTTCTAAGGCCCTAACTGTTTCGTCTGGTGGAGCAACGCCCTAGAGTGAAGCCTAGGTTGCCCGGTACGTACAAATGACCATCACCTTCAAACTGCTTGCAATTATACGTTTTATACGATGGAAAAGTTGTTGTATTTATATCGTATTTTATGCTACTGGCGTTGACTTCTTAGGCCCTAACTATTCGATCTGGTGGAACAGCGACCTAGAGTGAAGCCTTGGTTGCCTGGAACGCAGAAATGACCATCACCTTCACACGGGTTGCAATTATTCCTGTTATAGGATGGAAAGACTGTTGTATTTTTATTGTATTTTAGACTTCAGGTGTTGACTTCTGAGGCCGTAGCTATTCGATGTGGTGGAAGAACGCCATAGAGTGAAGCCTAGGTTGCCCGGAACGTAGAAATGACCATAACTTTTACACTGGTAGCAATTATTCGTTTTACACAATGGAAAAACTCTTCTATTTATCTTGTATTTTATGCTGCGGGCGTTGACTTCTGAGGCCCTAACTGTTTGATCTGGTGGAGCAACGCCCTAGAGTGAAGCCTAGGTTGCCCGGAAAGTAGAAATGACCATAACTTTCACACTGGTAGCAATTATTCGTTTTATACAATGGAAAAACTGTTCTATTATTTTGTATTTTATGCTTCGGGCGTTGACTTCTAAGGCCCTAACTGTTTGATCTGGTGGAGCAACGCCCTAGAGTGAAGGCTAGGTTGCCCGGTACGTAGAAATGACCATCACTTTCAAACTGGTTGCAATTATTCGTTTTATACGATGGAAACGCTGTTGTATTTATATCGTATTTTATGCTTCTGGCGTTGACTTCTTAGGTCCTAACTATTCCATCAGGTGGAACAACGCCCTAGGGTGAAGCCTAGGTTGCCCGGCAAGTAGAAATGACCATAACTTTCACACTGGCAGCAATTATTCGTTTTATACGATGGAAAAACTGTTCTATTTATCTTGTATTTTATGGTTCGGGAGTTGACTTCTAAGGCCCTAACTATTCGATCTGGTGGAGCAACGGCCTAGGGTGAAGCCTAGGTTGCCCGAAACGTAGAAATGACCATAACTTTTACGCTGCTAGCAATTATTCGTTTTATAAAATGGAAAAACTGTTCTATTTATTTTGTATTTAATGCTTCGGGCGTTGGCTCCTAAGGCCTTAACTGTTTGATCTGGTGGAGCGACGCCCTAGAGTGAAACCAAGGTTGCCCGGAACGTCGAAATGACCACAACTTTCACACTGGTTGCTATTATTCGTTTTATACGATGGAAACACTGTTATATTTATATTGTATTTTATTCTTCTGGCGTTCACTTCTTAGGCCCTAACTATTCGATCTGGTGGAACAACGGCCTAGGGTGAAGCCTATGTCGCCCGGAACGTAGAAATGGCCATAAATTATACACTGGTAGCAATTATTCGTTTTATACAATGGAAAAACTGTTCTATTTATTTTGTCTTTAATGCTTCGGGAGTTGGCTTCTAAGGCCCTAACTGTTTGACCTGGTGGAGCAACGCCCTATAGTGAAGCCTAGGTTGCGCGGTACGTAGAAATGACCATCACTTTCAAACTGGTTGCAATTATTCGTTTTATACGATGGAAAAGCTGTTGTATTTATATCGTATTTTATGCTTCTGGCGTTGACTTCTTGGGACCTAACTATTCCATCAGGTGGAACAACGCCCTAGGGTGAAGCCTAGGTTGCCCGGAAAGTAGAAATGACCATAACTTTCACACTGGTAGCAATTAATCCTGTCATAGGATGGAAAGACTGTTGTATTTTTATTGTATTTTAGACTTCAGGTGTTGACTTCTGAGGCCGTAGCTATTCGATGTGGTGGAAGAACGCCATAGAGTGAAGCCTAGGTTGCCCGGAACGTAGAAATGACCATAACTTTTACACTGGTAGCAATTATTCGTTTTACACAATGGAAAAACTCTTCTATTTATCTTGTATTTTATGCTGCGGGCGTTGACTTCTGAGGCCCTAACTGTTTGATCTGGTGGAGCAACGCCCTAGAGTGAAGCCTAGGTTGCCCGGAAAGTAGAAATGACCATAACTTTCACACTGGTAGCAATTATTCGTTTTATACAATGGAAAAACTGTTCTATTATTTTGTATTTTATGCTTCGGGCGTTGACTTCTAAGGCCCTAACTGTTTGATCTGGTGGAGCAACGCCCTAGAGTGAAGGCTAGGTTGCCCGGTACGTAGAAATGATCATCACTTTCAAACTGGTTGCAATTATTCGTTTTATACGATGGAAACGCTGTTGTATTTATATCGTATTTTATGCTTCTGGCGTTCACTTCTTAGGTCCTAACTATTCCATCAGGTGGAACATCGCCCTAGGGTGAAGCCTAGGTTGCCCGGCAAGTAGAAATGACCATAACTTTCACACTGGCAGCAATTATTCGTTTTATACGATGGAAAAACTGTTCTATTTATCTTGTATTTTATGGTTCGGGAGTTGACTTCTAAGGCCCTAACTATTCGATCTGCTGGAGCAACGGCCTAGGGTGAAGCCTAGGTTGCCCGAAACGTAGAAATGACCATAACTTTTACGCTGGTAGCAATTATTCGTTTTATTAAATGGAAAAACTGTTCTATTTATTTTGTATTTAATGCTTCGGGCGTTGGCTCCTAAGGCCTTAACTGTTTGATCTGGTGGAGCGACGCCCTAGAGTGAAACCAAGGTTGCCCGGAACGTCGAAATGACCACAACTTTCACACTGGTTGCTATTATTCGTTTTATACGATGGAAACACTGTTATATTTATATTGTATTTTATTCTTCTGGCGTTCACTTCTTAGGCCCTAACTATTCGATCTGGTGGAACAACGGCCTAGGGTGAAGCCTATGTCGCCCGGAACGTAGAAATGGCCATAACTTATACACTGGTAGCAATTATTCGTTTTATACAATGGAAAAACTGTTCTATTTATTTTGTCTTTAATGCTTCGGGAGTTGGCTTCTAAGGCCCTAACTGTTTGACCTGGTGGAGCAACGCCCTATAGTGAAGCCTCGGTTGCGCGGTACGTAGAAATGACCATCACTTTCAAACTGGTTGCAATTATTCGTTTTATACGATGGAACAGCTGTTGTATTTATATCGTATTTTATGCTTCTGGCGTTGACTTCCTGGGACCTAACTATTCCATCAGGTGGAACAACGCCCTAGGGTGAAGCCTAGGTTGCCCGGAAAGTAGAAATGACCATAACTTTCACACTGGTAGCAATTAATCCTGTCATAGGATGGAAAGACTGTTGTATTTTTATTGTATTTTAGAATTCAGGTGTTGACTTCTGAGGCCGTAGCTATTCGATGTGGTGGAAGAACGCCATAGAGTGAAGCCTAGGTTGCCCGGAACATAGAAATGACCATAACTTTTACACTGGTAGCAATTATTCGTTTTACACAATGGAAAAACTCTTCTATTTATCTTGTATTTTATGCTTCGGGCGTTGCCTTCTGAGGCCCTAACTGTTTGATCTGGTGGAGCAACGCCCTAGAGTGAAGCCTAGGTTGCCCGGAAAGTAGAAATGACCATAACTTTCACACTGGTTGCAATTATTCGTTTTATACGATGGAAAAGCTGTTGTATTTATATCGTATTTTATGCTTCTGGCGTTGACTTCTTGGGACCTAACTATTCCATCAGGTGGAACAACGCCCTAGGGTGAAGCCTAGGTTGCCCGGAAAGTAGAAATGACCATAACTTTCACACTGGTAGCAATTAATCCTGTCATAGGATGGAAAGACTGTTGTATTTTTATTGTATTTTAGACTTCAGGTGTTGACTTCTGAGGCCGTAGCTATTCGATGTGGTGGAAGAACGCCATAGAGTGAAGCCTAGGTTGCCCGGAACATAGAAATGACCATAACTTTTACACTGGTAGCAATTATTCGTTTTACACAATGGAAAAACTCTTCTATTTATCTTGTATTTTATGCTTCGGGCGTTGCCTTCTGAGGCCCTAACTGTTTGATCTGGTGGAGCAACGCCCTAGAGTGAAGCCTAGGTTGCCCGGAAAGTAGAAATGACCATAACTTTCACACTGGTAGCAATTATTCGTTTTATACGATGGAAAAGCTGTTGTATTTATATTGTATTTTATGCTTCTGGCGTTTACTTCTTAGGCCCTAGCTATACGATCTGGTGGAACAACGCCCTAGAGTGAAGCCTAGGTTGCCTGGAACGTAGAAATGACCATCACTTTCACACGGGTTGCAATTATTCGTTTTATACGGTGTAAAGGCTGTTGTATTTATTTTGTATTTTATTCTTCTGGTGTTGTCTTCTTAGGCCCTAACGATTCGATCTGGTGGAACAACGCCGTGGAGTGAAGCCTAGGTTGCCCGGAACGTAGAAATGACCACTACTATCACACTGGTTGCATATTACTCCTGCTACACGATGGAAAAACTGTTGTATTTTTATTGCATTTTATGCTTCTGGCGTTCACTTCTTAGGCCCTAACTATTCGATCTGGTGGAACAACGCCCTAGAGTGAGGCCTAGGTTGCTCGGAATGTAGAAATGACCATAACTTTCACACTGGTTGCTATTATTCGTTTTATACGATGGAAAAACTGTTATATTTATATTGTATTTTATGCTTCTGGCGTTGACTACTGAGGCCGTTGCTATTCGATGTGGTGGAAGAACGCCATAGAGTGAAGCCTAGGTTGCCCGGAACGTAGAAATGACCATAACTTTTACACTGGTAGCAATTATTCGTTTTACACAATGGAAAAACTCTTCTATTTATCTTGTATTTTATGCTTCGGGCGTTGACTTCTGAGGCCCTAACTGTTTGATCTGGTGGAGCAACGCCCTAGAGTGAAGCCTAGGTTGCCCGGAAGGGAGAAATGACCATCACTTTCAAACTGGTTGCAATTAATCCTGTTATACGATGGAAAAACTGTTGTATTTTTATTGCATTTTATGGTTCTGGCGTTCACTTCTTAGGCCCTAACTATTCGATCTGGTGGAACAACGGCCTAGGGTGAAGCCCAGGTTGGCCGGAACGTAGAAATGACCATTACTTTCACACTGTTTGCAATTATTCCTTTTGTACGATGTAAAAGCTGTTGTATTTATATCGCATTTTATGCTTCTGGCGTTTACTTCTAAGGACCTAACTATTCGATCTGGTGGAGCAACGCCCTAGAGTGAAGCCTAGGTTGCTCGGAATGCAGAAATGACCATAACTTTCACACTGGTTGCAATTATTCGTTTTATACGATGGAAACGCTGTTGTATTTATATTGTATTTTATGCCTCTGGCGTTGACTTCTAAGGCCGTAGCTATTAGATGTGGTGGAGCAACGCCCTAGAGTGAAGCCTAGGTTGCCCGGAACGTAGAAATGACCATTACTTTCACACTGGTTGCAATTATTCTTTTATACGATGGAAAAGCAGTTGTATTTGTATCGTATTTTATGCTTCTGGCGTTTACTTCTTAGGCCCTAGCTATACCATCTGGTGGAACAACGCCCTAGAGTGAAGCCTAGGTTGCCTGGAACGTAGAAATGACCATCACTTTCACACGGGTTGCAGTTATTCGTTTTATACGGTGTAAAGGCTGTTGTATTTATTTTGTATTTTATTCTTCTGGTGTTGACTTCTTAGGCCCTAACTATTCGATCTGGTGGAACAACGCCGTGGAGTGAAGCCTAGGTTACCCGGAACGTAGAAATGACCACTACTATCACACTGGTTGCATATTACTCCTGCTACACGATGGAAAAACTGTTGTATTTTTATTGCATTTTATGCTTCTGGCGTTCACTTCTTAGGCCCTAACTATTCGATCTGGTGGAACAACGCCCTAGAGTGAGGCCTAGGTTGCTCGGAATGTAGAAATGACCATAACTTTCACACTGGTTGCAATTATTCGTTTTATACGATGGAAAAACTGTTGCATCTTTATCGTATTTTATGCTTCTGGCGTTGACTGCTTAGGCCGTAACTATTCGATCTGGAGGAGCAACGCCCTGGAGTGAAACCTAGGTTGCCCGGAACGTAGAAATGACCATAACTTTCACACTGGTTGCTATTATTCGTTTTATACGATGGAAAAACTGTTATATTTATATTGTATTTTATTCTTCTGGCGTTCACATCTTAGGCCCGAACTATTCGATCTGGTGGAAAAACGCCCTTGGGTGAAGCCTAGGTTGCCCGGAACGTAGAAATGACCATAACTTTTACACTGGTAGCAATTATTCGTTTTATACAATGGAATAACTGTTCTATTTATTTTGTATTTTATGCTTCGGGCGTTGACTTCTAAGGCCCTAACTGTTTCGTCTGGTGGAGCAACGCCCTAGAGTGAAGCCTAGGTTGCCCGGTACGTAGAAAAGACCATCACCTTCAAACTGGTTGCAATTATTCGTTTTATAGGATGGAAAAGTTGTTGTATTTATATCGTATTTTATGCTACTGGCGTTGAGTTCTTAGGCCCTAACTATTCGATCTGGTGGAACAACGCCCTAGAGTGAAGCCTAGGTTGCCTGGAACGCAGAAATGACCATCACCTTCACACGGGTTGCAATTATTCCTGTTATAGGATGGAAAGACTGTTGTATTTTTATTGTATTTTAGACTTCAGGTGTTGACTTCTGAGGCCGTAGCTATTCGATGTGGTGGAAGAACGCCATAGAGTGAAGCCTAGGTTGCCCGGAACGTAGAAATGACCATAACTCTTACACTGGTAGCAATTATTCGTTTTACACAATGGAAAAACTCTTCTATTTATCTTGTATTTTATGCTTCGGGCGTTGACTTCTGTGGCCCTAACTGTTTGATCTGGTGGAGCAACGCCCTAGAGTGAAGCCTAGGTTGCCCGGAAAGGAGAAATGACCATCACTTTCAAACTGGTTGCAATTAATCCTGTTATACGATGGAAAAACTGTTGTATTTTTATTGCATTTTATGGTTCTGGCGTTCACTTCTTAGGCCCTAGCTATTCGATCTGGTGGAACAACGGCCTAGGGTGAAGCCCAGGTTGGCCGGAACGTAGAAATGACCATTACTTTCACACTGTTTGCAATTATTCCTTTTATACGATGTAAAAGCTGTTGTATTTAAATCGCATTTTATGCTTCTGGCGTTTACTTCTAAGGACCTAACTATTCGATCTGGTGGAGCAACGCCCTAGGGTGAAGCCTAGGTTGCTCGGAATGTAGAAATGACCATAACTTTCACACTGGTTGCAATTATTCGTTTTATACGATGGATACGCTGTTGTATTTATATTTTATTTTATGCCTCTGGCGTTGACTTCTAAGGCCGTAGCTATTAGATGTGGTGGAGCAACGCCCTAGAGTGATGCCTAGTCTGCCCGGAACGTAGAAGTGACGATTACTTTCACACTGGTTGCAATTATTCGTTTTATACGATTGAAAAGCAGTTGTATTTATATCGTATTTTATGCTTCTGGCGTTTAATTCTTAGGCCCTAGCTATACGATCTGGTGGAACAACGCCCTAGAGTGAAGCCTAGGTTGCCTGGAACGTAGAAATGACCATCACTTTCACACGGGTTGCAATTATTCGTTTTATACGGTGTAAAGGCTGTTGTATTTATTTTGTATTTTATTCTTCTGGTGTTGACTTCTTAGGCCCTAACTATTCGATCTGGTGGAACAACGCCGTGGAGTGAAGCCTAGGTTACCCGGAACGTAGAAATGACCAGTACTTTCATACTGTTTGCAGTTATTCCTGTTATACGATGGAAAAACTTTTGCATCTTTATTGTATTTTATGCTTCTGGCGTTTACTTCTAGGGACCTAGCTATTCGATTTGGTGGAGCAACGCCCTGGGGTAAAGCCCAGGTTGCGCGGAACGTAGAAATGACCATAACTTTCACACTGGTAGCAATTATTCGTTTTATACAATGGAAAAACTGTTTTATTTATATCGTATTTTATGCTTCGGGCATTGACTTCTTAGGCCCTAGCTATTCGATCTGGTGGAACAACGGCCTAGGGTGAAGCCCAGGTTGGCCGGAACGTAGAAATGACCATTACTTTCACACTGTTTGCAATTATTCCTTTTATACGATGTAAAAGCTGTTGTATTTAAATCGCATTTTATGCTTCTGGCGTTTACTTCTAAGGACCTAACTATTCGATCTGGTGGAGCAACGCCCTAGGGTGAAGCCTAGGTTGCTCGGAATGTAGAAATGACCATAACTTTCACACTGGTTGCAATTATTCGTTTTATACGATGGATACGCTGTTGTATTTATATTTTATTTTATGCCTCTGGCGTTGACTTCTAAGGCCGTAGCTATTAGATGTGGTGGAGCAACGCCCTAGAGTGATGCCTAGTCTGCCCGGAACGTAGAAGTGACGATTACTTTCACACTGGTTGCAATTATTCGTTTTATGCGATGGAAAAGCAGTTGTATTTATATCGTATTTTATGCTTCTGGCGTTTAATTCTTAGGCCCTAGCTATACGATCTGGTGGAACAACGCCCTAGAGTGAAGCCTAGGTTGCCTGGAACGTAGAAATGACCATCACTTTCACACGGGTTGCTATTATTCGTTTTATACGATGGAAAAACTGTTATATTTATATTGTATTTTATTCTTCTGGCGTTCACATCTTAGGCCCGAACTATTCGATCTGGTGGAAAAACGCCCTTGGGTGAAGCCTAGGTTGCCCGGAACGTAGAAATGACCAGTACTTTCATACTGTTTGCAGTTATTCCTGTTATACGATGGAAAAACTTTTGCATCTTTATTGTATTTTATGCTTCTGGCGTTTACTTCTAGGGACCTAGCTATTCGATTTGGTGGAGCAACGCCCTGGGGTAAAGCCCAGGTTGCGCGGAACGTAGAAATGACCATAACTTTCACACTGGTAGCAATTATTCGTTTTATACAATGGAAAAACTGTTTTATTTATATCGTATTTTATGCTTCGGGCATTGACTTCTAAGGCCCTAACTATTCAATCTGTTGGAGCAACGCCCTAGGGTGAAGCCTAGGTTGCACGGAAAGTAGAAATGACCATAACTTTCACACTGGTAGCAATAATTCGTTTTATACGATGGAAAAGCTGTTGTATCTATATCGTATTTTATGCTTCTGGCGTTGACTTCTTAGGCCCTAACTATTCCACCATGTGGAACAACGCCCTAGGGTGAAGCCTAGGTTGCCCGGAAAGTAGAAATGACCATAACTTACACGGGTTGCAATTATTCCTGTTATATGATGGAAAGGCTGTTGTACTTTCATTGCATTTTATGCTTTGGGCTTTGACTTCTATAGCCCTAGCTATTCAATCTGTTGGAGCAACGCCCTAGGGTGAAGCCTAGGTTGCCCGGAAAGTAGAAGTGACCATAACTTTCATACTAGTTGCAATTATTCGTTTTATATGATGGAAAAACTGTTGTATTTATAATGTATTTTATGCTTCGGGCATTGACTTCTAAGGCCCTAACTATTCAATCTGTTGGAGCAACGTCCTAGGGTGAAGCCCAGGTCGCCCGGAAAGTAGAAATGACCATAACTTTGATACTGGTTGCAATTATTCGTTTTATATGATGGAAAAACTGTTGTATTTATACTGTATTTTATGCTTCTGGTGTTCACTTCTTAGGCCCTAACTATTCGATCTGGTGGAACAACGCCCTAGAGTGAAGCCTAGGTTGCTCGAAATGTAGAAATGGCCATAACTTTCACACTGGTTGCAATTATTCATTTCATACGATGGAAAAACTGTTGTACTTATATTGTATTTTATTCTTAAGGCGTTGAATTCTAAGTCCCTAGCTATTCCATCTGGTGGAGCAACGCCCTAGCGTGAAACCTAGGTTACCCGGAACGTAGAAATGACCAGTACTTTCATACTGTTTGCAGTTATTCCCGTAATACGATGGAAAAACTTTTGCATCTTTATTGTATTTTATGCTTCTGGCGTTGACTTCTAGGGACCTAGCTATTCGATTTGGTGGAGCAACGCCCTAGAGTGAAGACTAGGTTGCACGGAACGTAGAAATGACTATCACTTTCACACTGGTAGCAATTATTCGTTTTATACAATGGAAAAACTGTTTTATTTATATCGTATTTTATGCTTCGGGCATTGACTTCTAAGGCCCAAACTATTCAATCTGTTGGAGCAACGCCCTAGGGTGAAGTGTAGGTTGCTCGGAAAGTAGAAATGACCATAAGTTTCATACTGGTTGCAATTATTTGTTTTATACGATGGAAAAAGTGTTGTATTTATATTGTATTTTATGCTTCTGGCGTTGACTTCAAAGGGCCTAGCTATTCGATCTAGTGGAGCAACGCCATAGAGTGAAGCCTGGGTTGCCCGGAACGTAGAAATGACCATAACGTTTACACTGGTAGCAATTATTCGTTTTATACAATGGAAAAACTGTTCTACTTATTTTGTATTTAATGCTTCGGGCGTTGGCTTCTAAGGCCCTAACTGTTTGATCTGGTGGATCAACGCCCTAGAGTGAAGCCTAGTTTGCCCGGAACGTAGAATTGGCCATCGCTTTCAAACTGATTTCAATTATTCCTGTTATATGATGGAAACACTGTTGTATTTTTATTGCATTTTATGCTTCGGGCGTTGACTTCTAAGGCCCTAACTATTCAATCTGTTGGAGCATCGCCCTAGGGTGAAGTGTAGGTTGCTCGGAAAGTAGAAATGACCATAAGTTTCATACTGGTTGTAATTATTTGTTTTATACGATGGAAAAAGGGTTGTATTTATATTGTATTTTATGCTTCTGGCATTGACTTCAAAGGCCCTAGCTATTCGATCTAGTGGAGCAACGCCATAGAGTGAAGCCTGGGTTGCCCGGAACTTAGAAATGACCATAACGTTTACACTGGTAGCAATTATTCGTTTTTTACAATGGAAAAACTGTTCTACTTATTTTGTATTTAATGCTTCGGGCGTTGGCTTCTAAGGCCCTAACTGTTTGATCTGGTGGAGCAACGCCCTAGAGTGAAACCTAGGTTACCCGGAACGTAGAAATGACCATAACTTTCACACTGGTTGCTACTATTCGTTTTATACGATGGAAAAACTGTTATATTTATATTGTATTTTGTTCTTCTGGCGTTCACTTCTTAGGACCGAACTATTCGATCTGGTGGAACAACGCCCTTGGGTGAAGCCTAGGTTGCCCGGAACGTAGAAATGACCATAACTTTTACACTGGTAGCAATTATGCGTTTTATACAATGGAATAACTGTTCTATTTATTTTGTATTTTGTGCTTCGGGCGTTGACTTCTAAGGCCCTAACTGTTTCGTCTGGTGGAGCAACGACCTAGAGTGAAGCCTAGGTTGCCCGGCACGTAGAAATGACCATCACCTTCAAACTGGTTGCAATTATTCGTTTTATACGATGGAAAAGTTGTTGTATTTATATCGTATTTTATGCTACTGGCGTTGACTTCTTAGACCCTAACTATTCGATCTGGTGGAACAACGCCTTAGAGTGAAGCCTAGGTTGCCTGGATCGCAGAAATGACCATCACCTTCACACGGGTTGCAATTATTCCTGTTATAGGATGGAAAGACTGTTGTATTTTTATTGTATTTTAGACTTCAGGTGTTGACTTCTGAGGCCGTAGCTATTCGATGTGGTGGAAGAACGCCATAGAGTGAAGCCTAGGTTGCCCGGAGCGTAGAAATGACCATAACTTTTACACTGGTAGCAATTATTCGTTTTACACAATGGAAAAACTCTTCTATTTATCTTGTATTTTATGCTTCTGGCGTTCACATCTTGGGACCTAACTATTCCATCAGGTGGAACAACGCCCTAGGGTGAAGCCTAGGTTGCCCGGAAAGTAGAAATGACCATAACTTTCACACTGGTAGCAATTATTCGTTTTATACGATGGAAATGCTGTTGTATTTATATTGTATTTTATGCTTCTGGCGTTGACTTCTAAGGCCCTAGCATTTCGATCTAGTGGAGCAACGCCCTAGAGTGAAGCCTAGGTTGCCCGGAACGTAGAAATGACGATCACTTTCAAACTGGTTGCAATTAATCCTGTTATACGATGGAAAAACTGTTTAATTTTCATTGCATTTTATCATTCGGGCATTGACTTCTAAGGCCCAAACTATTCAATCTGTTTGCGCAACGCCCCAGGGTGAAGCCTAGGTTGCCCGGAAAGTAGAAATGACCATAACTTTCATACTCGTTGCAATTATTCGTTTTATATGATGGAAAAACTGTTGTATTTATATTGTATTTTATGCTTCTGGCGTTCACTCCTTAGGCCCTAACTATTCGATCTGGTGGAACAACGGCCTAGGGTGAAGCCTAGGTAGCCCGGAACGTAGAAATGACCATAACTTTTACACTGTTAGCAATTATTCGTTTTATACAATGGAAAGCTGTTCTATTTATTTTGTATTTAATGCTTCGGGCGTTGGCGTCTAAGGCCCTAACTGTTTGATCTGGTGGAGCAACGCCCTAGAGTGAAAGCTAGGTTGCCCGGAACGTAGAAATGACCATAACTTTCACACTGGTTGCTATTATTCGTTTTATACGATGGAAAAACTGTTATATTTATATTGTATTTTATGCTTCGGGCGTTGACTTCTAAGGCCCTAACTGTTTCGTCTGGTGGAGCAACGCCCTAGAGTGACGCCTAGGGTGCTCGGAACGTAGAAATGACCATAACTTTCATACTGGTTGCAATTATTCGTTTTATATGATGGAAAAACTGTTCTATTTATTTTGTATTTAATGCTTCGGGCGTTGGCTCCTAAGGCCCTAACTGTTTGATCTGGTGGAGCCACGCCCTCGAGTGACGCCTAGGGTGCTCGGAACGTAGAAGTGACCATAACTTTCATACAGGTTGCAATTATTCGTTTTATATGATGGAAAAACTGTTGTATTTATATTGTATTTTATGCTTCTGGCGTTCACTTCTTAGGCCCTAGCTATTCGATCTGCTGGAACAACGGCCTAGGGTGAAGCCTAGGTTGCCCGGAACGTAGAAATGACCATAACTTTCATACTGGTAGCAATTATTCGTTTTATACAATGGAAAAACTGTTCTATTTATTTTGTCTTTAATGCTTCGGGAGTTGGCTTCTAAGGCCCTAACTGTTTGACCTGGTGGAGCAACGCCCTATAGTGAAGCCTAGGTTGCGCGGTACGTAGAAATGACCATCACTTTCAAACTGGTTGCAATTATTCGTTTTATACGATGGAAAAGCTGTTGTATTTATATCGTATTTTATGCTTCTGGCGTTGACTTCTTGGGACCTAACTATTCCATCAGGTGGAACAACGCCCTAGGGTGAAGCCTAGGTTGCCCGGAAAGTAGAAATGACCATAACTTTCACACTGGTAGCAATTAATCCTGTCATAGGGTGGAAAGACTGTTGTATTTTTATTGTATTTTAGACTTCAGGTGTTGACTTCTGAGGCTGTAGCTATTCGATGTGGTGGAAGAACGCCATAGAGTGAAGCCTAGGTTGCCCGGAACGTAGAAATGACCATAACTTTTACACTGGTAGCAATTATTCGTTTTACACAATGGAAAAACTCTTCTATTTATCTTGTATTTTATGCTTCGGGCGTTGCCTTCTGAGGCCCTAACTGTTTGATCTGGTGGAGCAACGCCCTAGAGTGAAGCCTAGGTTGCCCGGAAAGTAGAAATGACCATAACTTTCACACTGGTAGCAATTATTCGTTTTATACGATGGAAAAGCTGTTGTATTTATATTGTATTTTATGCCTCTGGCGTTGACTTCTAAGGCCGTAGCTATTAGATGTGGTGGAGCAACGCCCTAGAGTGAAGCCTAGGTTGCCCGGAACGTAGAAATGTCCATTACTTTCACACTGGTTGCAATTATTCGTTTTATACGATGGAAAAGCAGTTGTATTTATATCGTATTTTATGCTTCTGGCGTTTACTTCTTAGGCCCTAGCTATACGATCTGGTGGAACAACGGCCTAGAGTGAAGCCTAGGTTGCCTGGAACGTAGAAATGACCATCACTTTCACACGGGTTGCAATTATTCGTTTTATACGGTGTAAGGCTGTTGTATTTATTTTGTATTTTATTCTTCTGGTGTTGACTTCTTAGGCCCTAACTATTCGATCTGGTGGAACAACGCCGTGGAGTGAAGCCTAGGTTGCCCGGAACGTAGGATTGACCATAACTTTTACACTGGTAGCAATTATTCGTTTTACACAATGGAAAAACTCTTCTATTTATCTTGTATTTTATGCTTCGGGCGTTGACTTCTGAGGCCCTAACTGTTTGATCTGGTGGAGCAACGCCCTAGAGTGAAGCCTAGGTTGCCCGGAAAGGAGAAATGACCATCACTTTCACACTGGTAGCAATAATTCGTTTTATACGATGGAAAAGCTGTTGTACCTATATCGTATTTTATGCTTCTGGCTTGACTTCTTAGGCCCTAACTATTCCATCATGTGGAACAACGCCCTAGGGTGAAGCCTAGGTTGCCCGGAAAGTAGAAATGACCATCACTTACACGGGTTGCAATTATTCCTGTTATATGATGGAAAGACTGTTGTATTTTTATTGCATTTTATGCTTTGGGCTTTGACTTCTAAGGCCCTAGCTATTCAATCTGTTGGAGCAACGCCCTAGGGTGAAGCCTAGGTTGCCCGGAAAGTAGAAATGACGATAACTTTCATACTAGTTGCAATTATTCGTTTCATATGATGGAAAAACTGTTGTATTTATATCGTATTTTATGCTTCTGGCGTTCACTTCTTGGGACCTAACTATTCCATCAGGTGGAACAACGCCCTAGGGTGAAGCCTAGGTTGCCCGGAAAGTAGAAATGACCATAACTTTCACACTGGTAGCAATTATTCGTTTTATACGATGGAAATGCTGTTGTATTTATATTGTATTTTATGCTTCTGGCGTTGACTTCTAAGGCCCTAGCATTTCGATCTAGTGGAGCAACGCCCTAGAGTGAAGCCTAGGTTGCCCGGAACGTAGAAATGACGATCACTTTCAAACTGGTTGCAATTAATCCTGTTATACGATGGAAAAACTGTTTAATTTTCATTGCATTTTATCATTCGGGCATTGACTTCTAAGGCCCAAACTATTCAATCTGTTTGCGCAACGCCCCAGGGTGAAGCCTAGGTTGCCCGGAAAGTAGAAATGACCATAACTTTCATACTCGTTGCAATTATTCGTTTTATATGATGGAAAAACTGTTGTATTTATATTGTATTTTATGCTTCTGGCGTTCACTCCTTAGGCCCTAACTATTCGATCTGGTGGAACAACGGCCTAGGGTGAAGCCTAGGTAGCCCGGAACGTAGAAATGACCATAACTTTTACACTGTTAGCAATTATTCGTTTTATACAATGGAAAGCTGTTCTATTTATTTTGTATTTAATGCTTCGGGCGTTGGCGTCTAAGGCCCTAACTGTTTGATCTGGTGGAGCAACGCCCTAGAGTGAAAGCTAGGTTGCCCGGAACGTAGAAATGACCATAACTTTCACACTGGTTGCTATTATTCGTTTTATACGATGGAAAAACTGTTATATTTATATTGTATTTTATGCTTCGGGCGTTGACTTCTAAGGCCCTAACTGTTTCGTCTGGTGGAGCAACGCCCTAGAGTGACGCCTAGGGTGCTCGGAACGTAGAAATGACCATAACTTTCATACTGGTTGCAATTATTCGTTTTATATGATGGAAAAACTGTTCTATTTATTTTGTATTTAATGCTTCGGGCGTTGGCTCCTAAGGCCCTAACTGTTTGATCTGGTGGAGCCACGCCCTCGAGTGACGCCTAGGGTGCTCGGAACGTAGAAGTGACCATAACTTTCATACAGGTTGCAATTATTCGTTTTATATGATGGAAAAACTGTTGTATTTATATTGTATTTTATGCTTCTGGCGTTCACTTCTTAGGCCCTAGCTATTCGATCTGCTGGAACAACGGCCTAGGGTGAAGCCTAGGTTGCCCGGAACGTAGAAATGACCATAACTTTCATACTGGTAGCAATTATTCGTTTTATACAATGGAAAAACTGTTCTATTTATTTTGTCTTTAATGCTTCGGGAGTTGGCTTCTAAGGCCCTAACTGTTTGACCTGGTGGAGCAACGCCCTATAGTGAAGCCTAGGTTGCGCGGTACGTAGAAATGACCATCACTTTCAAACTGGTTGCAATTATTCGTTTTATACGATGGAAAAGCTGTTGTATTTATATCGTATTTTATGCTTCTGGCGTTGACTTCTTGGGACCTAACTATTCCATCAGGTGGAACAACGCCCTAGGGTGAAGCCTAGGTTGCCCGGAAAGTAGAAATGACCATAACTTTCACACTGGTAGCAATTAATCCTGTCATAGGGTGGAAAGACTGTTGTATTTTTATTGTATTTTAGACTTCAGGTGTTGACTTCTGAGGCTGTAGCTATTCGATGTGGTGGAAGAACGCCATAGAGTGAAGCCTAGGTTGCCCGGAACGTAGAAATGACCATAACTTTTACACTGGTAGCAATTATTCGTTTTACACAATGGAAAAACTCTTCTATTTATCTTGTATTTTATGCTTCGGGCGTTGCCTTCTGAGGCCCTAACTGTTTGATCTGGTGGAGCAACGCCCTAGAGTGAAGCCTAGGTTGCCCGGAAAGTAGAAATGACCATAACTTTCACACTGGTAGCAATTATTCGTTTTATACGATGGAAAAGCTGTTGTATTTATATTGTATTTTATGCCTCTGGCGTTGACTTCTAAGGCCGTAGCTATTAGATGTGGTGGAGCAACGCCCTAGAGTGAAGCCTAGGTTGCCCGGAACGTAGAAATGTCCATTACTTTCACACTGGTTGCAATTATTCGTTTTATACGATGGAAAAGCAGTTGTATTTATATCGTATTTTATGCTTCTGGCGTTTACTTCTTAGGCCCTAGCTATACGATCTGGTGGAACAACGGCCTAGAGTGAAGCCTAGGTTGCCTGGAACGTAGAAATGACCATCACTTTCACACGGGTTGCAATTATTCGTTTTATACGGTGTAAGGCTGTTGTATTTATTTTGTATTTTATTCTTCTGGTGTTGACTTCTTAGGCCCTAACTATTCGATCTGGTGGAACAACGCCGTGGAGTGAAGCCTAGGTTGCCCGGAACGTAGGATTGACCATAACTTTTACACTGGTAGCAATTATTCGTTTTACACAATGGAAAAACTCTTCTATTTATCTTGTATTTTATGCTTCGGGCGTTGACTTCTGAGGCCCTAACTGTTTGATCTGGTGGAGCAACGCCCTAGAGTGAAGCCTAGGTTGCCCGGAAAGGAGAAATGACCATCACTTTCAAACTGGTTGCAATTAATCCTGTTATACGATGGAAAAACTGTTGTATTTTTATTGCATTTTATGGTTCTGGCGTTCACTTCTTAGGCCCTAACTATTCGATCTGGTGGAACAACGGCCTAGGGTGAAGCCCAGGTTGGCCGGAACGTAGAAATGACCATTACTTTCACACTGTTTGCAATTATTCGTTTTATACAATGGAAAAACTGTTCTATTATGTTGTATTTTCTGCTTCGGGCGTTGACTTCTAAGGCCCTAACTGTTTGATCTGGTGGAGCAACGCCCTAGAGTGAAGGCTAGGTTGCCCGGTACGTAGAAATGACCATCACTTTGAAACTGGTTGCAATTATTCGTTTTATACGATGGAAACGCTGTTGTATTTATATCGTATTTTATGCTTCTGGCGTTGACTTCTTAGGCCCTAACTATTCCATCAGGCGGAACAACGCCCTAGGGTGAAGCCTAGGTTGCCCGGCAAGTAGAAATGACCATAACTTTCACACTGGCAGCAATTATTCGTTTTATACGATGGAAAAACTGTTCTATTTATCTTGTATTTTATGCTACGGGAGTTGACTTCTAAGGCCCTAACTATTCGACCTGGTGGAGCAACGCCCTCGAGTGAAGCGTAGGTTGCCCGGTACGTATAAATGACCATCACTTTCAAATTGGTTGCAATTATTCCTGTTATATGATGGAAATACTGTTGTATTTTTATTGCATTATATGCTTCGGGCATTGACTTCTAAGGCCCTAACTATACAATCTGTTGGAGCAGCGCCCTAGGGTGAAGCCTAGGTTGCCCGGAACGTAGAAATGACCATAACTTTCATACTGGTTGCAATTATTCGTTTTATATGATGGAAAAACTGTTGTATTTATATTGTATTTTATGCTTCTGGCGTTCACTTCTTAGGCCCTAACCATTCGATCTGGTGGAACAACGGCCTAGGGTGAAGCCTATGTCGCCCTGAACGTAGAAATGACCATAACTTTTACACTGGTAGCAATTATTCGTTTTATACAATGGAATAACTGTTCTATTTATTTTGTCTTTAATGCTTCGGGAGTTGGCTTCTAAGGCCCTAACTGTTTGACCTGGTGGAGCAACGCCCTATAGTGAAGCCTAGGTTGCCCGGAACGTAGAAATGACCATAACTTTCATACTGGTTGCAATTATTCGTTTTATATGATGGAAAAACTGTTGTATTTATATTGTATTTTATGCTTCTGGCGTTCACTTCTTAGGCCCTAACCATTCGATCTGGTGGAACAACGGCCTAGGGTGAAGCCTAGGTTGCCCGGAAAGTAGAAGTGACCATAACTTTCATACTAGTTGCAATTATTCGTTTTATATGATGGAAAAACTGTTGTATTTATAATGTATTTTATGCTTCGGGCATTGACTTCTAAGGCCCAAACTATTCAATCTGTTGGAGCAACGTCCTAGGGTGAAGCCCAGGTCGCCCGGAAAGTAGAAATGACCATAACTTTGATACTGGTTGCAATTATTCGTTTTATATGATGGAAAAACTGTTGTATTTATACTGTATTTTATGCTTCTGGTGTTCACTTCTTAGGCCCTAACTATTCGATCTGGTGGAACAACGCCCTAGAGTGAAGCCTAGGTTGCTCGAAATGTAGAAATGGCCATAACTTTCACACTGGTTGCAATTATTCATTTCATACGATGGAAAAACTGTTGTACTTATATTGTATTTTATTCTTAAGGCGTTGAATTCTAAGTCCCTAGCTATTCCATCTGGTGGAGCAACGCCCTAGCGTGAAACCTAGGTTACCCGGAACGTAGAAATGACCAGTACTTTCATACTGTTTGCAGTTATTCCCGTAATACGATGGAAAAACTTTTGCATCTTTATTGTATTTTATGCTTCTGGCGTTGACTTCTAGGGACCTAGCTATTCGATTTGGTGGAGCAACGCCCTAGAGTGAAGACTAGGTTGCACGGAACGTAGAAATGACTATCACTTTCACACTGGTAGCAATTATTCGTTTTATACAATGGAAAAACTGTTTTATTTATATCGTATTTTATGCTTCGGGCATTGACTTCTAAGGCCCAAACTATTCAATCTGTTGGACCAACGCCCTAGGGTGAAGTGTAGGTTGCTCGGAAAGTAGAAATGACCATAAGTTTCATACTGGTTGTAATTATTTGTTTTATACGATGGAAAAAGGGTTGTATTTATATTGTATTTTATGCTTCTGGCATTGACTTCAAAGGCCCTAGCTATTCGATCTAGTGGAGCAACGCCATAGAGTGAAGCCTGGGTTGCCCGGAACTTAGAAATGACCATAACGTTTACACTGGTAGCAATTATTCGTTTTTTACAATGGAAAAACTGTTCTACTTATTTTGTATTTAATGCTTCGGGCGTTGGCTTCTAAGGCCCTAACTGTTTGATCTGGTGGAGCAACGCCCTAGAGTGAAACCTAGGTTACCCGGAACGTAGAAATGACCATAACTTTCACACTGGTTGCTACTATTCGTTTTATACGATGGAAAAACTGTTATATTTATATTGTATTTTGTTCTTCTGGCGTTCACTTCTTAGGACCGAACTATTCGATCTGGTGGAACAACGCCCTTGGGTGAAGCCTAGGTTGCCCGGAACGTAGAAATGACCATAACTTTTACACTGGTAGCAATTATGCGTTTTATACAATGGAATAACTGTTCTATTTATTTTGTATTTTGTGCTTCGGGCGTTGACTTCTAAGGCCCTAACTGTTTCGTCTGGTGGAGCAACGACCTAGAGTGAAGCCTAGGTTGCCCGGCACGTAGAAATGACCATCACCTTCAAACTGGTTGCAATTATTCGTTTTATACGATGGCAAAGTTGTTGTATTTATATCGTATTTTATGCTACTGGCGTTGACTTCTTAGACCCTAACTATTCGATCTGGTGGAACAACGCCTTAGAGTGAAGCCTAGGTTGCCTGGATCGCAGAAATGACCATCACCTTCACACGGGTTGCAATTATTCCTGTTATAGGATGGAAAGACTGTTGTATTTTTATTGTATTTTAGACTTCAGGTGTTGACTTCTGAGGCCGTAGCTATTCGATGTGGTGGAAGAACGCCATAGAGTGAAGCCTAGGTTGCCCGGAACGTAGAAATGACCATAACTTTTACACTGGTAGCAATTATTCGTTTTACACAATGGAAAAACTCTTCTATTTATCTTGTATTTTATGCTTCGGGCGTTGACTTCTAAGGCCCTAGCTATTCAATCTGTTGGAGCAACGCCCTAGGGTGAAGCCTAGGTTGCCCGGAAAGTAGAAATGACCATAACTTTCATACTAGTTGCAATTATTCGTTTCATATGATGGAAAAACTGTTGTATTTATATCGTATTTTATGCTTCTGGCGTTCACTTCTTGGGACCTAACTATTCCATCAGGTGGAACAACGCCCTAGGGTGAAGCCTAGGTTGCCCGGAAAGTAGAAATGACCATAACTTTCACACTGGTAGCAATTATTCGTTTTATACGATGGAAATGCTGTTGTATTTATATTGTATTTTATGCTTCTGGCGTTGACTTCTAAGGCCCTAGCATTTCGATCTAGTGGAGCAACGCCCTAGAGTGAAGCCTAGGTTGCCCGGAACGTAGAAATGACGATCACTTTCAAACTGGTTGCAATTAATCCTGTTATACGATGGAAAAACTGTTTAATTTTCATTGCATTTTATCATTCGGGCATTGACTTCTAATGCCCAAACTATTCAATCTGTTTGCGCAACGCCCCAGGGTGAAGCCTAGGTTGCCCGGAAAGTAGAAATGACCATAACTTTCATACTCGTTGCAATTATTCGTTTTATATGATGGAAAAACTGTTGTATTTATATTGTATTTTATGCTTCTGGCGTTCACTCCTTAGGCCCTAACTATTCGATCTGGTGGAACAACGGCCTAGGGTGAAGCCTAGGTAGCCCGGAACGTAGAAATGACCATAACTTTTACACTGTTAGCAATTATTCGTTTTATACAATGGAAAGCTGTTCTATTTATTTTGTATTTAATGCTTCGGGCGTTGGCGTCTAAGGCCCTAACTGTTTGATCTGGTGGAGCAACGCCCTAGAGTGAAAGCTAGGTTGCCCGGAACGTAGAAATGACCATAACTTTCACACTGGTTTCTATTATTCGTTTTATACGATGGAAAAACTGTTATATTTATATTGTATTTTATGCTTCGGGCGTTGACTTCTAAGGCCCTAACTGTTTCGTCTGGTGGAGCAACGCCCTAGAGTGACGCCTAGGGTGCTCGGAACGTAGAAATGACCATAACTTTCATACTGGTTGCAATTATTCGTTTTATATGATGGAAAAACTGTTCTATTTATTTTGTATTTAATGCTTCGGGCGTTGGCTCCTAAGGCCCTAACTGTTTGATCTGGTGGAGCCACGCCCTCGAGTGACGCCTAGGGTGCTCGGAACGTAGAAGTGACCATAACTTTCATACAGGTTGCAATTATTCGTTTTATATGATGGAAAAACTGTTGTATTTATATTGTATTTTATGCTTCTGGCGTTCACTTCTTAGGCCCTAGCTATTCGATCTGCTGGAACAACGGCCTAGGGTGAAGCCTAGGTTGCCCGGAACGTAGAAATGACCATAACTTTTACACTGGTAGCAATTATTCGTTTTATAAAATGGAAAAACTGTTCTATTTATTTTGTATTTAATGCTTCGGGCGTTGGCTCCTAAGGCCCTAACTGTTTGATCTGGTGGAGCGACGCCCTAGAGTGAAACCTAGGTTGCCCGGAACGTAGAAATGACCACAACTTTCACACTGGTTGCTATTATTCGTTTTATACGATGGAAAAACTGTTATATTTATATTGTATTTTATTCTTCTGGCGTTCACTTCTTAGGCCCGAACTATTCGATCTGGTGGAACAACGCCCTAGGGTGAAGCCTAGGTTGCCCGGAACGTAGAATTGACCATAAAGTTTACACTGGTAGCAATTATTCGTTTTATACAATGGAAAAACTGTTCTATTATGTTGTATTTTATGCTTCGGGCGTTGACTTCTAAGGCCCTAACTGTTTGATCTGGTGGAGCAACGCCCTAGTGTGAAGGCTAGGTTGCCCGGTACGTAGAAATGACCATCACTTTCAAACTGGTTGCAATTATTCGTTTTATACGATGGAAACGCTGTTGTATTTATATCGTATTTTATGCTTCTGGCGTTGACTTCTTAGGCCCTAACTATTCCATCAGGCGGAACAACGCCCTAGGGTGAAGCCTAGGTTGCCCGGCAAGTAGAAATGACCATAACTTTCACACTGGCAGCAATTATTCGTTTTATACGATGGAAAAACTGTTCTATTTATCTTGTATTTTATGCTACGGGAGTTGACTTCTAAGGCCCTAACTATTCGATCTGGTGGAGCAACGCCCTCGAGTGAAGCGTAGGTTGCCCGGTACGTATAAATGACCATCACTTTCAAATTGGTTGCAATTATTCCTGTTATATGATGGAAATACTGTTTTATTTTTATTGCATTATATGCTTCGGGCATTGACTTCTAAGGCCCTAACTATACAATCTGTTGGAGCAGCGCCCTAGGGTGAAGCCTAGGTTGCCCGGAAAGTAGAAATGACCATAACTTTCATACTGGTAGCAATTATTCGTTTTATACAATGGAAAAACTGTTCTATTTATTTTGTCTTTAATGCTTCGGGAGTTGGCTTCTAAGGCCCTAACTATTCAATCTGTTGGAGCAACGTCCTAGGGTGAAGCCCAGGTCGCCCGGAAAGTAGAAATGACCATAACTTTGATACTGGTTGCAATTATTCGTTTTATATGATGGAAAAACTGTTGTATTTATACTGTATTTTATGCTTCTGGTGTTCACTTCTTAGGCCCTAACTATTCGATCTGGTGGAACAACGCCCTAGAGTGAAGCCTAGGTTGCTCGAAATGTAGAAATGGCCATAACTTTCACACTGGTTGCAATTATTCATTTCATACGATGGAAAAACTGTTGTACTTATATTGTATTTTATTCTTAAGGCGTTGAATTCTAAGTCCCTAGCTATTCCATCTGGTGGAGCAACGCCCTAGCGTGAAACCTAGGTTACCCGGAACGTAGAAATGACCAGTACTTTCATACTGTTTGCAGTTATTCCCGTAATACGATGGAAAAACTTTTGCATCTTTATTGTATTTTATGCTTCTGGCGTTGACTTCTAGGGACCTAGCTATTCGATTTGGTGGAGCAACGCCCTAGAGTGAAGACTAGGTTGCACGGAACGTAGAAATGACTATCACTTTCACACTGGTAGCAATTATTCGTTTTATACAATGGAAAAACTGTTTTATTTATATCGTATTTTATGCTTCGGGCATTGACTTCTAAGGCCCAAACTATTCAATCTGTTGGACCAACGCCCTAGGGTGAAGTGTAGGTTGCTCGGAAAGTAGAAATGACCATAAGTTTCATACTGGTTGTAATTATTTGTTTTATACGATGGAAAAAGGGTTGTATTTATATTGTATTTTATGCTTCTGGCATTGACTTCAAAGGCCCTAGCTATTCGATCTAGTGGAGCAACGCCATAGAGTGAAGCCTGGGTTGCCCGGAACTTAGAAATGACCATAACGTTTACACTGGTAGCAATTATTCGTTTTTTACAATGGAAAAACTGTTCTACTTATTTTGTATTTAATGCTTCGGGCGTTGGCTTCTAAGGCCCTAACTGTTTGATCTGGTGGAGCAACGCCCTAGAGTGAAACCTAGGTTACCCGGAACGTAGAAATGACCATAACTTTCACACTGGTTGCTACTATTCGTTTTATACGATGGAAAAACTGTTATATTTATATTGTATTTTGTTCTTCTGGCGTTCACTTCTTAGGACCGAACTATTCGATCTGGTGGAACAACGCCCTTGGGTGAAGCCTAGGTTGCCCGGAACGTAGAAATGACCATAACTTTTACACTGGTAGCAATTATGCGTTTTATACAATGGAATAACTGTTCTATTTATTTTGTATTTTGTGCTTCGGGCGTTGACTTCTAAGGCCCTAACTGTTTCGTCTGGTGGAGCAACGACCTAGAGTGAAGCCTAGGTTGCCCGGCACGTAGAAATGACCATCACCTTCAAACTGGTTGCAATTATTCGTTTTATACGATGGAAAAGTTGTTGTATTTATATCGTATTTTATGCTACTGGCGTTGACTTCTTAGACCCTAACTATTCGATCTGGTGGAACAACGCCTTAGAGTGAAGCCTAGGTTGCCTGGATCGCAGAAATGACCATCACCTTCACACGGGTTGCAATTATTCCTGTTATAGGATGGAAAGACTGTTGTATTTTTATTGTATTTTAGACTTCAGGTGTTGACTTCTGAGGCCGTAGCTATTCGATGTGGTGGAAGAACGCCATAGAGTGAAGCCTAGGTTGCCCGGAACGTAGAAATGACCATAACTTTTACACTGGTAGCAATTATTCGTTTTACACAATGGAAAAACTCTTCTATTTATCTTGTATTTTATGCTTCGGGCGTTGACTTCTAAGGCCCTAGCTATTCAATCTGTTGGAGCAACGCCCTAGGGTGAAGCCTAGGTTGCCCGGAAAGTAGAAATGACCATAACTTTCATACTAGTTGCAATTATTCGTTTCATATGATGGAAAAACTGTTGTATTTATATCGTATTTTATGCTTCTGGCGTTCACTTCTTGGGACCTAACTATTCCATCAGGTGGAACAACGCCCTAGGGTGAAGCCTAGGTTGCCCGGAAAGTAGAAATGACCATAACTTTCACACTGGTAGCAATTATTCGTTTTATACGATGGAAATGCTGTTGTATTTATATTGTATTTTATGCTTCTGGCGTTGACTTCTAAGGCCCTAGCATTTCGATCTAGTGGAGCAACGCCCTAGAGTGAAGCCTAGGTTGCCCGGAACGTAGAAATGACGATCACTTTCAAACTGGTTGCAATTAATCCTGTTATACGATGGAAAAACTGTTTAATTTTCATTGCATTTTATCATTCGGGCATTGACTTCTAAGGCCCAAACTATTCAATCTGTTTGCGCAACGCCCCAGGGTGAAGCCTAGGTTGCCCGGAAAGTAGAAATGACCATAACTTTCATACTCGTTGCAATTATTCGTTTTATATGATGGAAAAACTGTTGTATTTATATTGTATTTTATGCTTCTGGCGTTCACTCCTTAGGCCCTAACTATTCGATCTGGTGGAACAACGGCCTAGGGTGAAGCCTAGGTAGCCCGGAACGTAGAAATGACCATAACTTTTACACTGTTAGCAATTATTCGTTTTATACAATGGAAAGCTGTTCTATTTATTTTGTATTTAATGCTTCGGGCGTTGGCGTCTAAGGCCCTAACTGTTTGATCTGGTGGAGCAACGCCCTAGAGTGAAAGCTAGGTTGCCCGGAACGTAGAAATGACCATAACTTTCACACTGGTTTCTATTATTCGTTTTATACGATGGAAAAACTGTTATATTTATATTGTATTTTATGCTTCGGGCGTTGACTTCTAAGGCCCTAACTGTTTCGTCTGGTGGAGCAACGCCCTAGAGTGACGCCTAGGGTGCTCGGAACGTAGAAATGACCATAACTTTCATACTGGTTGCAATTATTCGTTTTATATGATGGAAAAACTGTTCTATTTATTTTGTATTTAATGCTTCGGGCGTTGGCTCCTAAGGCCCTAACTGTTTGATCTGGTGGAGCCACGCCCTCGAGTGACGCCTAGGGTGCTCGGAACGTAGAAGTGACCATAACTTTCATACAGGTTGCAATTATTCGTTTTATATGATGGAAAAACTGTTGTATTTATATTGTATTTTATGCTTCTGGCGTTCACTTCTTAGGCCCTAGCTATTCGATCTGCTGGAACAACGGCCTAGGGTGAAGCCTAGGTTGCCCGGAACGTAGAAATGACCATAACTTTTACACTGGTAGCAATTATTCGTTTTATAAAATGGAAAAACTGTTCTATTTATTTTGTATTTAATGCTTCGGGCGTTGGCTCCTAAGGCCCTAACTGTTTGATCTGGTGGAGCGACGCCCTAGAGTGAAACCTAGGTTGCCCGGAACGTAGAAATGACCACAACTTTCACACTGGTTGCTATTATTCGTTTTATACGATGGAAAAACTGTTATATTTATATTGTATTTTATTCTTCTGGCGTTCACTTCTTAGGCCCGAACTATTCGATCTGGTGGAACAACGCCCTAGGGTGAAGCCTAGGTTGCCCGGAACGTAGAATTGACCATAAAGTTTACACTGGTAGCAATTATTCGTTTTATACAATGGAAAAACTGTTCTATTATGTTGTATTTTATGCTTCGGGCGTTGACTTCTAAGGCCCTAACTGTTTGATCTGGTGGAGCAACGCCCTAGTGTGAAGGCTAGGTTGCCCGGTACGTAGAAATGACCATCACTTTCAAACTGGTTGCAATTATTCGTTTTATACGATGGAAACGCTGTTGTATTTATATCGTATTTTATGCTTCTGGCGTTGACTTCTTAGGCCCTAACTATTCCATCAGGCGGAACAACGCCCTAGGGTGAAGCCTAGGTTGCCCGGCAAGTAGAAATGACCATAACTTTCACACTGGCAGCAATTATTCGTTTTATACGATGGAAAAACTGTTCTATTTATCTTGTATTTTATGCTACGGGAGTTGACTTCTAAGGCCCTAACTATTCGATCTGGTGGAGCAACGCCCTCGAGTGAAGCGTAGGTTGCCCGGTACGTATAAATGACCATCACTTTCAAATTGGTTGCAATTATTCCTGTTATATGATGGAAATACTGTTTTATTTTTATTGCATTATATGCTTCGGGCATTGACTTCTAAGGCCCTAACTATACAATCTGTTGGAGCAGCGCCCTAGGGTGAAGCCTAGGTTGCCCGGAAAGTAGAAATGACCATAACTTTCATACTGGTAGCAATTATTCGTTTTATACAATGGAAAAACTGTTCTATTTATTTTGTCTTTAATGCTTCGGGAGTTGGCTTCTAAGGCCCTAACTGTTTGACCTGGTGGAGCAACGCCCTATAGTGAAGCCTAGGTTGCGCGGTACGTAGAAATGACCATCACTTTCAAACTGGTTGCAATTATTCGTTTTATACGATGGAAAAGCTGTTGTATTTATATCGTATTTTATGCTTCTGGCGTTGACTTCTTGGGACCTAACTATTCCATCAGGTGGAACAACGCCCTAGGGTGAAGCCTAGGTTGCCCGGAAAGTAGAAATGACCATAACTTTCACACTGGTAGCAATTAATCCTGTCATAGGGTGGAAAGACTGTTGTATTTTTATTGTATTTTAGACTTCAGGTGTTGACTTCTGAGGCTGTAGCTATTCGATGTGGTGGAAGAACGCCATAGAGTGAAGCCTAGGTTGCCCGGAACGTAGAAATGACCATAACTTTTACACTGGTAGCAATTATTCGTTTTACACAATAGAAAAACTCTTCTATTTATCTTGTATTTTATGCTTCGGGCGTTGCCTTCTGAGGCCCTAACTGTTTGATCTGGTGGAGCAACGCCCTAGAGTGAAGCCTAGGTTGCCCGGAAAGTAGAAATGACCATAACTTTCACACTGGTAGCAATTATTCGTTTTATACGATGGAAAAGCTGTTGTATTTATATTGTATTTTATGCCTCTGGCGTTGACTTCTAAGGCCGTAGCTATTAGATGTGGTGGAGCAACGCCCTAGAGTGAAGCCTAGGTTGCCCGGAACGTAGAAATGTCCATTACTTTCACACTGGTTGCAATTATTCGTTTTATACGATGGAAAAGCAGTTGTATTTATATCGTATTTTATGCTTCTGGCGTTTACTTCTTAGGCCCTAGCTATACGATCTGGTGGAACAACGGCCTAGAGTGAAGCCTAGGTTGCCTGGAACGTAGAAATGACCATCACTTTCACACGGGTTGCAATTATTCGTTTTATACGGTGTAAGGCTGTTGTATTTATTTTGTATTTTATTCTTCTGGTGTTGACTTCTTAGGCCCTAACTATTCGATCTGGTGGAACAACGCCGTGGAGTGAAGCCTAGGTTGCCCGGAACGTAGGATTGACCATAACTTTTACACTGGTAGCAATTATTCGTTTTACACAATGGAAAAACTCTTCTATTTATCTTGTATTTTATGCTTCGGGCGTTGACTTCTGAGGCCCTAACTGTTTGATCTGGTGGAGCAACGCCCTAGAGTGAAGCCTAGGTTGCCCGGAAAGGAGAAATGACCATCACTTTCAAACTGGTTGCAATTAATCCTGTTATACGATGGAAAAACTGTTGTATTTTTATTGCATTTTATGGTTCTGGCGTTCACTTCTTAGGCCCTAACTATTCGATCTGGTGGAACAACGGCCTAGGGTGAAGCCCAGGTTGGCCGGAACGTAGAAATGACCATTACTTTCACACTGTTTGCAATTATTCGTTTTATACAATGGAAAAACTGTTCTATTATGTTGTATTTTCTGCTTCGGGCGTTGACTTCTAAGGCCCTAACTGTTTGATCTGGTGGAGCAACGCCCTAGAGTGAAGGCTAGGTTGCCCGGTACGTAGAAATGACCATCACTTTGAAACTGGTTGCAATTATTCGTTTTATACGATGGAAACGCTGTTGTATTTATATCGTATTTTATGCTTCTGGCGTTGACTTCTTAGGCCCTAACTATTCCATCAGGCGGAACAACGCCCTAGGGTGAAGCCTAGGTTGCCCGGCAAGTAGAAATGACCATAACTTTCACACTGGCAGCAATTATTCGTTTTATACGATGGAAAAACTGTTCTATTTATCTTGTATTTTATGCTACGGGAGTTGACTTCTAAGGCCCTAACTATTCGACCTGGTGGAGCAACGCCCTCGAGTGAAGCGTAGGTTGCCCGGTACGTATAAATGACCATCACTTTCAAATTGGTTGCAATTATTCCTGTTATATGATGGAAATACTGTTGTATTTTTATTGCATTATATGCTTCGGGCATTGACCTCTAAGGCCCTAACTATACAATCTGTTGGAGCAGCGCCCTAGGGTGAAGCCTAGGTTGCCCGGAACGTAGAAATGACCATAACTTTCATACTGGTTGCAATTATTCGTTTTATATGATGGAAAAACTGTTGTATTTATATTGTATTTTATGCTTCTGGCGTTCACTTCTTAGGCCCTAACCATTCGATCTGGTGGAACAACGGCCTAGGGTGAAGCCTATGTCGCCCTGAACGTAGAAATGACCATAACTTTTACACTGGTAGCAATTATTCGTTTTATACAATGGAATAACTGTTCTATTTATTTTGTCTTTAATGCTTCGGGAGTTGGCTTCTAAGGCCCTAACTGTTTGACCTGGTGGAGCAACGCCCTATAGTGAAGCCTAGGTTGCGCGGTACGTAGAAATGACCATCACTTTCAAACTGGTTGCAATTATTCGTTTTATACGATGGAAAAGTTGTTGTATTTATATCGTATTTTATGCTACTGGCGTTGAGTTCTTAGGCCCTAACTATTCGATCTGGTGGAACAACGCCCTAGAGTGAAGCCTAGGTTGCCTGGAACGCAGAAATGACTATCACCTTCACACGGGTTGCAATTATTCCTGTTATAGGATGGAAAGACTGTTGTATTTTTATTGTATTTTAGACTTCAGGTGTTGACTTCTGAGGCCGTAGCTATTCGATGTGGTGGAAGAACGCCATAGAGTGAAGCCTAGGTTGCCCGGAACGTAGAAATGACCATAACTTTTACACTGGTAGCAATTATTCGTTTTACACAATGGAAAAACTCTTCTATTTATCTTGTATTTTATGCTTCGGGCGTTGACTTCTGTGGCCCTAACTGTTTGATCTGGTGGAGCAACGCCCTAGAGTGAAGCCTAGGTTGCCCGGAAAGGAGAAATGACCATCACTTTCAAACTGGTTGCAATTAATCCTGTTATACGATGGAAAAACTGTTGTATTTTTATTGCATCTTATGGTTCTGGCGTTCACTTCTTAGGCCCTAGCTATTGGATCTGGTGGAACAACGGCTTAGGGTGAAGCCCAGGTTGGCCGGAACGTAGAAATGACCATTACTTTCACACTGTTTGCAATTATTCCTTTTATACGATGTAAAAGCTGTTGTATTTAAATCGCATTTTATGCTTCTGGCGTTTACTTCTAAGGACCTAACTATTCGATCTGGTGGAGCAACGCCCTAGGGTGAAGCCTAGGTTGCTCGGAATGTAGAAATGACCATAACTTTCACACTGGTTGCAATTATTCGTTTTATACGATGGATACGCTGTTGTATTTATATTGTATTTTATGCCTCTGGCGTTGACTTCTAAGGCCGTAGCTATTAGATGTGGTGGAGCAACGCCCTAGAGTGATGCCTAGTCTGCCGGAACGTAGAAGTGACGATTACTTTCACACTGGTTGCAATTATTCGTTTTATACGATGGAAAAGCAGTTGTATTTATGTTGTATTTTATGCTTCTGGCGTTTAATTCTTAGGCCCTAGCTATACGATCTGGTGGAACAACGCCCTAGAGTGAAGCCTAGGTTGCCTGGAACGTAGAAATGACCATCACTTTCACACGGGTTGCAATTATTCGTTTTATACGGTGTAAAGGCTGTTGTATTTATTTTGTATTTTATTCTTCTGGTGTTGACTTCTTAGGCCCTAACTATTCGATCTGGTGGAACAACGCCGTGGAGTGAAGCCTAGGTTGCCCGGAACGTAGAAATGACCACTACTATCACACTGGTTGCATATTACTCCTGCTACACGATGGAAAAACTGTTGTATTTTTATTGCATTTTATGCTTCTGGCGTTCACTTCTTAGGCCCTAACTATTTGATCTGGTGGAACAACGCCCTAGAGTGAGGCCTAGGTTGCTCGGAATGTAGAAATGACCATAACTTTCACACTGGTTGCAATTATTCGTTTTATACGATGGAAAAACTGTTGCATCTTTATCGTATTTTATGCTTCTGGCGTTGACTGCTTAGGCCGTAACTATTCGATCTCGAGGAGCCACGCCCTGGAGTGAAACCTAGGTTGCCCGGAACGTAGAAATGACCATAAATTTTACACTGGTAGCAATTATTCGTTTTATACAATGGAAAAACCGTTCTATATATTTTGTGTTTTATGCTTCGGGCGTTGGCTTCTAAGGCCCTAACTGTATGATCTGGTGGAGCAGCGCCCTAGAGTGAAGCCTAGGTTGCCCGGAACTTAGAAATGACCATTACTTACACACTGGTTGCAATTATTCGTTTTATACGATGGAAACACTGTTATATTTATATTGTATTTTATTCTTCTGGCGTTCACTTCTTAGGCCCGAACTATTCGATCTGGTGGAACAACGCCCTAGGGTGAAGCCTAGGTTGACCGGAACGTTGAATTGACCATAAATTTTACACTGGTAGCAATTATTCGTTTTATACAATGGAAAAACTGTTCTATTATTTTGTATTTTATGCTTCGGGCGTTGACTTCTAAGGCCCTAACTGTTTGATCTGGTGGAGCAACGCCCTAGAGTGAAGGCTAGGTTGCCCGGTACGTAGAAATGACCATCACTTTCAAACTGGTTGCAATTATTCGTTTTATACGATGGAAATGCTGTTGTATTTATATCGTGTTTTATGCTTCTGGCGTTGACTTCTTAGGTCCTAGCTATTCCATCAGGTGGAACAACGCCCTAGGGTGAAGCCTAGGTTGCCCGGAAAGAAGAAATGATCATAACTTTCATACTGGTTGCAATTATTCGTTTTATATGATGGAAAAACTGTTGTATTTATATTGTATTTTATGCTTCTGGCGTTCACTTCTTAGGACCTAACTATTCCATCTGGTGGAACAACGCCCTTGGGTGAAGCCTAGGTTGCCCGGAGCGTAGAAATGACCATAACTTTTACACTGGTAGCAATTATGCGTTTTATACAATGGAATAACTGTTCTATTTATTTTGTATTTTATGCTTCGGGCGTTGACTTCTAAGGCCCTAACTGTTTCGTCATGTGGAGCAACGCCCTAGAGTGAAGCCTAGGTTGCCCGGTACGTAGAAATGACCATCACCTTCAAACTGGTTGCAATTATTCGTTTTATACGATGGAAAAGTTCTTGTATTTATATCGTATTTTATGCTACTGGCGTTGACTTCTTAGGCCCTAGCTATTCAATCTGACGGAGCAACGCCCTAGGGTGAAGCCTAGGTCGCCCGGAAAGTAGAAATGACCATAACTTTTATACTGGTTGCAATTATTCCTTTTATATGATGGAAAAACTGTTGTATTTATATTGTATTTTATGCTTCTGGCGTTCACTTCTTAGGCCCTAACTATTCGATCTGGTGGAACAACGCCCTAGAGTGAAGCCTAGGTTGCTCTAAATGTAGAAATGACCATAACTTTCACACTGGTTGCAATTATTCATTTCATACGATGGAAAAACTGTTGTACTTATACTGTATTTTATTCTTAAGGCGTTGAATTCTAAGTCCCTAGCTATTCGATCTGGTGGAGCAACGCCCTAGCGTGAAACCTAGGTTACCCGGAACGTAGAAATGACCAGTACTTTCATACTGTTTGCAGTTATTCCTGTTATACGATGGAAAAACTTTTGCATCTTTATTGTATTTTATGCTTCTGGCGTTTACTTCTAGGGACCTAGCTATTCGATTTGGTGGAGCAACGCCCTGGGGTAAAGCCCAGGTTGCGCGGAACGTAGAAATGACCATAACTTTCACACTGGTAGCAATTATTCGTTTTATACAATGGAAAAACTGTTTTATTTATATCGTATTTTATGCTTCGGGCATTGACTTCTAAGGCCCTAACTATTCAATCTGTTGGAGCAACGCCCTAGGGTGAAGCCTAGGTTGCACGGAAAGTAGAAACGACCATAACTTTCACACTGGTTGCAATTATTCGTTTTATACGATGGAAAAATTGTTCTACTTATTCTGCATTTTATGCTTCGGGCGTTGACTTCTAAGGCCCTAACTATTCGATCTGGTGGAGCAACGCCCTAGAGTGAAGCCTAGTTTGCCCGGAACGTAGAATTGGCCATCACTTTCAAACTGATTGCAATTATTTCTGTTATATGATGGAAACGCTGTTGTATTTTCATTGCATTTTATGCTTCGGGCGTTGACTTCTAAGGCCCTAACTATTCAATCTGTTGGAGCATCGCCCTAGGGTGAAGTGTAGGTTGCTCGGAAAGTAGAAAGGACCATAAGTTTCATACTGGTTGCAATTATTTGTTTTATACGATGGAAAAAGTGTTGTATTTATATTGTATTTTATGCTTCTGGCGTTGACTTCAAAGGCCCTAGCTATTCGATCTAGTGGAGCAACGCCATAGAGTGAAGCCAGGGTTGCCCGGAACGTAGAAATGACCATAACGTTTACACTGGTAGCAATTATTCGTTTTATACAATGGAAAAACTGTTCTACTTATTTTGTATTTAATGCTTCGGGCGTTGGCTTCTAAGGCCCTAACTGTTTGATCTGGTGGAGCAACGCCCTAGGGTGAAGCCTAGGTTGCCCGGAAAGTAGAAATGACCATAACTTACACGGGTTGCAATTATTCCTGTCATATGATGGAAAGGCTGTTGCATTTTTATTGCATTTTATGCTTTGGGCGTTGACTTCTAAGGCCCTAACTGTTTCGTCTGGTGGAGCAACGCCCTAGAGTGAAGCCTAGGTTGCCCGGTACGTAGAAATGACCATCACTTTCAAACTGGTTGCAATTATTCGTTTTATACGATGGAAAAGCTGTTGTATTTATATCGTATTTTATGCTACTGGCGTTGACTTCTTAGGCCCTAACTATTCGATCTGGTGGAACAACGCCCTAGGGTGTAGCCTAGGTTGCCCGGAAAGTAGAAATGACCATAACTTACACGGGTTGCAATTATTCCTGTTATATGATGGAAAGGCTGTTGTACTTTCATTGCATTTTATGCTTTGGGCTTTGACTTCTATAGCCCTAGCTATTCAATCTGTTGGAGCAACGCCCTAGGGTGAAGCCTAGGTTGCCCGGAAAGTAGAAATGACCATAACTTTCATACTAGTTGCAATTATTCGTTTTATATGATGGAAAAACTGTTGTATTTATAATGTATTTTATGCTTCGGGCATTGACTTCTAAGGCCCTAACTATTCAATCTGTTGGAGCAACGTCCTAGGGTGAAGCCCAGGTCGCCCGGAAAGTAGAAATGACCATAACTTTTATACTGGTTGCAATTATTCGGTTTATACAATGGAAAAACTGTTTTATTTATATCGTATTTTATGCTTCGGGCATTGACTTCTAAGGCCCAAACTATTCAATCTGTTGGAGCAACGCCCTAGGGTGAAGTGTAGGTTGCTCGGAAAGTAGAAATGACCATAAGTTTCATACTGGTTGCAATTATTTGTTTTATACGATGGAAAAAGTGTTGTATTTATATTGTATTTTATGCTTCTGGCGTTGACTTCAAAGGGCCTAGCTATTCGATCTAGTGGAGCAACGCCATAGAGTGAAGCCTGGGTTGCCCGGAACGTAGAAATGACCATAACGTTTACACTGGTAGCAATTATTCGTTTTATACAATGGAAAAACTGTTCTACTTATTTTGTATTTAATGCTTCGGGCGTTGGCTTCTAAGGCCCTAACTGTTTGATCTGGTGGATCAACGCCCTAGAGTGAAGCCTAGTTTGCCCGGAACGTAGAATTGGCCATCGCTTTCAAACTGATTTCAATTATTCCTGTTATATGATGGAAAAACTGTTGTATTTATACTGTATTTTATGCTTCTGGTGTTCACTTCTTAGGCCCTAACTATTCGATCTGGTGGAACAACGCCCTAGAGTGAAGCCTAGGTTGATCGAAATGTAGAAATGGCCATAACTTTCACACTGGTTGCAATTATTCATTTCATACGATGGAAAAACTGTTGTACTTATATTGTATTTTATTCTTAAGGCGTTGAATTCTAAGTCCCTAGCTATTCCATCTGGTGGAGCAACGCCCTAGCGTGAAACCTAGGTTACCCGGAACGTAGAAATGACCAGTACTTTCATACTGTTTGCAGTTATTCCCGTAATACGATGGAAAAACTTTTGCATCTTTATTGTATTTTATGCTTCTGGCGTTGACTTCTAGGGACCTAGCTATTCGATTTGGTGGAGCAACGCCCTAGAGTGAAGACTAGGTTGCACGGAACGTAGAAATGACTATCACTTTCACACTGGTAGCAATTATTCGTTTTATACAATGGAAAAACTGTTTTATTTATATCGTATTTTATGCTTCGGGCATTGACTTCTAAGGCCCAAACTATTCAATCTGTTGGAGCAACGCCCTAGGGTGAAGTGTAGGTTGCTCGGAAAGTAGAAATGACCATAAGTTTCATACTGGTTGTAATTATTTGTTTTATACGATGGAAAAAGGGTTGTATTTATATTGTATTTTATGCTTCTGGCATTGACTTCAAAGGCCCTAGCTATTCGATCTAGTGGAGCAACGCCATAGAGTGAAGCCTGGGTTGCCCGGAACTTAGAAATGACCATAACGTTTACACTGGTAGCAATTATTCGTTTTTTACAATGGAAAAACTGTTCTACTTATTTTGTATTTAATGCTTCGGGCGTTGGCTTCTAAGGCCCTAACTGTTTGATCTGGTGGAGCAACGCCCTAGAGTGAAACCTAGGTTACCCGGAACGTAGAAATGACCATAACTTTCACACTGGTTGCTACTATTCGTTTTATACGATGGAAAAACTGTTATATTTATATTGTATTTTGTTCTTCTGGCGTTCACTTCTTAGGACCGAACTATTCGATCTGGTGGAACAACGCCCTTGGGTGAAGCCTAGGTTGCCCGGAACGTAGAAATGACCCTAACTTTTACACTGGTAGCAATTATGCGTTTTATACAATGGAATAACTGTTCTATTTATTTTGTATTTTGTGCTTCGGGCGTTGACTTCTAAGGCCCTAACTGTTTCGTCTGGTGGAGCAACGACCTAGAGTGAAGCCTAGGTTGCCCGGCACGTAGAAATGACCATCACCTTCAAACTGGTTGCAATTATTCGTTTTATACGATGGAAAAGTTGTTGTATTTATATCGTATTTTATGCTACTGGCGTTGACTTCTTAGACCCTAACTATTCGATCTGGTGGAACAACGCCTTAGAGTGAAGCCTAGGTTGCCTGGATCGCAGAAATGACCATCACCTTCACACGGGTTGCAATTATTCCTGTTATAGGATGGAAAGACTGTTGTATTTTTATTGTATTTTAGACTTCAGGTGTTGACTTCTGAGGCCGTAGCTATTCGATGTGGTGGAAGAACGCCATAGAGTGAAGCCTAGGTTGCCCGGAACGTAGAAATGACCATAACTTTTACACTGGTAGCAATTATTCGTTTTACACAATGGAAAAACTCTTCTATTTATCTTGTATTTTATGCTTCGGGCGTTGACTTCTGAGGCCCTAACTGTTTGATCTGGTGGAGCAACGCCCTAGAGTGAAGCCTAGGTTGCCCGGTACGTAGAAATGACCATCACTTTCAACTGGTTGCAATTATTCGTTTTATACGATGGAAAAGCTGTTGTATTTATATCGTATTTTATGCTTCTGGCGTTGACTTCTTAGGCCCTAACTATTCCATCAGGTGGAACAACGCCCTAGGGTGTAGCCTAGGTTGGCCGGAAAGTAGAAATGACCATAACTTTCACACTGGTAGCAATAATTCGTTTTATACGATGGAAAAGCTGTTGTACCTATATCGTATTTTATGCTTCTGGCTTGACTTCTTAGGCCCTAACTATTCCATCATGTGGAACAACGCCCTAGGGTGAAGCCTAGGTTGCCCGGAAAGTAGAAATGACCATCACTTACACGGGTTGCAATTATTCCTGTTATATGATGGAAAGACTGTTGTATTTTTATTGCATTTTATGCTTTGGGCTTTGACTTCTAAGGCCCTAGCTATTCAATCTGTTGGAGCAACGCCCTAGGGTGAAGCCTAGGTTGCCCGGAAAGTAGAAATGACCATAACTTTCATACTAGTTGCAATTATTCGTTTCATATGATGGAAAAACTGTTGTATTTATATCGTATTTTATGCTTCTGGCGTTCACTTCTTGGGACCTAACTATTCCATCAGGTGGAACAACGCCCTAGGGTGAAGCCTAGGTTGCCCGGAAAGTAGAAATGACCATAACTTTCACACTGGTAGCAATTATTCGTTTTATACGATGGAAATGCTGTTGTATTTATATTGTATTTTATGCTTCTGGCGTTGACTTCTAAGGCCCTAGCATTTCGATCTGGTGGAGCAACGCCCTAGAGTGAAGCCTAGGTTGCCCGGAACGTAGAAATGACGATCACTTTCAAACTGGTTGCAATTAATCCTGTTATACGATGGAAAAACTGTTTAATTTTCATTGCATTTTATCATTCGGGCATTGACTTCTAAGGCCCAAACTATTCAATCTGTTTGCGCAACGCCCCAGGGTGAAGCCTAGGTTGCCCGGAAAGTAGAAATGACCATAACTTTCATACTCGTTGCAATTATTCGTTTTATATGATGGAAAAACTGTTGTATTTATATTGTATTTTATGCTTCTGGCGTTCACTCCTTAGGCCCTAACTATTCGATCTGGTGGAACAACGGCCTAGGGTGAAGCCTAGGTAGCCCGGAACGTAGAAATGACCATAACTTTTACACTGTTAGCAATTATTCGTTTTATACAATGGAAAGCTGTTCTATTTATTTTGTATTTAATGCTTCGGGCGTTGGCGTCTAAGGCCCTAACTGTTTGATCTGGTGGAGCAACGCCCTAGAGTGAAAGCTAGGTTGCCCGGAACGTAGAAATGACCATAACTTTCACACTGGTTGCTATTATTCGTTTTATACGATGGAAAAACTGTTATATTTATATTGTATTTTATGCTTCGGGCGTTGACTTCTAAGGCCCTAACTGTTTCGTCTGGTGGAGCAACGCCCTAGAGTGACGCCTAGGGTGCTCGGAACGTAGAAATGACCATAACTTTCATACTGGTTGCAATTATTCGTTTTATATGATGGAAAAACTGTTCTATTTATTTTGTATTTAATGCTTCGGGCGTTGGCTCCTAAGGCCCTAACTGTTTGATCTGGTGGAGCCACGCCCTCGAGTGACGCCTAGGGTGCTCGGAACGTAGAAGTGACCATAACTTTCATACAGGTTGCAATTATTCGTTTTATATGATGGAAAAACTGTTGTATTTATATTGTATTTTATGCTTCTGGCGTTCACTTCTTAGGCCCTAGCTATTCGATCTGCTGGAACAACGGCCTAGGGTGAAGCCTAGGTTGCCCGGAACGTAGAAATGACCATAACTTTTACACTGGTAGCAATTATTCGTTTTATAAAATGGAAAAACTGTTCTATTTATTTTGTATTTAATGCTTCGGGCGTTGGCTCCTAAGGCCCTAACTGTTTGATCTGGTGGAGCGACGCCCTAGAGTGAAACCTAGGTTGCCCGGAACGTAGAAATGACCACAACTTTCACACTGGTTGCTATTATTCGTTTTATACGATGGAAAAACTGTTATATTTATATTGTATTTTATTCTTCTGGCGTTCACTTCTTAGGCCCGAACTATTCGATCTGGTGGAACAACACCCTAGGGTGAAGCCTAGGTTGCCCGGAACGTAGAATTGACCATAAAGTTTACACTGGTAGCAATTATTCGTTTTATACAATGGAAAAACTGTTCTATTATGTTGTATTTTATGCTTCGGGCGTTGACTTCTAAGGCCCTAACTGTTTGATCTGGTGGAGCAACGCCCTAGTGTGGAGGCTAGGTTGCCCGGTACGTAGAAATGACCATCACTTTCAAACTGGTTGCAATTATTCGTTTTATACGATGGAAACGCTGTTGTATTTATATCGTATTTTATGCTTCTGGCGTTGACTTCTTAGGCCCTAACTATTCCATCAGGCGGAACAACGCCCTAGGGTGAAGCCTAGGTTGCCCGGCAAGTAGAAATGACCATAACTTTCACACTGGCAGCAATTATTCGTTTTATACGATGGAAAAACTGTTCTATTTATCTTGTATTTTATGCTACGGGAGTTGACTTCTAAGGCCCTAACTATTCGATCTGGTGGAGCAACGCCCTCGAGTGAAGCGTAGGTTGCCCGGTACGTATAAATGACCATCACTTTCAAATTGGTTGCAATTATTCCTGTTATATGATGGAAATACTGTTTTATTTTTATTGCATTATATGCTTCGGGCATTGACTTCTAAGGCCCTAACTATACAATCTGTTGGAGCAGCGCCCTAGGGTGAAGCCTAGGTTGCCCGGAAAGTAGAAATGACCATAACTTTCATACTGGTAGCAATTATTCGTTTTATACAATGGAAAAACTGTTCTATTTATTTTGTCTTTAATGCTTCGGGAGTTGGCTTCTAAGGCCCTAACTGTTTGACCTGGTGGAGCAACGCCCTATAGTGAAGCCTAGGTTGCGCGGTACGTAGAAATGACCATCACTTTCAAACTGGTTGCAATTATTCGTTTTATACGATGGAAAAGCTGTTGTATTTATATCGTATTTTATGCTTCTGGCGTTGACTTCTTGGGACCTAACTATTCCATCAGGTGGAACAACGCCCTAGGGTGAAGCCTAGGTTGCCCGGAAAGTAGAAATGACCATAACTTTCACACTGGTAGCAATTAATCCTGTCATAGGGTGGAAAGACTGTTGTATTTTTATTGTATTTTAGACTTCAGGTGTTGACTTCTGAGGCTGTAGCTATTCGATGTGGTGGAAGAACGCCATAGAGTGAAGCCTAGGTTGCCCGGAACGTAGAAATGACCATAACTTTTACACTGGTAGCAATTATTCGTTTTACACAATGGAAAAACTCTTCTATTTATCTTGTATTTTATGCTTCGGGCGTTGCCTTCTGAGGCCCTAACTGTTTGATCTGGTGGAGCAACGCCCTAGAGTGAAGCCTAGGTTGCCCGGAAAGTAGAAATGACCATAACTTTCACACTGGTAGCAATTATTCGTTTTATACGATGGAAAAGCTGTTGTATTTATATTGTATTTTATGCCTCTGGCGTTGACTTCTAAGGCCGTAGCTATTAGATGTGGTGGAGCAACGCCCTAGAGTGAAGCCTAGGTTGCCCGGAACGTAGAAATGTCCATTACTTTCACACTGGTTGCAATTATTCGTTTTATACGATGGAAAAGCAGTTGTATTTATATCGTATTTTATGCTTCTGGCGTTTACTTCTTAGGCCCTAGCTATACGATCTGGTGGAACAACGGCCTAGAGTGAAGCCTAGGTTGCCTGGAACGTAGAAATGACCATCACTTTCACACGGGTTGCAATTATTCGTTTTATACGGTGTAAGGCTGTTGTATTTATTTTGTATTTTATTCTTCTGGTGTTGACTTCTTAGGCCCTAACTATTCGATCTGGTGGAACAACGCCGTGGAGTGAAGCCTAGGTTGCCCGGAACGTAGGATTGACCATAACTTTTACACTGGTAGCAATTATTCGTTTTACACAATGGAAAAACTCTTCTATTTATCTTGTATTTTATGCTTCGGGCGTTGACTTCTGAGGCCCTAACTGTTTGATCTGGTGGAGCAACGCCCTAGAGTGAAGCCTAGGTTGCCCGGAAAGGAGAAATGACCATCACTTTCAAACTGGTTGCAATTAATCCTGTTATACGATGGAAAAACTGTTGTATTTTTATTGCATTTTATGGTTCTGGCGTTCACTTCTTAGGCCCTAACTATTCGATCTGGTGGAACAACGGCCTAGGGTGAAGCCCAGGTTGGCCGGAACGTAGAAATGACCATTACTTTCACACTGCTTGCAATTATTCGTTTTATACAATGGAAAAACTGTTCTATTATGTTGTATTTTCTGCTTCGGGCGTTGACTTCTAAGGCCCTAACTGTTTGATCTGGTGGAGCAACGCCCTAGAGTGAAGGCTAGGTTGCCCGGTACGTAGAAATGACCATCACTTTGAAACTGGTTGCAATTATTCGTTTTATACGATGGAAACGCTGTTGTATTTATATCGTATTTTATGCTTCTGGCGTGGACTTCTTAGGCCCTAACTATTCCATCAGGCGGAACAACGCCCTAGGGTGAAGCCTAGGTTGCCCGGCAAGTAGAAATGACCATAACTTTCACACTGGCAGCAATTATTCGTTTTATACGATGGAAAAGCTGTTCTATTTATCTTGTATTTTATGCTACGGGAGTTGACTTCTAAGGCCCTAACTATTCGACCTGGTGGAGCAACGCCCTCGAGTGAAGCGTAGGTTGCCCGGTACGTATAAATGACCATCACTTTCAAATTGGTTGCAATTATTCCTGTTATATGATGGAAATACTGTTGTATTTTTATTGCATTATATGCTCCGGGCATTGACTTCTAAGGCCCTAACTATACAATCTGTTGGAGCAGCGCCCTAGGGTGAAGCCTAGGTTGCCCGGAACGTAGAAATGACCATCACTTTCAAACTGGTTGCAATTATTCGTTTTATACGATGGAAAAGTTGTTGTATTTATATCGTATTTTATGCTACTGGCGTTGAGTTCTTAGGCCCTAACTATTCGATCTGGTGGAACAACGCCCTAGAGTGAAGCCTAGGTTGCCTGGAACGCAGAAATGACCATCACCTTCACACGGGTTGCAATTATTCCTGTTATAGGATGGAAAGACTGTTGTATTTTTATTGTATTTTAGACTTCAGGTGTTGACTTCTGAGGCCGTAGCTATTCGATGTGGTGGAAGAACGCCATAGAGTGAAGCCTAGGTTGCCCGGAACGTAGAAATGACCATAACTTTTACACTGGTAGCAATTATTCGTTTTACACAATGGAAAAACTCTTCTATTTATCTTGTATTTTATGCTTCGGGCGTTGACTTCTGTGGCCCTAACTGTTTGATCTGGTGGAGCAACGCCCTAGAGTGAAGCCTAGGTTGCCCGGAAAGGAGAAATGACCATCACTTTCAAACTGGTTGCAATTAATCCTGTTATACGATGGAAAAACTGTTGTATTTTTATTGCATCTTATGGTTCTGGCGTTCACTTCTTAGGCCCTAGCTATTCGATCTGGTGGAACAACGGCTTAGGGTGAAGCCCAGGTTGGCCGGAACGTAGAAATGACCATTACTTTCACACTGTTTGCAATTATTCCTTTTATACGATGTAAAAGCTGTTGTATTTAAATCGCATTTTATGCTTCTGGCGTTTACTTCTAAGGACCTAACTATTCGATGTGGTGGAGCAACGCCCTAGGGTGAAGCCTAGGTTGCTCGGAATGTAGAAATGACCATAACTTTCACACTGGTTGCAATTATTCGTTTTATACGATGGATACGCTGTTGTATTTATATTGTATTTTATGCCTCTGGCGTTGACTTCTAAGGCCGTAGCTATTAGATGTGGTGGAGCAACGCCCTAGAGTGATGCCTAGTCTGCCGGAACGTAGAAGTGACGATTACTTTCACACTGGTTGCAATTATTCGTTTTATACGATGGAAAAGCAGTTGTATTTATATTGTATTTTATGCTTCTGGCGTTTAATTCTTAGGCCCTAGCTATACGATCTGGTGGAACAACGCCCTAGAGTGAAGCCTAGGTTGCCTGGAACGTAGAAATGACCATCACTTTCACACGGGTTGCAATTATTCGTTTTATACGGTGTAAAGGCTGTTGTATTTATTTTGTATTTTATTCTTCTGGTGTTGACTTCTTAGGCCCTAACTATTCGATCTGGTGGAACAACGCCGTGGAGTGAAGCCTAGGTTGCCCGGAACGTAGAAATGACCACTACTATCACACTGGTTGCATATTACTCCTGCTACACGATGGAAAAACTGTTGTATTTTTATTGCATTTTATGCTTCTGGCGTTCACTTCTTAGGCCCTAACTATTTGATCTGGTGGAACAACGCCCTAGAGTGAGGCCTAGGTTGCTCGGAATGTAGAAATGACCATAACTTTCACACTGGTTGCAATTATTCGTTTTATACGATGGAAAAACTGTTGCATCTTTATCGTATTTTATGCTTCTGGCGTTGACTGCTTAGGCCGTAACTATTCGATCTCGAGGAGCCACGCCCTGGAGTGAAACCTAGGTTGCCCGGAACGTAGAAATGACCATAAATTTTACACTGGTAGCAATTATTCGTTTTATACAATGGAAAAACCGTTCTATATATTTTGTGTTTTATGCTTCGGGCGTTGGCTTCTAAGGCCCTAACTGTATGATCTGGTGGAGCAACGCCCTAGAGTGAAGCCTAGGTTGCCCGGAACTTAGAAATGACCATTACTTACACACTGGTTGCAATTATTCGTTTTATACGATGGAAAAGCTGTTGTATTTATATTGTATTTTATGCTTCTGGCGTTGACTTCTAAGGCCCTAGCTATTCGATCTAGTGGAGCAACGCCCTAGAGTGAGGCCTAGGTTGCCCGGAAAGGAGAAATGACCATCACTTTCAAACTGGTTGCAATTATTCCTGTTATATGATGGAAACACTGATGTATTTTTTTTTGTATTTTATGGTTCGGGCGTTGACTTCTAAGGCCCTAACTGTTTGATCTGGTGGAGCAACGCCCTAGAGTGAAGCCTGGCTTGCCCGGAACGTAGAAATGACCATAACATTAACACTGGTTGCTATTATTCGTTTTATACGATGGAAAAACTGTTATATTTATATTGTATTTTATTCTTCTCTCGTTCACTTCTTAGGCCCTAACTATTCGATCTGGTGGAACAACGCCCTAGAGTGAAGCCTAGGTTGCCTGGAACGCAGAAATGACCATCACCTTGACACGGGTTGCAATTATTCCTGTTATAGAATGGAAAGACTGTTGTATTTTTATTGTATTTTAGACTTCAGGTGTTGACTTCTGAGGCCGTAGCTATTCGATGTGGTGGAAGAACGCCATAGAGTGAAGCCTAGGTTGCCCGGAACGTAGAAATGACCATAACTTTTACACTGGTAGCAATTATCCGTTTTACACAATGGAAAAACTCTTCTATTTATCTTGTATTTTATGCTGCGGGCGTTGACTTCTGAGGCCCTAACTGTTTGATCTGGTGGAGCAACGCCCTAGAGTGAAGCCTAGGTTGCCCGGAAAGTAGAAATGACCATAGCTTTCACACTGGTAGCAATTATTCGTTTTATACAATGGAAAAACTGTTCTATTATTTTGTATTTTATGCTTCGGGCGTTGACTTCTAAGGCCCTAACTGTTTGATCTGGTGGAGCAACGCCCTAGAGTGAAGGCTAGGTTGCCCGGTACGTAGAAATGACCATCACTTTCAAACTGGTTGCAATTATTCGTTTTATACGATGGAAACGCTGTTGTATTTATATCGTATTTTATGCTTCTGGCGTTGACTTCTTAGGCCCTAACTATTCCATCAGGCGGAACAACGCCCTAGGGTGAAGCCTAGGTTGCCCGGCAAGTAGAAATGACCATAACTTTCACACTGGCAGCAATTATTCGTTTTATACGATGGAAAAGCTGTTCTATTTATCTTGTATTTTATGCTACGGGAGTTGACTTCTAAGGCCCTAACTATTCGACCTGGTGGAGCAACGCCCTCGAGTGAAGCGTAGGTTGCCCGGTACGTATAAATGACCATCACTTTCAAATTGGTTGCAATTATTCCTGTTATATGATGGAAATACTGTTGTATTTTTATTGCATTATATGCTCCGGGCATTGACTTCTAAGGCCCTAACTATACAATCTGTTGGAGCAGCGCCCTAGGGTGAAGCCTAGGTTGCCCGGAACGTAGAAATGACCATCACTTTCAAACTGGTTGCAATTATTCGTTTTATACGATGGAAAAGTTGTTGTATTTATATCGTATTTTATGCTACTGGCGTTGAGTTCTTAGGCCCTAACTATTCGATCTGGTGGAACAACGCCCTAGAGTGAAGCCTAGGTTGCCTGGAACGCAGAAATGACCATCACCTTCACACGGGTTGCAATTATTCCTGTTATAGGATGGAAAGACTGTTGTATTTTTATTGTATTTTAGACTTCAGGTGTTGACTTCTGAGGCCGTAGCTATTCGATGTGGTGGAAGAACGCCATAGAGTGAAGCCTAGGTTGCCCGGAACGTAGAAATGACCATAACTTTTACACTGGTAGCAATTATTCGTTTTACACAATGGAAAAACTCTTCTATTTATCTTGTATTTTATGCTTCGGGCGTTGACTTCTGTGGCCCTAACTGTTTGATCTGGTGGAGCAACGCCCTAGAGTGAAGCCTAGGTTGCCCGGAAAGGAGAAATGACCATCACTTTCAAACTGGTTGCAATTAATCCTGTTATACGATGGAAAAACTGTTGTATTTTTATTGCATCTTATGGTTCTGGCGTTCACTTCTTAGGCCCTAGCTATTCGATCTGGTGGAACAACGGCTTAGGGTGAAGCCCAGGTTGGCCGGAACGTAGAAATGACCATTACTTTCACACTGTTTGCAATTATTCCTTTTATACGATGTAAAAGCTGTTGTATTTAAATCGCATTTTATGCTTCTGGCGTTTACTTCTAAGGACCTAACTATTCGATGTGGTGGAGCAACGCCCTAGGGTGAAGCCTAGGTTGCTCGGAATGTAGAAATGACCATAACTTTCACACTGGTTGCAATTATTCGTTTTATACGATGGATACGCTGTTGTATTTATATTGTATTTTATGCCTCTGGCGTTGACTTCTAAGGCCGTAGCTATTAGATGTGGTGGAGCAACGCCCTAGAGTGATGCCTAGTCTGCCGGAACGTAGAAGTGACGATTACTTTCACACTGGTTGCAATTATTCGTTTTATACGATGGAAAAGCAGTTGTATTTATATTGTATTTTATGCTTCTGGCGTTTAATTCTTAGGCCCTAGCTATACGATCTGGTGGAACAACGCCCTAGAGTGAAGCCTAGGTTGCCTGGAACGTAGAAATGACCATCACTTTCACACGGGTTGCAATTATTCGTTTTATACGGTGTAAAGGCTGTTGTATTTATTTTGTATTTTATTCTTCTGGTGTTGACTTCTTAGGCCCTAACTATTCGATCTGGTGGAACAACGCCGTGGAGTGAAGCCTAGGTTGCCCGGAACGTAGAAATGACCACTACTATCACACTGGTTGCATATTACTCCTGCTACACGATGGAAAAACTGTTGTATTTTTATTGCATTTTATGCTTCTGGCGTTCACTTCTTAGGCCCTAACTATTTGATCTGGTGGAACAACGCCCTAGAGTGAGGCCTAGGTTGCTCGGAATGTAGAAATGACCATAACTTTCACACTGGTTGCAATTATTCGTTTTATACGATGGAAAAACTGTTGCATCTTTATCGTATTTTATGCTTCTGGCGTTGACTGCTTAGGCCGTAACTATTCGATCTCGAGGAGCCACGCCCTGGAGTGAAACCTAGGTTGCCCGGAACGTAGAAATGACCATAAATTTTACACTGGTAGCAATTATTCGTTTTATACAATGGAAAAACCGTTCTATATATTTTGTGTTTTATGCTTCGGGCGTTGGCTTCTAAGGCCCTAACTGTATGATCTGGTGGAGCAACGCCCTAGAGTGAAGCCTAGGTTGCCCGGAACTTAGAAATGACCATTACTTACACACTGGTTGCAATTATTCGTTTTATACGATGGAAAAGCTGTTGTATTTATATTGTATTTTATGCTTCTGGCGTTGACTTCTAAGGCCCTAGCTATTCGATCTAGTGGAGCAACGCCCTAGAGTGAGGCCTAGGTTGCCCGGAAAGGAGAAATGACCATCACTTTCAAACTGGTTGCAATTATTCCTGTTATATGATGGAAACACTGATGTATTTTTTTTTGTATTTTATGGTTCGGGCGTTGACTTCTAAGGCCCTAACTGTTTGATCTGGTGGAGCAACGCCCTAGAGTGAAGCCTGGCTTGCCCGGAACGTAGAAATGACCATAACATTAACACTGGTTGCTATTATTCGTTTTATACGATGGAAAAACTGTTATATTTATATTGTATTTTATTCTTCTCTCGTTCACTTCTTAGGCCCTAACTATTCGATCTGGTGGAACAACGCCCTAGAGTGAAGCCTAGGTTGCCTGGAACGCAGAAATGACCATCACCTTGACACGGGTTGCAATTATTCCTGTTATAGAATGGAAAGACTGTTGTATTTTTATTGTATTTTAGACTTCAGGTGTTGACTTCTGAGGCCGTAGCTATTCGATGTGGTGGAAGAACGCCATAGAGTGAAGCCTAGGTTGCCCGGAACGTAGAAATGACCATAACTTTTACACTGGTTGCAATTATCCGTTTTACACAATGGAAAAACTCTTCTATTTATCTTGTATTTTATGCTGCGGGCGTTGACTTCTGAGGCCCTAACTGTTTGATCTGGTGGAGCAACGCCCTAGAGTGAAGCCTAGGTTGCCCGGAAAGTAGAAATGACCATAGCTTTCACACTGGTAGCAATTATTCGTTTTATACAATGGAAAAACTGTTCTATTATTTTGTATTTTATGCTTCGGGCGTTGACTTCTAAGGCCCTAACTGTTTGATCTGGTGGAGCAACGCCCTAGAGTGAAGGCTAGGTTGCCCGGTACGTAGAAATGACCATCACTTTCAAACTGGTTGCAATTATTCGTTTTATACGATGGAAACGCTGTTGTATTTATATCGTATTTTATGCTTCTGGCGTTGACTTCTTAGGTCCTAACTATTCCATCAGGTGGAACAACGCCCTAGGGTGAAGCCTAGGTTGCCCGGCAAGTAGAAATGACCATAACTTTCACACTGGCAGCAATTATTCGTTTTATACGATGGAAAAACTGTTCTATTTATCTTGTATTTTATGGTTCGGGAGTTGACTTCTAAGGCCCTAACTATTCGATCTGGTGGAGCAACGGCCTAGGGTGAAGCCTAGGTTGCCCGAAACGTAGAAATGACCATAACTTTTACACTGGTAGCAATTATTCGTTTTATAAAATGGAAAAACTGTTCTATTTATTTTGTATTTAGTGCTTCGGGCGTTGGCTCCTAAGGCCCTAACTGTTTGATCTGGTGGAGCGACGCCCTAGAGTGAAACCAAGGTTGCCCGGAACGTCGAAATGACCACAACTTTCACACTGGTTGCTATTATTCGTTTTATACGATGGAAACACTGTTATATTTATATTGTATTTTATTCTTCTGGCGTTCACTTCTTAGGCCCGAACTATTCGATCTGGTGGAACAACGCCCTAGGGTGAAGCCTAGGTTGACCGGAACGTTGAATTGACCATAAATTTTACACTGGTAGCAATTATTCGTTTTATACAATGGAAAAACTGTTCTATTATTTTGTATTTTATGCTTCGGGCGTTGACTTCTAAGGCCCTAACTGTTTGATCTGGTGGAGCAACGCCCTAGAGTGAAGGCTAGGTTGCCCGGTACGTAGAAATGACCATCACTTTCAAACTGGTTGCAATTATTCGTTTTATACGATGGAAATGCTGTTGTATTTATATCGTGTTTTATGCTTCTGGCGTTGACTTCTTAGGTCCTAGCTATTCCATCAGGTGGAACAACGCCCTAGGGTGAAGCCTAGGTTGCCCGGAAAGAAGAAATGATCATAACTTTCATACTGGTTGCAATTATTCGTTTTATATGATGGAAAAACTGTTGTATTTATATTGTATTTTATGCTTCTGGCGTTCACTTCTTAGGCCCTAACTATTCGATCTGGTGGAACAACGCCCTTGGGTGAAGCCTAGGTTGCCCGGAGCGTAGAAATGACCATAACTTTTACACTGGTAGCAATTATGCGTTTTATACAATGGAATAACTGTTCTATTTATTTTGTATTTTATGCTTCGGGCGTTGACTTCTAAGGCCCTAACTGTTTCGTCAGGTGGAGCAACGCCCTAGAGTGAAGCCTAGGTTGCCCGGTACGTAGAAATGACCATCACCTTCAAACTGGTTGCAATTATTCGTTTTATACGATGGAAAAGTTCTTGTATTTATATCGTATTTTATGCTACTGGCGTTGACTTCTTAGGCCCTAGCTATTCAATCTGACGGAGCAAGGCCCTAGGGTGAAGCCTAGGTCGCCCGGAAAGTAGAAATGACCATAACTTTTATACTGGTTGCAATTATTCGTTTTATATGATGGAAAAACTGTTGTATTTATATTGTATTTTATGCTTCTGGCGTTCACTTCTTAGGCCCTAACTATTCGATCTGGTGGAACAACGCCCTAGAGTGAAGCCTAGGTTGCTCTAAATGTAGAAATGACCATAACTTTCACACTGGTTGCAATTATTCATTTCATACGATGGAAAAACTGTTGTACTTATACTGTATTATATTCTTAAGGCGTTGAATTCTAAGTCCCTAGCTATTCGATCTGGTGGAGCAACGCCCTAGCGTGAAACCTAGGTTACCCGGAACGTAGAAATGACCAGTACTTTCATACTGTTTGCAGTTATTCCTGTTATACGATGGAAAAACTTTTGCATCTTTATTGTATTTTATGCTTCTGGCGTTTACTTCTAGGGACCTAGCTATTCGATTTGGTGGAGCAACGCCCTGGGGTAAAGCCCAGGTTGCGCGGAACGTAGAAATGACCATAACTTTCACACTGGTAGCAATTATTCGTTTTATACAATGGAAAAACTGTTTTATTTATATCGTATTTTATGCTTCGGGCATTGACTTCTAAGGCCCTAACTATTCAATCTGTTGGAGCAACGCCCTAGGGTGAAGCCTAGGTTGCACGGAAAGTAGAAACGACCATAACTTTCACACTGGTTGCAATTATTCGTTTTATACGATGGAAAAATTGTTCTACTTATTCTGCATTTTATGCTTCGGGCGTTGACTTCTAAGGCCCTAACTATTCGATCTGGTGGAGCAACGCCCTAGAGTGAAGCCTAGTTTGCCCGGAACGTAGAATTGGCCATCACTTTCAAACTGATTGCAATTATTTCTGTTATATGATGGAAACGCTGTTGTATTTTCATTGCATTTTATGCTTCGGGCGTTGACTTCTAAGGCCCTAACTATTCAATCTGTTGGAGCATCGCCCTAGGGTGAAGTGTAGGTTGCTCGGAAAGTAGAAAGGACCATAAGTTTCATACTGGTTGCAATTATTTGTTTTATACGATGGAAAAAGTGTTGTATTTATATTGTATTTTATGCTTCTGGCGTTGACTTCAAAGGCCCTAGCTATTCGATCTAGTGGAGCAACGCCATAGAGTGAAGCCAGGGTTGCCCGGAACGTAGAAATGACCATAACGTTTACACTGGTAGCAATTATTCGTTTTATACAATGGAAAAACTGTTCTACTTATTTTGTATTTAATGCTTCGGGCGTTGGCTTCTAAGGCCCTAACTGTTTGATCTGGTGGAGCAACGCCCTAGGGTGAAGCCTAGGTTGCCCGGAAAGTAGAAATGACCATAACTTACACGGGTTGCAATTATTCCTGTCATATGATGGAAAGGCTGTTGCATTTTTATTGCATTTTATGCTTTGGGCGTTGACTTCTAAGGCCCTAACTGTTTCGTCTGGTGGAGCAACGCCCTAGAGTGAAGCCTAGGTTGCCCGGTACGTAGAAATGACCATCACTTTCAAACTGGTTGCAATTATTCGTTTTATACGATGGAAAAGCTGTTGTATTTATATCGTATTTTATGCTACTGGCGTTGACTTCTTAGGCCCTAACTATTCGATCTGGTGGAACAACGCCCTAGGGTGTAGCCTAGGTTGGCCGGAAAGTAGAAATGACCATAACTTTCACACTGGTAGCAATAATTCGTTTTATACGATGGAAAAGCTGTTGTATCTATATCGTATTTTATGCTTCTGGCGTTGACTTCTTAGGCCCTAACTATTCCACCATGTGGAACAACGCCCTAGGGTGAAGCCTAGGTTGCCCGGAAAGTAGAAATGACCATAACTTACACGGGTTGCAATTATTCCTGTTATATGATGGAAAGGCTGTTGTACTTTCATTGCATTTTATGCTTTGGGCTTTGACTTCTATAGCCCTAGCTATTCAATCTGTTGGAGCAATGCCCTAGGGTGAAGCCTAGGTTGCCCGGAAAGTAGAAATGACCATAACTTTCATACTAGTTGCAATTATTCGTTTTATATGATGGAAAAACTGTTGTATTTATAATGTATTTTATGCTTCGGGCATTGACTTCTAAGGCCCTAACTATTCAATCTGTTGGAGCAACGTCCTAGGGTGAAGCCCAGGTCGCCCGGAAAGTAGAAATGACCATAACTTTTATACTGGTTGCAATTATTCGGTTTATACAATGGAAAAACTCTTTTATTTATATCGTATTTTATGCTTCGGGCATTGACTTCTAAGGCCCAAACTATTCAATCTGTTGGAGCAACGCCCTAGGGTGAAGTGTAGGTTGCTCGGAAAGTAGAAATGACCATAAGTTTCATACTGGTTGCAATTATTTGTTTTATACGATGGAAAAAGTGTTGTATTTATATTGTATTTTATGCTTCTGGCGTTGACTTCAAAGGGCCTAGCTATTCGATCTAGTGGAGCAACGCCATAGAGTGAAGCCTGGGTTGCCCGGAACGTAGAAATGACCATAACGTTTACACTGGTAGCAATTATTCGTTTTATACAATGGAAAAACTGTTCTACTTATTTTGTATTTAATGCTTCGGGCGTTGGCTTCTAAGGCCCTAACTGTTTGATCTGGTGGATCAACGCCCTAGAGTGAAGCCTAGTTTGCCCGGAACGTAGAATTGGCCATCGCTTTCAAACTGATTTCAATTATTCCTGTTATATGATGGAAACACTGTTGTATTTTTATTGCATTTTATGCTTCGGGCGTTGACTTCTAAGGCCCTAACTATTCAATCTGTTGGAGCATCGCCCTAGGGTGAAGTGTAGGTTGCTCGGAAAGTAGAAATGACCATAAGTTTCATACTGGTTGTAATTATTTGTTTTATACGATGGAAAAAGGGTTGTATTTATATTGTATTTTATGCTTCTGGCATTGACTTCAAAGGCCCTAGCTATTCGATCTAGTGGAGCAACGCCATAGAGTGAAGCCTGGGTTGCCCGGAACTTAGAAATGACCATAACGTTTACACTGGTAGCAATTATTCGTTTTTTACAATGGAAAAACTGTTCTACTTATTTTGTATTTAATGCTTCGGGCGTTGGCTTCTAAGGCCCTAACTGTTTGATCTGGTGGAGCAACGCCCTAGAGTGAAACCTAGGTTACCCGGAACGTAGAAATGACCATAACTTTCACACTGGTTGCTACTATTCGTTTTATACGATGGAAAAACTGTTATATTTATATTGTATTTTGTTCTTCTGGCGTTCACTTCTTAGGCCCGAACTATTCGATCTGTTGGAACAACGCCCTTGGGTGAAGCCTAGGTTGCCCGGAACGTAGAAATGACCATAACTTTTACACTGGTAGCAATTATGCGTTTTATACAATGGAATAACTGTTCTATTTATTTTGTATTTTGTGCTTCGGGCGTTGACTTCTAAGGCCCTAACTGTTTCGTCTGGTGGAGCAACGACCTAGAGTGAAGCCTAGGTTGCCCGGCACGTAGAAATGACCATCACCTTCAAACTGGTTGCAATTATTCGTTTTATACGATGGAAAAGTTGTTGTATTTATATCGTATTTTATGCTACTGGCGTTGACTTCTTAGACCCTAACTATTCGATCTGGTGGAACAACGCCTTAGAGTGAAGCCTAGGTTGCCTGGATCGCAGAAATGACCATCACCTTCACACGGGTTGCAATTATTCCTGTTATAGGATGGAAAGACTGTTGTATTTTTATTGTATTTTAGACTTCAGGTGTTGACTTCTGAGGCCGTAGCTATTCGATGTGGTGGAAGAACGCCATAGAGTGAAGCCTAGGTTGCCCGGAACGTAGAAATGACCATAACTTTTACACTGGTAGCAATTATTCGTTTTACACAATGGAAAAACTCTTCTATTTATCTTGTATTTTATGCTTCGGGCGTTGACTTGTGAGGCCCTAACTGTTTGATCTGGTGGAGCAACGCCCTAGAGTGAAGCCTAGGTTGCCCGGTACGTAGAAATGACCATCACTTTCAACTGGTTGCAATTATTCGTTTTATACGATGGAAAAGCTGTTGTATTTATATCGTATTTTATGCTTCTGGCGTTGACTTCTTAGGCCCTAACTATTCCATCAGGTGGAACAACGCCCTAGGGTGTAGCCTAGGTTGGCCGGAAAGTAGAAATGACCATAACTTTCACACTGGTAGCAATAATTCGTTTTATACGATGGAAAAGCTGTTGTACCTATATCGTATTTTATGCTACTGGCTTGACTTCTTAGGCCCTAACTATTCCATCATGTGGAACAACGCCCTAGGGTGAAGCCTAGGTTGCCCGGAAAGTAGAAATGACCATCACTTACACGGGTTGCAATTATTCCTGTTATATGATGGAAAGACTGTTGTATTTTTATTGCATTTTATGCTTTGGGCTTTGACTTCTAAGGCCCTAGCTATTCAATCTGTTGGAGCAACGCCCTGGGGTGAAGCCTAGGTTGCCCGGTACGTAGAAATGACCATCACTTTCAACTGGTTGCAATTATTCGTTTTATACGATGGAAAAGCTGTTGTATTTATATCGTATTTTATGCTTCTGGCGTTGACTTCTTAGGCCCTAACTATTCCATCAGGTGGAACAACGCCCTAGGGTGTAGCCTAGGTTGGCCGGAAAGTAGAAATGACCATAACTTTCACACTGGTAGCAATAATTCGTTTTATACGATGGAAAAGCTGTTGTACCTATATCGTATTTTATGCTTCTGGCTTGACTTCTTAGGCCCTAACTATTCCATCATGTGGAACAACGCCCTAGGGTGAAGCCTAGGTTGCCCGGAAAGTAGAAATGACCATCACTTACACGGGTTGCAATTATTCCTGTTATATGATGGAACGACTGTTGTATTTTTATTGCATTTTATGCTTTGGGCTTTGACTTCTAAGGCCCTAGCTATTCAATCTGTTGGAGCAACGCCCTAGGGTGAAGCCTAGGTTGCCCGGAAAGTAGAAATGACCATAACTTTCATACTAGTTGCAATTATTCGTTTCATATGATGGAAAAACTGTTGTATTTATATCGTATTTTATGCTTCTGGCGTTGACTTCTTGGGACCTAACTATTCCATCAGGTGGAACAACGCCCTAGGGTGAAGCCTAGGTTGCCCGGAAAGTAGAAATGACCATAACTTTCACACTGGTAGCAATTATTCGTTTTATACGATGGAAATGCTGTTGTATTTATATTGTATTTTATGCTTCTGGCGTTGACTTCTAAGGCCCTAGCATTTCGATCTAGTGGAGCAACGCCCTAGAGTGAAGCCTAGGTTGCCCGGAACGTAGAAATGACGATCACTTTCAAACTGGTTGCAATTAATCCTGTTATACGATGGAAAAACTGTTTAATTTTCATTGCATTTTATCATTCGGGCATTGACTTCTAAGGCCCAAACTATTCAATCTGTTTGCGCAACGCCCCAGGGTGAAGCCTAGGTTGCCCGGAAAGTAGAAATGACCATAACTTTCATACTCGTTGCAATTATTCGTTTTATATGATGGAAAAACTGTTGTATTTATATTGCATTTTATGCTTCTGGCGTTCACTCCTTAGGCCCTAACTATTCGATCTGGTGGAACAACGGCCTAGGGTGAAGCCTAGGTAGCCCGGAACGTAGAAATGACCATAACTTTTACACTGTTAGCAATTATTCGTTATATACAATGGAAAGCTGTTCTATTTATTTTGTATTTAATGCTTCGGGCGTTGGCGTCTAAGGCCCTAACTGTTTGATCTGGTGGAGCAACGCCCTAGAGTGAAAGCTAGGTTGCCCGGAACGTAGAAATGACCATAACTTTCACACTGGTTGCTATTATTCGTTTTATACGATGGAAAAACTGTTATATTTATATTGTATTTTATGCTTCGGGCGTTGACTTCTAAGGCCCTAACTGTTTCGTCTGGTGGAGCAACGCCCTAGAGTGACGCCTAGGGTGCTCGGAACGTAGAAATGACCATAACTTTCATACTGGTTGCAATTATTCGTTTTATATGATGGAAAAACTGTTCTATTTATTTTGTATTTAATGCTTCGGGCGTTGGCTCCTAAGGCCCTAACTGTTTGATCTGGTGGAGCAACGCCCTCGAGTGACGCCTAGGGTGCTCGGAACGTAGAAGTGACCATAACTTTCATACAGGTTGCAATTATTCGTTTTATATGATGGAAAAACTGTTGTATTTATATTGTATTTTATGCTTCTGGCGTTCACTTCTTAGGCCCTAGCTATTCGATCTGCTGGAACAACGGCCGAGGGTGAAGCCTAGGTTGCCCGGAACGTAGAAATGACCATAACTTTTACACTGGTAGCAATTATTCGTTTTATAAAATGGAAAAACTGTTCTATTTATTTTGTATTTAATGCTTCGGGCGTTGGCTCCTAAGGCCCTAACTGTTTGATCTGGTGGAGCGACGCCCTAGAGTGAAACCTAGGTTGCCCGGAACGTAGAAATGACCACAACTTTCACACTGGTTGCTATTATTCGTTTTATACGATGGAAAAACTGTTATATTTATATTGTATTTTATTCTTCTGGCGTTCACTTCTTAGGCCCGAACTATTCGATCTGGTGGAACAACGCCCTAGGGTGAAGCCTAGGTTGCCCGGAACGTAGAATTGACCATAAAGTTTACACTGGTAGCAATTATTCGTTTTATACAATGGAAAAACTGTTCTATTATGTTGTATTTTATGCTTCGGGCGTTGACTTCTAAGGCCCTAACTGTTTGATCTGGTGGAGCAACGCCCTAGAGTGAAGGCTAGGTTGCCCGGTACGTAGAAATGACCATCACTTTCAAACTGGTTGCAACTATTCGTTTTATACGATGGAAACGCTGTTGTATTTATATCGTATTTTATGCTTCTGGCGTTGACTTCTTAGGCCCTAACTATTCGATCAGGCGGAACAACGCCCTAGGGTGAAGCCTAGGTTGCCCGGCAAGTAGAAATGACCATAACTTTCACACTGGCAGCAATTATTCGTTTTATACGATGGAAAAACTGTTCTATTTATCTTGTATTTTATGCTACGGGAGTTGACTTCTAAGGCCCTAACTATTCGATCTGGTGGAGCAACGCCCTCGAGTGAAGCGTAGGTTGCCCGGTACGTATAAATGACCATCACTTTCAAATTGGTTGCAATTATTCCTGTTATATGATGGAAATACTGTTTTATTTTTATTGCATTATATGCTTCGGGCATTGACTTCTAAGGCCCTAACTATACAATCTGTTGGAGCAGCGCCCTAGGGTGAAGCCTAGGTTGCCCGGAAAGTAGAAATGACCATAACTTTCATACTGGTAGCAATTATTCGTTTTATACAATGGAAAAACTGTTCTATTTATTTTGTCTTTAATGCTTCGGGAGTTGGCTTCTAAGGCCCTAACTGTTTGACCTGGTGGAGCAACGCCCTATAGTGAAGCCTAGGTTGCGCGGTACGTAGAAATGACCATCACTTTCAAACTGGTTGCAATTATTCGTTTTATACGATGGAAAAGCTGTTGTATTTATATCGTATTTTATGCTTCTGGCGTTGACTTCTTGGGACCTAACTATTCCATCAGGTGGAACAACGCCCTAGGGTGAAGCCTAGGTTGCCCGGAAAGTAGAAATGACCATAACTTTCACACTGGTAGCAATTTTTCGTTTTATACGATGGAAAAGCTGTTGTATTTATATTGTATTTTATGCCTCTGGCGTTGACTTCTAAGGCCGTAGCTATTAGATGTGGTGGAGCAACGCCCTAGAGTGAAGCCTAGGTTGCCCGGAACGTAGAAATGTCCATTACTTTCACACTGGTTGCAATTATTCGTTTTATACGATGGAAAAGCAGTTGTATTTATATCGTATTTTATGCTTCTGGCGTTTACTTCTTAGGCCCTAGCTATACGATCTGGTGGAACAACGCCCTAGAGTGAAGCCTAGGTTGCCCGGAAAGTAGAAATGACCATAACTTTCACACTGGTAGCAATTAATCCTGTCATAGGATGGAAAGACTGTTGTATTTTTATTGTATTTTAGACTTCAGGTGTTGACTTCTGAGGCCGTAGCTATTCGATGTGGTGGAAGAACGCCATAGAGTGAAGCCTAGGTTGCCCGGAAAGGAGAAATGACCATCACTTTCAAACTGGTTGCAATTAATCCTGTTATACGATGGAAAAACTGTTGTATTTTTATTGCATTTTATGGTTCTGGCGTTCACTTCTTAGGCCCTAACTATTCGATCTGGTGGAACAACGGCCTAGGGTGAAGCCCAGGTTGGCCGGAACGTAGAAATGACCATTACTTTCACACTGTTTGCAATTATTCGTTTTATACAATGGAAAAACTGTTCTATTATGTTGTATTTTATGCTTCGGGCGTTGACTTCTAAGGCCCTAACTGTTTGATCTGGTGGAGCAACGCCCTAGAGTGAAGGCTAGGTTGCCCGGTACGTAGAAATGACCATCACTTTGAAACTGGTTGCAATTATTCGTTTTATACGATGGAAACGCTGTTGTATTTATATCGTATTTTATGCTTCTGGCGTTGACTTCTTAGGCCCTAACTATTCCATCAGGCGGAACAACGCCCTAGGGTGAAGCCTAGGTTGCCCGGCAAGTAGAAATGACCATAACTTTCACACTGGCAGCAATTATTCGTTTTATACGATGGAAAAACTGTTCTATTTATCTTGTATTTTATGCTACGGGAGTTGACTTCTAAGGCCCTAACTATTCGACCTGGTGGAGCAACGCCCTCGAGTGAAGCGTAGGTTGCCCGGTACGTATAAATGACCATCACTTTCAAATTGGTTGCAATTATTCCTGTTATATGATGGAAATACTGTTGTATTTTTATTGCATTATATGCTTCGGGCATTGACTTCTAAGGCCCTAACTATACAATCTGTTGGAGCAGCGCCCTAGGGTGAAGCCTAGGTTGCGCGGAACGTAGAAATGACCATAACTTTCATACTGGTTGCAATTATTCGTTTTATATGATGGAAAAACTGTTGTATTTATATTGTATTTTATGCTTCTGGCGTTCACTTCTTAGGCCCTAACCATTCGATCTGGTGGAACAACGGCCTAGGGTGAAGCCTATGTCGCCCTGAACGTAGAAATGACCATAACTTATACACTGGTAGCAATTATTCGTTTTATACAATGGAAAAACTGTTCTATTTATTTTGTCTTTAATGCTTCGGGAGTTGGCTTCTAAGGCCCTAACTGTTTGACCTGGTAGAGCAACGCCCTATAGTGAAGCCTAGGTTGCGCGGTACGTAGAAATGACCATCACTTTCAAACTGGTTGCAATTATTCGTTTTATACGATGGAAAAGTTGTTGTATTTATATCGTATTTTATGCTACTGGCGTTGACTTCTTAGGCCCTAACTATTCGATCTGGTGGAACAACGCCTTAGAGTGAAGCCTAGGTTGCCTGGATCGCAGAAATGACCATCACCTTCACACGGGTTGCAATTATTCCTGTTATAGGATGGAAAGACTGTTGTATTTTTATTGTATTTTAGACTTCAGGTGTTGACTTCTGAGGCCGTAGCTATTCGATGTGGTGGAAGAACGCCATAGAGTGAAGCCTAGGTTGCCCGGAACGTAGAAATGACCATAACTTTTACACTTGTAGCAATTATTCGTTTTACACAATGGAAAAACTCTTCTATTTATCTTGTATTTTATGCTTCGGGCGTTGACTTCTGAGGCCCTAACTGTTTGATCTGGTGGAGCAACGCCCTGGAGTGAAGCCTAGGTTGCCCGGTACGTAGAAATGACCATCACTTTCATACTGGTTGCAATTATTCGTTTTATACGATGGAAAAGCTGTTGTATTTATATCGTATTTTATGCTTCTGGCGTTGACTTCTTAGGCCCTAACTATTCCATCAGGTGGAACAACGCCCTAGGGTGTAGCCTAGGTTGGCCGGAAAGTAGAAATGACCATAACTTTCACACTGGTAGCAATAATTCGTTTTATACGATGGAAAAGCTGTTGTATCTATATCGTATTTTATGCTTCTGGCGTTGACTTCTTAGGCCCTAACTATTCCATCATGTGGAACAACGCCCTGGAGTGAAACCTAGGTTGCCCGATACGTAGAAATGACCACTACTATCACACTGGTTGCAAACTATTCCTGCTATACGATGGAAAAACTGTTGCATCTTTATTGTATTTTATGCTTCTGGCTTTGACTTCTAAGGCCCTAGCTATTCGGTTTGGTGGAGCAACGCCCTAAAGTGGAACCTAGGTTGCCCGGTACGTAGAAATGACCATTACTTTCACACTGTTTGCAAATATACATTATATATGGTGGAAAATCTGTTGTATTTATGTTGTATTTTATGCTTCTGGCGTTGACTTCTTAGGCCCTAACTATTTGATCTTATGGAGCACCGCCCTAGACTGAAGCCTAGGTTGCCCGAAACGTAGAAATGACCATAACTTCCACACTGGTTGCAATTATTCGCTTTATACGATGGAAAAGGTGTTGTATTTATATCGTATTTTATGCTTCTGGCGTTGACTTCTTAGGCCCTAACTGTTCCATCTGGTGGAACAACGCCCTAGGGTAAAGCCCAGGTTGCGCGGAACGTAGAAATGACCATAACTTTCACACTGGTAGCAATTATTCGTTTCATACGATGGAAAAACTTTTTTATTTATTTTGCATTTTATGCTTCGGGCGTTGACTTCTAAGGCCTTAGCTATTCCATCTGGTGGAGCAACGCCCTAGAGTGACACGTAGGTTGCCCGGCACGTAGAAATGACCATTACTTTCACAATGTTCGCAATCATTCATTTTATACGATGGAAAAACTGTTGTACTTATATTGTATTTTATGCTTCGGGCGTTGACTTCTAAGGCCCTAACTATCCTATCTGGTGGATCAACGCTCTAGAGTGATGCCTAGGTTGCCCGGAACGTTGAAATGACCATCACTTTCTAACTGGTTGCAATTATTCCTGTTATATGATGGAAAAACTATTGTATTTTTATTGCATTTTATGCTTCGGGCATTGACTTCTAAGGTCCTAACTATTCAATCTGTAGGAGCAACGCCCTAGAGTGAAGCCTAGGTTGCCCGGAACGTAGAATCGGCCATCACTTTCAAACTGGTTGCAATTATTCCTGTTATATGATGGAAACACTGTTGTACTTTTATTGCATTTTATGCTTCGGGCGTTGACTTCTGAGGCCGTAGCTATTCGATGTGGTGGATGAACGCCATAGAGTGAAGCCTAGGTTGCTCGGAACGAAGAAATGACCATAACTTTCACACTGGTTGCTATTATTCGTTTTATACGATGGAAAAACTGTTCTATTTATTTTGTATTTTATGCTTCGGACGTTGGCTTTTAAGGCCCTAACTGTTTGATCTGGTGGAGTAACGCCCTAGAGTGAAGCCGAGGTCGCCCGGAACGTAGAAAGGACCATCACTTTCACACGGGTTGCAATTATTCCTGTTTTAGGAAGGAAAGACAGTTGTATTTTTATTGTATTTTATGCTTCAGGCGTTGACTGCTGAGGCCGTAGCTATTCGATGTGGTGGAAGAACGCCATAGAGTAAAGCCTAGGTTGCCCGGAACGTAGAAATGACCAGAACTTTCATACTGGTTGCAATTATTCGATTTATATGATGGAAAAACTGTTGTATTTATATTGTATTTTATGCTGCTGGGGTTCACTTCTTCGGCCCTAACTATTCGATCTGGTGGAACAACGCCCTGGGCTGAAGCCTAGGTTACCCGAAACGTAGAAATGACCATAACTTTCACGCTGGTTCCTGTTATTCGTTTTATACGATGGAAAAACTGTTATATTTATATTGTATTTTATGCTGCTGGCGTTCACTTCTTCGGCCCTAACTATTCGATCTGGTGGAACAACGCCCTGGGGTGAAGCCTAGGTTGCCCGAAACGTAGAAATGACCATAACTTTCACGCTGGTTGCTATTATTCGTTTTATACGATGGAAAAACTGTTATATTTATATTGTATTTTATGCTTCTGGCGTTGATTTCTTAGGCCCTAACTATTCAATCTGGTGGAACAACACCCTAGAGTGAGGCCTAGGTTGCCCGGAACGTAGAAATGACCATCACTTCCATACGGGTAGCAATTATTCGTTTTATACGATGGAAAAACTGTTGTATTTATATTGTATTTTATGCTTCTGGCGTTGACTTCTAAGGAACTAACTATTCGATCTGGTGGAGCAACGCCCTAGAGTGAAGCCTAGATTACCCGGAACGTAGTAATGACTAGTACTATCACACTGTTTGCAGTTATTCCTGTTATACGATGGAAAGCTGTTGCATCTTTATCGTATTTTATGCTTCTGGCGCTGACTTCTAAGGCCCTAACTATTCGATCTGGTGGAGCAAGGCCCTAGACTGAAGCCTAGGTTGCCCGGAACGTAGAAATGACCATAACATTCACACTGGTTGCCATTAATTGTTTTCTACGATGGAAAAGCTGTTGTATTTATATCGTATTTTATGCTTCTGGCGTTGACTTCTTAGGCCCTAACTATTCGATCTGGTGGAGCAACGCCCTAGTGTAAAGCCTAGGTTGCTCGGAACGTAGAAATGGCCATTACCTTCACACTGTTTGCAATTGTTCATTTTATTCGATGGCAAAGCTGTTGTACTTATATTGTATTTTATGCTTCGGGCGTTGACTTCTAAGGCCCTAACTATTCGATTTGGGTGGAGCAACGCCCTACAGTGAAGCCTTGGTTGCTCGGAACGTAGAAATGACCATTACTTGCACAATGTCTGCAATTATACATTCTATACGATGGAAAAGCTGTTGTATTTATATTGTATTTTATGCCCCTGGCGTTGACTTCTAAGTCCCTAGCTATTCGATCTGGTGGAGCAACGCCCTAGTGTGAAACCTAGGTTACCCGTAACGTAGAAATGTCCAGTACTTTCAGACTGGTTGCTGTTATTCGTTTCATACGATGGAAAAGCTGTTATATTTATTTTGCATTTTATGCTTCGGGCGTTGACTTCTAAGGCCCTAGCTATTCCATCTGGTGGAGCAACACCCTAGAGTGCAGCCTAGGTTGCCCGGAACGTAGAAATGACCATAACATTCACACTGGTTGCAATTATTCATTTTATAAGGTGGCAAAGCTGTTGTATTTATATTGTATTTTATGCTTCGGGCGTTGACTTCTTAGGCCCTAACTATTCGATCTGGTGGAGCAACGCCCTGGAGTGAAGCCTAGGTTGCTCGGAACGTAGAAATGGCCATTACCTTCACACTGTTTGCAAATATACATTTTATACGATGGCAAAGCTGTTGTACTTATATTGTATTTTATGCTTCGGGCGTTGACTTCTAAGGCCCTAACTATTCGATTTGGGTGGAGCAACGCCCTACAGTGAAGCCTTGGTTGCCCGGAACGTAGAAATGACCATTACTTTCACAATGTCTGCAATTATTCATTTTATACGATGGAAAAGCTGTTGTATTTATATTGTATTTTATGCCCCTGGCGTTGACTTCTAAGTCCCTAGCTATTCGATCTGGTGGAGCAACGCCCTAGTGTGAAACCTAGGTTACCCGGAACGTAGAAATGTCCAGTACTTTCAGACTGGTTGCTGTTATTCGTTTCATACGATGGAAAAGCTGTTATATTTATTTTGCATTTTATGCTTCGGGCGTTGACTTCTAAGGCCCTAGCTATTCCATCTGGTGGAGCAACACCCTAGAGTGCAGCCTAGGTTGCCCGGAACGTAGAAATGACCATAACATTCACACTGGTTGCAATTATTCCTTTTATAAGATGGCAAAGCTGTTGTATTTATATTGTATTTATGCTTCGGGCGTTGACTTCTAAGGCCCGGACTATTCGATTTGGTGGAGCAACGCCCTACAGTGAAGCCTAGGTTGCCCGGAACGTAGAAATGACCAGTACTTTCACACTGGTTACAGTTATTCGTTTTATACAATGGAAAAACTGTTCTATTTATTTTGCATATTATACTTCGGGCGTTGACTTCTAAGGCCCTAACTATTCGAACTGGTGGAGCAACGCCCTAGAGTGAAGCCTAGGTTGCCCGGAAAGTGGAAATGACCTTAACTTTCACACTGGTTGCTATTATTCGTTTTATACGATGGAAAAGCTGTTATATTTATATTGCATTTTATGCTTCTGGCATTGAATTCTAAGTCCCTATCTATTCAATCTGGTGGAGCAACACCCTAGAGTGCAGCCTAGGTTGCCCGGAACGTAGAAATGACCATTACTTTCACAATGTCTGCAATTATTCATTTGATACGATGGAGAAACTGTTGTACTTATATTGTATTTTATCCTTCTGGCGTTGAATTCCAAGTCCCTAGCTATTCGATCTGGTGGAGCAACGCCCTAGTGTGAAACCTAGGTTACCCGGAACGTAGAAATGACCAGTACTTTCAGACTGGTTGCTGTTATTCGTTTCATACGATGGAAAAGCTGTTATATTTGTTTTGCATTTTATGCTTCGGGCGTTGACTTCTAAGGCCCTAGCTATTCCATCTGGTGGAGCAACACACTAGAGTGCAGCCTAGGTTGCCCGGAACGTAGAAATGACCATTACTTTCACACTGTTTGCAATTATTCATTTTATACGATGGAAAAGCTGTTGTATTTATATTGTATTTTATGCTCCTGGCGTTGACTTCTAAAGCCGTAGCTATTAGATGTGGTGGAGCAACGCCCTAGAGTGATACCTAGGTTGACTGGAACGTAGAAATGACCATTACTTTCACAATGTCTGCAATTATTCATTTTATACGATGGAAAAAATTTGTTCTTATATTGTATTTTATCCTTCTGGCGTTGAAGTCGAAGTCCCTAGCTATTCGATCTGGTGGAGCAACGCCCTAGTGTGAAACCTAGGTTACCCGGAACGTAGAAATGACCAGTACTTTCAGACTGGTTGCAGTTATTCGTTTTATACAATGGAAAAACTGTCCTATTTATTTTGCATTTTATGCTTCGGGCGTTGACTTCTAAGGCCTTAGCTATTCCATCTGGTGGAGCAACGCCCTAGAGTGACACGTAGGTTGCCCGGCACGTAGAAAGGACCATTACTTTCACAATGTTCGCAATCATTCATTTTATACGATGGAAAAACTGTTGTACTTAGATTGTATTTTATGCTTCGGGCGTTGACTTCTAAGGCCCTAACTATTCGATTTGTTGGAGCAACGCCCTACAGTGAAGCCTAGGTTGCCCGGAACGTAGAAATGACCAGTACTTTCACACTGGTTACAGTTATTCGTTTTATACAATGGAAAAACTGTTCTATCTATTTTGCGTATTATGCTTCGGGCGTTGACTTCTAAGGCCCTAACTATTCGAACTGGTGGAGCAACGCCCTTGGAGTGAAGCCTAGATTATCCGGAACGTAGTAATGACCAGTACTATCACACTGTTTGCAGTTATTCCTGTTATACGATGAAAAGCTGTTGCATCTTTATCGTATTTTATGCTTCTGGCGTTGACTTCTAAGGCCCTAACTATTCGAGCTGGTGGAGCAAGGCCCTAGACTGAAGCCTAATTTGCCCGGAACGTAGAAATGACCATAACATTCACACTGGTTGACATTAATCGTTTTCTACGATGGAAAAGCTGTTGTATGTATATCGTATTTTATGCTTCTGGCGTTGACTTCTTAGGCCCTAACTATTCGATCTGGTGAAGCAACGCCCTAGAGTGAAGCCTAGGTTGCACGGAACGTAGAAATGACCATTACCTTCACACTGTTTGCAATTATTCATTTTATACGATGGCAAAGCTGTTGTATTTATATTGTATTTTATGCTTCCGGCGTTAACTTCTAAGGCCGTAGCTATCAGATGTGGAGCAGCAACGCCCTAGAGTGACACGTAGGTTGCCAGGGACGTAGAAATGACCATTACTTTCTCAATGTTCGCAATTATTCATTTTATGCGATGGAACAACTGTTGTACTTATATTGTATTTTATGCTTCGGGCGTCGACTTCTAAAGCCGTAGCTATTAGATGTGGTGGAGCAACGCCCTAGTGTGACACCTGGGTTGACCGGAACGTAGAAATGACCAATACTTTCACAATGTCTGCAATTATTCATTTTATACGATGGAGAAACTTTTGTACTTATATTGTATTTTATCCTTCTGGCGTTGAGTTCGAAGTCCCTAGCTATTCGATCTGGTGGAGCAACGCCCTAGTGTGAAACCTAGGTTACCCTGAACGCAGAAATGACCAGTACTTTCAGACTGGTTGCAGTTATTCGTTTCATACAGTGGAAAAACTGTTCTATTTATTTTGCATTTTATGCTTGTGGCGTTGAATTCTAAGTCCCTAGCAATTCCATCTGGTGGAGCAACACCCTAGAGTGAAGCCTAGGTTGCCCGGAACGTAGAAGTGACCATTACTTCCACACTGTGTGCAAATATACATTATATACGATGGAAAAGCTGTTGTACTTATACTGTAATTTATGCTTCTGGCGTTGACTTCTTAGGCCGTAACTATTTGATCTGGTGGAGCACCGCCCTAGAGTGAAGCCTAGGTTGCCCGGAACGTAGAACATACCATTACCTTCACACTGGTTGCAATTATTCCTGTTATACGATGGAAAAACTGTTGCACCTTTATTGTATTTAACGCTTCTGGCGTTGACTTCACAGGCCCTAAATATTCGATCTGGTGGAGCAACGTCCTAGAGTGAAGCCTAGGTTGACCGGAACGTAGAAATGGCCATAACTTTCACACTGGTTACCATTATTCGTTTTATACGATGGAAAAGCTGTTGTATTTATATCGTATTTTATGCTTCTGGCGTTGACTTCTTAGGCCCTAACTATTCCATCAGGTGGAACAACGCCCTAGGGTGAAGCCTAGGTTGCCCGGGAAGTAGAAATGACCATAACCTTCACACTGGTTGCTATTATTCGTTTTATACGATGGAAAAGCTGTTGTACTTATATTGTATTTTATGCTTCGGGCGTTGACTTCTAAGGCCCTAACTATTCGATTTGGTGGAGCAGCGCCCTACAGTGAAGCCTAGGTTGCCCGGAACGTAGAATCGGCCATCACTTTCAAACTGGTTGCAATTATTCCTGTTATATGATGGAAACACTGTTGTACTTTTATTGTATTTTATGCTTCAGGCGTTGACTTCTGAGGCCGTAGCTATTCGATGTGGTGGAAGAACGCCATAGAGTGAAGCCTAGGTTGCCCGGGAAGTAGAAATGACCATAACTTTCACACTGTTTGCAATTATTCCTTTTATAGGATGGATAAGCTGCTGTATTTATATCGTATTTTATGCTTCTGGCGTTGACTTCTAAGGACCTAACTATTCGATCTGGTGGAGCAACGCCCTAGAGTGAAGCCTAGGTTGCTGGGAATGTAGAAATGTCCAGAACTTTCACACTGGTTGCAATTATTCGTTTTATACGATGGAAAAACTGTTGTGTTTATATTGTATTTTATGCTTCTGGCGTTCACTTCTTGGGCCCTAACTATTCGATCTGGTGGAACAACGCCCTAGGGTGAAGCCTAGGTTGCCCGGAACGTAGAAATGACCATAACATTTACACTGGTAGCAATTATTCGTTTTATACAATGGAAAAACTGTTCTTTTTATTTTGTATTTTATGCTTCGGGCGTTGACTTCTAAGGCCCTAACTGTTTGATCTCGGTGGAGCAACGCCATAGAGTGAAGCCTAGGTTGCCCGGAACGAAGAAATGACAATTACTTTCACACTGTTTGCAATTATTCGTTTTTTACGATGGAAAAGCTGTTGTATTTATATTGTATTATATGCCTCTGGCGTTGACTTCTAAGGCCCTAGCTATCCGATCTAGTGCAGCAACGCCCTAGAGTGAAGCCTAGGTTGCCCGGAACGTAGAAATGACCATCACTTTCAAACTGGTTGCAATTAATCCTGTTATACGATGGAAAAACTGTTGTATTTTTATTGCATTTTATGCTTCGGGCGTTGACTTCTAAGGCCCTAACTATTCAATCTGTTGGAGCAACGCCCTAGAGTGAAGCCTAGGTTGCTCGGAATGTAGAAATGATCATTACTTTCACACTGGTTGCAATTATTCGTTTTATACGATGGAAAAACTGTTGTATTTATATTGTATTTTATGCTTCTGGCGTTCACTTCTTAGGCCCTAACTATTCGACCTGGTAGAGCAACGCCCTAGAGTGCAGCCTAGGGTGCCCGGAACGTAGAAATGACCATAACATTTACACTGGTAGCAATTATTCGTTTTATACAATGGAAAAACTGTTCTTTTTATTTTGTATTTTATGCTTCGGGCGTTGACTTCTAAGGCCCTAACTGTTTGATCTCGGTGGAGCAATGCCATAGAGTGAAGCCTAGGTTGCCCGGAACGAAGAAATGACAATTACTTTCACACTGTTTGCAATTATTCGTTTTTTACGATGGAAAAGCTGTTGTATTTATATTGTATTATATGCCTCTGGCGTTGACTTCTAAGGCCCTAGCTATTCGATCTAGTGCAGCAACGCCCTAGAGTGAAGCCTAGGTTGCCCGGAACGTAGAAATGACCATCACTTTCAAACTGGTTGCAATTAATCCTGTTATACGATGGAAAAACTGTTGTATTTTTATTGCATTTTATGCTTCGGGCGTTGACTTCTAAGGCCCTAACTATTCAATCTGTTGGAGCAACGCCCTAGAGTGAAGCCTAGGTTGCTCGGAATGTAGAAATGATCATTACTTTCACACTGGTTGCAATTATTCGTTTTATACGATGGAAAAACTGTTGTATTTATATTGTATTTTATGCTTCTGGCGTTCACTTCTTAGGCCCTAACTATTCGACCTGGTAGAGCAACGCCCTAGAGTGCAGCCTAGGGTGCTCGGAATATAGAAATGACCATAACTTTCACACTGGTTGCAATTATTCGTTTTCTGCGATGGAAAAACTGTTCTATTTATTTTGTATTTTATGCTTCGGGCGTTGACTTCTAAGGCCCTAACTGTTTGATCTGGTGGAGCAACGCCCTAGAGTGTAGCCTAGGTTGCCCGGAACGTAGAAATGACAATTACTTTCACACTGTTTGCAATTATTCCTTTTATAGGATTGAAAAGATGTTGTATTTATATCGTATTTTATGCTTCTGGCGTTGACTTCAATGGCCCTAACTATTCGATCTAGTAGAGCAACGTCCTAGAGTGAAGCCTAGGTTGCCCGGAACGTAGAAATGACCATCGCTTTCAAACTGGTTGCAATTAACCCTGTTATACGATGGAAAAACTGTTGTATTTTTATTGCATTTTATGCTTCGGGCGTTGACTTCTAAGGCCCTAACTATTCAATCTGTTGGAGCAACGCCCTAGAGTGAAGCCTAGGTTGCTGGGAATGTAGAAATGTCCAGAACTTTCACACTGGTTGCAATTATTCGTTTTATACGATGGAAAAACTGTTGTGTTTATATTGTATTTTATGCTTCTGGCGTTCACTTCTTGGGCCCTAACTATTCGATCTGGTGGAACAACGCCCTAGGGTGAAGCCTAGGTTGCCCGGAACGTAGAAATGACCATAACATTTACACTGGTAGCAATTATTCGTTTTATACAATGGAAAAACAGTTCTTTTTATTTTGTATTTTATGCTTCGGGCGTTGACTTCTAAGGCCCTAACTGTTTGATCTCGGTGGAGCAATGCCATAGAGTGAAGCCTAGGTTGCCCGGAACGAAGAAATGACAATTACTTTCACACTGTTTGCAATTATTCGTTTTTTACGATGGAAAAGCTGTTGTATTTATATTGTATTATATGCCTCTGGCGTTGACTTCTAAGGCCCTAGCTATTCGATCTAGTGCAGCAACGCCCTAGAGTGAAGCCTAGGTTGCCCGGAACGTAGAAATGACCATCACTTTCAAACTGGTTGCAATTAATCCTGTTATACGATGGAAAAACTGTTGTATTTTTATTGCATTTTATGCTTCGGGCGTTGACTTCTAAGGCCCTAACTATTCAATCTGTTGGAGCAACGCCCTAGAGTGAAGCCTAGGTTGCTCGGAATGTAGAAATGATCATTACTTTCACACTGGTTGCAATTATTCGTTTTATACGATGGAAAAACTGTTGTATTTATATTGTATTTTATGCTTCTGGCGTTCACTTCTTAGGCCCTAACTATTCGACCTGGTAGAGCAACGCCCTAGAGTGCAGCCTAGGGTGCTCGGAATATAGAAATGACCATAACTTTCACACTGGTTGCAATTATTCGTTTTCTGCGATGGAAAAACTGTTCTATTTATTTTGTATTTTATGCTTCTGGCGTTGATTTCTTAGGCACTAACTATTCAATCTGGTGGAACAACACCCTAGAGTGAGGCCTAGGTTGCCCGGAACGTAGAAATGACCATCACTTCCATACGGGTAGCAATTATTCGTTTTATACGATGGAAAAGCTGTTGTATTTATATCGTATTTTATGCTTCTGGCGTTGACTTCTTAGGCCCTAACTATTCCATCTGGAGGAGCAACGCCCTAGAGTGAAGTCTAGGTTGCCCGGGAAGTAGAAATGACCATAACTTTCACACTGGTTGCTATTATTCGTTTTATACGATGGAAAAGCTGTTATATTTATATTGCATATTATGCTTCTGGCATTGAATTCTAAGTCCCTAGCTATTCGATCTGGTGGAGCAACGCCCTAGAGTGAAGCCTAGGTTGCTCGGAATGTAGAAATGACCTTCACTATCAAACTGGTTGCAATTAATCCTGTTATACGATCGAAAAACTGTTGTATTTTTATTGCATTTTATGCTTCTGGCGTTCACTTCTTAGGCCCTAACTATTCGATCTGGTGGAACAACGCCCTAGGGTGAAGCCTAGGTTGCCCGGAACGTAGAAATGACCATAAGTTTCATAATGGTTGCAATTAATCGTTTTATACGATGGAAAAACTGTTGCATTTCTATTGTATTTTATGCTTCGGGCGTTGACTTCTTAGGCCCTAACACTTCGATCTGGTGGAGCAACGCCCTACAGTGAAGCCTAGGTTGCCCGGAACGTAGAAATGACCATAACATTTACACTGGTAGCAATTATTCGTTTTATACAATGGAAAAACTGTTCTTTTTATTTTGTATTTTATGCTTCGGGCGTTGACTTCTAAGGCCCTAACTGTTTGATCTCGGTGGAGCAACGCCATAGAGTGAAGCCTAGGTTGCCCGGAACGAAGAAATGACAATTACTTTCACACTGTTTGCAATTATTCGTTTTTTACGATGGAAACGCTGTTGTATTTATATTGTATTATATGCCTCTGGCGTTGACTTCTAAGGCCCTAGCTATTCGATCTAGTGCAGCAACGCCCTAGAGTGAAGCCTAGGTTGCCCGGAACGTAGAAATGACCATCACTTTCAAACTGGTTGCAATTAATCCTGTTATACGATGGAAAAACTGTTGTATTTTTATTGCATTTTATGCTTCGGGCGTTGACTTCTAAGGCCCTAACTATTCAATCTGTTGGAGCAACGCCCTAGAGTGAAGCCTAGGTTGCTGGGAATGTAGAAATGTCCAGAACTTTCACACTGGTTGCAATTATTCGTTTTATACGATGGAAAAACTGTTGTGTTTATATTGTATTTTATGCTTCTGGCGTTCACTTCTTGGGCCCTAACTATTCGATCTGGTGGAACAACGCCCTAGGGTGAAGCCTAGGTTGCCCGGAACGTAGAAATGACCATAACATTTACACTGGTAGCAATTATTCGTTTTATACAATGGAAAAACAGTTCTTTTTATTTTGTATTTTATGCTTCGGGCGTTGACTTCTAAGGCCCTAACTGTTTGATCTCGGTGGAGCAATGCCATAGAGTGAAGCCTAGGTTGCCCGGAACGAAGAAATGACAATTACTTTCACACTGTTTGCAATTATTCGTTTTTTACGATGGAAAAGCTGTTGTATTTATATTGTATTATATGCCTCTGGCGTTGACTTCTAAGGCCCTAGCTATTCGATCTAGTGCAGCAACGCCCTAGAGTGAAGCCTAGGTTGCCCGGAACGTAGAAATGACCATCACTTTCAAACTGGTTGCAATTAATCCTGTTATACGATGGAAAAACTGTTGTATTTTTATTGCACTTTATGCTTCGGGCGTTGACTTCTAAGGCCCTAACTATTCAATCTGTTGGAGCAACGCCCTAGAGTGAAGCCTAGGTTGCTGGGAATGTAGAAATGTCCAGAACTTTCACACTGGTTGCAATTATTCGTTTTATACGATGGAAAAACTGTTGTGTTTATATTGTATTTTATGCTTCTGGCGTTCACTTCTTGGGCCCTAACTATTCGATCTGGTGGAACAACGCCCTAGGGTGAAGCCTAGGTTGCCCGGAACGTAGAAATGACCATAACATTTACACTGGTAGCAATTATTCGTTTTATACAATGGAAAAACTGTTCTTTTTATTTTGTATTTTATGCTTCGGGCGTTGACTTCTAAGGCCCTAACTGTTTAATCTCGGTGGAGCAATGCCATAGAGTGAAGCCTAGGTTGCCCGGAACGAAGAAATGACAATTACTTTCACACTGTTTGCAATTATTCGTTTTTTACGATGGAAAAGCTGTTGTATTTATATTGTATTATATGCCTCTGGCGTTGACTTCTAAGGCCCTAGCTATTCGATCTAGTGCAGCAACGCCCTAGAGTGAAGCCTAGGTTGCCCGGAACGTAGAAATGACCATCACTTTCAAACTGGTTGCAATTAATCCTGTTATACGATGGAAAAACTGTTGTATTTTTATTGCATTTTATGCTTCGGGCGTTGACTTCTAAGGCCCTAACTATTCAATCTGTTGGAGCAACGCCCTAGAGTGAAGCCTAGGTTGCTCGGAATGTAGAAATGATCATTACTTTCACACTGGTTGCAATTATTCGTTTTATACGATGGAAAAACTGTTGTATTTATATTGTATTTTATGCTTCTGGCGTTCACTTCTTAGGCCCTAACTATTCGACCTGGTAGAGCAACGCCCTAGAGTGCAGCCTAGGGTGCTCGGAATATAGAAATGACCATAACTTTCACACTGGTTGCAATTATTCGTTTTCTGCGATGGAAAAACTGTTCTATTTATTTTGTATTTTATGCTTCGGGCGTTGACTTCTAAGGCCCTAACTGTTTGATCTGGTGGAGCAACGCCCTAGAGTGTAGCCTAGGTTGCCCGGAACGTAGAAATGACAATTACTTTCACACTGTTTGCAATTATTCCTTTTATAGGATTGAAAAGATGTTGTATTTATATCGTATTTTATGCTTCTGGCGTTGACTTCAATGGCCCTAACTATTCGATCTAGTAGAGCAACGTCCTAGAGTGAAGCCTAGGTTGCCCGGAACGTAGAAATGACCATCGCTTTCAAACTGGTTGCAATTAACCCTGTTATACGATGGAAAAACTGTTGTATTTTTATTGCATTTTATGCTTCGGGCGTTGACTTCTAAGGCCCTAACTATTCAATCTGTTGGAGCAACGCCCTAGAGTGAAGCCTAGGTTGCTGGGAATGTAGAAATGTCCAGAACTTTCACACTGGTTGCAATTATTCGTTTTATACGATGGAAAAACTGTTGTGTTTATATTGTATTTTATGCTTCTGGCGTTCACTTCTTGGGCCCTAACTATTCGATCTGGTGGAACAACGCCCTAGGGTGAAGCCTAGGTTGCCCGGAACGTAGAAATGACCATAACATTTACACTGGTAGCAATTATTCGTTTTATACAATGGAAAAACTGTTCTTTTTATTTTGTATTTTATGCTTCGGGCGTTGACTTCTAAGGCCCTAACTGTTTGATCTCGGTGGAGCAATGCCATAGAGTGAAGCCTAGGTTGCCCGGAACGAAGAAATGACAATTACTTTCACACTGTTTGCAATTATTCGTTTTTTACGATGGAAAAGCTGTTGTATTTATATTGTATTATATGCCTCTGGCGTTGACTTCTAAGGCCCTAGCTATTCGATCTAGTGCAGCAACGCCCTAGAGTGAAGCCTAGGTTGCCCGGAACGTAGAAATGACCATCACTTTCAAACTGGTTGCAATTAATCCTGTTATACGATGGAAAAACTGTTGTATTTTTATTGCATTTTATGCTTCGGGCGTTGACTTCTAAGGCCCTAACTATTCAATCTGTTGGAGCAACGCCCTAGAGTGAAGCCTAGGTTGCTCGGAATGTAGAAATGATCATTACTTTCACACTGGTTGCAATTATTCGTTTTATACGATGGAAAAACTGTTGTATTTATATTGTATTTTATGCTTCTGGCGTTCACTTCTTAGGCCCTAACTATTCGACCTGGTAGAGCAACGCCCTAGAGTGCAGCCTAGGGTGCTCGGAATATAGAAATGACCATAACTTTCACACTGGTTGCAATTATTCGTTTTCTGCGATGGAAAAACTGTTCTATTTATTTTGTATTTTATGCTTCGGGCGTTGACTTCTAAGGCCCTAACTGTTTGATCTGGTGGAGCAACGCCCTAGAGTGTAGCCTAGGTTGCCCGGAACGTAGAAATGACAATTACTTTCACACTGTTTGCAATTATTCCTTTTATAGGATTGAAAAGATGTTGTATTTATATCGTATTTTATGCTTCTGGCGTTGACTTCAATGGCCCTAACTATTCGATCTAGTAGAGCAACGTCCTAGAGTGAAGCCTAGGTTGCCCGGAACGTAGAAATGACCATCGCTTTCAAACTGGTTGCAATTAACCCTGTTATACGATGGAAAAACTGTTGTATTTTTATTGCATTTTATGCTTCGGGCGTTGACTTCTAAGGCCCTAACTATTCAATCTGTTGGAGCAACGCCCTAGAGTGAAGCCTAGGTTGCTGGGAATGTAGAAATGTCCAGAACTTTCACACTGGTTGCAATTATTCGTTTTATACGATGGAAAAACTGTTGTGTTTATATTGTATTTTATGCTTCTGGCGTTCACTTCTTGGGCCCTAACTATTCGATCTGGTGGAACAACGCCCTAGGGTGAAGCCTAGGTTGCCCGGAACGTAGAAATGACCATAACATTTACACTGGTAGCAATTATTCGTTTTATACAATGGAAAAACTGTTCTTTTTATTTTGTATTTTATGCTTCGGGCGTTGACTTCTAAGGCCCTAACTGTTTGATCTCGGTGGAGCAATGCCATAGAGTGAAGCCTAGGTTGCCCGGAACGAAGAAATGACAATTACTTTCACACTGTTTGCAATTATTCGTTTTTTACGATGGAAAAGCTGTTGTATTTATATTGTATTATATGCCTCTGGCGTTGACTTCTAAGGCCCTAGCTATTCGATCTAGTGCAGCAACGCCCTAGAGTGAAGCCTAGGTTGCCCGGAACGTAGAAATGACCATCACTTTCAAACTGGTTGCAATTAATCCTGTTATACGATGGAAAAACTGTTGTATTTTTATTGCATTTTATGCTTCGGGCGTTGACTTCTAAGGCCCTAACTATTCAATCTGTTGGAGCAACGCCCTAGAGTGAAGCCTAGGTTGCTCGGAATGTAGAAATGATCATTACTTTCACACTGGTTGCAATTATTCGTTTTATACGATGGAAAAACTGTTGTATTTATATTGTATTTTATGCTTCTGGCGTTCACTTCTTAGGCCCTAACTATTCGACCTGGTAGAGCAACGCCCTAGAGTGCAGCCTAGGGTGCTCGGAATATAGAAATGACCATAACTTTCACACTGGTTGCAATTATTCGTTTTCTGCGATGGAAAAACTGTTCTATTTATTTTGTATTTTATGCTTCTGGCGTTGATTTCTTAGGCAGTAACTATTCAATCTGGTGGAACAACACCCTAGAGTGAGGCCTAGGTTGCCCGGAACGTAGAAATGACCATCACTTCCATACGGGTAGCAATTATTCGTTTTATACGATGGAAAAGCTGTTGTATTTATATCGTATTTTATGCTTCTGGCGTTGACTTCTTAGGCCCTAACTATTCCATCTGGAGGAGCAACGCCCTAGAGTGAAGTCTAGGTTGCCCGGGAAGTAGAAATGACCATAACTTTCACACTGGTTGCTATTATTCGTTTTATACGATGGAAAAGCTGTTATATTTATATTGCATATTATGCTTCTGGCATTGAATTCTAAGTCCCTAGCTATTCGATCTGGTGGAGCAACGCCCTAGAGTGAAGCCTAGGTTGCTCGGAATGTAGAAATGACCTTCACTATCAAACTGGTTGCAATTAATCCTGTTATACGATCGAAAAACTGTTGTATTTTTATTGCATTTTATGCTTCTGGCGTTCACTTCTTAGGCCCTAACTATTCGATCTGGTGGAACAACGCCCTAGGGTGAAGCCTAGGTTGCCCGGAACGTAGAAATGACCATAAGTTTCATAATGGTTGCAATTATTCGTTTTATACGATGGAAAAACTGTTGCATTTCTATTGTATTTTATGCTTCGGGCGTTGACTTCTTAGGCCCTAACACTTCGATCTGGTGGAGCAACGCCCTACAGTGAAGCCTAGGTTGCCCGGAACGTAGAAATGACCATAACATTTACACTGGTAGCAATTATTCGTTTTATACAATGGAAAAACTGTTCTTTTTATTTTGTATTTTATGCTTCGGGCGTTGACTTCTAAGGCCCTAACTGTTTGATCTCGGTGGAGCAACGCCATAGAGTGAAGCCTAGGTTGCCCGGAACGAAGAAATGACAATTACTTTCACACTGTTTGCAATTATTCGTTTTTTACGATGGAAACGCTGTTGTATTTATATTGTATTATATGCCTCTGGCGTTGACTTCTAAGGCCCTAGCTATTCGATCTAGTGCAGCAACGCCCTAGAGTGAAGCCTAGGTTGCCCGGAACGTAGAAATGACCATCACTTTCAAACTGGTTGCAATTAATCCTGTTATACGATGGAAAAACTGTTGTATTTTTATTGCATTTTATGCTTCGGGCGTTGACTTCTAAGGCCCTAACTATTCAATCTGTTGGAGCAACGCCCTAGAGTGAAGCCTAGGTTGCTGGGAATGTAGAAATGTCCAGAACTTTCACACTGGTTGCAATTATTCGTTTTATACGATGGAAAAACTGTTGTGTTTATATTGTATTTTATGCTTCTGGCGTTCACTTCTTGGGCCCTAACTATTCGATCTGGTGGAACAACGCCCTAGGGTGAAGCCTAGGTTGCCCGGAACGTAGAAATGACCATAACATTTACACTGGTAGCAATTATTCGTTTTATACAATGGAAAAACTGTTCTTTTTATTTTGTATTTTATGCTTCGGGCGTTGACTTCTAAGGCCCTAACTGTTTGATCTCGGTGGAGCAATGCCATAGAGTGAAGCCTAGGTTGCCCGGAACGAAGAAATGACAATTACTTTCACACTGTTTGCAATTATTCGTTTTTTACGATGGAAAAGCTGTTGTATTTATATTGTATTATATGCCTCTGGCGTTGACTTCTAAGGCCCTAGCTATTCGATCTAGTGCAGCAACGCCCTAGAGTGAAGCCTAGGTTGCCCGGAACGTAGAAATGACCATCACTTTCAAACTGGTTGCAATTAATCCTGTTATACGATGGAAAAACTGTTGTATTTTTATTGCACTTTATGCTTCGGGCGTTGACTTCTAAGGCCCTAACTATTCAATCTGTTGGAGCAACGCCCTAGAGTGAAGCCTAGGTTGCTGGGAATGTAGAAATGTCCAGAACTTTCACACTGGTTGCAATTATTCGTTTTATACGATGGAAAAACTGTTGTGTTTATATTGTATTTTATGCTTCTGGCGTTCACTTCTTGGGCCCTAACTATTCGATCTGGTGGAACAACGCCCTAGGGTGAAGCCTAGGTTGCCCGGAACGTAGAAATGACCATAACATTTACACTGGTAGCAATTATTCGTTTTATACAATGGAAAAACTGTTCTTTTTATTTTGTATTTTATGCTTCGGGCGTTGACTTCTAAGGCCCTAACTGTTTGATCTCGGTGGAGCAATGCCATAGAGTGAAGCCTAGGTTGCCCGGAACGAAGAAATGACAATTACTTTCACACTGTTTGCAATTATTCGTTTTTTACGATGGAAAAGCTGTTGTATTTATATTGTATTATATGCCTCTGGCGTTGACTTCTAAGGCCCTAGCTATTCGATCTAGTGCAGCAACGGCCTAGAGTGAAGCCTAGGTTGCCCGGAACGTAGAAATGACCATCACTTTCAAACTGGTTGCAATTAATCCTGTTATACGATGGAAAAACTGTTGTATTTTTATTGCATTTTATGCTTCGGGCGTTGACTTCTAAGGCCCTAACTATTCAATCTGTTGGAGCAACGCCCTAGAGTGAAGCCTAGGTTGCTCGGAATGTAGAAATGATCATTACTTTCACACTGGTTGCAATTATTCGTTTTATACGATGGAAAAACTGTTGTATTTATATTGTATTTTATGCTTCTGGCGTTCACTTCTTAGGCCCTAACTATTCGACCTGGTAGAGCAAGGCCCTAGAGTGCAGCCTAGGGTGCTCGGAATATAGAAATGACCATAACTTTCACACTGGTTGCAATTATTCGTTTTCTGCGATGGAAAAACTGTTCTATTTATTTTGTATTTTATGCTTCGGGCGTTGACTTCTAAGGCCCTAACTGTTTGATCTGGTGGAGCAACGCCCTAGAGTGTAGCCTAGGTTATCCGGAACGTAGAAGTGACAATTACTTTCACACTGTTTGCAATTATTCCTTTTATAGGATTGAAAAGATGTTGTATTTATATCGTATTTTATGCTTCTGGCGTTGACTTCAATGGCCCTAACTATTCGATCTAGTAGAGCAACGTCCTAGAGTGAAGCCTAGGTTGCCCGGAACGTAGAAATGACCATCGCTTTCAAACTGGTTGCAATTAACCCTGTTATACGATGGAAAAACTGTTGTATTTTTATTGCATTTTATGCTTCGGGCGTTGACTTCTAAGGCCCTAACTATTCAATCTGTTGGTGCAACGCCCTAGAGTGAAGCCTCGGTTGCTCGGAATGTAGAAATGACCATAACTTTCACACTGGTTGCAATTATTAGTTTTATACGATGGAAAAACTGTTGTATTTATATTGTATTTTATGCTTCTGGCGTTGACTTCTAAGGCACTAACTATTCGATCTGGTGGAGCAACGCCCTAGAGTGAAGCCTAGATTACCCGGAACGTAGTAATGACTAGTACTATCACACTGTTTGCAGTTATTCCTGTTATACGATGGAAAGCTGTTGCATCTTTATCGTATTTTATGCTTCTGGCGTTGACTTCTAAGGCCCTAACTATTCGATCTGGTGGAGCAAGGCCCTAGACTGAAGCCTAGGTTGCCCGGAACGTAGAAATGACCATAACATTCACACTGGTTGCCATTAATCGTTTTCTACGATGGAAAAGCTGTTGTATTTATATCGTATTTTATGCTTCTGGCGTTGACTTCTTAGGCCCTAACCATTCGATCTGGTGGAGCAACGCCCTAGAGTGAAGCCTAGGTTGCTCGGAACGTAGAAATGGCCATTACCTTCACACTGTTTGCAATTATTCATTTTATACGATGGCAAAGCTGTTGTACTTATATTGTATTTTATGCTTCGGGCGTTGACTTCTAAGGCCCCAACTATTCGATTTGGGTGGAGCAACGCCCTACAGTGAAGCCTTGGTTGCCCGGAACGTAGAAATGACCATTACTTTCACAGTGTCTGCAATTATTCATTTTATACGATGGAAAAGCTGTTGTATTTATATTGTATTTTATGCCCCTGGCGTTGACTTCTAAGTTCCTAGCTATTCGATCTGGTGGAGCAACGCCCTAGTGTGAAACCTAGGTTACCCGGAACGTAGAAATGTCCAGTACTTTCAGACTGGTTGCTGTTATTCGTTTCATACGATGGAAAAGCTGTTATATTTATTTTGCATTTTATGCTTCGGGCGTTGACTTCTAAGGCCCTAGCTATTCCATCTGGTGGAGCAACACCCTAGAGTGCAGCCTAGGTTGCCCGGAACGTAGAAATGACCATAACATTCACACTGGTTGCAATTATTCATTTTATAAGATGGCAAAGCTGTTGTATTTATATTGTATTTTATGCTCCGGGAGTTGACTTCTAAGGCCCTAACTATTCGATTTGGTGGAGCAACGCCCTACAGTGAAGCCTAGGTTGCCCGGAACGTAGAAATGACCAGTACTTTCCCACTGGTTACAGTTATTCGTTTTATACAATGGAAAAACTGTTCTATTTATTTTGCATATTATGCTTCGGGCGCTGACTTCTAAGGCCCTAACTATTCGAACTGGTGGAGCAACGCCCTAGAGTGAAGCCTAGGTTGCCCGGAAAGTGGAAATGACCATAACTTTCACACTGGTTGCTATTATTCGTTTTATACGATGGAAAAGCTGTTATATTTATATTGCATTTTATGCTTCTGGCATTGAATTCTAAGTCCCTATCTCTTCCATCTGGTGGAGCAACACCCTAGAGTGCAGCCTAGGTTGCCCGGAACGTAGAAACGACCATTACTTTCACAATGTCTGCAATTATTCATTTGACACGATGGAAAAACTGTTGTACTTATATTGTATTTTATCCTTCTGGCGTTGAATTCTAAGTCCCTAGCTATTCGATCTGGTGGAGCAACGCCCTAGTGTGAAACCTAGGTTACCCGGAACGTAGAAATGACCATTACTTTCAGACTGGTTGCTGTTATTCATTTTATACGATGGAAAAGCTGTTGTATTTATATTGTATTTTATGCTCCTGGCGTTGACTTCTAAAGCCGTAGCTATTAGATGTGGTGGAGCAACGCCCTAGAGTGACACCTAGGTTGACTGGAACGTAGAAATGACCATTACTTTCACAATGTCTGCAATTATTCATTTTATACGATGGAAAAACTTTTGTTCTTATATTGTATTTTATCCTTCTGGTGTTGAAGTCGAAGTCCCTAGCTATTCGATCTGGTGGAGCAACGCCCTAGTGTGAAACCTAGGTTACCCGGAACGTAGAAATGACCATCGCTTTCAAACTGGTTGCAATTAACCCTGTTATACGATGGAAAAACTGTTGTATTTTTATTGCATTTTATGCTTCGGGCGTTGACTTCTAAGGCCCTAACTATTCAATCTGTTGGAGCGACGCCCTAGAGTGAAGCCTCGGTTGCTCGGAATGTAGAAATGACCATAACTTTCACACTGGTTGCAATTATTAGTTTTATACGATGGAAAAACTGTTGTATTTATATTGTATTTAATGCTTCTGGCGCTGACTTCTTAGGCCCTAACACTTCGATCTGGTGGAGCAACGCCCTACAGTGAAGCATAGGTTGCCCGGAACGTAGGTATGACCATAACCTTCACACAGGTTGCAATTATTCGTTTTATACAATGGAAAAAATGTTCTATTTATTTTGTATTTTATGCTTCGGGCGTTGACTTCTAAGGCCCTAACTGTTTGATCTGGTGGAGCAACGACCTAGAGTGAAGCCTAGGTTGCCTGGAACGTAGAAATGACCATCACTTTCACACGGGTTGCAATTATTCCTGTTATAGGACGGAAAGACTGTTGCATTTTTATTGTATTTTATGCTTCAGGCGTTGACTTCTGAGGCCATAGCTATTCGATGTGGTGGAAGAATGCCATAGAGTGAAGCCTAGGTTGCCCGGAACGTAGAAATGACCATAGGTTTCATAATGGTTGCAATTATTCGTTTTATACGATGGAAAAACTGTTGTATTTCTATTGTATTTTATGCTTCGAGCGTTGACTTCTTAGGCCCTAACAGTTCAGTCTGGTGGAGCAACGCCCTACAGTGAAGCTTAGGTTGCCCGGAACGTAGATATGACCATAACCTTCACACAGGTTGCAATTATTCGTTTTATACGGTGTAAAGGCTGTTGTATTTATTTTGTATTTTATTCTTCTGGTGTTGACTTCTTAGGCCCTAACTATTCGATCTGGTGGAACAACGCCGTAGAGTGAAGCCTAGGTTGCCCGGAACGTAGAAATGACCATTACTTTCACACTGGTTGCAATTATTCGTTTTATACGATGGAAAAACTGTTGTATTTATATTGTATTTTATGCTTCGGGCGTTGACTTCTAAGGCCCTAGCTATTCTATCTGGTGGAGCAACGCCCTAGAGTGAAGCCTAGGTTGCCCGCTACGTAGAAGTGACCATCGCTATCAAACTGGTTGAAATTATTTGTTTCATACGATGGAAAAGCTGTTGAATTTATATCGTATTTTATGCTTCTGGCGTTGACTTCTTAGGCCCTAACTATTCCATCTGGTGGAACAACGCCCTAGGGTGAAGCCTAGGTTGCCCGGGAAGTAGAAATGACCATAACTTTTACACTGGTAGCAATTATTCGTTTTATACAATGGAAAAACTGTTCTATTTATTTTGTACTTTATGCTTCGGGCGTTGACTTCTAAGGCCCTAACTGTTTGATCTGGTGGAACAACGCCCTAGAGTGAAGCCTAGGTTGCCCGGAACGTAGAAATGACCATTACTTTCACACTGTTTGCAATTATTCCTTTTATACGATGGAAAAACTGTTCTATTTATTTTGTATTTTATGCTTCGGGCGTTGACTTCTTTGGCCCTAACAATTCGATCTGGGGGAGCAACGCCCTAGAGTGAAGCCTAGGTTGCCTGGAACGTACAAATGACCATCACTTTCACACGGATTGCAATTATTCCTGTTATAGGATGGAAAGACTGTTGTATTTTTATTGCATTTTATGCTTCTGGCGTTGACTTCTTAGGCCCTAACTATTCCATCTGGTGGAACAACGCCCTAGGGTGAAGCCTAGGTTGCCCGGAAAGCAGAAATGACCATAACTTTCATACTGGTGGCAATTATTCGATTTATACGATGGAAAAACTGTTGTATTTATATTGTATTTTATGCTTCTGGCGTTCACTTGTTAGTACCTAACTATTCGATCTGGTGGAGCAACGCCCTACAGTGAAGCCTAGGTTGCCCGGAACGTAGAAGTGACCACCACTTTCAAACTGATTGCAATTAATCCTGTTATACGATGGAAAAACTGTTGTATTTTTATTGTATTTAATGCTTCTGGCGTTCACTTCTTAGGCCCTAACTATTCGAGCTGGTGGAACAACGCCCTAGAGTGAAGCCTAGGTTGCTCGGAATGTAGAAATAACCATAACTTTCACACTGGTTGCAATTATTCGTTTTATACAATGGAAAAACTGTTCTATTTATTTTGTATTTTATGCTTCGGGCGTTGACTTCTAAGGCCCTAACTTTTTAATCTGGTGGAGCAACGCCCTAGGGTGAAGCCGAGGTTGCCCGGAACGTAGAAATGACCATTACTTTCACACTGTTTGCAATTATTCCTTTTATACGATTGAAAAGCTGTTGTATTTATATCGTATTTTATGCTTCTGGCGTTGACTTCTATGGCCCTAACTATTCGATCTAGTGGAGCAACGCCCTAGAGTGAAGCCTAGGTTGCCCGGAACGTAGAAATGACCATCGCTTTCAAACTGGTTGCAATTAATCCTGTTATACGATGGAAAAACTGTTGTATTTTTATTGCATTTTGTGCTTCGGGCGTTGACTTCTAAGGCCCTAACTATTCAATCTGTTGGAGCAACGCCCTAGGGTGAAGCCTAGGTTGCCCGGAATGTAGAAATGACCATAACTTTCACACTGGATGCAATTATTAGTTTTATACGATGAAAAAACTGTTGTATTTATTTTGTATTTTATGCTTCGGGCGTTGACTTCTTTGGCCCTAACAATTCGATCTGGGGGAGCATCGCCCTAGAGTGAAGCCTAGGTTGCCTGGAACGTACAAATGACCATCACTTTCACACGGATTGCAATTATTCCTGTTATAGGATGGAAAGACTGTTGTATTTTTATTGCATTTTATGCTTCTGGCGTTGACTTCTTAGGCCCTAACTATTCCATCTGGTGGAACAACGCCCTAGGGTGAAGCCTAGGTTGCCCGGAAAGCAGAAATGACCATAACTTTCATACTGGTGGCAATTATTCGATTTACACGATGGAAAAACTGTTGTATTTATATTGTATTTTATGCTTCTGGCGTTCACTTGTTAGTACCAAACTATTCGATCTGGTGGAGCAACGCCCTAGAGTGAAGCCTAGGTTGCCCGGAACGTAGAAGTGACCACCACTTTCAAACTGATTGCAATTAATCCTGTTATACGATGGAAAAACTGTTGTATTTTTATTGTATTTAATGCTTCTGGCGTTCACTTCTTAGGCCCTAACTATTCGAGCTGGTGGAACAACGCCCTAGAGTGAAGCCTAGGTTGCTCGGAATGTAGAAATAACCATAACTTTCACACTGGTTGCAATTATTCGTTTTATACAATGGAAAAACTGTTCTATTTATTTTGTATTTTATGCTTCGGGCGTTGACTTCTAAGGCCCTAACTTTTTAATCTGGTGGAGCAACGCCCTAGGGTGAAGCCGAGGTTGCCCGGAACGTAGAAATGACCATTACTTTCACACTGTTTGCAATTATTCCTTTTATACGATTGAAAAGCTGTTGTATTTATATCGTATTTTATGCTTCTGGCGTTGACTTCTATGGCCCTAACTATTCGATCTAGTGGAGCAACGCCCTAGAGTGAAGCCTAGGTTGCCCGGAACGTAGAAATGACCATCGCTTTCAAACTGGTTGCAATTAATCCTGTTATACGATGGAAAAACTGTTGTATTTTTATTGCATTTTGTGCTTCGGGCGTTGACTTCTAAGGCCCTAACTATTCAATCTGTTGGAGCAACGCCCTAGGGTGAAGCCTAGGTTGCCCGGAATGTAGAAATGACCATAACTTTCACACTGGATGCAATTATTAGTTTTATACGATGAAAAAACTGTTGTATTTATATTGTATTTAATGCTTCTGGCGTTGACTTCTTAGGTCCTAACACTTCGATCTGGTGGAGCAACGCCCTACAGTGAAGCCTAGGTTGCCCGGAACGTAGGTATGACCATAACCTTCACACAGGTTGCAATTATTCGTTTTATACGGTGTAAAGGCTGTTGTATTTATTTTGTATTTTATTCTTCTGGTGTTGACTTCTTAGGCCCTAACTATTCGATCTGGTAGAACAACGCCGTAGAGTGAAGCCTAGGTTGCCCGGAACGTAGAAATGACCATAAGTTTCATAATGGTTGCAATTATTCGTTTTATACGATGGAAAAACTGTTGTATTTCTATTGTATTTTATGCTTCGGGCGTTGACTTCTTAGGCCCTAACACTTCGATCTGGTGGAGCAACGCCCTACAGTGAAGCCTAGGTTGCCCGGAACGTAGATATGGCCATAACCTTCACACAGGTTGCAATTATTCGTTTTATACGGTGTAAAGGCTGTTGTATTTATTTTGTATTTTATTCTTCTGGTGTTGACTTCTTAGGCCCTAACTATTCGATCTGGTGGAACAACGCCGTAGAGTGAAGCCTAGGTTGCCCGGAACGTATAAATGACCATTACTTTCACACTGTTTGCAATTATTCCTTTTATACGATGGAAAAGCTGCTGTATTTATATCGTATTTTATGCGTCTGGCGTTGACTTCTAAGGCCCTAACTATTCAATCTGTTGGAGCAACGCCCTAGGGTGAAGCCTAGGTTGCCCGGAATGTAGAAATGACCATAACTTTCATACTGGTGGCAATTATTCGATTTACACGATGGAAAAACTGTTGTATTTATATTGTATTTTATGCTTCGGGCGTTGACTTCTAAGGCCCTAACTTTTTAATCTGGTGGAGCAACGCCCTAGGGTGAAGCCGAGGTTGCCCGGAACGTAGAAATGACCATTACTTTCACACTGTTTGCAATTATTCCTTTTATACGATTGAAAAGCTGTTGTATTTATATCGTATTTTATGCTTCTGGCGTTGACTTCTATGGCCCTAACTATTCGATCTAGTGGAGCAACGCCCTAGAGTGAAGCCTAGGTTGCCCGGAACGTAGAAATGACCATCGCTTTCAAACTGGTTGCAATTAATCCTGTTATACGATGGAAAAACTGTTGTATTTTTATTGCATTTTGTGCTTCGGGCGTTGACTTCTAAGGCCCTAACTATTCAATCTGTTGGAGCAACGCCCTAGGGTGAAGCCTAGGTTGCCCGGAATGTAGAAATGACCATAACTTTCACACTGGATGCAATTATTAGTTTTATACGATGAAAAAACTGTTGTATTTATTTTGTATTTTATGCTTCGGGCGTTGACTTCTTTGGCCCTAACAATTCGATCTGGGGGAGCATCGCCCTAGAGTGAAGCCTAGGTTGCCTGGAACGTACAAATGACCATCACTTTCACACGGATTGCAATTATTCCTGTTATAGGATGGAAAGACTGTTGTATTTTTATTGCATTTTATGCTTCTGGCGTTGACTTCTTAGGCCCTAACTATTCCATCTGGTGGAACAACGCCCTAGGGTGAAGCCTAGGTTGCCCGGAAAGCAGAAATGACCATAACTTTCATACTGGTGGCAATTATTCGATTTACACGATGGAAAAACTGTTGTATTTATATTGTATTTTATGCTTCTGGCGTTCACTTGTTAGTACCAAACTATTCGATCTGGTGGAGCAACGCCCTAGAGTGAAGCCTAGGTTGCCCGGAACGTAGAAGTGACCACCACTTTCAAACTGATTGCAATTAATCCTGTTATACGATGGAAAAACTGTTGTATTTTTATTGTATTTAATGCTTCTGGCGTTCACTTCTTAGGCCCTAACTATTCGAGCTGGTGGAACAACGCCCTAGAGTGAAGCCTAGGTTGCTCGGAATGTAGAAATAACCATAACTTTCACACTGGTTGCAATTATTCGTTTTATACAATGGAAAAACTGTTCTATTTATTTTGTATTTTATGCTTCGGGCGTTGACTTCTAAGGCCCTAACTTTTTAATCTGGTGGAGCAACGCCCTAGGGTGAAGCCGAGGTTGCCCGGAACGTAGAAATGACCATTACTTTCACACTGTTTGCAATTATTCCTTTTATACGATTGAAAAGCTGTTGTATTTATATCGTATTTTATGCTTCTGGCGTTGACTTCTATGGCCCTAACTATTCGATCTAGTGGAGCAACGCCCTAGAGTGAAGCCTAGGTTGCCCGGAACGTAGAAATGACCATCGCTTTCAAACTGGTTGCAATTAATCCTGTTATACGATGGAAAAACTGTTGTATTTTTATTGCATTTTGTGCTTCGGGCGTTGACTTCTAAGGCCCTAACTATTCAATCTGTTGGAGCAACGCCCTAGGGTGAAGCCTAGGTTGCCCGGAATGTAGAAATGACCATAACTTTCACACTGGATGCAATTATTAGTTTTATACGATGAAAAAACTGTTGTATTTATATTGTATTTAATGCTTCTGGCGTTGACTTCTTAGGTCCTAACACTTCGATCTGGTGGAGCAACGCCCTACAGTGAAGCCTAGGTTGCCCGGAACGTAGGTATGACCATAACCTTCACACAGGTTGCAATTATTCGTTTTATACGGTGTAAAGGCTGTTGTATTTATTTTGTATTTTATTCTTCTGGTGTTGACTTCTTAGGCCCTAACTATTCGATCTGGTAGAACAACGCCGTAGAGTGAAGCCTAGGTTGCCCGGAACGTAGAAATGACCATAAGTTTCATAATGGTTGCAATTATTCGTTTTATACGATGGAAAAACTGTTGTATTTCTATTGTATTTTATGCTTCGGGCGTTGACTTCTTAGGCCCTAACACTTCGATCTGGTGGAGCAACGCCCTACAGTGAAGCCTAGGTTGCCCGGAACGTAGATATGGCCATAACCTTCACACAGGTTGCAATTATTCGTTTTATACGGTGTAAAGGCTGTTGTATTTATTTTGTATTTTATTCTTCTGGTGTTGACTTCTTAGGCCCTAACTATTCGATCTGGTGGAACAACGCCGTAGAGTGAAGCCTAGGTTGCCCGGAACGTATAAATGACCATTACTTTCACACTGTTTGCAATTATTCCTTTTATACGATGGAAAAGCTGCTGTATTTATATCGTATTTTATGCGTCTGGCGTTGACTTCTAAGGACCTAACTATTCGATCTGGTGGAACAACGCCCTAGGGTGAAGCCTAGGTTGCCCGGAACGTAGAAATGACCATAACATTTACACTGGTAGCAATTATTCGTTTTATACAGTGGAAAAACTGTTCTTTTTATTTTGTATTTTATGCTTCGGGCGTTGACTTCTAAGGCCCTAACTGTTTGATCTGGTGGAGCAACGCCCTAGAGTGAAGCCTAGGTTGCCCGCAACGAAGGAATGACAATTACTTTCACACTGTTTGCAATTATTCGTTTTTTACGATGGAAAAGCTGTTGTATTTATATTGTATTATATGCCTCTGGCGTTGACTTCTAAGGCCCTAGCTATTCGATCTAGTGGAGCAACGCCCTATAGTGAAGCCTAGGTGGCCCGGAACGTAGAAATGACCATCACTTTCAAACTGGTTGCAATTAATCCTGTTATACGATGGAAAAACTGTTGTATTTTTATTGCATTTTATGCTTCGGGCGTTGACTTCTAAGGCCCTAACTATTCAATCTGTTGGAGCAACGCCCTAGAGTGAAGCCTAGGTTGCTCGGAATGTAGAAATGATCATTACTTTCACACTGGTTGCAATTATTCGTTTTATACAATGGAAAAAATGTTCTATTTATTTTGTATTTTATGCTTCGGGCGTTGACTTCTAAGGCCCTAGCTATTCGATCTAGTGGAGCAACGCCCTATAGTGAAGCCTAGGTGGCCCGGAACGTAGAAATGACCATCACTTTCAAACTGGTTGCAATTAATCCTGTTATACGATGGAAAAACTGTTGTATTTTTATTGCATTTTATGCTTCGGGCGTTGACTTCTAAGGCCCTAACTATTCAATCTGTTGGAGCAACGCCCTAGAGTGAAGCCTAGGTTGCCCGGAACGTAGAAATGACCATTACTTTCACACTGTTTGCAATTATTCCTTTTATACGATTGAAAAGCTGTTGTATTTATATCGTATTTTATGCTTCTGGCGTTGACTTCTATGGCCCTAACTATTCGATCTAGTGGAGCAACGCCCTAGAGTGAAGCCTAGGTTGCCCGGAACGTGGAAATGACCATCGCTTTCAAACTGGATGCAATTAATCCTGTTATACGATGGAAAAACTGTTGTATTTTTATTGCATTTTATGCTTCGGGCGTTGACTTCTAAGGCCCTAACTATTCAATCTGTTGGAGCAACGCCCTAGAGTGAAGCCTAGGTTGCTCGGAATGTAGAAATGACCATAACTTTCACACTGGTTGCAATTAATAGTTTTATACGATGGAAAAACTGTTGTATTTATATTGTATTTAATGCTTCTGGCGTTGACTTCTTAGGCCCTAACAATTCGATCTGGTGGTACAACGCCCTAGGCTGAAGCCTAGGTTGCCGGGAACGTAGAAATGACCATAACTTTTACACTGGTAGCAATTATTCGTTTTATACAATGGAAAAACTGTTGTATTTTTATTGTATTTTATGCTTCAGGCGTAGGCTTCTAAGGCCGTAGCTATTCGATATGGTGCAGCACCGCCCTAGAGTGAAGCCTAGGTTGCCCGGATCGTAGAAATGACCATAACTTTTACACTGGTAGCAATTATTCGTTTTAAAGAATGGAAAAACTGTTCTATTTATTTTGTATTTTATGCTTCGGGCGTTGACTTCTAAGGCCCTAACTGTTTGATCTGGTGGAGCAACGCCCTAGAGTGAAGTCTAGGTTGCCCGGAACGTAGAAATGACCATAACTTGCACACTGGCTGCTATTATTCGTTTTATACGATGGAAAAACTATCATATTTATATTGTATTTTATGCTTCTGGCGTTGACTTCTTAGGCCCTAACTATTCGACCTGGTGGAATAACGCCCTAGGCTGAAGCCTAGGTTGCCCGGAACGTAGAAATGACCATAACTTTTACACTGGTAGCAATTATTCGTTTTATACAATGGAAAAAATGTTCTATTTATTTTGTATTTTATGCTTCGGGCGTTGACTTCTTTGGCCCTAACAATTCGATCTCGTGGAGCAACGCCCTAGAGTGAAGCCTAGGTTGCCCGGAACGTAGAAATGACCATAACTTTCACACTGGCTTCAATTATTCGTTTTATACGACGGAAAAACTGTCGTATTTATATTGTATTTTATGCTTCTGGCGTTGACTTCTTAGGCCCTAACTATTCGATCTGGTGGAAAAACGCCCTTGAGTGAAGCCTAGGTTGCCCGGAACGTAGAAATGACCATAACTTTCACACTGGCTTCAATTATTCGTTTTATACGACGGAAAAACTGTCGTATTTATATTGTATTTTATGCTTCTGGCGTTGACTTCTTAGGCCCTAACTATTCGATCTGGTGGAAAAACGCCCTTGAGTGAAGCCTAGGTTGACTGGAACGTAGAAATGACCATCACTTTCACACGGGTTGCAATTATTCCTGTTATAGGATGGAAAGACTGTTGCATTTTTATTGTATTTTATGCTTCAGGCGTTGACTTCTGAGGCCGTAGCTATTCGATGTCGTGGAAGAACGCCACAGAGTGAAGCCTTGGTTGCCCGGAACGTAGAAATGACCATAAGTTTCATAATGGTTGCAATTATTCGTTTTATACGATGGAAAAACTGTTGTATATCCATTGTATTTTATGCTTCGTGCGTTGACTTCTTAGGCCCTAACACTTCGATCTGGTGGAGCAACGCCCTACAGTGAAGCCTAGGTTGCCCGGAACGTAGATATGACCATAACCTTCACACAGATTGCAATTATTCGTTTTATACGGTGTAAAGGCTGTTGTATTTATTTTGTATTTTATTCTTCTGGTGTTGACTTCTTAGGCCCTAACTATTCGATCTGGTGGAACAACGCCGTAGAGTGAAGCCTAGGTTGCCCGGAACGTAGAAATGACCATTACATTCAGACTGTTTGCAATTATTCCTTTTATACGATGGAAAAACTGTTCTATTTATTTTGTATCTTATTCTTCGGGCGTTGACTTCTTTGGCCCTAACAATTCGATCTGGTGGAGCAACGCCCTAGAGTGAAGCCTAGGTTGCCTGGAACGTACAAATGACCATCACTTTCACACGGATTGCAATTATTCCTGTTTTAGGATGGAAAGACTGTTGTATTTTTATTGCATTTTATGCTTCTGGCGTTCACTTCTTAGGCCCTAACTATTCGATCTGGTGGAACAACGCCCTAGGGTGAAGCCTAGGTTGCCCGGAACGTAGAAATGACCATAACTTTTACACTGGTAGCAATTATTCGTTTTTTACAATGGAAAAACTGTTCTATTTATTTTGTACTTTATGCTTCGGGCGTTGACTTCTAAGGCCCTAACTGTTTGATCTGGTGGAGCAACGCCCTAGAGTGAAGCCTAGGTTGCCCGGAACGTAGAAATGACCATCACTTTCAAACTGGTTGCAATTAATCCTGTTATACGATGGAAAAGCTGTTGTATTTTTATTGCATTTTATGCTTCGGGCGTTGACTTCTAAGGCCCTAACTATTCAATCTGATGGAGCAACGCCCTAGAGTGAAGCCTAGGTTGCTCGGAATGTAGAAATGATCATTACTTTCACACTGGTTGCAATTATTCGTTTTCTGCGATGGAAAAACTGTTCTATTTATTTTGTATTTTACGCTTCGGGCGTTGACTTCTAAGGCACTAACTGTTTGATCTGGTGGAGCAACGCCCTAGAGTGTAGCCTAGGTTGCCCGGAACGTAGAAATGACAATTACTTTCACACTGTTTGCAATTATTCCTTTTATACGATGCAAAAGCTGTTGTATTTATATCGTATTTTATGCTTCTGGCGTTGACTTCTAAGGACCTAACTATTCGATCTGGTGGAGCAACGCCCTAGAGTGAAGCCTAGGTTGCTCGGAATGTAGAAATAACCATAACTTTCACACTGGTTGCAATTATACGTTCTTTACGATGGAAAAGCTGTTGTATTTATATTGTATTTTATGACTCTGGCGTTGACTTCTAAGGCCCTACCTATTCGATCTAGTGTAGCAACGCCATAGAGTGAAGCCTGGGTTGCCCGGAATATAGAAGTGACCATCACTTTCAAACTGGTTGCAATTAATCCTGTTATACGATGGAAAAACTGTTGTATTTTTATTGTATTTAATGCTTCTGGCGTTCACTTCTTAGGCCCTAACTATTCGAGCTGGTGGAACAACGCCCTAGAGTGAAGCCTAGGTAGCTCGGAATGTAGAAATAACCATAACTTTCACACGGGTTGCAATTATTCCTGTTATAGGATGGAAAGACTGTTGTATTTTTATTGCATTTTATGCTACTGGCGTTCACTTCTTAGGCCCTAACTATTCGATCTGCTGGAACAACGCCCTAGGGTGAAGCCTAGGTTGCCCGGAACGTAGAAATGACCATAACTTTTACACTGGTAGCAATTATTCGTTTTATACAATGGAAAAACTGTTCTATTTATTTTGTATTTTATGCTTCGGGCGTTGACTTCAAGGACCTAACTGTTTGATCTGGTGGAGCAACGCCCTAGGGTGAAGCCTAGGTTGCCCGGAACGTAGAAATGACCATTACTTTCACACTGTTTGCAATTATTCCTTTTATACGATTGAAAAGCTGTTGTATTTATATCGTATTTTATGCTTCTGGCCATGACTTCTTAGGCCCTAACTATTCGATCTGGTGGAGCAATGCCTCAGAGTTAAGTCTAGGATGCCCGAAACGCCCAAATGATCATTACTTTCACGCTTGTTGCAATTATTCCTCTTATACGATGAAAAGACCGTTGTATTTTTATTGTATTTTATGCTTCAGGCGTAGGCTTCTAAGGCCGTAGCTATTCGATATGGTGCAGCACCGCCCTAGAGTGAAGCCTAGGTTGCCCGGAACGTAGAAATGACCATAACTTTTACACTGGTAGCAATTATTCGTTTTATACAATGGTAAAAATGTTCTATTTATTTTGTATTTTATGCTTCGGGCGTTGACTTCTTTGGCCCTAACAATTCGATCTCGTGGAGCAACGCCCTAGAGTGAAGCCTAGGTTGCCTGGAACGTACAAATGACCATCACTTTCACACGGATTGCAATTATTCCTGTTATAGGATGGAAAGACTGTTGTATTTTTATTTCATTTTATGCTTCTGGAGTTCACTTCTTAGGCCCTAACTATTCGATCTTGTGGAATAACGCCCTTGGGTGAAGCCTAGGTTGCCCGGAACGTAGAAATGACCATAACTTTTACACTTGTAGCAATTATTCGTTTTATACAATGGAAAAACTGTTCTATTTATTTTGTATTTTATGCTTCGGGCGTTGACTTCTAAGGCCCTAGCTGTTTGATCTGGTGGAGCAACGCCCTAGAGTGAAGCCTAGGTTGCCCGGAACGTAGAAATGACCATAACTTTCACACTGGCTGCTATTATTCGTTTTATACGATGGAAAAACTGTCGTATTTATATTGTATTTTATGCTTCTGGCGTTGACTTCTTAGGCCCTAACTATTCGATCTGGTGGAACAACGCCCTAGAGTGAAGCCTAGGTTGCCTGGAACGTAGAAATGACCATCACTTTCACACGGGTTGCAATTATTCCTGTTATAGGATGGAAAGACTGTTGCATTTTTATTGTATTTTATGCTTCAGGCGTTGACTTCTGAGGCCGTAGCTATTCGATGTCGTGGAAGAACGCCACAGAGTGAAGCCTTGGTTGCCCGGAACGTAGAAATGACCATAAGTTTCATAATGGTTGCAATTATTCGTTTTATACGATGGAAAAACTGTTGTATTTCCATTGTATTTTATGCTTCGTGCGTTGACTTCTTAGGCCCTAACACTTCGATCTGGTGGAGCAACGCCCTACAGTGAAGCCTAGGTTGCCCGGAACGTAGATATGACCATAACCTTCACACAGTTTGCAATTATTCGTTTTATACGGTGTAAAGGCTGTTGTATTTATTTTGTATTTTATTCTTCTGGTGTTGACTTCTTAGGCCCTAACTATTCGATCTGGTGGAACAACGCCGTAGAGTGAAGCCTAGGTTGCCCGGAACGTAGAAATGACCATTACTTTCACACTGTTTGCAATTATTCCTTTTATACGATTGAAAAGCTGTTGTATTTATATCGTATTTTATGCTTCTGGCGTTGACTTCTATGGCCCTAACTATTCGATCTAGTGGAACAACGCCCAAGGGTGAAGCCTAGGTTGCCCGCAACGTAGAAATGACCATAACTTTTACACTGGTAGCAATTATTCGTTTTATACAATGGAAAAACTGTTCTATTTATTTTGTATTTTATGCTTCGGGCGTTGACTTCTAAGGCCCTAACTGTTTAATCTGGTGGAACAACGCCCTAGGGTGAAGCCTAGGTTGTCCGGAACGTAGAAATGACCATTACTTTCACACTGTTTGCAATTATTCCTTTTATACGATTGAAAAGCTGTTGTATTTATAGCGTATTTTATGCTTCTGGCGTTGACTTCTATGGCCCTAACTATTCGATCTGGTGGAGCAACGCCCTAGAGTGTAGCCTAGGTTGCCGGGAACGTAGAAATGACCATAACTTTTACACTGGTAGCAATTATTCGTTTTATACAATGGAAAAACTGTTGTATTTTTATTGTATTTTATGCTTCAGGCGTAGGCTTCTAAGGCCGTAACTATTCGATATGGTGCAGCACCGCCCTAGAGTGAAGCCTAGGTTGCCCGGATCGTAGAAATGACCATAACTTTTACACTGGTCGCAATTATTCGTTTTAAAGAATGGAAAAACTGTTCTATTTATTTTGTATTTTATGCTTCGGGCGTTGACTTCTAAGGCCCTAACTGTTTGATCTGGTGGAGCAACGCCCTAGAGTGAAGCCTAGGTTGCCCGGAACGTAGAAATGACCATAACTTGCACACTGGCTGCTATTATTCGTTTTATACGATGGAAAAACTGTCATATTTATATTGTATTTTATGCTTCTGGCGTTGACTTCTTAGGCCCTAACTATTCGACCTGGTGGAATAACGCCCTAGGCTGAAGCCTAGGTTGCCCGGAACGTAGAAATGACCATAACTTTTACACTGGTAGCAATTATTCGTTTTATACAATGGAAAAAATGTTCTATTTATTTTGTATTTTATGCTTCGGGCGTTGACTTCTTTGGCCCTAACAATTCGATCTCGTGGAGCAACGCCTTAGAGTGAAGCCTAGGTTGCCTGGAACGCACAAATGACCATCACTTTCACACGGATTGCAATTATTCCTGTTATAGGATGGAAAGACTGTTGTATTTTTATTGCATTTTATGCTTCTGGAGTTCACTTCTTAGGCCCTAACTATTCGATCTTGTGGAATAACGCCCTTGGGTCAAGCCTAGGTTGCCCTGAACGTAGAAATGACCATAACTTTTACACTTGTAGCAATTATTCGTTTTATACAATGGAAAAACTGTTCTATTTATTTTGTATTTTATGCTTCGGGCGTTGACTTCTAAGGCCCTAGCTGTTTGATCTGGTGGAGCAACGCCCTAGAGTGAAGCCTAGGTTGCCCGGAACGTAGAAATGACCATAACTTTCACACTGGCTTCAATTATTCGTTTTATACGATGGAAAAACTGTCGTATTTATATTGTATTTTATGCTTCTGGCGTTGACTTCTTAGGCCCTAACTATTCGATCTGGTGGAAAAACGCCCTTGAGTGAAGCCTAGGTTGACTGGAACGTAGAAATGACCATCACTTTCACACGGGTTGCAATTATTCCTGTTATAGGATGGAAAGACTGTTGCATTTTTATTGTATTTTATGCTTCAGGCGTTGACTTCTGAGGCCGTAGCTATTCGATGTCGTGGAAGAACGCCACAGAGTGAAGCCTTGGTTGCCCGGAACGTAGAAATGACCATAAGTTTCATAATGGTTGCAATTATTCGTTTTATACGATGGAAAAACTGTTGTATATCCATTGTATTTTATGCTTCGTGCGTTGACTTCTTAGGCCCTAACACTTCGATCTGGTGGAGCAACGCCCTACAGTGAAGCCTAGGTTGCCTGGAACGTACAAATGACCATCACTTTCACACGGATTGCAATTATTCCTGTTATAGGATGGAAAGACTGTTGTATTTTTATTGCATTTTATGCTTCTGGCGTTCACTTCTTAGGCCCTAACTATTCGATCTGGTGGAACAACGCCCTAGGGTGAAGCCTAGGTTGCCCGGAACGTAGAAATGACCATAACTTTTACACTGGTAGCAATTATTCGTTTTTTACAATGGAAAAACTGTTCTATTTATTTTGTACTTTATGCTTCGGGCGTTGACTTCTAAGGCCCTCACTGTTTGATCTGGTGGAGCAACGCCCTAGAGTGAAGCCTAGGTTGCCCGGAACGTAGAAATGACCATCACTTTCAAACTGGTTGCAATTAATCCTGTTATACGATGGAAAAGCTGTTGTATTTTTATTGCATTTTATGCTTCGGGCGTTGACTTCTAAGGCCCTAACTATTCAATCTGTTGGAGCAACGCCCTAGAGTGAAGCCTAGGTTGCTCGGAATGTAGAAATGATCATTACTTTCACACTGGTTGCAATTATTCGTTTTCTGCGATGGAAAAACTGTTCTATTTATTTTGTATTTTACGCTTCGGGTGTTGACTTCTAAGGCACTAACTGTTTGATCTGGTGGAGCAACGCCCTAGAGTGTAGCCTAGGTTGCCCGGAACGTAGAAATGACAATTACTTTCACACTGTTTGCAATTATTCCTTTTATACGATGCAAAAGCTGTTGTATTTATATCGTATTTTATGCTTCTGGCGTTGACTTCTAAGGACCTAAGTATTCGATCTGGTGGAGCAACGCCCTAGAGTGAAGCCTAGGTTGCTCGGAATGTAGAAATAACCATAACTTTCACACTGGTTGCAATTATACGTTCTTTACGATGGAAAAGCTGTTGTATTTATATTGTATTTTATGACTCTGGCGTTGACTTCTAAGGCCCTAGCTATTCGATCTAGTGTAGCAACGCCATAGAGTGAAGCCTGGGTTGCCCGGAATATAGAAGTGACCATCACTTTCAAACTGGTTGCAATTAATCCTGTTATACGATGGAAAAACTGTTGTATTTTTATTGTATTTAATGCTTCTGGCGTTCACTTCTTAGGCCCTAACTATTCGAGCTGGTGGAACAACGCCCTAGAGTGAAGCCTAGGTAGCTCGGAATGTAGAAATAACCATAACTTTCACACGGGTTGCAATTATTCCTGTTATAGGATGGAAAGACTGTTGCATTTTTATTGCATTTTATGCTACTGGCGTTCACTTCTTAGGCCCTAACTATTCGATCTGGTGGAACAACGCCCTAGGGTGAAGCCTAGGTTGCCCGGAACGTAGAAATGACCATAACTTTTACACTGGTAGCAATTATTCGTTTTATACAATGGAAAAACTGTTCTATTTATTTTGTATTTTATGCTTCGGGCGTTGACTTCAAGGACCTAACTGTTTGATCTGGTGGAGCAACGCCCTAGGGTGAAGCCTAGGTTGCCCGGAACGTAGAAATGACCATTACTTTCACACTGTTTGCAATTATTCCTTTTATACGATTGAAAAGCTGTTGTATTTATATCGTATTTTATGCTTCTGGCGATGACTTCTTAGGCCCTAACTATTCGATCTGGTGGAGCAATGCCTCAGAGTTAAGTCTAGGATGCCCGAAACGCCCAAATGATCATTACTTTCACGCTTGTTGCAATTATTCCTCTTATACGATGAAAAGACCGTTGTATTTTTATTGTATTTTATGCTTCAGGCGTAGGCTTCTAAGGCCGTAGCTATTCGATATGGTGCAGCACCGCCCTAGAGTGAAGCCTAGGTTGCCCGGAACGTAGAAATGACCATAACTTTTACACTGGTAGCAATTATTCGTTTTATACAATGGTAAAAATGTTCTATTTATTTTGTATTTTATGCTTCGGGCGTTGACTTCTTTGGCCCTAACAATTCGATCTCGTGGAGCAACGCCCTAGAGTGAAGCCTAGGTTGCCTGGAACGTACAAATGACCATCACTTTCACACGGATTGCAATTATTCCTGTTATAGGATGGAAAGACTGTTGTATTTTTATTTCATTTTATGCTTCTGGAATTCACTTCTTAGGCCCTAACTATTCGATCTTGTGGAATAACGCCCTTGGGTGAAGCCTAGGTTGCCCGGAACGTAGAAATGACCATAACTTTTACACTTGTAGCAATTATTCGTTTTATACAATGGAAAAACTGTTCTATTTATTTTGTATTTTATGCTTCGGGCGTTGACTTCTAAGGCCCTAGCTGTTTGATCTGGTGGAGCAACGCCCTAGAGTGAAGCCTAGGTTGCCCGGAACGTAGAAATGACCATAACTTTCACACTGGCTGCTATTATTCGTTTTATACGATGGAAAAACTGTCGTATTTATATTGTATTTTATGCTTCTGGCGTTGACTTCTTAGGCCCTAACTATTCGATCTGGTGGAACAACGCCCTAGAGTGAAGCCTAGGTTGCCTGGAACGTAGAAATGACCATCACTTTCACACGGGTTGCAATTATTCCTGTTATAGGATGGAAAGACTGTTGCATTTTTATTGTATTTTATGCTTCAGGCGTTGACTTCTGAGGCCGTAGCTATTCGATGTCGTGGAAGAACGCCACAGAGTGAAGCCTTGGTTGCCCGGAACGTAGAAATGACCATAAGTTTCATAATGGTTGCAATTATTCGTTTTATACGATGGAAAAACTGTTGTATTTCCATTGTATTTTATGCTTCGTGCGTTGACTTCTTAGGCCCTAACACTTCGATCTGGTGGAGCAACGCCCTACAGTGAAGCCTAGGTTGCCCGGAACGTAGATATGACCATAACCTTCACACAGATTGCAATTATTCGTTTTATACGGTGTAAAGGCTGTTGTATTTATTTTGTATTTTATTCTTCTGGTGTTGACTTCTTAGGCCCTAACTATTCGATCTGGTGGAACAACGCCGTAGAGTGAAGCCTAGGTTGCCCGGAATGTAGAAATAACCATAACTTTAACACTGGTTGCAATTATACGTTCTTTACGATGGAAAAGCTGTTTTATCTATATTGTATTTTATGACTCTGGCGTTGACTTCTAAGGCCCTAGCTATTCGATCTAGTGTAGCAACGCCCTAGAGTGAAGCCTGGGTTGCCCGGAACGTAGAAATGACCATAACATTTATACTGGTAGCAATTATTCGTTTTATACAATGGAAAAACTGTTCCTTTTATTTTGTATTTTATGCTTCGGGCGTTGACTTCTAAGGCCCTAACTGTTTGTTCTGGTGGGGCAACGCCCTAGAGTGTAGCCTAGGTTGCCCGGAACGTAGAAATGACAATTACTTTCACACTGTTTGCAATTATTCCTTTTATACGATGCAAAGGATGTTGTATTTATATCGTATTTTATGCTTCTGACGTTGACTTCTAAGGACCTAACTATTCGATCTGGTGGAGCAACGCCCTAGAGTGAAGCCTAGGTTGCTCGGAATGTAGAAATAACCATAACTTTCACACTGGTTGCAATTATACGTTCTTTACGATGGAAAGACTGTTGTATTTTTATTGCATTTGATGCTTCTGGCGTTCACTTCTTAGGCCCTAACTATTCGATCTGGTGGAACAACGCCCTAGGGTGAAGCCTAGGTTGCCCGGAACGTAGAAATGACATTAACATTTACACTGGTAGCAATTATTCGTTTTATACAATGGAAAAACTGTTCTTTTTATTTTGTATTTTATGCTTCGGGCGTTGACTTCTAAGGCCCTAACTGTTTGTTCTGGTGGGGCAACGCCCTAGAGTGTAGCCTAGGTTGCCCGGAACGTAGAAATGACAACTACTTTCACACTGGTTGCAATTATTCGTTTTATACGATGGAAAAACTGTTGTATTTATATTGTGTTATATGCTTCTGGCGTTCACTTCTTAGGCCCTAACTATTGGATCTGGTGGAACAACGCCCAAGGGTGAAGCCTAGATTGCCCGGAACGTAGAAATGACCATAACTTTTACACTGGTAGCAATTATTCGTTTTATACGATGCAAAAACTGTTCTATTTATTTTGCATTTTATGCTTCGGGCGTTGACTTCTAAGGCCCTAACTGTTTAATCTGGTGGAGCAACGCCCTAGGGTGAAGCCTAGGTTGACCGGAACGTAGAAATGACCATAACTTTCACACTGGTTACCATTATTCGTTTTAAACGATGGAAAAGCTGTTGAATTTATATCGTAGTTTATGCTTCTGGCGTTGACTTCTTAGGCCATAACTATTCCATCTGGTGGAACAACGCCCTAAGGTGAAGCCTAGGTTGCCCGGGTCGTAGAAATGACCAGTACTTTCACACTGGTTGCAGTTATTCGTTTTATACGATGGAAAAACTGTTCTATTTATTTTGCATTTTATGCTTCGGGCGTTGACTTCTAAGGCGCTAACTATTCAATCTGTTGGAGAAACGCCCTAGGGTATATCCTAGGTTGCCCGGAAAGTAGAAATGACCATAACTTTCATACTGGTTGCAATTATTCGTTTTATATGATGGAAAAACTGTTGTATTTATATTGTATTTTATGCTTCTGGCGTTCACTTCTTAGGCCCTAACTATTCGACCTGGTAGAGCAACGCCCTAGAGTGAAGCCTTGGTTGCTCGGAATATAGAAATGACCATAACTTTCACACTGGTTGCAATTATTCGTTTTCTGCGATGGAAAAACTGTTCTATTTATTTTGTATTTTACGCTTCGGGCGTTGACTTCTAAGGCCCTAACGGTTTGATCTGGTGGAGCAACGCCCTAGAGTGTAGCCTAGGTTGCCCGGAACGTAGAAATGACCATTACTTTCACACTGTTTGCAATTATTCCTTTTATACGATGGAAATGCTGCTGTATTTATATCGTATTTTATGCTTCGGGCGTTGACTTCTTAGGCCCTAACTCTTCGATCTGGTGGAGCAACGCCATACAGTGAAGCCTAGGTTGCCCGGAATGTAGATATGACCATAACCTTCACACAGGTTGCAATTATTCGTTTTATACGGTGTAAAGGCTGTTGTATTTATTTTGTATTTTATTCTTCTGGTGTTGGCTTCTTAGGCCCTAGCTATTCGATCTAGTGGAGCAACGCCCTAGAGTGAAGCCTAGGTTGAACGGAACGTAGAAATGACCATCACTTTCAAACTGGTTGCAATTAATTCTGTTATACGATGGAAAAACTGTTGTATTTTTATTGCATTTTGTGCTTCGGGCATTGACTCCTAAGGCCCTAACTATTCAATCTGTTGGAGCAACGCCCTAGAGTGAAGCCTAGGTTGCTCGGAATGTAGAAATGACCATAACTTTTACACTGGTAGCAATTATTCGTTTTATACAATGGAAAAACTGTTCTATTTATTTTGTATTTTATGCTTCGGGCGTTGACTTCTAAGGCCCTAACTGTTTGATCTGGTGGAGCAACGCCCTAGAGTGAAGCCTAGGTTGCCCGGAACGTAGAAATGACCATCAATTTCAAACTGGTTGCAATTAAACCTGTTATACGATGGAAAAACTGTTGTATTTTTATTGCATTTTATGCTTCGGGCGATGACTTCTAAGGCCCTAACTATTCAATCTGTAGGTGCAACGCCCTAGAGTGAAGCCTAGGTTGCTCGGAATGCAGAAATGACCATTACTTTCACACTGGTTGCAATTATTCGTTTTATACGATGGAAAAACTGTTGTATTTATATTGTATTTTATGCTTCTGGCGTTCACTTGTTAGGCCCTAACTATTCGGTCTGGTGGAACAACGCCCTAGGGTGAAGCCTAGGCTGCCCGGAACGTAGAAATGACCATCACTTTCACACGGGTTGCAATTATTCCTGTTATACGATGAAAAGGCCGTTGTATTTTTATTGTATTTTATGCTTCAGGCGTAGGCTTCTAAGGCCGTAGCTATTCGATATGGTGGAGCACCGCCCTAGATTGAGGCCTAGGTTGCTCGGAACGTAGAAATGACCACTACTTTCACACTGTTTGCAATTATTCATTTTATACGATGGAAAAGCTGTTGTATTTATATCGTATTTTATGCTTCGGGCGTTGACTTCTTAGGCCCTAACATTTCGATCTGGTGGAGCAGCGCCCTACAGTGAAGCCTAGGTTGCCCGTAACGTAGATATGACCATAACCTTCACACAGGTTGCAATTATTCGTTTAATACGGTGTAAAGGCTGTTGTACTTATTTTGTATTTTATTCTTCTGGTGTTGATTTCTGAGGCCCTAACTATTCGGTCTGGTTGAACAACGCCTTAGAGTGAAGCCTAGGCTGCCCGGAACGTAGAAATGACCATTACTTGCACAGTGTTTGCAATTATTCATTTTATACGATGGAAAAGCGGTTGTATTTATATTGTATTTTATGCTCCTGGCGTTGACTTCTAAGGCCGTAGCTATTAGACGTGGTGGAGCAACGCCCCAGAGTGACGCCTAGGTTGACCGGAACGTAGAAATGACCATTACTTTCACACTGGTTGCAATTATTCGATTTATACAATGGAAAAACTGTTCTATTTATTTTGTATTTTATGCTTCGGGCGTTGACTTCAAGGACCTAACTGTTTGATCTGGTGGAGCAACGCCCTAGAGTGTAGCCTAGGTTGCCCGGAACGTAGAAATGACCATTACTTTCACACTGTTTGCAATTATTCCTTTTATACGATGGAAATGCTGCTGTATTTATATCGTATTTTATGCTTCGGGCGTTGACTTCTTAGGCCCTAACTCTTCGATCTGGTGGAGCAACGCCATACAGTGAAGCCTAGGTTGCCCGGAACGTAGATATGACCATAACCTTCACACAGGTTGCAATTATTCGTTTTATACGGTGTAAAGGCTGTTGTATTTATTTTGTATTTTATTCTTCTGGTGTTGGCTTCTTAGGCCCTAGCTATTCGATCTAGTGGAGCAACGCCCTAGAGTGAAGCCTAGGTTGAACGGAACGTAGAAATGACCATCACTTTCAAACTGGTTGCAATTAATTCTGTTATACGATGGAAAAACTGTTGTATTTTTATTGCATTTTGTGCTTCGGGCATTGACTCCTAAGGCCCTAACTATTCAATCTGTTGGAGCAACGCCCTAGAGTGAAGCCTAGGTTGCTCGGAATGTAGAAATGACCATAACTTTTACACTGGTAGCAATTATTCGTTTTATACAATGGAAAAACTGTTCTATTTATTTTGTATTTTATGCTTCGGGCGTTGACTTCTAAGGCCCTAACTGTTTGATCTGGTGGAGCAACGCCCTAGAGTGAAGCCTAGGTTGCCCGGAACGTAGAAATGACCATCACTTTCACACGGGTTGCAATTATTCCTGTTATACGATGAAAAGACCGTTGTATTTTTATTGTATTTTATGCTTCAGGCGTAGGCTTCTAAGGCCGTAGCTATTCGATATGGTGGAGCACCGCCCTAGATTGAGGCCTAGGTTGCTCGGAACGTAGAAATGACCACTACTTTCACACTGTTTGCAATTATTCATTTTATACGATGGAAAAGCTGTTGTATTTATATCGTATTTTATGCTTCGGGCGTTGACTTCTTAGGCCCTAACATTTCGATCTGGTGGAGCAGCGCCCTACAGTGAAGCCTAGGTTGCCCGTAACGTAGATATGACCATAACCTTCACACAGGTTGCAATTATTCGTTTAATACGGTGTAAAGGCTGTTGTACTTATTTTGCATTTTATTCTTCTGGTGTTGATTTCTGAGGCCCTAACTATTCGGTCTGGTTGAACAACGCCTTAGAGTGAAGCCTAGGCTGCCCGGAACGTAGAAATGACCATTACTTGCACAGTGTTTGCAATTATTCATTTTATACGATGGAAAAGCGGTTGTATTTATATTGTATTTTATGCTCCTGGCGTTGACTTCTAAGGCCGTAGCTATTAGACGTGGTGGAGCAACGCCCTAGAGTGACGCCTAGGTTGACCGGAACGTAGAAATGACCATTACTTTCACACTGGTTGCAATTATTCGATTTATACAATGGAAAAACTGTTCTATTTATTTTGTATTTTATGCTTCGGGCGTTGACTTCAAGGACCTAACTGTTTGATCTGGTGGAGCAACGCCCTAGGGTGAAGCCTAGGTTGCCCGGAACGTAGAAATGACCATTACTTTCACACTGTTTGCAATTATTCCTTTTATACGATTGAAAAGCTGTTGTATTTATTTTGTATTTTATTCTTCTGGTGTTGACTTCTTAGGCCCTAACTATTCGATCTGGTGGAACAACGCCGTAGAGTGAAGCCTAGGTTGCCCGGAACGTAGAAATGACCATTACTTTCACACTGTTTGCAATTATTCCTTTTATACGATGGAAAAACTGTTCTATTTATTTTGTATCTTATTCTTCGGGCGTTGACTTCTTTGGCCCTAACAATTCGATCTGGAGGAGCAACGCCCTAGAGTGAAGCCTAGGTTGCCTGGAACGTACAAATGACCATCACTTTCACACGGATTGCAATTATTCCTGTTATAGGATGGAAAGACTGTTGTATTTTTATTGCATTTTATGCTTCTGGCGTTCACTTCTTAGGCCCTAACTATTCGATCTGGTGGAACAACGCCCTAGGGTGAAGCCTAGGTTGCCCGGAACGTAGAAATGACCATAACTTTTACACTGGTAGCAATTATTCGTTTTTTACAATGGAAAAACTGTTCTATTTATTTTGTACTTTATGCTTCGGGCGTTGACTTCTAAGGCCCTAACTGTTTGATCTGGTGGAGCAACGCCCTAGAGTGAAGCCTAGGTTGCCCGGAACGTAGAAATAACCATCACTTTCAAACTGGTTGCAATTAATCCTGTTATACGATGGAAAAACTGTTGTATTTTTATTGCATTTTATGCTTCGGGCGTTGACTTCTAAGGCCCTAACTATTCAATCTGTTGGAGCAACGCCCTAGAGTGAAGCCTAGGTTGCTCGGAATGTAGAAATGATCATTACTTTCACACTGGTTGCAATTATTCGTTTTATACGATGGAAAAACTGTTGTATTTGTATTGTGTTTTATGCTTCTGGCGTTCACTTCTTAGGCCCTAACTATTCGACCTGGTAGAGCAACGCCCTAGAGTGAGGCCTAGGTTGCTCGGAATATAGAAATGACCATAACTTTCACACTGGTTGCAATTATTCGTTTTCTGCGATGGAAAAACTGTTCTATTTATTTTGTATTTTACGCTTCGGGCGTTGACTTCTAAGGCCCTAACTGTTTGATCTGGTGGAGCAACGCCCTAGAGTGTAGCCTAGGTTGCCCGGAACGTAGAAATGACAATTACTTTCACACTGTTTGCAATTATTCCTTTTATACGATGCAAAAGCTGTTGTATTTATATCGTATTTTATGCTTCTGGCGTTGACTTCTAAGGACCTAACTATTCGATCTGGTGGAGCAACGCCCTAGAGTGAAGCCTAGGTTGCTCGGAATGTAGAAATAACCATAACTTTCACACTGGTTGCAATTATACGTTCTTTACGATGGAAAAGCTGTTGTATTTATATTGTATTTTATGACTCTGGCGTTGACTTCTAAGGCCCTAGCTATTCGATCTAGTGTAGCAACGCCCTAGAGTGAAGCCTGGGTTGCCCGGAACGTAGAAGTGACCATCACTTTCAAACTGGTTGCAATTAATCCTGTTATACGATGGAAAAACTGTTGTATTTTTATTGTATTTAATGCTTCTGGCGTTCACTTCTTAGGCCCTAACTATTCGAGCTGGTGGAACAACGCCCTAGAGTGAAGCCTAGGTTGCTCGGAATGTAGAAATAACCATAACTTTCACACGGGTTGCAATTATTCCTGTTATAGGATGGAAAGACTGTTGTATTTTTATTGCATTTGATGCTTCTGGCGTTCACTTCTTAGGCCCTAACTATTCGATCTGGTGGAACAACGCCCTAGGGTGAAGCCTAGGTTGCCCGGAACGTAGAAATGACATTAACATTTACACTGGTAGCAATTATTCGTTTTATACAATGGAAAAACTGTTCTTTTTATTTTGTATTTTATGCTTCGGGCGTTGACTTCTAAGGCTCTAACTGTTTGTTCTGGTGGGGCAACGCCCTAGAGTGTAGCCTAGGTTGCCCGGAACGTAGAAATGACAACTACTTTCACACTGGTTGCAATTATTCGTTTTATACGATGGAAAAACTGTTGTATTTATATTGTGTTATATGCTTCTGGCGTTCACTTCTTAGGCCCTAACTATTGGATCTGGTGGAACAACGCCCAAGGGTGAAGCCTAGATTGCCCGGAACGTAGAAATGACCATAACTTTTACACTGGTAGCAATTATTCGTTTTATACGATGCAAAAACTGTTCTATTTATTTTGCATTTTATGCTTCGGGCGTTGACTTCTAAGGCCCTAACTGTTTAATCTGGTGGAGCAACGCCCTAGGGTGAAGCCTAGGTTGACCGGAACGTAGAAATGACCATAACTTTCACACTGGTTACCATTATTCGTTTTAAACGATGGAAAAGCTGTTGAATTTATATCGTAGTTTATGCTTCTGGCGTTGACTTCTTAGGCCATAACTATTCCATCTGGTGGAACAACGCCCTAAGGTGAAGCCTAGGTTGCCCGGGTCGTAGAAATGACCAGTACTTTCACACTGGTTGCAGTTATTCGTTTTATACGATGGAAAAACTGTTCTATTTATTTTGCATTTTATGCTTCGGGCGTTGACTTCTAAGGCGCTAACTATTCAATCTGTTGGAGAAACGCCCTAGGGTATATCCTAGGTTGCCCGGAAAGTAGAAATGATCATTACTTTCACACTGGTTGCAATTATTCGTTTTATACGATGGAAAAACTGTTGTATTTGTATTGTGTTTTATGCTTCTGGCGTTCACTTCTTAGGCCCTAACTATTCGACCTGGTAGAGCAACGCCCTAGAGTGAGGCCTAGGTTGCTCGGAATATAGAAATGACCATAACTTTCACACTGGTTGCAATTATTCGTTTTCTGCGATGGAAAAACTGTTCTATTTATTTTGTATTTTACGCTTCGGGCGTTGACTTCTAAGGCCCTAACTGTTTGATCTGGTGGAGCAACGCCCTAGAGTGTAGCCTAGGTTGCCCGGAACGTAGAAATGACAATTACTTTCACACTGTTTGCAATTATTCCTTTTATACGATGCAAAAGCTGTTGTATTTATATCGTATTTTATGCTTCTGGCGTTGACTTCTAAGGACCTAACTATTCGATCTGGTGGAGCAACGCCCTAGAGTGAAGCCTAGGTTGCTCGGAATGTAGAAATAACCATAACTTTCACACTGGTTGCAATTATACGTTCTTTACGATGGAAAAGCTGTTGTATTTATATTGTATTTTATGACTCTGGCGTTGACTTCTAAGGCCCTAGCTATTCGATCTAGTGTAGCAACGCCCTAGAGTGAAGCCTGGGTTGCCCGGAACGTAGAAGTGACCATCACTTTCAAACTGGTTGCAATTAATCCTGTTATACGATGGAAAAACTGTTGTATTTTTATTGTATTTAATGCTTCTGGCGTTCACTTCTTAGGCCCTAACTATTCGAGCTGGTGGAACAACGCCCTAGAGTGAAGCCTAGGTTGCTCGGAATGTAGAAATAACCATAACTTTCACACGGGTTGCAATTATTCCTGTTATAGGATGGAAAGACTGTTGTATTTTTATTGCATTTGATGCTTCTGGCGTTCACTTCTTAGGCCCTAACTATTCGATCTGGTGGAACAACGCCCTAGGGTGAAGCCTAGGTTGCCCGGAACGTAGAAATGACATTAACATTTACACTGGTAGCAATTATTCGTTTTATACAATGGAAAAACTGTTCTTTTTATTTTGTATTTTATGCTTCGGGCGTTGACTTCTAAGGCTCTAACTGTTTGTTCTGGTGGGGCAACGCCCTAGAGTGTAGCCTAGGTTGCCCGGAACGTAGAAATGACAACTACTTTCACACTGGTTGCAATTATTCGTTTTATACGATGGAAAAACTGTTGTATTTATATTGTGTTATATGCTTCTGGCGTTCACTTCTTAGGCCCTAACTATTGGATCTGGTGGAACAACGCCCAAGGGTGAAGCCTAGATTGCCCGGAACGTAGAAATGACCATAACTTTTACACTGGTAGCAATTATTCGTTTTATACGATGCAAAAACTGTTCTATTTATTTTGCATTTTATGCTTCGGGCGTTGACTTCTAAGGCCCTAACTGTTTAATCTGGTGGAGCAACGCCCTAGGGTGAAGCCTAGGTTGACCGGAACGTAGAAATGACCATAACTTTCACACTGGTTACCATTATTCGTTTTAAACGATGGAAAAGCTGTTGAATTTATATCGTAGTTTATGCTTCTGGCGTTGACTTCTTAGGCCATAACTATTCCATCTGGTGGAACAACGCCCTAAGGTGAAGCCTAGGTTGCCCGGGTCGTAGAAATGACCAGTACTTTCACACTGGTTGCAGTTATTCGTTTTATACGATGGAAAAACTGTTCTATTTATTTTGCATTTTATGCTTCGGGCGTTGACTTCTAAGGCGCTAACTATTCAATCTGTTGGAGAAACGCCCTAGGGTATATCCTAGGTTGCCCGGAAAGTAGAAATGACCATAACTTTCATACTGGTTGCAATTATTCGTTTTATATGATGGAAAAACTGTTGTATTTGTATTGTGTTTTATGCTTCTGGCGTTCACTTCTTAGGCCCTAACTATTCGACCTGGTAGAGCAACGCCCTAGAGTGAGGCCTAGGTTGCTCGGAATATAGAAATGACCATAACTTTCACACTGGTTGCAATTATTCGTTTTCTGCGATGGAAAAACTGTTCTATTTATTTTGTATTTTACGCTTCGGGCGTTGACTTCTAAGGCCCTAACTGTTTGATCTGGTGGAGCAACGCCCTAGAGTGTAGCCTAGGTTGCCCGGAACGTAGAAATGACAATTACTTTCACACTGTTTGCAATTATTCCTTTTATACGATGCAAAAGCTGTTGTATTTATATCGTATTTTATGCTTCTGGCGTTGACTTCTAAGGACCTAACTATTCGATCTGGTGGAGCAACGCCCTAGAGTGAAGCCTAGGTTGCTCGGAATGTAGAAATAACCATAACTTTCACACTGGTTGCAATTATACGTTCTTTACGATGGAAAAGCTGTTGTATTTATATTGTATTTTATGACTCTGGCGTTGACTTCTAAGGCCCTAGCTATTCGATCTAGTGTAGCAACGCCCTAGAGTGAAGCCTGGGTTGCCCGGAACGTAGAAGTGACCATCACTTTCAAACTGGTTGCAATTAATCCTGTTATACGATGGAAAAACTGTTGTATTTTTATTGTATTTAATGCTTCTGGCGTTCACTTCTTAGGCCCTAACTATTCGAGCTGGTGGAACAACGCCCTAGAGTGAAGCATAGGTTGCTCGGAATGTAGAAATAACCATAACTTTCACACGGGTTGCAATTATTCCTGTTATAGGATGGAAAGACTGTTGTATTTTTATTGCATTTGATGCTTCTGGCGTTCACTTCTTAGGCCCTAACTATTCGATCTGGTGGAACAACGCCCTAGGGTGAAGCCTAGGTTGCCCGGAACGTAGAAATGACATTAACATTTACACTGGTAGCAATTATTCGTTTTATACAATGGAAAAACTGTTCTTTTTATTTTGTATTTTATGCTTCGGGCGTTGACTTCTAAGGCTCTAACTGTTTGTTCTGGTGGGGCAACGCCCTAGAGTGTAGCCTAGGTTGCCCGGAACGTAGAAATGACAACTACTTTCACACTGGTTGCAATTATTCGTTTTATACGATGGAAAAACTGTTGTATTTATATTGTGTTATATGCTTCTGGCGTTCACTTCTTAGGCCCTAACTATTGGATCTGGTGGAACAACGCCCAAGGGTGAAGCCTAGATTGCCCGGAACGTAGAAATGACCATAACTTTTACACTGGTAGCAATTATTCGTTTTATACGATGCAAAAACTGTTCTATTTATTTTGCATTTTATGCTTCGGGCGTTGACTTCTAAGGCCCTAACTGTTTAATCTGGTGGAGCAACGCCCTAGGGTGAAGCCTAGGTTGACCGGAACGTAGAAATGACCATAACTTTCACACTGGTTACCATTATTCGTTTTAAACGATGGAAAAGCTGTTGAATTTATATCGTAGTTTATGCTTCTGGCGTTGACTTCTTAGGCCATAACTATTCCATCTGGTGGAACAACGCCCTAAGGTGAAGCCTAGGTTGCCCGGGTCGTAGAAATGACCAGTACTTTCACACTGGTTGCAGTTATTCGTTTTATACGATGGAAAAACTGTTCTATTTATTTTGCATTTTATGCTTCGGGCGTTGACTTCTAAGGCGCTAACTATTCAATCTGTTGGAGAAACGCCCTAGGGTATATCCTAGGTTGCCCGGAAAGTAGAAATGACCATAACTTTCATACTGGTTGCAATTATTCGTTTTATATGATGGAAAAACTGTTGTATTTATATTGTATTTTATGCTTCTGGCGTTCACTTCTTAGGCCCTAACTATTCGACCTGGTAGAGCAACGCCCTAGAGTGAAGCCTTGGTTGCTCGGAATATAGAAATGACCATAACTTTCACACTGGTTGCAATTATTCGTTTTCTGCGATGGAAAAACTGTTCTATTTATTTTGTATTTTACGCTTCGGGCGTTGACTTCTAAGGCCCTAACTGTTTGATCTGGTGGAGCAACGCCCTAGAGTGTAGCCTAGGTTGCCCGGAACGTAGAAATGACCATTACTTTCACACTGTTTGCAATTATTCCTTTTATACGATGGAAATGCTGCTGTATTTATATCGTATTTTATGCTTCGGGCGTTGACTTCTTAGGCCCTAACTCTTCGATCTGGTGGAGCAACGCCATACAGTGAAGCCTAGGTTGCCCGGAACGTAGATATGACCATAACCTTCACACAGGTTGCAATTATTCGTTTTATACGGTGTAAAGGCTGTTGTATTTATTTTGAATTTTATTCTTCTGGTGTTGGCTTCTTAGGCCCTAGCTATTCGATCTAGTGGAGCAACGCCCTAGAGTGAAGCCTAGGTTGAACGGAACGTAGAAATGACCATCACTTTCAAACTGGTTGCAATTAATTCTGTTATACGATGGAAAAACTGTTGTATTTTTATTGCATTTTGTGCTTCGGGCATTGACTCCTAAGGCCCTAACTATTCAATCTGTTGGAGCAACGCCCTAGAGTGAAGCCTAGGTTGCTCGGAATGTAGAAATGACCATAACTTTTACACTGGTAGCAATTATTCGTTTTATACAATGGAAAAACTGTTCTATTTATTTTGTATTTTATGCTTCGGGCGTTGACTTCTAAGGCCCTAACTGTTTGATCTGGTGGAGCAACGTCCTAGAGTGAAGCCTAGGTTGCCCGGAACGTAGAAATGACCAACACTTTCAAACTGGTTGCAATTAAACCTGTTATACGATGGAAAAACTGTTGTATTTTTATTGCATTTTATGCTTCGGGCGATGACTTCTAAGGCCCTAACTATTCAATCTGTAGGTGCAACGCCCTAGAGTGAAGCCTAGGTTGCTCGGAATGCAGAAATGACCATTACTTTCAAACTGGTTGCAATTATTCGTTTTATACGATGGAAAAACTGTTGTATTTATATTGTATTTTATGCTTCTGGCGTTCACTTGTTAGGCCCTAACTATTCGGTCTGGTGGAACAACGCCCTAGGGTGAAGCCTAGGCTGCCCGGAACGTAGAAATGACCATCACTTTCACACGGGTTGCAATTATTCCTGTTATACGATGAAAAGACCGTTGTATTTTTATTGTATTTTATGCTTCAGGCGTAGGCTTCTAAGGCCGTAGCTATTCGATATGGTGGAGCACCGCCCTAGATTGAGGCCTAGGTTGCTCGGAACGTAGAAATGACCACTACTTTCACACTGTTTGCAATTATTCATTTTATACGATGGAAAAGCTGTTGTATTTATATCGTATTTTATGCTCCTGGCGTTGACTTCTAAGGCCGTAGCTATTAGACGTGGTGGAGCAACGCCCTAGAGTGACGCCTAGGTTGACCGGAACGTAGAAATGACCATTACTTTCTCAATGTCTGCAATTATTCATTTTATACGATGGAAATACTGTTGTACTTATATTGTATTTTATCCTTCTGGCGTTAAATTCTGAGTCCCTAGCTATTCGATCTGGTGGAGCAACGCCCTAGAGTGAAACATAGGTTACCCGGGACGTAGAAATGACCAGTACACTCACACTGGTTGCAGTTATTCCTTTTATACGATGGAAAGGCTGTTGTATTTATATTGTATTTTATGCTTCTGGCGTTCACTTCTTAGGTCCTAACTATTCGATCTAGTGGAGCAACGCCCTAGAGTGAAGCCTAGGCTGCCCGGAACGTAGAAATGACCATTACTTTCACACTGGTTGCAATTATTCGATTTATACAATGGAAAAACTGTTCTATTTATTTTGTATTTTGTGCTTCGGGCGTTGACTTCTAAGGCCCTTCTGTTTGATCTGGTGGAGCAACGCCCTAGAGTGAAGCCTAGGTTGCCCGGAACGTAGAAATGACCATTACTTTCACACTGTTTGCAATTATTCCTTTTATACGATGGAAAAGCTGTTGTATTTATATCGTATTTTATGCTTCTGGCGTTGACTTCTATGGCCCTAGCTATTCGATCTAGTGGAGCAACGCCCTAGAGTGAAGCCTAGGCTGTCCGGAACGTAGAAATGACCATCACATTCAAACTGGTTGCAATTAATCCTGTTATACGATGGAAAAACTGTTGTATTTTTATTGCATTTTATGCTTCGTGCGTTGACTTCTAAGGCCCTAACTATTCAATCTGTTGGAGCAACGCCCTAGAGTGAAGCCTAGGTTGCTCGGAAAGTAGAAATGACCATAACTTTCACACTGGCTGCAATTATTCGTTTTATACGATGGAAAAACTGTTGTATTTACATTGTATTTTATGCTTCTGGCGTTCACTTCTTAGGGCCTAACTGTTCGATCTGATGGAACAATGCCCTAGGATGAAGCCTCGGTTGCCCGGAAAGTAGAAATGACCATAACTTTTACACTGGTAGCAATTATTCGTTTTATACAATGGAAAAACTGTTCTATTTATTTTGTATTTTATGCTTCGGGCGTTGACTTCTTTGGCCCTAACAATTCGACCTGGTAGAGCAACGCCCTAGAGTGGAGCCTAGGTTGCTCGGAATATAGAAATGACCATAACTTTCACACTGGTTGCAATTATTCGTTTTCTGCGATGGAAATCTGTTCTATTTATTTTGTATTTTATGCTTCGGGCGTTGACTTCTAAGGCCCTAACTGTTTGATCTGGTGGAGCAACGCCCTAGAGTGTAGCCTAGGTTGCCCGGAACGTAGAAATGACAATTACTTTCACACAGTTTGCAATTATTCCTTTTATACGATGCAAAAGCTGTTGTATTTATATCGTATTTTATGCTTCTGGCGTTGACTTCTAAGGACCTAACTATTCGATCTGGTGGAGCAACGCCCTAGAGTGAAGCCTAGGTTGCTCGGAATGTAGAAATAACCATAACTTTCACACTGGTTGCAATTATACGTTCTTTACGATGGAAAAGCTGTTGTATTTATATTGTATTTTATGACTCTGGCGTTGACTTCTAAGGCCCTAGCTATTCTATCTAGTGTAGCAACGCCCTAGAGTGAAGCCTAGGTTGCCCGGAACGTAGAAGTGACCATCACTTTCAAACTGATTGCAATTAATCCTGTTATACGATGGAAAAACTGTTGTATTTTTATTGTATTTAATGCTTCTGGCGTTCACTTCTTAGGCCCTAACTATTCGAGCTGGTGGAACAACGCCCAAGAGTGTAGCCTAGGTTGCTCGGAATGTAGAAATAACCATAACTTTCACACTGGTTGCAATTATTCGTTTTAGACGATGGAAAAACTGTCGTATTTATATTGTATTTTATGCTTCTGGCGTTCACTTCTTAGGCCCTAACTATTCGATCTGGTGGAACAACGCCCTAGGGTGAAGCCTAGGTTGCCCGGAACGTAGAAATGGCCATAACATTTACACTGGTAGCAATTATTCGTTTTATACAATGGAAAAACTGTTCTATTTATTTTGTATTTTATGCTTCGGGCGTTGACTTCTAAGGCCCTAACTTTTTAATCTGGTGGAGCAACGCCCTAGAGTGAAGCCTAGGTTGCTCGGAATGTAGAAATGACCATAACTTTCACACTGGATGCAATTATTAGTTTTATACAATGGAAAAACTGTTGTATTTTTATTGTATTTTATGCTTCAGGCGTAGGCTTCTAAGGCCGTAGCTATTCGATATGGTGCAGCACCGCCCTAGAGTGAAGCCTAGGTTGCCCGGATCGTAGAAATGACCATAACTTTTACACTGGTAGCAATTATTCGTTTTAAAGAATGGAAAAACTGTTCTATTTATTTTGTATTTTATCTTCGGGCGTTGACTTCTAAGGCCCTAACTTTTTAATCTGGTGGAGCAACGCCCTAGAGTGAAGCCTAGGTTGCTCGGAATGTAGAAATGACCATAACTTTCACACTGGATGCAATTATTAGTTTTATACGATGGAAAAACTGTTGTATTTATATTGTATTTAATGCTTCTGGCGTTGACTTCTTAGGTCCTAACACTTCGATCTGGTGGAGCAACGCCCTACAGTGAAGCCTAGGTTGCCCGGAACGTAGGTATGACCATAACCTTCACACAGGTTGCAATTATTCGTATTATACGGTGTAAAGGCTGTTGTATTTATTTTGTATTTTATACTTCTGGTGTTGACTTCTTAGGCCCTAACTATTCGATCTGGTGGAGCAACGCCCTAGAGTGAAGCCTAGGTTGCTCGGAACGTAGAAATGACCATAACTTTTACACTGGTAGCAATTATTCGTTTTATACAATGGAAAAACTGTTGTATTTATATTGTATTTTATGCTTCTGGCGTTCACTTCTTAGGCCCTAACTATTCGACCTGGTGGAACAACGCCCAAGGGTGAAGCCTAGGTTGTCCGGAACGTTGAAATGACCATAACTTTTACACTGGTAGCAATTATTCGTTTTATACAATGGAAAAACTGTTCTATTTATTTTGTATTTTATGCTTCGGGCGTTGACTTCTAAGGCCCTAACTGTTTAATCTGGTGGAGTAACGCCCTAGGGTGAAGCCTAGGTTGCCCGGAACGTAGAAATGACCATTACTTTCACACTGTTTGCAATTATTCCTTTTATACGAATGAAAAGCTGTTGTATTTATATCGTATTTTATGCTTCTGGCGTTGACATCTTAGGCCCTAACTATTCGATCTGGTGGAGCAATGCCTCAGAGTTAAGTCTAGGATGCCCGAAACGCCCAAATGATCATTACTTTCACGCTTGTTGCAATTATTCCTGTTATACGATGAAAAGACCGTTGTATTTTTATTGTATTTTATGCTTCAGGCGTAGGCTTCTAAGGCCGTAGCTATTCGATATGGTGCAGCACCGCCCTAGAGTGAAGCCTAGGTTGCCCGGAACGTAGAAATGACCATAACTTTTACACTGGTAGCAATTATTCGTTTTATACAATGGAAAAAATGTTCTATTTATTTTGTATTTTATGCTTCGGGCGTTGACTTCTTTGGCCCTAACAATTCGATCTCGTGGAGCAACGCCCTAGAGTGAAGCCTAGGTTGCCTGGAACGTACAAATGACCATCACTTTCACACGGATTGCAATTATTCCTGTTATAGGATGGAAGGACTGTTGTATTTTTATTGCATTTTATGCTTCTGGCGTTCACTTCTTAGACCCTAACTATTCGATCTTGTGGAATAACGCCCTAGGGTGAAGCCTAGGTTGCCCGGAACGTAGAAATGACCATAACTGTTACACTTGTAGCAATTATTCGTTTTATACAATGGAAAAACTGTTCTATTTATTTTGTATTTTATGCTTCGGGCGTTGACTACTAAGGCCCTAGCTGTTTGATCTGGTGGAGCAACGCCCTAGAGTGAAGCCTAGGTTGCCCGGAACGTAGAAATGACCATAACTTTCACACTGGCTGCTATTATTCGTTTTATACGATGGAAAAACTGTTGTATTTCCATTCTATTTTATGCTTCGGGCGTTGACTTCTTAGGCCCTAACACTTCGATCTGGTGGAGCAACGCCCTACAGTGAAGCCTAGGTTGCCCGGAACGTTGATATGACCATAACCTTCACACATGTTGCAATTATTCGTTTTATACGGTGTAAAGGCTGTTGTATTTATTTTGTATTTTATTCTTCTGGTGTTGACTTCTTAGGCCCTAACTATTCGATCTGGTGGAACAACGCCGTAGAGTGAAGCCTAGGTTGCCCGGAACGTAGAAATGACCATTACTTTCACACTGTTTGCAATTATTCCTTTTATACGATGGAAAAACTGTTCTATTTATTTTGTATCTTATTCTTCGGGCGTTGACTTCTTTGGCCCTAACAATTCGATCTGGTGGAGAAACGCCCTAGAGTGAAGCCTAGGTTGCCTGGAACGTACAAATGACCATCACTTTCACACGGATTGCAATTATTCCTGTTATAGGATGGAAAGACTGTTGTATTTTTATTGCATTTTATGCTTCTGGCGTTCACTTCTTAGGCCCTAACTATTCGATCTGGTGGAGCAACGCCCTGCAGTGAAGCCTAGGTTGCCCGGAACGTAGATATGACCATAACCTTCACACAGGTTGCAATTATTCGTTTTATACGGTGTAAAGGCTGTTGTATTTATTTTGTATTTTATTCTTCTGGTGTTGACTTCTTAGGCCCTAGCTATTCGATCTGGTGGAACAACGCCGTAGAGTCAAGCCTAGGTTGCCCGGAACGTATAAATGACCATTACTTTCACACTGTTTGCAATTATTCGTTTTTTACGATGGAAAAGCTGAAGTATTTATATTGTATTATATGCCTCTGGCGTTGACTTCTAAGGCCCTAGCTATTCGATCTAGTGGAGCAACGCCCTAGAGTGAAGCCTAGGTTGCCCGGAACGTAGAAATGACCATCACTTTCAAACTGGTTGCAATTAATCCTGTTATATGATGGAAAAACTGTTGTATTTTTATTGCATTTTATGCTTCGGGCGTTGACTTCTAAGGCCCTAACTATTCAATCTGTTGGAGCAACGCCCTAGAGTGAAGCCTAGGTTGCTCGGAATGTAGAAATGATCATTACTTTCACACTGGTTGCAATTATACGTTCTTTACGATGGAAAAGCTGTTGTATTTATATTGTATTTTATGACTCTGGCGTTGACTTCTAAGGCCCTAGCTATTCGATCTAGTGTAGCAACGCCCTAGAGTGAAGCCTAGGTTGCCCGGAACGTAGAAGTGACCATCACTTTCAAACTGGTTGCAATTAATCCTGTTATAGGATGGAAAAACTGTTGTATTTTTATTGTATTTAATGCTTCTGGCGTTCACTTCTTAGGCCCTAACTATTCGAGCTGGTGGAACAACGCCCTAGAGTGAAGCCTAGGTTGCTCGGAATGTAGAAATAACCATAACTTTCACACTGGTTGCAATTATTCGTTTTATACGATGGAAAAACTGTTGTATTTATATTGTATTTTATGCTTCTGGCGTTCACTTCTTAGGCCCTAACTATTCGACCTGGTGGAACAACGCCCAAGGGTGAAGCCTAGGTTGTCCGGAACGTTGAAATGACCATAACTTTTACACTGGTAGCAATTATTCGTTTTATACAATGGAAAAACTGTTCTATTTATTTTGTATTTTATGCTTCGGGCGTTGACTTCTAAGGCCCTAACTGTTTAATCTGGTGGAGTAACGCCCTAGGGTGAAGCCTAGGTTGCCCGGAACGTAGAAATGACCATTACTTTCACACTGTTTGCAATTATTCCTTTTATACGAATGAAAAGCTGTTGTATTTATATCGTATTTTATGCTTCTGGCGTTGACTTCTTAGGCCCTAACTATTCGATCTGGTGGAGCAATGCCTCAGAGTTAAGTCTAGGATGCCCGAAACGCCCAAATGATCATTACTTTCACGCTTGTTGCAATTATTCCTGTTATACGATGAAAAGACCGTTGTATTTTTATTGTATTTTATGCCTCAGGCGTAGGCTTCTAAGGCCGTAGCTATTCGATATGGTGCAGCACCGCCCTAGAGTGAAGCCTAGGTTGCCCGGAACGTAGAAATGACCATAACTTTTACACTGGTAGCAATTATTCGTTTTATACAATGGAAAAAATGTTCTATTTATTTTGTATTTTATGCTTCGGGCGTTGACTTCTTTGGCCCTAACAATTCGATCTCGTGGAGCAACGCCCTAGAGTGAAGCCTAGGTTGCCTGGAACGTACAAATGACCATCACTTTCACACGGATTGCAATTATTCCTGTTATAGGATGGAAGGACTGTTGTATTTTTATTGCATTTTATGCTTCTGGCGTTCACTTCTTAGACCCTAACTATTCGATCTTGTGGAATAACGCCCTAGGGTGAAGCCTAGGTTCCCCGGAACGTAGAAATGACCATAACTTTTACACTTGTAGCAATTATTCGTTTTATACAATGGAAAAACTGTTCTATTTATTTTGTATTTTATGCTTCGGGCGTTGACTACTAAGGCCCTAGCTGTTTGATCTGGTGGAGCAACGCCCTAGAGTGAAGCCTAGGTTGCCCGGAACGTAGAAATGACCATAACTTTCACACTGGCTGCTATTATTCGTTTTATACGATGGAAAAACTGTCATATTTATATTGTATTTTATGCTTCTAGCGTTGACTTCTTGGGCCCTAACTATTCGATCTGGTGGAACAACGCCCTTGATTGAAGCCTAGGTTGCCTGGAACGTAGAAATGACCATCACTTTCACACGGGTTGCAATTATTCCTGTTATAGGATGGAAAGACTGTTGCATTTTTATTGTATTTTATGCTTCAGGCGTTGACTTGTGAGGCCGTAGCTATTCGATGTCGTGGAAGAACGCCACAGAGTGAAGCCTTGGTTGCCCGGAACGTAGAAATGACCATAAGTTTCATAATGGTTGCAATTATTCGTTTTATACGATGGAAAAACTGTTGTAATTCCATTGTATTTTATGCTTCGGGCGTTGACTTCTTAGGCCCTAACACTTCGATCTGGTGGAGCAACGCCCTACAGTGAAGCCTAGGTTGCCCGGAACGTTGATATGACCATAACCTTCACACATGTTGCAATTATTCGTTTTATACGGTGTAAAGGCTGTTGTATTTATTTTGTATTTTATTCTTCTGGTGTTGACTTCTTAGGCCCTAACTATTCGATCTGGTGGAACACCGCCGTAGAGTGAAGCCTAGGTTGCCCGGAACGTAGAAATGACCATCACTTTCACACGGATTGCAATTATTCCTGTTATAGGATGGAAAGACTGTTGTATTTTTATTGCATTTTATGCTTCTGGCGTTCACTTCTTAGGCCCTAACTATTCGATCTGGTGGAACAACGCCCTAGGGTGAAGCCTAGGTTGCCCGGAACGTAGAAATGACCATAACTTTTACACTGGTAGCAATTATTCGTTTTTTACAATGGAAAAACTGTTCTATTTATTTTGTACTTTATGCTTCGGGCGTTGACTTCTAAGGCCCTAACTGTTTGATCTGGTGGAGCAACGCCCTAGAGTGAAGCCTAGGTTGCCCGGAACGTAGAAATGACCATCACTTTCAAACTGGTTGCAATTAATCCTGTTATACGATGGAAAAACTGTTGTATTTTTATTGCATTTTATGCTTCGGGCGTTGACTTCTAAGGCCCTAACTATTCAATCTGTTGGAGCAACACCCTAGAGTGAAGTCTAGGTTGCTCGGAATGTAGAAATGATCATTACTTTCACACTGGTTGCAATTATTCGTTTTATACGATGGAAAAACTGTTGTGTTTATATTGTGTTTTATGCTTCTGGCGTTCACTTCTTAGGCCCTTACTATTCGACCTGGTAGAGCAACGCCCTAGAGTGAAGCCTAGGTTGCTCGGAATATAGAAATGACCATAACTTTCACACTGGTTGCAATTATTCGTTTTCTGCGATGGAAAAACTGTTCTATTTATTTTGTATTTTACGCTTCGGGTGTTGACTTCTAAGGCCCTAACTGTTTGATCTGGTGGAGCAACGCCCTAGAGTGTAGCCTAGGTTGCCCGGAACGTAGAAATGACAATTACTTTCACGCTGTTTGCAATTATTCCTATTATACGATGCAAAAGCTGTTGTATTTATACCGTATTTTATGCTTCTGGCGTTGACTTCTAATGTCCTAACTATTCGATCTGGTGGAGCAACGCCCTAGAGTGAAGCCTGGGTTGCCCGGAACGTAGAAGTGACCATCACTTTCAAACTGGTTGCAATTAATTCTGTTATACGATGGAAAAACTGTTGTATCTTTATTGTATTTAATGCTTCTGGCGTTCACTTCGTAGGCCCTAACTATTCGAGCTGGTGGAACAACGCCCTAGAGTGAAGCCTAGGTTGCTCGGAATGTAGAAATGACCATAACTTTCACACAGGTTGCAATTATTCCTGTTATAGGATGGAAAGACTGTTGTATTTTTATTGCATTTTATGCTTCTGGCGTTCACTTCTTAGGCCCTAACTATTCGATCTGGTGGAACAACGCCCTAGGGTGAAGCCTAGGTTGCCTGGAACGTAGAAATGACCATAACTTTTACACTGGTAGCAATTATTCGTTTTATACAATGGAAAAACTGTTCTATTTATTTTGTATTTTATGCTTGGGGCGTTGAGTTCAAGGACCTAACTGTTTGAACTGGTGGAGCAACGCCCTAGGGTGAAGCCTAGGTTGCCCGGAACGTAGAAATGACCATAAGCTTCATAGTGGTTGCAATTATTCGTTTTATACGAAGGAAAAACTGTTGTATTTCTATTGTATTTTATGCTTCGGGCGTTGACTTCTTAGGCCCTAACACTTCGATCTGGTGGAGCAACGCCCTACAGTGAAGCCTAGGTTGCCCGGAACGTAGATATGACCATAACCTTCACACAGATTGCAATTATTCGTTTTATACGGTGTAAAGTCTGTTGTATTTATTTTGTATTTTATTCTTCTGGTGTTGACTTCTTAGGCCCTAACTATTCGATCTGGTGGAACAACGCCGTAGAGTGAAGCCTAGGTTGCCCGGAACGTATAAATGACCATTACTTTCACACTGTTTGCAATTATTCCTTTTATACGATGGAAAAGCTGCTGTATTTATATCGTATTTTATGCTTCTGGCGTTGACTTCTAAGGACCTAACTATTCGACCTGGTGGAACAACGCCCTAGGGTGAAGCCTAGGTTGCCCGGAACGTAGAAATGACCATAACATTTACACTGGTAGCAATTATTCGTTTTATACAATGGAAAAACTGTTCTTTTTATTTTGTATTTTATGCTTCGGGCGTTGACTTCTAAGGCCCTAACTGTTTGATCTGGTGGAGCAACGCCCTAGAGTGAAGCCTAGGTTGCCCGGAACGAAGAAATGACAATTACTTTCACACTGTTTGCAATTATTCCTTTTATACGATGCAAAAGCTGTTGTATTTATATCGTATTTTATGTTTCTGACGTTGACTTCTAAGGACCTAACTATTCGATCTGGTGGAGCAACGCCCTAGAGTGAAGCCTAGGTTCCTCGGAATGTAGAAATAACCATAGCTTTCACACTGGTTGCAATTATACGTTCTTTACGATGGAAAAGCTGTTGTATTTATATTGTATTTTATGACTCTAGCGTTGACTTCTAAGGCCCTAGCTATTCGATCTAGTGTAGCAACGCCCTAGAGTGAAGCCTAGGTTGCCCGGAACGTAGAAGTGACCATCACTTTCAAACTGGTTGCAATTAATCCTGTTATACGATGGAAAAACTGTTGTATTTATATTGTATTTTATGCTTCTGGCGTTCACTTCTTAGGCCCTAACTATTCAATCTGGTGGAACTTCGCCCTAGGGTGAAGCCTAGGTTGCCCGGAACGTAGAAATGACCATAACTTTTACACTGTTTGCAATTATTCCTTTTATAGGATGGAAAAGCTGTTGTATTTTTATTGCATTTTATGCTTCGGGCGTTGACTTCTAAGGCCCTAACTATTCAATCTGTTGGAGCAACGCCCTAGAGTGAAGCCTAGCTTGCTCGGAATGTAGAAATGACCATAACTTTCACACTGGTTCCAATTATTCGTTTTATACGATGGAAAAACTGTTGTATTTATATTGTATTATATGCTTCTGGCGTTCACTTCTTAGGCCCTAACTATTCAATCTGGTGGAACTTCGCCCTAGGGTGAAGCCTAGGTTGCCCGGAACGTAGAAATGACCATAACTTTTACACTGGTAGCAATTATTCGTTTTATACAATGGAAAAACTGTTGTATTTATATGGTATTTTATGCTTCTGTCGTTGACTTCTTAGGCCCAAACTATTCGATCTGGTGGAGCAATGCCTCAGAGTTAAGTCTAGGATGCCCGAAACGCCGAAATGATCATTACTTTCACGCTTGTTGCAATTATTCCTGTTATACGATGAAAAGACCGTTGTATTTTTATTGTATTTTATGCTTCAGGCGTAGGCTTCTAAGGCCGTAGCTATTCGATATGGTGGAGCACCGCCCTAGAGTGTAGCCTAGGTTGCCCGGAACGTAGAAATGACCATAGCTTTTACACTGGTAACAATTATTCGTTTTATACGATGGAAATACTATTGTATTTATATTGTATTTTATGCTTCTGGCGTTCACTTCTTAGGCCCTAACTATTCGATCTGGTGGAACAACGCCCTAGGGTGAAGCCAAGGTTGCCCGGAACGTAGAAATGACCATCACTTTCCAACTGGTTGCAATTAATCCTGTTATACGGTGGAAAAACTGTTGTATTTTTATTGCATTTTATGCTTCGGGCGCTGACTTCTAAGGCCCTAACTATTCAATCTGTTGGAGCAACGCCCTAGAGTGAAGCCTAGGTTACCCGGAACGTAGAAATGACCATCACTTTCAAACTGGTTGCAATTATTCGTTTTATACGATGGAAAAACTGTTGTATTTATATTGTACTTTATGCTTCTGGCGTTGACTTCTAAGGACCTAACTATTCGATCTGGTGGAGCAACGCCCTACAGTGATGCCTAGGTTGCCCGGAACGTAGATATGACCATAACCTTCACACTGGTTGCAAATTATTCTTGCTATACGATGGAAAAACTGCTGTATTTTTATTGCATTCTATGCATCGGGCATTGACTTCTAAGGCCCTAGCTATGCAATCTGTTGGAGCATCGCCCTAGGGGGAAGCCTAGGTTGCCCGGAACGTAGAAATGACCATAACTTTCACACTGGTTGCAATTATTCGTTTTATACGATGGAAAAGCTGTTGTATTTATATCGTATTTTATGCTTCTGGCGTTGACTTCTTAGGCCCTAACTATTCCATCTGGCGGAACAACGCCTTAGGGTGAAGTCTAGGTTGCCCGGAAAGTAGAAAGGACCATAACTTTCACACTGGTAGCAATTATTCGTTTTATACGATGGAAAAACTGTTCTATTTATTTTATACTTTATGCCTCGGGCGTTGACTTCTAAGGCCCTAACTATTCGATCTGGTGGAGCAACGCCCTAGAGTGATGCCTAGGTTGCCCGGTACGTAGAAATGACCATCACTATCAAACTGGTTGCAATTATTTGTTTTATACGATGGAAAAGCTGTTGTATTTATACCGTATTTTATGCTTCTGGCGTTGACTTCTTAGGCCCTAACTATTCCATCTGGTGGAACAACGCCCTAGGGTGAAGCCTAGGTTGCCCGGAAAGCAGAAATGACCATAACTTTCATACTGGTTGCAATTATTCGTTTTATATGGTGGAAAAACGGTAGTATGTATATTGTATTTTATGCTTCTGGCGTTGACTTCTAAGGCCCTAACTATTCGATCAGGTGGAGCAACGCCCTAGAGTGAAGCCTAGGTTGCTCGAAATGTAGAAAGGACCATAACTTTCACACTGGTAGCAATTATTCGTTTTATACGATGGAAAAACTGTTGTATTTTTATTGCATTTTATGCTTCGGGCGATGACTTCTAAGGCCCTAACTATTCAATCTGTTGGAGCAACGCCCTAGAGTGAAGCCTAGGTTGCTCGGAATGTAGAAATGACCATAACTTTCACAGTGGTTGCAATTATTCGTTTTATACGATGGAAAAACTGTTGTATTTATATGGTATTTTATGCTTCTGGCGTTGACTTCTTAGGCGCTAACTATTCGATCTGGTGGAGCAATGCCTCAGAGTTAAGTCTAGGATGCCCGAAACGCCGAAATGATCATTACTTTCACGCTTGTTGCAATTATTCCTGTTATACGATGAAAAGACCGTTGTATTTTTATTGTATTTTATGCTTCAGGCGTAGGCTTCTAAGGCCGTAACTATTCGATATGGTGGAGCACCGCCCTAGAGTGAAGCCTAGGTTGCCCGGAACGTAGAAATGACCATTACTTTCACACTGTTTGCAATTATTCCTTTTATAGGATGGAAAAGCTGTTGTATTTATATTGTATTTTATGCTTCTGGCGTTCACTTCTTAGGCCCTAACTATTCGATCTGGTGGAACAACGCCCTAGGGTGAAACCAAGGTTGCCCGGAACGTAGAAATGACCATAACTTTTACACTGGCAGCAATTATTCGTTTTATACAATGGAAAAACCGTTCTATTTATTTTGTATTTTATGCTTCGGGCGTTGACTTCTAAGGCGCTAACTGTTTGATCTGGTGGAGCATCGCCGTAGAGTGAAGCCTATGTTGCCCGGAACGTAGAAATGACCATAACTTTCACACTGGTTGCTATTATTCGTTTTATACGATGGAAAAACTGTTCTATTTATTTTGTACTTTATGCTTCGGGCGTTGACTTCTAAGGCCCTAACTATTCGATCTGGTGGAGCAACGCACTAGAGTGAAGCCTAGGTTGTCCGGTACGTCGAAATGACCATCACTATCAAACTGGTTGCAATTATTTGTTTTATACGATGGAAAAGCTGTTGTATTTATACCGTATTTTATGCTTCTGGCGTTGACTTCTTAGGCCCTAACTATTCCATCTGGTGGAACAACTCCCTAGGGTGAAGCCTAGGTTGCCCGGAAAGCAGAAATGACCATAACTTTCATACTGGTTGCAATTATTCGTTTTATATGGTGGAAAAACTGTAGTATTTATATTGTATTTTATGCTTCTGGCGTTGACTTCTAAGGCCCTAACTATTCGATCAGGTGGAGCAACGCCCTAGAGTGAAGCCTGGGTTGCCCGGTACGTAGAAATGACCATCACTATCAAACTGGTTGCAATTATTTGTTTTATACGATGGAAAAGCTGTTGTATTTATATCGTATTTTATGCTTCTGGCGTTGACTTCTTGGGCGCTAACTATTCCATCTGGTGGAACAACGCCCTAGGGTGAAGCCTAGGTTCCCCGGAACGTAGAAATGACCATAACTTTTACACTGGCAGCAATTATTCGTTTTATACAATGGAAAAACCGTTCTATTTATTTTGTATTTTATGCTTCGGGCGTTGACTTCTAAGGCGCTAACTATTCAATCTGTTGGAGCAAAGCCCCAGAGTGAAGCCTAGGTTACCCGGAACGTAGAAATGACCATCACTTTCAAACTGGTTGCAATTATTTGTTTTATACGATGGAAAAGCTGTTGCATTTATATCGTATTTTATGCTTCTGGCGTTGACCTCTCAGGCCCTAACTATTCCATCTGGGAGAACAACGCCCTAGGGTGAAGCCTAGGTTGTCCGGAAAGTAGAAATGAGCATAACTTTCACACTGGCAGCAATTATTCGTTTTATACAATGGAAAAACCGTACTATTGATTTTGTATTTTATGCTTCGGGCGTTGACTTCCAAGGCCCTAACTGTTTGATCTGGTGGAGCATCGCCGTAGAGTGAAGCCTAGGTTGCCCGGAACGTAGAAATGACCATAACTTTTACACTGGTAGCAATTATTCGTTTTATACAATGGAAAAACTGTTCCATTTATTTTGTATTTAATGCTTCGGGCGTTGACTTCTAAGGCCCTAACTGTTTGATCTGGTGGAGCAACGACCTAGAGTGAAGCCTAGGTTGCCTGGAACGTAGAAATGACCATCCCTTTCACACGGGTTGCAATTATTCCTGTTATAGGATGTAAAGACTGTTGTATTTTTATTGTATTTTATACTTCAGGCGTTGACTTCTGAGGCCGTAGCTATTCAATGTGGTGGAAGAACGCAATACAGTGAAGCCTAGGTTGCCCGGAACGTAGAAATGACCATAACTTTCACACTGGTTGCAATTATTTGTTTTATACGATAGAAAAGCTGTTGTATTTATATCGTATTTTATGCTTCTGGCGTTGACTTCTTAGGGCCCTAACTATTCCATCTGGTGGAACAACGCCCTAGAGTAAAGCCCAGGTTGCGCGGAACGTAGAAATGACCATAACTTTCACACTGGTAGCAATTATTCGTTTTATACAATGGAAAAACTGTTCTATTTATTTTGTATTTAATGCTTAGGGCGTGGACTTCTAAGGCCCTAACTATTCGATCTGGTAGTACAACGCCCCAGGGTGAAGCCTAGGTTGCCCGGAACGTAGAAATGACCATAACTTTTACACTGGCAGCAATTATTCATTTTATACAATGGAAAAACCGTTCTATTTATTTTGTGTTTTTGGCTTCGGGCGTTGACGTCTAAGGCCCTAACTGTTTGATCTGGTGGAGCATCGCCGTAGAGTCAAGCCTAGGTTGCCCGGAACGTAGAAATGACCATAACTTTCACACTGGTTGCTATAATTCGTTGTATACGATGGAAAAACTGTTATATTTATATTGTATTTTATGCTTCTGGCGTTGACTTCTTAGGCCCTAACTATTCGATCTGGTGGAACAACGCCCCAGACTGAAGACTAGGTCGCCCGGAACGTAGAAATGACCATAACTTTCACACTGGTTGCTATTATTCGTTTTATACGATGGAAAAACTGTTATATTTATATTGTATTTAAGCTTCTGGCGTTGACTTCTGAGGCCGTTGCTATTCGATGTGGTGGAAGAACGCCATAGAGTGAAGCCTAGGTAGCCCGGATCGTAGAAATGTCCATATCTTTCACACTGTTTGCAATTTTTCGTTTTATACGATGGAAAAACAGTTTTATTTATTTTGTATTTTATGCTTCGGGCGTTGACTTCTAAGGCCCTAACTATTTGATCTGGTGGAGCAACGCCCTAGAGTGCAGCCTAGGTTGCCCGGAACGTAGAAATGACCATAACTTTCGCACTGGTTGCTATCATTCGTTTTATACGATGGAAAAGCTGTTGTATTTATATCGTTTTTTATGCTCCTGGCGTTGACTTCTTAGGCCCTAACTATTCCATCTGGTGGAACAACGCCCTAGGGTGAAGTCTAGGTTGCCCGGAAAGTAGAAATGACCATAACTTTCACACTGGTAGCAATTATTCGTTTTATACGATGGAAAAGCTGTTCTATTTATTTTGTACTTTATGCTTCGGGCGTTGACTTCTAAGGCCCTAACTATTCCATCTGGTGGAACAACGCCCTAGGGTAAAGCCAAGATTTCGCGGAACGTAGAAATGACCATAACTTTCACACTGGTTGCTATCATTCGTTTTATATGATGGAAAAACTGTTGTATTTATATTGTATTTTATGGTTCTGGCGTTGACTTCATAGGCCGTAACTATTCGATCTGGAGGAGCAACGCCCTGGAGTGAAACCTAGGTTGCCCGGAACGTAGAAATGACCATAACTTTCACACAGGTAGCAATTATTCGTTTTATACGATGGAAAAACTGTTCCATTTATTTTGTACTTTATGCTTCGGGCGTTGACTTCTAAGGCCCTAACCATTCGATCTGGTGGAGCAACGCACTAGAGTGAAGCCTAGGTTGTCCGGTACGTAGAAATGAACATCACTTTCAAACTGGTTGCAATTATTCGTTTTATACGATGGAAAAACTGTTGTATTTATATTGTATTTTATGCTTCTGGCGTTGACTTCTAAGGACCTAACTATTCGATCTGGTGGAGCAACGCCCTACAGTGATGCCTAGGTTGCCCGGAACGTAGATATGACCATAACATTCACACTGGTTGCAAATTATTCCTGCTATACGATGGAAAAACTGTTGTATCTTTATTGCATTTTATGCTTCGGGCATTGACTTCTAAGGCCCTAGCTATGCAATCTGTTGGAGCAACGCCCTACGGGGAAGCCTAGGTTGCCCGGAACGTAGAAATGACCATTACTTTCACACTGTTTGCAATTATTCCTTTTATAGGATGGAAAAGCTGTTGTATTTTTATTGCATTTTATGCTTCGGGCGTTGACTTCTAAGGCCCTAACTATTCAATCTGTTGGATCAACGCCCTAGAGTGAAGCCTAGGTTGCTCGGAATGTAGAAATGACCATAACTTTCACAGTGGTTGCAATTATTCGTTTTATACGATGGAAAAACTGTTGTATTTATATTGTATTTTATGCTTCTGGCGTTCACTTCTTAGGCCCTAACTATTCAATCTCGTGGAACAACGCCCTAGGGTGAAGCCTAGGTTGCCCGGAACGTAGAAATGACCATAACCTTTACACTGGTAGCAATTATTCGTTTTATACAATGGAAAACCTGTTGTATTTATATTGTATTTTATGCTTCTGGCGTTCACTTCTTAGGCCCTAACTGTTTGATCTGGTGGAGCAACGCCCTAGAGTGAAGCCTAGGTTGCCCGGAACGTAGAAATGACCATTACTTTCACACTGTTTGCAATTATTCCTTTTATAGGATGGAAAAGCTGTTGTATTTATATTGTATTTTATGCTTCGGGCGCTGACTTCTAAGGCACTAACTATTCCATCTGGTGGAACAACGCCCTACAGTAAAGCCCAGGTTGCGCGGAACGTAGAAATGACCATAACTTTCACACTGGTTGCTATCATTCGTTTTATATGATGGAAAAGCTGTTGTATTTATATCGTATTTTATGCTTCTGGCGTTGACTTCTTAGGCCCTAACTATTCCATTTGGTGGAACAACGCCCTAGAGTGAAGCCTAGGTTGCCCGAACGTAGAAATGACCATTACTTTCACACTGGTTGCAATTATTCGTTTTATACGATGGAAAAGCTGTTGTATTTATATCGTTTTTTATGCTCCTGGCGTTGACTTCTTAGGCCCTAACTATTCCATCTGGTGGAACAACGCCCTAGGGTGAAGTCTAGGTTGCCCGGAAAGTAGAAATGACCATAACTTTCACACTGGTAGCAATTATTCGTTTTATACGATGGAAAAACTGTTCTATTTATTTTGTACTTTATGCTTCGGGCGTTGACTTCTAAGGCCCTAACTATTCCATCTGGTGGAACAACGCCCTAGGGTAAAGCCAAGATTTCGCGGAACGTAGAAATGACCATAACTTTCACACTGGTTGCTATCATTCGTTTTATATGATGGAAAAACTGTTGTATTTATATTGTATTTTATGGTTCTGGCGTTGACTTCATAGGCCGTAACTATTCGATCTGGAGGAGCAACGCCCTGGAGTGAAACCTAGGTTGCCCGGAACGTAGAAATGACCATAACTTTCACACAGGTAGCAATTATTCGTTTTATACGATGGAAAAACTGTTCCATTTATTTTGTACTTTATGCTTCGGGCGTTGACTTCTAAGCCCCTAACCATTCGATCTGGTGGAGCAACGCACTAGAGTGAAGCCTAGGTTGTCCGGTACGTAGAAATGAACATCACTATCAAACTGGTTGCAATTATTTGTTTTATACGATGGAAAAGCTGTTGTATTTATATCGTATTTTATGCTTCTGGCGTTGACTTCTTAGGCCCTAACTATTCCATCTGGTCGAACAACGCCCTAGGGTGAAGCCTAGGTTCCCCGGTACGTAGAAATGACCATAACATTCACACTGGTAGCAATTATTCGTTTTATACGATGGAAAAACTGTTGTATTTTTATTGCATTTTATGCTTCGGGCGTTGACTTCTAAGGCCCTAACTATTCAATCTGTTGGAGCAACGCCCTAGAGTGAAGCCTAGGTTGCTCGGAATGTAGAAATGACCATAACTTTCACAGTGGTTGCAATTATTCGTTTTATACGATGGAAAAACTGTTGTATTTATATTGTATTTTATGCTTCTGGCGTTCACTTCTTAGGCCCTAACTATTCAATCTGGTGGAACAACGGCCTAGGGTGAAGCGTAGGTTGCCCGGAACGTAGAAATGACCATAACCTTTACACTGGTAGCAATTATTCGTTTTATACAATGGAAAAGCTGTTGTATTTATATTGTATTTTATGCTGCTGGCGTTCACTTCTTAGGCCCTAACTGTTTGATCTGGTGGAGCAACGCCCTAGAGTGAAGCCTAGGTTGCTCGAAATGTAGAAAGGACCATAACTTTCACACTGGTTGCAATTATTCGTTTTATACGATGGAAAAGCTGTTGTATTTATATCGCATTTTATGCTTCGGGCGTTGACATCTAAGGCCCTAACTATTCGATCTGGTTGAACAACGCCCTAGGGTGAAGCCAAGGTTGCCCGGAACGTAGAAATGACCATCGCTTTCAAACTGGTTGCAATTAATCCTGTTATACGATGGAAATACTGTTGTATTTTTATTGCATTTTATGCTTCGGGCGCTGACTTCTAAGGCCCTAACTATTCAATCTGTTGGAGCAACGCCCTAGAGTGAAGCCTAGGTTACCCGGAACGTAGAAATGACCATCACTTTCAAACTGGTTGCAATTATTCGTTTTATACGATGGAAAAACTGTTGTATTTATATTGTATTTTATGCTTCTGGCGTTGACTTGTAAGGACCTAACTATTCGATCTGGTGGAGCAACGCCCTACAGTGATGCCTAGGTTGCCCGGAACGTAGATATGACCATAACTTTCACACTGGTAGCAATTATTCGTTTTATACGATGGAAAAACTGTTGTATTTTTATTGCATTTTATGCTTCGGGCGTTGACTTCTAAGGCCCTAACTATTCAATCTGTTGGATCAACGCCCTAGAGTGAAGCCTAGGTTGCTCGGAATGTAGAAATGACCATAACTTTCACAGTGGTTGCAATTATTCGTTTTATACGATGGAAAAACTGTTGTATTTATATTGTATTTTATGCTTCTGGCGTTCACTTCTTAGGCCCTAACTATTCAATCTCGTGGAACAACGCCCTAGGGTGAAGCCTAGGTTGCCCGGAACGTAGAAATGACCATAACCTTTACACTGGTAGCAATTATTCGTTTTATACAATGGAAAACCTGTTGTATTTATATTGTATTTTATGCTTCTGGCGTTCACTTCTTAGGCCCTAACTGTTTGATCTGGTGGAGCAACGCCCTAGAGTGAAGCCTAGGTTGCCCGGAACGTAGAAATGACCATTACTTTCACACTGTTTGCAATTATTCCTTTTATAGGATGGAAAAGCTGTTGTATTTATATTGTATTTTATGCTTCTGGCGTTCACTTCCTAGGCCCTAACTATTCGATCTGGTGGAACACCGCCCTAGGGTGAAGCCTAGGTTGCCCGGAACGTAGAAATGACCATCACTTTCAAACTGGTTGCAATTAATCCTGTTATACGATGGAAAAACTATTGTATTTTTATTGCATTTTATGCTTCGGGCGCTGAGTTCTAAGGCCCTAACTGTTTGATCTGGTGGAGCAACGACCTAGAGTGAAGCCTAGGTTGCCTGGAACGTAGAAATGACCATCACTTTCACACGGGTTGCAATTATTCCTGTTATAGGATGGAAAGACTGTTGTATTTTTATTGTATTTTATACTTCAGGCGTTGACTTCTGAGGCCGTAGCTATTCAATGTAGTGGAAGAACGCCATACAGTGAAGCCTAGGTTGCCCGGAACGTAGAAATGACCATAACTTTCACACTGGTTGCAATTATTTGTTTTATACGATGGAAAATCTGTTGTATTTATATCGTATATTATGCTTCTGGCGTTGACTTCTTAGGGCCCTAACTATTCCATCTGGTGGAACAACGCCCTAGAGTAAAGCCCAGGTTGCGCGGAACGTAGAAATGACCATAACTTTCACACTGGTAGCAATTATTCGTTTTATACAATGGAAAAACTGTTCTATTTAATTTGTATTTAATGCTTAGGGCATGGACTTCTAAGGCCCTAACTATTCGATCTGGTAGTACAACGCCCTAGGGTGAAGCCTAGGTTGCCCGGAACGTAGAAATGACCATAACTTTTACACTGGCAGCAATTATTCATTTTATACAATGGAAAAACCGTTCTATTTATTTTGTGTTTTATGCTTCGGGCGTTGACGTCTAAGGCCCTAACTGTTTGATCTGGTGGAGCATCGCCGTAGAGTCAAGCCTAGGTTGCCCGGAACGTAGAAATGACCATAACTTTCACACTGGTTGCTATAATTCGTTGTATACGATGGAAAAACTGTTATATTTATATTGTATTTTATGCTTCTGGCGTTGACTTCTTAGGCCCTAACTATTCGATCTGGTGGAACAACGCCCCAGACTGAAGACTAGGTCGCCCGGAACGTAGAAATGACCATAACTTTCACACTGGTTGCTATTATTCGTTTTATACGATGGAAAAACTGTTATATTTATATTGTATTTTATTCTTATGGCGTTGACTTCTTAGGCCCTAACTATTCGATCTGGTGGAGCAACGCCCTAGAGTGCAGCCTAGGTTGCCCGGATCGTAGAAATGTCCATATCTTTCACACTGTTTGCAATTTTTCGTTTTATACGATGGAAAAACTGTTTTATTTATTTTGTATTTTATGCTTCGGGCGTTGACTTCTAAGGCCCTAACTATTTGATCTGGTGGAGCAACGCCCTAGAGTGCAGCCTAGGTTGCCCGGAACGTAGAAATGACCATAACTTTCACACTGGTTGCTATCATTCGTTTTATATGATGGAAAAGCTGTTGTATTTATATCGTATTTTATGCTTCTGGCGTTGACTTCTTAGGCCCTAACTATTCCATTTGGTGGAACAACGCCCTAGAGTGAAGCCTAGGTTGCCCGAACGTAGAAATGACCATTACTTTCACACTGGTTGCAATTATTCGTTTTATACGATGGAAAAGCTGTTGTATTTATATCGTTTTTTATGCTCCTGGTGTTGACTTCTTAGGCCCTAACTATTCCATCTGGTGGAACAACGCCCTAGGGTAAAGCCCAGATTGCGCGGGACGTAGAAATGACCATAACTTTCACACTGGTAGCAATTTTTCGTTTTAAACGGTGGAAAAACTGTTCTATTTATTTTATATTTTATGCTTCGGGCGTTGACTTCTAAGGCCCTAACTATTCGATCTGGTGGAGCAACGCCCTAGAGTGAAGCCTAGGTTGCCCGGTACGTAGAAATGACCATCACTATCAAACTGGTTACAATTATTTGTTTTATACGATGGAAAAGCTGTAGCATTTATATCGTATTTTATGCTTCTGGCGTTGACCTCTTAGGCCCTAACTATTCCATCTGGTGGAACAACGCCCTAGGGTGAAGTCTAGGTTGCCCGGAAAGTAGAAATGACCATAACTTTCACACTGGTAACAATTATTCGTTTTATACGATGGAAAAACTGTTCTATTTATTTTGTACTTTATGCTTCGGGCGTTGACTTCTAAGGCCCTAACTATTCCATCTGGTGGAACAACGCCCTAGGGTAAAGCCAAGATTTCGCGGAACGTAGAAATGACCATAACTTTCACACTGGTTGCTATCATTCGTTTTATATGATGGAAAAACTGTTGTATTTATATTGTATTTTATGGTTCTGGCGTTGACTTCATAGGCCGTAACTATTCGATCTGGAGGAGCAACGCCCTGGAGTGAAACCTAGGTTGCCCGGAACGTAGAAATGACCATAACTTTCACACAGGTTGCAATTATTCGTTTTATACGATGGAAAAACTGTTCCATTTATTTTGTACTTTATGCTTCGGGCGTTGACTTCTAAGGCCCTAACCATTCGATCTGGTGGAGCAACGCACTAGAGTGAAGCCTAGGCTGTCCGGTACGTAGAAATGAACATCACTATCAAACTGGTTGCAATTATTTGTTTTATAAGATGGAAAAGCTGTTGTATTTATATCGTATTTTATGCTTCTGGCGTTGACTTCTTAGGCCCTAACTATTCCATCTGGTGGAACAACGCCCTAGGGTGAAGCCTAGGTGCCCCGGTACGTAGAAATGACCATAACATTCACACTGGTAGCAATTATTCGTTTTATACGATGGAAAAACTGTTGTATTTTTATTGCATTTTATGCTTCGGGCGTTGACTTCTAAGGCCCTAACTATTTAATCTGTTGGAGCAACGCCCTAGAGTGAAGCCTAGGTTGCTCGGAATGTAGAAATGACCATAACTTTCACAGTGGTTGCAATTATTCGTTTTATACGATGGAAAAACTGTTGTATTTATATTCTATTTTATGCTTCTGGCGTTCACTTCTTAGGCCCTAACTATTCAATCTGGTGGAGCAACGGCCTAGGGTGAAGCGTAGGTTGCCCGGAACGTAGAAATGACCATAACCTTTACACTGGTAGCAATTATTCGTTTTATACAATGGAAAAGCTGTTGTATTTATATTGTATTTTATGCTGCTGGCGTTCACTTCTTAGGCCCTAACTGTTTGATCTGGTGGAGCAACGCCCTAGAGTGAAGCCTAGGTTGCTCGAAATGTAGAAATGACCATAACCTTTACACTGGTAGCAATTATTCGTTTTATACAATGGAAAACCTGTTGTATTTATATTGTATTTTATGCTTCTGGCGTTCACTTCTTAGGCCCTAACTGTTTGATCTGGTGGAGCAACGCCCTAGAGTGAAGCCTAGGTTGCCCGGAACGTAGAAATGACCATTACTTTCACACTGTTTGCAATTATTCCTTTTATAGGATGGAAAGCTGTTGTATTTATATTGTATTTTATGCTTCTGGCGTTCACTTCTTAGGCCCTAACTATTCGATCTGGTGGAACAACGCCCTAGAGTGAAGCCTAGGTTGCCCGGAACGTAGAAATGACCATTACTTTCACACTGTTTGCAATTATTCCTTTTATAGGATGGAAAGCTGTTGTATTTATATTGTATTTTATGCTTCAGGCGTTGACTTCTGAGGCCGTAGCTATTCAATGTGGTGGAAGAACGCCATATAGTGAAGCCTAGGTTGCCCGGAACGTAGAAATGACCATAACTTTCACACTGGTTGCAATTATTTGTTTTATACGATGGAAAAGCTGTTGTATTTATATCGTATTTTATGCTTCTGGCATTGACTTCTTAGGGCCCTAACTATTCCATCTGGTGGAACAACGCCCTAGAGTAAAGCCCAGGTTGCGCGGAACGTAGAAATGACCATAACTTTCACACTGGTAGCAATTATTCGTTTTATACAATGGAAAAACTGTTCTATTTATTTTGTATTTAATGCTTAGGGCGTGGACTTCTAAGGCCCTAACTATTCGATCTGGTAGTACAACGCCCTAGGGTGAAGCCTAGGTTGCCCGGAACGTAGAAATGACCATAACTTTTACACTGGCAGCAATTATTCATTTTATACAATGGAAAAACCGTTCTATTTATTTTGTGTTTTATGCTTCGGGCGTTGACGTCTAAGGCCCTAACTGTTTGATCTGGTGGAGCATCGCCGTAGAGTCAAGCCTAGGTTGCCCGGAACGTAGAAATGACCATAACTTTCACACTGGTTGCTATAATTCGTTGCATACGATGGAAAAACTGTTATATTTATATTGTATTTAAGCTTCTGGCGTTGACTTCTGAGGCCGTTGCTATTCGATGTGGTGGAAGATCGCCATAGAGGGAAGCCTAGGTAGCCCGGATCGTAGAAATGTCCATATCTTTCACACTGTTTTCAATTTTTCGTTTTATACGATGGAAAAACTGTTTTATTTATTTTGTATTTTACGCTTCGGGCGTTGACTTCTAAGGCCCTAACTATTCGATCTGGTGGAGCAACGCCCTAGAGTGCAGCCTAGGTTGCCCGGAACGTAGAAATGACCATAGCTTTCACACTGGTTGCTATCATTCGTTTTATATGATGGAAAAGCTGTTGTATTTATATCGTATTTTATGCTTCTGGCGTTCACTTCTTAGGCCCTAACTATTCAATCTGGTGGAACAACGGCCTAGGGTGAAGCGTAGGTTGCCCGGAACGTAGAAATGACCATAACCTTTACACTGGTAGCAATTATTCGTTTTATACAAGGGAAAAGCTGTTGTATTTATATTGTATTTTATGCTTCTGGCGTTCACTTCTTAGGCCCTAACTGTTTGATCTGGTGGAGCAACGCCCTAGAGTGAAGCCTAGGTTGCTCGAAATGTAGAAAGGACCATAACTTTCACACTGGTTGCAATTATTCGTTTTATACGATGGAAAAGCTGTTGTATTTATATCGCATTTTATGCTTCTGGCGTTGACTTCTTAGGCCCTAACTATTCCATCTGGTGGAAAAACGCGCTCGGGTAAAGCCAAGATTGCGCGGAACGTAGAAATGACCGTAACTTTCACACTGGTTGCTATCAATCGTTTTATATGATGGAAAAACTGTTGTATTTATATTGTATTTTATGCTTCTGGCGTTGACTTCATAGGCCGTAACTATTCGCTCTGGTGGAGCAACGCCCTGGAGTGAAACCTAGGGTGCCCGGAGCGTAGAAATGACCATAACTTTCACACTGGTAGCTATTATTCGTTTTATACGATGGAAAAACTGTTCTATTTATTTTGTACTTTATGCTTCAGGCGTTGACTTCTAAGGCCCTAACTATTCGATCTGGTGGAGCAACGCCATAGAGTGAAGCCTAGGTTGTCCGGTACGTAGAAATGACCATCACTATCAAACTGGTTGCAATTATTTGTTTTATACGATGGAAAAGCTGTTGTACTTATATCGTATTTTATGCTTCTGGCGTTGACTTCTTAGGCCCTAACTATTCCATCTGGTGAAACAACGCCCTAGTGTGAAGCCTAGGTTCCCCGTTTCGTAGAAATAACCATAACTTTTACACTGGGAGCAATTATTCGTTTTATACAATGGAAAAACCGTTCTATTTATTTTGTATTTTATGCTTCGGGCGTTGACTTCTAAGGCGCTAACTGTTTGATCTGGTGGAGCATCGCCGTAGAGTGAAGCCTATGTTGCCCGGAACGTAGAAATGACCATATCTTTCACACTGGTTGCTATTATTCGTTTTATACGATGGAAAAACTGTTATATTTATATTGTATTTAAGCTTCTGGCGTTGACTTCTGAGGCCGTTGCTATTCGATGTGGTGGAAGAACGCCATAGAGTGAAGCCTAGGTAGCCCGGATCGTAGAAATGTCCATATCTTTCACACTGTTTGCAATTTTTCGTTTTATACGATGGAAAAACTGTTTTATTTATTTTGTATTTTATGCTTCGGGCGTTGACTTCTAAGGCCCTAACTATTTGATCTGGGGGAGCAACGCCCTAGAGTGCAGCCTAGGTTGCCCGGAACGTAGAAATGACCATAACTTTCACACTGGTTGCTATCATTCGTTTTATATGATGGAAAAGCTGTTGTATTTATATCGTATTTTATGCTTCTGGCGTTGACTTCGTCGGCCCAAACTATTCCATCTGGTGGAACAACGCCCTGGGGTGAAGCCTAGGTTGCCCGGAAAGTAGAAATGACCATAACTTACACACTGGTAGCAATTATTCGTTTTATACGATGGAAAAACTGTTCTATTTATTTTGCATTTTATGCCTCGGGCGTTGACTTCTAAGGCCCTAACTATTCGATCTGGTAGGGCAACGCCCTAGAGTGCAGCCTAGGTTGCCCGGAACGTAGAAATGACCATAACTTTCACACTGGTTGCTATCATTCGTTTTATAGGATGGAAAAGCTGTTGTATTTATATCGTATTTTATGCTTCTGGCCTTGACTTCTTAGGCCCTAACTATTCGATCTGGTGGAGCAACGCCCTAGAGTGAAGCCTAGGTTGCTCGAAATGTAGAAAGGACCATAACTTTCACACTGGTTGCAATTATTCGTTTTTTACGATGGAAAAGCTGTTGTATTTATATCGTATTTTATGCTTCTGGCGTTGACTTCTTAGGCCCTAACTATTCCATCTGGTGGTACAACGCCCTAGGGTAAAGCCAAGATTGCGCGGAACGTAGAAATGACCATAACTTTCACACTGGTTGCTATCATTCGTTTTATATGATGGAAAAACTGTTGTATTTATATTGTATTTTATGGTTCTGGCGTTGACTTCATAGGCCGTAACTATTCGATCTGGTGGAGCAACGCCCTGGAGTGAAACCTAGGTTGCCCGGAACGTAGAAATGACCATAACTTTCACACAGGTAGCAATTATTCGTTTTATACGATGGAAAAAGTGTTCTATTTATTTTGTACTTTATGCTTCGGGCGTTGACTTCTAAGGCCCTAACTATTCGATCTGGTGGAGCAACACACTAGAGTGAAGCCTAGGTTGTCCGGTACGTAGAAATGACCATCACTATCAAACTGGTTGCAATTATTTGTTTTATACGATGGAAAAGCTGTTGTATTTATATCGTATTTTATGCTTCTGGCGTTGACTTCTTAGGCCCTAACTGTTTGATCTGGTGGAGCATCGCCGTAGAGTGATGCCTATGTTGCCCGGAACGTAGAAGTGACCATAACTTTCACACTGGTTGCTATTATTCGTTTTATACGATGGAAAAACTGTTCTATTTATTTTGTACTTTATGCTTCTGGCGTTGACTTCTAAGGCCCTAACTATTCGATCTGGTGGAGCAACGCCCTAGAGTGAAGCCTAGGTTGCTCGGAAAGTAGAAATGACCATAACTTTCACACTGGTTGCTATTATTCGTTTTATACGATGGAAAAACTGTTCTATTTATTTTGTACTTTATGCTTCGGGCGTTGACTTCTATGGCCCTAACTATTCCATCTGGTGGAACAACGCCCTAGGGTAAAGCCAAGATTGCGCGGAACGTAGAAATGACCATAACTTTCACACTGGTTGCTGTCATTCGTTTTATATGATGGAAAAACAGTTTTATTTATATTGTATTTTATGTTTCTGGCGTTGACTTCATAGGCCGTAACTATTCGATCTGGAGGAGCAACGCCCTGGAGTGAAGCCTAGGTTGTCCGGAAAGTAGAAATGACCATAACTTTCACACTGAAAGCAATTATTCGTTTTATACAATGGAAAAACCGTTCTATTGATTTTGTATTTTATGCTTCGGGCGTTGACTTCCAAGGCTCTAACTGTTTGATCTGGTGGAGCATCGCCGTAGAGTGAAGCCTAGGTTGCGCGGTACGTAGAAATGACCATCACTATCAAACTGGTTGCAATTATTTGTTTTATACGATGGAAAAGCTGTTGTATTTATATCGTATTTTATGCTTCTGGCGTTGACTTCTTGGGCCCTAACTATTCCATCTGGTGGAACAACGCCCTAGTGTGAAGCCTAGGTTGCCCGGAAAGCAGAAATGACCATAACTTTCATACTGGTTGCAATTATTCGTTTTATATGGTGGAAAAACTGTAGTATTTATATTGCATTTTATGCTTCTGGCGTTGACTTCTAAGGCCCTAACTATTCGATCAGGTGGAGCAACGCCCTAGAGTGAAGCCTAGGTTGCTCGAAATGTAGAAAGGACCATAACTTTCACACTGGTTGCAATTATTCGTTTTATACGATGGAAAAGCTGTTGTATTTATATCGTATTTTATGCTTCTGGCGTTGACTTCTTAGGCCCTAACTATTCCATCTGGTGGAACAACGCCCTAGGGTAAAGCCAAGATTGCGCGGAACGTAGAAATGACCATAACTTTCACACTGGTTGCTATCATTCGTTTTATATGATGGAAAAACTGTTGTATTTATATTGTATTTTATGGTTCTGGCGTTGACTTCATACGCCGTAACTATTCGATCTGGAGGAGCAACGCCCTGGAGTGGAACCTAGGATGCCCGGAACGTAGAAATGACCATAACTTTTACACTGGTAGCAATTATTCGTTTTATACAATGGAAAAACTGTTCTATTTATTTTGTATTTAATGCTGCTGGCGTTCACTTCTTAGGCCCTAACTGTTTGATCTGGTGGAGCAACGCCCTAGAGTGAAGCCTAGGTTGCTCGAAATGTAGAAATGACCATAACCTTTACACTGGTAGCAATTATTCGTTTTATACAATGGAAAACCTGTTGTATTTATATTGTATTTTATGCTTCTGGCGTTCACTTCTTAGGCCCTAACTGTTTGATCTGGTGGAGCAACGCCCTAGAGTGAAGCCTAGGTTGCCCGGAACGTAGAAATGACCATTACTTTCACACTGTTTGCAATTATTCCTTTTATAGGATGGAAAGCTGTTGTATTTATATTGTATTTTATGCTTCTGGCGTTCACTTCTTAGGCCCTAACTATTCGATCTGGTGGAACAACGCCCTAGAGTGAAGCCTAGGTTGCCCGGAACGTAGAAATGACCATTACTTTCACACTGTTTGCAATTATTCCTTTTATAGGATGGAAAGCTGTTGTATTTATATTGTATTTTATGCTTCAGGCGTTGACTTCTGAGGCCGTAGCTATTCAATGTGGTGGAAGAACGCCATATAGTGAAGCCTAGGTTGCCCGGAACGTAGAAATGACCATAACTTTCACACTGGTTGCAATTATTTGTTTTATACGATGGAAAAGCTGTTGTATTTATATCGTATTTTATGCTTCTGGCATTGACTTCTTAGGGCCCTAACTATTCCATCTGGTGGAACAACGCCCTAGAGTAAAGCCCAGGTTGCGCGGAACGTAGAAATGACCATAACTTTCACACTGGTAGCAATTATTCGTTTTATACAATGGAAAAACTGTTCTATTTATTTTGTATTTAATGCTTAGGGCGTGGACTTCTAAGGCCCTAACTATTCGATCTGGTAGTACAACGCCCTAGGGTGAAGCCTAGGTTGCCCGGAACGTAGAAATGACCATAACTTTTACACTGGCAGCAATTATTCATTTTATACAATGGAAAAACCGTTCTATTTATTTTGTGTTTTATGCTTCGGGCGTTGACGTCTAAGGCCCTAACTGTTTGATCTGGTGGAGCATCGCCGTAGAGTCAAGCCTAGGTTGCCCGGAACGTAGAAATGACCATAACTTTCACACTGGTTGCTATAATTCGTTGCATACGATGGAAAAACTGTTATATTTATATTGTATTTAAGCTTCTGGCGTTGACTTCTGAGGCCGTTGCTATTCGATGTGGTGGAAGATCGCCATAGAGGGAAGCCTAGGTAGCCCGGATCGTAGAAATGTCCATATCTTTCACACTGTTTTCAATTTTTCGTTTTATACGATGGAAAAACTGTTTTATTTATTTTGTATTTTACGCTTCGGGCGTTGACTTCTAAGGCCCTAACTATTCGATCTGGTGGAGCAACGCCCTAGAGTGCAGCCTAGGTTGCCCGGAACGTAGAAATGACCATAGCTTTCACACTGGTTGCTATCATTCGTTTTATATGATGGAAAAGCTGTTGTATTTATATCGTATTTTATGCTTCTGGCGTTCACTTCTTAGGCCCTAACTATTCAATCTGGTGGAACAACGGCCTAGGGTGAAGCGTAGGTTGCCCGGAACGTAGAAATGACCATAACCTTTACACTGGTAGCAATTATTCGTTTTATACAATGGAAAAGCTGTTGTATTTATATTGTATTTTATGCTTCTGGCGTTCACTTCTTAGGCCCTAACTGTTTGATCTGGTGGAGCAACGCCCTAGAGTGAAGCCTAGGTTGCTCGAAATGTAGAAAGGACCATAACTTTCACACTGGTTGCAATTATTCGTTTTATACGATGGAAAAGCTGTTGTATTTATATCGCATTTTATGCTTCTGGCGTTGACTTCTTAGGCCCTAACTATTCCATCTGGTGGAAAAACGCGCTCGGGTAAAGCCAAGATTGCGCGGAACGTAGAAATGACCGTAACTTTCACACTGGTTGCTATCAATCGTTTTATATGATGGAAAAACTGTTGTATTTATATTGTATTTTATGCTTCTGGCGTTGACTTCATAGGCCGTAACTATTCGCTCTGGTGGAGCAACGCCCTGGAGTGAAACCTAGGGTGCCCGGAGCGTAGAAATGACCATAACTTTCACACTGGTAGCAATTATTCGTTTTATACGATGGAAAAACTGTTCTATTTATTTTGTACTTTATGCTTCAGGCGTTGACTTCTAAGGCCCTAACTATTCGATCTGGTGGAGCAACGCCATAGAGTGAAGCCTAGGTTGTCCGGTACGTAGAAATGACCATCACTATCAAACTGGTTGCAATTATTTGTTTTATACGATGGAAAAGCTGTTGTACTTATATCGTATTTTATGCTTCTGGCGTTGACTTCTTAGGCCCTAACTATTCCATCTGGTGAAACAACGCCCTAGTGTGAAGCCTAGGTTCCCCGTTTCGTAGAAATAACCATAACTTTTACACTGGGAGCAATTATTCGTTTTATACAATGGAAAAACCGTTCTATTTATTTTGTATTTTATGCTTCGGGCGTTGACTTCTAAGGCGCTAACTGTTTGATCTGGTGGAGCATCGCCGTAGAGTGAAGCCTATGTTGCCCGGAACGTAGAAATGACCATATCTTTCACACTGGTTGCTATTATTCGTTTTATACGATGGAAAAACTGTTATATTTATATTGTATTTAAGCTTCTGGCGTTGACTTCTGAGGCCGTTGCTATTCGATGTGGTGGAAGAACGCCATAGAGTGAAGCCTAGGTAGCCCGGATCGTAGAAATGTCCATATCTTTCACACTGTTTGCAATTTTTCGTTTTATACGATGGAAAAACTGTTTTATTTATTTTGTATTTTATGCTTCGGGCGTTGACTTCTAAGGCCCTAACTATTTGATCTGGGGGAGCAACGCCCTAGAGTGCAGCCTAGGTTGCCCGGAACGTAGAAATGACCATAACTTTCACACTGGTTGCTATCATTCGTTTTATATGATGGAAAAGCTGTTGTATTTATATCGTATTTTATGCTTCTGGCGTTGACTTCGTCGGCCCAAACTATTCCATCTGGTGGAACAACGCCCTGGGGTGAAGCCTAGGTTGCCCGGAAAGTAGAAATGACCATAACTTACACACTGGTAGCAATTATTCGTTTTATACGATGGAAAAACTGTTCTATTTATTTTGCATTTTATGCCTCGGGCGTTGACTTCTAAGGCCCTAACTATTCGATCTGGTAGGGCAACGCCCTAGAGTGCAGCCTAGGTTGCCCGGAACGTAGAAATGACCATAACTTTCACACTGGTTGCTATCATTCGTTTTATAGGATGGAAAAGCTGTTGTATTTATATCGTATTTTATGCTTCTGGCCTTGACTTCTTAGGCCCTAACTATTCGATCTGGTGGAGCAACGCCCTAGAGTGAAGCCTAGGTTGCTCGAAATGTAGAAAGGACCATAACTTTCACACTGGTTGCAATTATTCGTTTTTTACGATGGAAAAGCTGTTGTATTTATATCGTATTTTATGCTTCTGGCGTTGACTTCTTAGGCCCTAACTATTCCATCTGGTGGTACAACGCCCTAGGGTAAAGCCAAGATTGCGCGGAACGTAGAAATGACCATAACTTTCACACTGGTTGCTATCATTCGTTTTATATGATGGAAAAACTGTTGTATTTATATTGTATTTTATGGTTCTGGCGTTGACTTCATAGGCCGTAACTATTCGATCTGGTGGAGCAACGCCCTGGAGTGAAACCTAGGTTGCCCGGAACGTAGAAATGACCATAACTTTCACACAGGTAGCAATTATTCGTTTTATACGATGGAAAAAGTGTTCTATTTATTTTGTACTTTATGCTTCGGGCGTTGACTTCTAAGGCCCTAACTATTCGATCTGGTGGAGCAACACACTAGAGTGAAGCCTAGGTTGTCCGGTACGTAGAAATGACCATCACTATCAAACTGGTTGCAATTATTTGTTTTATACGATGGAAAAGCTGTTGTATTTATATCGTATTTTATGCTTCTGGCGTTGACTTCTTAGGCCCTAACTGTTTGATCTGGTGGAGCATCGCCGTAGAGTGATGCCTATGTTGCCCGGAACGTAGAAGTGACCATAACTTTCACACTGGTTGCTATTATTCGTTTTATACGATGGAAAAACTGTTCTATTTATTTTGTACTTTATGCTTCTGGCGTTGACTTCTAAGGCCCTAACTATTCGATCTGGTGGAGCAACGCCCTAGAGTGAAGCCTAGGTTGCTCGGAAAGTAGAAATGACCATAACTTTCACACTGGTTGCTATTATTCGTTTTATACGATGGAAAAACTGTTCTATTTATTTTGTACTTTATGCTTCGGGCGTTGACTTCTATGGCCCTAACTATTCCATCTGGTGGAACAACGCCCTAGGGTAAAGCCAAGATTGCGCGGAACGTAGAAATGACCATAACTTTCACACTGGTTGCTGTCATTCGTTTTATATGATGGAAAAACAGTTTTATTTATATTGTATTTTATGTTTCTGGCGTTGACTTCATAGGCCGTAACTATTCGATCTGGAGGAGCAACGCCCTGGAGTGAAGCCTAGGTTGTCCGGAAAGTAGAAATGACCATAACTTTCACACTGAAAGCAATTATTCGTTTTATACAATGGAAAAACCGTTCTATTGATTTTGTATTTTATGCTTCGGGCGTTGACTTCCAAGGCTCTAACTGTTTGATCTGGTGGAGCATCGCCGTAGAGTGAAGCCTAGGTTGCGCGGTACGTAGAAATGACCATCACTATCAAACTGGTTGCAATTATTTGTTTTATACGATGGAAAAGCTGTTGTATTTATATCGTATTTTATGCTTCTGGCGTTGACTTCTTGGGCCCTAACTATTCCATCTGGTGGAACAACGCCCTAGTGTGAAGCCTAGGTTGCCCGGAAAGCAGAAATGACCATAACTTTCATACTGGTTGCAATTATTCGTTTTATATGGTGGAAAAACTGTAGTATTTATATTGCATTTTATGCTTCTGGCGTTGACTTCTAAGGCCCTAACTATTCGATCAGGTGGAGCAACGCCCTAGAGTGAAGCCTAGGTTGCTCGAAATGTAGAAAGGACCATAACTTTCACACTGGTTGCAATTATTCGTTTTATACGATGGAAAAGCTGTTGTATTTATATCGTATTTTATGCTTCTGGCGTTGACTTCTTAGGCCCTAACTATTCCATCTGGTGGAACAACGCCCTAGGGTAAAGCCAAGATTGCGCGGAACGTAGAAATGACCATAACTTTCACACTGGTTGCTATCATTCGTTTTATATGATGGAAAAACTGTTGTATTTATATTGTATTTTATGGTTCTGGCGTTGACTTCATACGCCGTAACTATTCGATCTGGAGGAGCAACGCCCTGGAGTGGAACCTAGGATGCCCGGAACGTAGAAATGACCATAACTTTTACACTGGTAGCAATTATTCGTTTTATACAATGGAAAAACTGTTCTATTTATTTTGTATTTAATGCTTCGGGCGTTGACTTCTAAGGCCCTAACTGTTTGATCTGGTGGAGCAACGCCCTAGAGTGAAGCCTAGGTTGCCTGGAACGTAGAAATGACCATCACTTTCACACGGGTTGCAATTATTCCAGTTATAGGATGGAAAGACTGTTGTATTTTTATTGTATTTTATACTTCAGGCGTTGACTTCTGAGGCCGTAGCTATTCGATGTGGTGGAAGAACGCCATACAGTGAAGCCTAGGTTGCCCGGAACGTAGAAATGACCATAACTTTCACACTGGTTGCAATTATTTGTTTTATAGGATGGAAAAGCTGTTGTATTTATATCGTATTTTATGCTTCTGGCGTTGACTTCTTGGGGCCCTAACTATTCCATCTGGTGGAACAACGCCCTAGAGTAAAGCCCAGGTTGCGCGGAACGTAGAAATGACCATAACTTTCACACTGGTAGCAATTATTCGTTTTATACAATGGAAAAGCTGTTCTATTTATTTTGTATTTAATGCTTAGGGCGTGGACTTCTAAGGCCCTAACTATTCGATCAGGTGGAGCAGCGCCCTAGAGTGAAGCCTAGGTTGCTCGGAATGTAGAAATGACCATAACTTTCACACTGGTTGCAATTATTCATTTTATACGATGGAAAAACTGTTGTACTTATATTGTATTTTATTCTTTTGGCGTTGAATTCTAAGTCCCTATCTATTCGATCTGGTGGAGCAACGCCCTAGAGTGAAACCTAGGTTACCCGGAACGTAGAAATGACCATAACTTTTATACTGGTTGCAATTATTCGTTTTATATGGTGGAAAAACTGTAGTATTTATATTGCATTTTATGCTTCTGGCGTTGACTTCTAAGGCCCTAACTATTCGATCAGGTGGAGCAACGCCCTAGAGTGAAGCCTAGGTTGCTCGAAATGTAGAAAGGACCATAACTTTCACACTGGTTGCAATTATTCGTTTTATACGATGGAAAAGCTGTTGTATTTATATCGTATTTTATGCTTCTGGCGTTGACTTCTTAGGCCCTAACTATTCCATCTGGTGGAACAACGCCCTAGGGTAAAGCCAAGATTGCGCGGAACGTAGAAATGACCATAACTTTCACACTGGTTGCTATCATTCGTTTTATATGATGGAAAAACTGTTGTATTTATATTGTATTTTATGGTTCTGGCGTTGACTTCATACGCCGTAACTATTCGATCTGGAGGAGCAACGCCCTGGAGTGGAACCTAGGATGCCCGGAACGTAGAAATGACCATAACTTTCACACAGGTAGCAATTATTCGTTTTATACGATGGAAAAACTGTTCTATTTATTTTGTACTTTATGCTTCGGGCGTTGACTTCTAAGGCCCTAACTATTCGATCTGGTGGAGCAACGCACTAGAGTGAAGCCTAGGTTTTCCGGTACGTTGAAATGACCATCACTATCAAACTGGTTACAATTATTTGTTTTATACGATGGAAAAGCTGTTGCATTTATATCGTATTTTATGCTTCTGGCGTTGACCTCTTAGGCCCTAACTATTCCATCTGGTGGAACAACGCCCTAGGGTGAAGCCTAGGTTGTCCGGAAAGTAGAAATGACCATAACTTTCACACTGGCAGCAATTATTCGTTTTATACAATGGAAAAACCGTTCTATTGATTTTGTATTTTATGCTTCGGGCGTTGACTTCCAAGGCCCTAACTGTTTGATCTGGTGGAGCATCGCCGTAGAGTGAAGCCTAGGTTGCCCGGAACGTAGAAATGACCATAACTTTTACACTGGTAGCAATTATTCGTTTTATACAATGGAAAAACTGTTCTATTTATTTTGTATTTAATGCTTCGGGCGTTGACTTCTAAGGCCCTAACTGTTTGATCTGGTGGAGCAACGCCCTAGAGTGAAGCCTAGGTTGCCTGGAACGTAGAAATGACCATCACTTTCACACTGGTTGCAATTATTCCAGTTATAAGATAGAAAGACTGTTGTATTTTTATTGTATTTTATACTTCAGGCGTTGACTTCTGAGGCCGTAGCTATTCGATGTGGTGGAAGAACGCCATACAGTGAAGCCTAGGTTGCCCGGAACGTAGAAATGACCATAACTTTCACACTGGTTGCAATTATTTGTTTTATAGGATGGAAAAGCTGTTGTATTTATATCGTATTTTATGCTTCTGGCGTTGACTTCTTGGGGCCCTAACTATTCCATCTGGTGGAACAACGCCCTAGAGTAAAGCCCAGGTTGCGCGGAACGTAGAAATGACCATAACTTTCACACTGGTAGCAATTATTCGTTTTATACAATGGAAAAGCTGTTCTATTTATTTTGTATTTAATGCTTAGGGCGTGGACTTCTAAGGCCCTAACTATTCGATCAGGTGGAGCAGCGCCCTAGAGTGAAGCCTAGGTTGCTCGGAATGTAGAAATGACCATAACTTTCACACTGGTTGCAATTATTCATTTTATACGATGGAAAAACTGTTGTACTTATATTGTATTTTATTCTTTTGGCGTTGTATTCTAAGTCCCTAGCTATTCGATCTGGTGGAGCAACGCCCTAGAGTGAAACCTAGGTTACCCGGAACGTAGAAATGACCAGTACTTTCATACTGTTTGCAGTTATACCTGTTATAGGATGGAAAAACTTTTGCATCTTTATTGTATTTCATGCTTCTGGCGTTGACTTCTAAGGCCCTAGCTATTCGATTTGGTGGAGCACCGGCCTAGAGTGAAGTCTAGGTTGCCCGGAACGTAGAAATGACCATAACTTCCACACTGGTTGCAATTATTCGTTTTATACGATGGAAAAGCTGTTGTATTTATATCGTTTTTTATGCTTCTGGCGTTGACTTCTTAGGCCCTAACTATTCCATCTGGTGGTACAGCGCCCTAGGGTGAAGCCTAGGTTGCCCGGAACGCAGAAATGACCATAACTTTTACACTGGTAGCAATAATTCGTTTTATACAATGGAAAAACCGTTCTATTTATTTTATATTTTATGTTTCGGGCGTTGACTTCTAAGGCCCTAACTGTTTAATCTGGTGGAGCAACGCCGTAGAGTGAAGCCTAGGTTGCCCGGAACGTAGAAATGACCATCACTATCAAACTGGTTGCAATTATTTGTTATATACAATGGAAAAGCTGTTGTATTTATATCGTATTTTATGCTTCTGGCGTTGACTTCTTAGGCCCTAACTATTCCATCTGGTGGAACAACTCCCTAGGGTGAAGCCTAGGTTGCCCGGAAAGTAGAAATGACCATAGCTTTCACACTGGTAGCAGTTATTCGTTTTATAGGATGGAAAAACTGTTCTATTTATCTTGTATTTTATGCTTCGGGCGTTGACTTCTAAGACCCTAACTATTCGATCTGGTAGAGCAACGCCCTAGAGTGAAGCCTAGGTTGCCCGGTACGTAGAAATGACCATAAGTTTCATACTGGTTGCAATTATTCGTTTTATACGATGGAAAAACTGTTGTATTTATATTGTATTTTATGCTTCTGGCGTTCACTTCTTAGGCCCTAACTATTCGATCTGGTAGTACAACGCCCTAGGGTGAAGCCTAGGTTGCCCGGAACGTAGAAATGATCATAACTTTTACACTGGCAGCAATTATTCGTTTTATACAATGGAAAAACCGTTCTATTTATTTTGTATTTTATGCTTCGGGCGTTGACTTCTAAGGACCTAACTATTCGATCTGGTGGAGCAACGCCCTAGAGTGCAGCCTAGGTTGCCCGGAACGTAGAAATGACCATAGCTTTCACACTGGTTGCTATCATTCGTTTTATATGATGGAAAAACTGTTGTATTTCTGTTGTATTTTATGCTTCTGGCGTTCACATCTTAGGCCCTAACTATTCGATCTGGTGCAACAACGGCCTAGGGTGAAGCCTAGGTTGCCAGGAACGTAGAAATGACCATAACTTCCACACTGGTTGCAATTATTCGTTTTATACGATGGAAAAGCTGTTGTGTTTATATCGTTTTTTATGCTTCTGGCATTGACTTCTCAGGCTCTAACTATTCCATCTGGTGGTACAACGCCCTAGGGTGAAGCCTAGGTTGCCCGGAAAGCAGAAATGACCATAACTTTCATACTGGTTGCAATTATTCGTTTTATATGGTGGAAAAACTGTAGTATTTATATTGTATTTTATGCTTCTTGCGTTGACTTCTAAGGCCCTAACTATTCGATCAGGTGGACCAACGCCCCAGAGTGAAGCCTAGGTTGCTCGAAATGTAGAAAGGACCATAACTTTCACACTGGTTGCAATTATTCGTTTTATACGATGGAAAAGCTGTTCTATTTATTTTATACTTTATGCCTCGGGCGTTGACTTCTAAGGCCCTAACTATTCGATCTGGTGGAGCAACGCCCTAGAGTGATGCCTAGGTTGCCCGGTACGTAGAAATGACCATCACTATCAAACTGGTTGCAATTATTTGTTTTATACGATGGAAAAGCTGTTGTATTTATACCGTATTTTATGCTTCTGGCGTTGACTTCTTAGGCCCTAACTATTCCATCTGGTGGAACAACGCCCTAGGGTGAAGCCTAGGTTGCCCGGAAAGCAGAAATGACCATAACTTTCATACTGGTTGCAATTATTCGTTTTATATGGTGGAAAAACTGTAGTATTTATATTGTACTTTATGCTTCTGGCGTTGACTTCTAAGGCCCTAACTATTCGATCAGGTGGAGCAACGCCCTAGAGTGAAGCCTAGGTTGCTCGAAATGTAGAAAGGACCATAACTTTCACACTGGTTGCAATTATTCGTTTTACACGATGGAAAAGCTGTTGTATTTATATCGTATTTTATGCTTCTGGCGTTGACTTCTTAGGCCCTAACTATTCCATCTGGTGGGAAAACGCGCTCGGGTAAAGCCAAGGTTGCGCAGAACGTAGAAATGACCGTAACTTTCACACTGGTTGCTATCATTCGTTTTATATGATGGAAAAACTGTTCTATTTATTTTGTATTTTATGCATCGGGCGTAGACTTCTAAGACCCTAACTATTCGATCTGGTAGAGCAACGCCCTAGAGTGAAGCCTAGGTTGCTCGGAATATAGAAATGACCATAACTTTCATACTGGTTGCAATTATTCGTTTTCTGCGATGGAAAAACTGTTCTATTTATTTTGTATTTTACGCTTCGGGCGTTGACTTCTAAGGCCCTAACTGTTTGATCTGGTGGAGCAACGCCCTAGAGTGTAGCCTAGGTTGCCCGGAACGTAGAAATGACAATTACTTTCACGCTGTTTGCAATTATTCCTTTTATACGATGCAAAAGCTGTTGTATTTATATCGTATTTTATGCTTCTGGCGTTGACTTCTAAGGTCCTAACTATTCGATCTGGTGGAGCAACGCCCTAGAGTGAAGTCTAGGTTGCTCGGAATGTAGAAATAACCATAACTTTCACACTGGTTGCAATTATACGTTCTTTACGATGGAAAAGCTGTTGTATTTATATTGTATTTTATGCTTCTGGCGTTGATTTCTTAGGCCCTAACTATTCAATCTGGTGGAACAACACCCTAGAGTGAGGCCTAGGTTGCCCGGAACGTAGAAATGACCATCACTTCCATACTGGTAGCAATCATTCGTTTTATACGATGGAAAAACTGTTGTATTTATATTGTATTTTATGCTTCTGGCGTTGACTTCTAAGGCACAAACTATTCAATCTGTTGGGTTAACGCCCTAGAGTGAAGCCTAGGTTGCCCGGAACGTAGAAATGACAATAACTTTCATACTGGTTGCAATTATTCGTTTTATATGATGGAAGAACTGTTGTATTTATATTGTATTTTATGCTGCTGGCGTTCACTTCTTAGGCCCTAACTATTCGATCTGGTGGAACAACGCCCTGGGGTGAAGCCTAGGTTGCCCGGAACGTAGAAATGACCATAACTTTGTCACTGGTTGCTATTATTCGTTTTATACGATGGAAAAACTGTTATATTTAAATTGTATTTTATGCTTCTGGCGTTGATATCTTAGGCCCTAACTATTCGACCTGGTGGAACAACGCCCTAGGGTGAAGCCTAGGTTGCCCGGAACGTAGAAATGACCATAACTTTTACACTGGTAGCAATTATTCGTTTTATACAATGGAAAAACTGTTCTATTTATTTTACATTTTATGCTTCGGGCGTTGACTTCTAAGGCCCTAACTGATTGATCTGGATGAGTAACGCCCTAGTGTGATTCCTAGGTTGCCCAGAACGTAGAAAAGACCATAACTTTTACACTGGTAGCAATTATTCGTTTTATACAGTGGAAAAACCGTTCTATTTATTTTGTATTTTATGGTTCGGGCGTTGACTTCTAAGGCCCTAACTGTTTGATCTGGTGGAGCAACGCCCTAGATTAAAGCCTAGGTTGCCCGGAACGTAGAAATGACCATAACTTTCACACTGGTTGCTATTATTCGTTTTATACGATTCAAAAGCTGTTGTACTTATATCGTATTTTATGCTTCTGGCGTTGACTTCTAAGGCCCTCAACTATTCGATCTGGTGGAGCAACGCGCTAGAGCGAAGCATAGGTTGCCCGGAACGTAGAAATAACCATTACTTTCACACTGTTTGCAATTATTCATTTTATACAATGGAAAAGCTGTTGTATTTATATTGCATTTTATTCTTCTGGCGTTGACTTTTGATGCCGTAGCTATTAGATATGGTGGAGCAACGCCGTAGAGTGTCGCATAGGTTGCCCGGAACGTAGAAATGACCATTACTTTCACAATGTTTGCAAATATTCAATTTATACGATGGAAAAACTGTTGTACTTATATTGTATTTTATTCTTCTGGCGTTGAATTCTAAGTACCTAGCTTTTCGAACTCGTGGAGCAACGCCCTGGAGTGAAGCCTAGCTTACCCGGAATGTAGAAATGACCAGTACTTTCACACTGGTTGCAGTTATTCCTGTTATACGATGGAAAAACTGTTGCACCTTTATTGTATTTTATGCTTCTGGCGTTGACATCTAAGGCCCTAACTGTTTGATCTGGTGGAGCAACGCCCTAGAGTGAAACCTAGGTTGCCCGGAATGCAGAAAGTACCATAACTTTCAGACTGGTAGCAATTATTCGTTTTATACGATGGAACAACTGTTCTATTTATTTTGTATTTCATGCTTCGGGCGTTGACTTCTAAGGCCCTAACTATTCAATCTGTTGGAGCAACGCCCTAGGGTCAAGCCTAGGTTGCCCGGAAAGTAGAAATGACGTTAACTTTCACACTGGTTGCAATTATTCGTTTTATACGATGGAAAAGCTGTTTTATTTTTATTGCATTTTATGCTTCGGGCATTGACTTCTAAAGCCCTAACTATTCAATCTGTTGGAGCAACGCCCTAGGGTGTAGCCTAGGTTGCCCGGAAAATAGAAATGACCATAACTTTCATACAGGTTGCAATTATACGTTTTATACGATGGAAAAGCTGTTGTATTTATACCGTATTTAATGCTTCTGGCGATGACTTCTTTTGGGCTAACTATTCGATCTGGTGGAACAACGCCCTAGGGTGAAGCCAAGGTTGCCCGGAACGTTGAAATGACCATAACTTTCAAACTGGTAGCAATTATTCGTTTTATACAATGGAAAAAACTGTTCTATTTATTTTGTAGTTTATGCTTCGGGCGGTTACTTCTAATGCCCTAACTATTCGACCTGGTGGTGCAACGCCCTAGAGTGAGGCCTAGGTTGCCCGGAACGTGGAAATGACCATAACTTTCATACTGGTTGCAATTATTCGTTTTATACGATCGAAAAAATGTTGTATTTATATTGTATTTTATGCTTCTGGCGTTGACTTCTAAGGCACTAACTATTCGATCTGGTGGAGCAACGCACTAGGGTGAAGCCTAGGTTGCCCGGAACGTAGAAATGACCTTAACTTTCACACTGGTCCCAATTATTCGTTTTATACGATGGAAAAGCTGTTCTATTTATTTCGTATTTCATGCTTCGGGCGTTGACTTCTAAGGCCCTAACTATTCAATCTGTTGGAGCAACGCCCTAGGGTGAAGCCTAGGTTGCGCGGGAAGTAGAAATGACAATAACTTTCACACTGGTTGCAATTATTCTTTTTATACGATGGAAAAGTTGTTGCATCTTTATTGTATTTTATGCTTCTGTCGTTGACGTCTAAGGCCGTAGCTATTAGATGTGGTGGAGCAACGCACTAGAGTGACGCCTAGGTTGCCCGGAACGTAGAAATGACCATAACTTTCATACTGGTTGCAATTATTCGTTTTATATGGTGGAAAAGCTGTTGTGTTTATATCGTTTTTTATGCTTCTGGCATTGACTTCTCAGGCCCTAACTATTCCATCTGGTGGTACAACGCCCTAGGGTGAAGCCTAGGTTGCCCGGAAAGCAGAAATGACCATAACTTTCATACTGGTTGCAATTATTCGTTTTATATGGTGGAAAAACTGTAGTATTTATATTGTATTTTATGCTTCTTGCGTTGACTTCTAAGGCCCTAACTATTCGATCAGGTGGACCAACGCCCCAGAGTGAAGCCTAGGTTGCTCGAAATGTAGAAAGGACCATAACTTTCACACTGGTTGCAATTATTCGTTTTATACGATGGAAAAGCTGTTCTATTTATTTTATACTTTATGCCTCGGGCGTTGACTTCTAAGGCCCTAACTATTCGATCTGGTGGAGCAACGCCCTAGAGTGATGCCTAGGTTGCCCGGTACGTAGAAATGACCATCACTATCAAACTGGTTGCAATTATTTGTTTTATACGATGGAAAAGCTGTTGTATTTATACCGTATTTTATGCTTCTGGCGTTGACTTCTTAGGCCCTAACTATTCCATCTGGTGGAACAACGCCCTAGGGTGAAGCCTAGGTTGCCCGGAAAGCAGAAATGACCATAACTTTCATACTGGTTGCAATTATTCGTTTTATATGGTGGAAAAACTGTAGTATTTATATTGTATTTTATGCTTCTGGCGTTGACTTCTAAGGCCCTAACTATTCGATCAGGTGGAGCAACGCCCTAGAGTGAAGCCTAGGTTGCTCGAAATGTAGAAAGGACCATAACTTTCACACTGGTTGCAATTATTCGTTTTACACGATGGAAAAGCTGTTGTATTTATATCGTATTTTATGCTTCTGGCGTTGACTTCTTAGGCCCTAACTATTCCATCTGGTGGGAAAACGCGCTCGGGTAAAGCCAAGGTTGCGCAGAACGTAGAAATGACCGTAACTTTCACACTGGTTGCTATCATTCGTTTTATATGATGGAAAAACTGTTCTATTTATTTTGTATTTTATGCATCGGGCGTAGACTTCTAAGACCCTAACTATTCGATCTGGTAGAGCAACGCCCTAGAGTGAAGCCTAGGTTGCTCGGAATATAGAAATGACCATAACTTTCATACTGGTTGCAATTATTCGTTTTCTGCGATGGAAAAACTGTTCTATTTATTTTGTATTTTACGCTTCGGGCGTTGACTTCTAAGGCCCTAACTGTTTGATCTGGTGGAGCAACGCCCTAGAGTGTAGCCTAGGTTGCCCGGAACGTAGAAATGACAATTACTTTCACGCTGTTTGCAATTATTCCTTTTATACGATGCAAAAGCTGTTGTATTTATATCGTATTTTATGCTTCTGGCGTTGACTTCTAAGGTCCTAACTATTCGATCTGGTGGAGCAACGCCCTAGAGTGAAGTCTAGGTTGCTCGGAATGTAGAAATAACCATAACTTTCACACTGGTTGCAATTATACGTTCTTTACGATGGAAAAGCTGTTGTATTTATATTGTATTTTATGCTTCTGGCGTTGATTTCTTAGGTCCTAACTATTCAATCTGGTGGAACAACACCCTAGAGTGAGGCCTAGGTTGCCCGGAACGTAGAAATGACCATCACTTCCATACTGGTAGCAATCATTCGTTTTATACGATGGAAAAACTGTTGTATTTATATTGTATTTTATGCTTCTGGCGTTGACTTCTAAGGCACATACTATTCAATCTGTTGGGTTAACGCCCTAGAGTGAAGCCTAGGTTGCCCGGAACGTAGAAATGACAATAACTTTCATACTGGTTGCAATTATTCGTTTTATATGATGGAAGAACTGTTGTATTTATATTGTATTTTATGCTGCTGGCGTTCACTTCTTAGGCCCTAACTATTCGATCTGGTGGAACAACGCCCTGGGGTGAAGCCTAGGTTGCCCGGAACGTAGAAATGACCATAACTTTGTCACTGGTTGCTATTATTCGTTTTATACGATGGAAAAACTGTTATATTTAAATTGTATTTTATGCTTCTGGCGTTGATATCTTAGGCCCTAACTATTCGACCTGGTGGAACAACGCCCTAGGGTGAAGCCTAGGTTGCCCGGAACGTAGAAATGACCATAACTTTTACACTGGTAGCAATTATTCGTTTTATACAATGGAAAAACTGTTCTATTTATTTTACATTTTATGCTTCGGGCGTTGACTTCTAAGGCCCTAACTGATTGATCTGGATGAGCAACGCCCTAGTGTGATTCCTAGGTTGCCCAGAACGTAGAAAAGACCATAACTTTTACACTGGTAGCAATTATTCGTTTTATACAGTGGAAAAACCGTTCTATTTATTTTGTATTTTATGGTTCGGGCGTTGACTTCTAAGGCCCTAACTGTTTGATCTGGTGGAGCAACGCCCTAGATTAAAGCCTAGGTTGCCCGGAACGTAGAAATGACCATAACTTTCACACTGGTTGCTATTATTCGTTTTACACGATGGAAAAGCTGTTGTATTTATATCGTATTTTATGCTTCTGGCGTTGACTTCTTAGGCCCTAACTATTCCATCTGGTGGGAAAACGCGCTCGGGTAAAGCCAAGGTTGCGCAGAACGTAGAAATGACCGTAACTTTCACACTGGTTGCTATCATTCGTTTTATATGATGGAAAAACTGTTCTATTTATTTTGTATTTTATGCATCGGGCGTAGACTTCTAAGACCCTAACTATTCGATCTGGTAGAGCAACGCCCTAGAGTGAAGCCTAGGTTGCTCGGAATATAGAAATGACCATAACTTTCATACTGGTTGCAATTATTCGTTTTCTGCGATGGAAAAACTGTTCTATTTATTTTGTATTTTACGCTTCGGGCGTTGACTTCTAAGGCCCTAACTGTTTGATCTGGTGGAGCAACGCCCTAGAGTGTAGCCTAGGTTGCCCGGAACGTAGAAATGACAATTACTTTCACGCTGTTTGCAATTATTCCTTTTATACGATGCAAAAGCTGTTGTATTTATATCGTATTTTATGCTTCTGGCGTTGACTTCTAAGGTCCTAACTATTCGATCTGGTGGAGCAACGCCCTAGAGTGAAGTCTAGGTTGCTCGGAATGTAGAAATAACCATAACTTTCACACTGGTTGCAATTATACGTTCTTTACGATGGAAAAGCTGTTGTATTTATATTGTATTTTATGCTTCTGGCGTTGATTTCTT